>NC_065531.1:54020878-54672987 GCF_020184175.1 Aphis gossypii | reverse complement strand
TAATTGATTACCTTATTTTATTTTAATGTGATATGGTTTTAATATAACTTAGATACATATTTAAGTTATGATTTGAGATATAAACGAATTCATGAAATAAGTTTTTAAAAATTAAAACAATTTTGATAATTTTTAATCCTATTTGTATTACCGTTCTTTGTTTTTTTATTAAAGAAAATAGCTATAATATAAGTATCGTAGGTATTAGAGTTATGAATAACAGGATTAATATCAAATTACGAATTCCTTACATTTTCTTTCCGATGACTATAAATGTATAATTTCTGGAATTTCTTACTATCGACTGTACGCAAAATTGAGGATTACCGTCCGTTACATAACTAATATAAATTATATCCAATCTGTATAAATCTATCATTGTTATAGCAATCAAAAGATATTAGAATTAAACATCGAGGATAGGAAACAATATTGAACAGTATAGGAAAAAATCTAATGAAAAAAATTTTCACTCCGATAATTTTTCCATTAACGGTGTGTATATATATATATATATATAGTTATCTTATAATAATTTTTAACGTCGGCTACGAAAACACTCGGTGGAAATGAAGACTGTGATGGAGGTTGCAGGGTAATAACTAAACTCATTTCACTTCTTCTCCTGCACGCGCTCTGTTCTGAACCTTATATATATCGTCGTGTGTATGATGAGAAATAGATTACTACCGTGGTGGTGAGGGTGTGTGTTTTTTCTCTTGTCAATTACGGACCGGAAAATAACGAATGGTCATTAAAGATAAGGTTTCTGCAATAATAATAAAAATAAAAAACCCGGCAAATCGAAAATTCTTTTCTTGTTTTTTCTTTATTCTTTAAGCCAATACTTGTAATTAGATCCGTTTGAGAGATACAAATTTATTGCAGGATTTGACTTTTCAATTTATTGTACTACATTTTTCTGCGTACCTATAACATACATCGTGTATCTACTGGTATACTAGAATATAATATATTATTATATTTTCCAATACAAATATTACTTTTTTTAAAGTCACAATAGAAAGTCATTAAAAACTATATTTGTCATAAACTAAAAAAAAAAAAGTAGGTATTTCATGTCACTCTGAACGCGCGTCGTCTGTATTCTTTGGGGTCGGTAGGTTTTCCTTGAACACTGATGACGAGTAAAGATTGCGGTTGCACGCAAACAAGAGATTCGTTAGGACTGAAACTGCAGACAAAAACGTAGACCACTCCAATTACGTGTCTACTAGGCCTATGTGCATTCAATGAGCTCATGCAAATGTCGACGATGTCCTGGGCCGCTTCGCACGTATCCTTCCGTCCACAGTGCAATTACCATGGACTCTGGACGAGATTTTATTATACAAAAGATAAATTCGATGATTCACCTCCCCCCCTCCCATCAATCCACTACCTCTTTTGTAAAAACAACCCTTTAAGGTTTTTTTTTTAATTTTATTTTTCGCTATTATTTATTTTTCTTTTTCTTTTACGGCCACTGGCTTTATTATTCAAATCGGCAATCGCGATCTCTTTTTATCTCATTATAGACGTACGCACACCACACGTATTTCGAATATTTCCCCGTACGAAAATTCAGTATTTTATAATCATAAAAAAAAGAAGATTTAACGTACGCGTTCGGGTGAAAACGTAAGGGGAGCCGGAGTAATATAACGCCTCGGGTCGTGTGAATTAAATTGTGACGACACGATGAAAAAGGGTGTAACATTTTTGGCAACAGACGTTCGGTTGTTAAACATAATACAACGAACGGGATCATTTTCAAGTTGTTCTAGACGTATGTTATTTATTATCAATAACAATAATGTATCTTCCCATTTATGTATAGACTAATATAGTAACTATATTTTTTTTACAGTCAATAAATAAACAAAATAAAGACAAAATTGTTGTTAATTATTTGTTATTACAAAGTTGAATGAATACAAAATCGTTGGCTTATAAAATGATAAAGCTATTACCTATCAAAACTTATAAATTAAATTACGTTTTTGAAAAATGTGTCAATCTTAAAATTATTTCTATGCATAATAGATTATACTATTATAATTTTCAATCTCAAAGTATTTTTATGTTACACCTTGCACGTAATATCCTGGATTTGTCAGTAAACTTTGGTTAAAGTACATTTCAGTTGCGTGTACAGTTTATGTTTCGTTTTAAATTACGTCCCTTTTCGTGTATACCTAGTTGCTTATAATTGGTGTAAATGGCAATTTCACGGATCTACCTGCCTATTGTAACATAGTACATACTGATACATCACGTATTCAGGTTAAAACGTATAAAAAATATATAGTTTGGTCAGTCATTTTGGAGTTATTTTAAATACTTTATTAATATTTTTTTTTTATTCGTATCACTGATTATTTATTGTAATTATTAATAAACTATATAGTTTGTAACAGTTCCACTTCATGGCTCTTATCCTCAGGCGGATGCAAAAACGATTATGGAATAATTTCAATTGCGTTTTAATTTAACTTCATACACATTGCCTGCATTTTACTCCAAATAGCAGGTGACTACAAATGTTTTTTTTTTTTTAATTTAAATATTTTTATGTAGTAACATAGTTTGTTTTATTAATAATCGTTAATAATGAAAACTCTTGTGTATACATAATTTTATAAGTTTTAAGTAAGCGTAAAATATACTTTTGTTATTTAATTAATAAATTATAACCAATTATTTTATGAGCTTAAAGAATCAAATTTAACTTTAAATATATATGAAAGATTAATGAATAATACTTATGAAGATATATAAATTTAACTTTATTAAAACTATATTGAAGTTTTATAATCTAAACTAACGATAAAGTTATCATTAATTATTTTTAATTAGATTATAAATGGTTATTTTATGTCCAGATTGAATTAAAATATGTAACAATTTAAAATTAATTGCCATCTCCCGATTTTAAAAATAAACTATATATATATATAATTATATAAATGTCTATAAAATAAACTGAAACTAATTCACTTTAATTAAAATATAATACCTTTACCTAATATATTAAAATAAATATTTAATAAGAAATTAAAAATATTCTAACGACAAATATAGGTCCCTATATTACTTAAATGCATACAATTTTATTTTTTAATTACTATTTTTAAGAATGCTAATTTACTTTTAAAACTAATATTTGGAATAGATATTTGTAATGTATTTAAATTTAAAATAACTAATCTATTAACTAATATAACAGGGGTAGCCAGCGAGAAGAGACTCGTGAGCCACCAAATGTATTTATAAATACGGAAGAGCCAAAATGTAAAAAAAGTCTTATTATTGTATACATAAATTCATACTAAAAAAATTTTTTTTTAACTATACGATACGATGCGAGCCGAAAAGTCTACTAAGTCTAAATGCGGCTCGCGAAACGCGGTTTGGCCTCCCCTATAATATAATATAAATAAGTCCAACAATGTGTATATAATAATATATTCGGTGTATATTATATATAGTGTATATACTTACAACCGATCTAAAGTTGTTTTTGTATTTTTATTAATTGAAGGTATATAAAACATGAATATTTAAGTTCTGAAATACTTGTGATAATAAAATATTCTTATTGACATTGTTAATCTCAACGAATGCAGCTGTGACACTGGTTTAAATTTATTTATACATATACACGAATATTTATTATTATTTATTTTTTTTTTTAACTCGCAATATTATCCATTTTATAGTTATTAAATACTATGAAAGAATTGAATAAATTAATTAGTTTTAATGCTTATTAAAAAGTAAAAAATTATTTATTGGAAGAAAAAAGTATGAGATTTTTGAATTTTTTGGTTCGAGTCCACAATATACGTGAGTTAATAATCGTTGGCACACGCTGAACATTGCGCCATTCGTGAGTTAAAAGCTTTTATTCAGACGCAGGAACGGAGAACCTATTTGAGAACGAAATGATCCGTAGGAAGGGTCAATGAAAGAGGGGAATTAAAACACTTTCTGTAATTGACATTGCTTGTACATCATTAGGAGTCGGACACACCATTAGTGTACATATACTATATACATATCTGACCGACCACTCGAAATGCACCAATCTCTCTTCATATAAACACAGCCCCCGTTAGTCCGGAACAATCAAATAAATGAATTTAGTGGGAACACAACTCGTTTTTACTTTATACATATAATATATACGAAATCTTGTTTTATTTTAAATCTTTATAGGTAGTACCTACGAGTTATAAAAGAAAGAGAGAGAGAGAGAAATAAAAGAGTCATAATTTTGTTGAGTGGCCGTTATTCTAGATTAATAACTCCTAACAAAATAGCAATACCTACCAAATGTTGTCAGTCGTTTCGAAGAAATTGAAAGAAATGTTTTTAAGTTTAATTTAAATACAAAATATTATTGTGTATAACAGAGAAATATAAATATAAAAAATGTTAAACAAAAAGTCAATATCTTTGGTCGTCCGATATTCTGCAACCACCGTGATAAAATAAATACAGTTTTGTCTTTTGGTTTCTGAACGATTTACAAACAGACTTATGTTTCCGTGTGGGTTTTATATTAAAAGAAATGGGTCTTTTTAATGTCCCGAGTAAGCGTTGGTCTCTCTATTGGTACCAATAAAAGCCGACACGTTCTCTCTTTGACGTTTTTTGCCTCTCCCCACAACGCGTCGCTCCCATTCAAATCCAATATAACCCTATGTTGTATGCACTGCACTGCTGTACTTCGATATTTGCTCAGAAGACCATGACCAACTACCGAGAAACCGTAATATAGTAAGACTTGCAAGATGAAAACTGTGGAATATTAAATAAATAAGGTCTTTTGTGATGTGTGTGTGTGTGTGTGTGTGTGTGTGTATAGAATAGTAAATGACGTATTAACACTGTATATATACTTTTGACTTCCCCGTGTTGTGCGAAAGCATCAGCTCCGGTGACGTTTATAATATCATTGCGCGAGTATATTATACATATTAGATGTAAACGGATTTCGTCAAAAGAGGTTTTAAGACAAACTAAACGGTTAAATATACGTTATGTTCGACATCAAAAATTCAAGTACCTGCAGCATGCGTTCGAAGAAGGCAAGAGCCAAGAATGTATATTATAAAAGTCCAAATAAATTTTGACATGTTTGCAGTGTACGTTTATACTTTATTTTCTGTACACAGTTGAATATAAAAGTTTTAAGCTGGAATGATTTTAACATTAGTATAGTTAGGACCATTACAAATAAAAAAATAAATACAATTTCACAACTGTTTACCAAACATTTTCAATTCAACAGTCAAAACGAAACGCAAATATTTACACATCAAAACCTGTTTCTTTCAAGCGGGGTTGATACTTCTATGATGGTTAAGTATATTAAGGGCGGATTTTCTAAAAATAGCAATAGGTATAACTCGTTCAAATTAATTTTCACAGTGAATGAAAAACCAAGAAAAATACTTTTTTGTTTGGTATTTTTTATTTATTAAAAAAAGTAGACAAGTATATATTATTTTTACTGTCTAATGGATTATGTTATTAAGTTAATTCATCTGTTTTCGTTGATTTTTTACTCATAAATATGACTGGATCAAGGTAAAAGTGATTTTAATTTAAGATAGTTATTTCCTGTTTAAAATTTTTAATTATAATGACATTCTATTGTAACGTTTACTAAAAAAAAAAAAAAAAAATACAAGGAAAAGTATTTAAAAACGAAAATTATCATTATGTGTGATAATTATTCTAAAGAAAACACGTCTCTATAATAATTGGTCTTACATGTCGTTTATATAATGTACATTATTAACCGCAAGACAAAACGATAATGGTGTAATGGACGGAATCGAGTGTTAGGAAAATAATATAATCTAATAATAGTGAACAATTTACACCCAAAGTGTCTCGAACACGTATTTTTAATGACGTAAGTGATTTCGATTTGCTTATATGGCCTACCGACCTATTCATTATTATTGTACAGGAGGGATTAGTAATCTCCACTATAATATAATTTTATATTATACAGGTTATAATACGATAACCCATTTCAGAGTCGTTGTATTGTAAACTCGCACACCTGTTCTCAATACTACTTAAAACTTATTCTAAGTTTTAATATGTTTTTCATCGTTCAAAAAAAAAAAAACTAATGTTTTATTTTTTGTCGTTTGACGGGTATATATTCTGTGTACCTTTATAGGTATACGTACGTATTAATACATTATGTACTCGTATGGGAGTTATTTTAAAATTAAGCGTACGCATCCGGATGATATGAAACGATTAAATAATTTAATCGTCATTCAGTTTTCCAACATACCTATACGTATATGAATACATCATCTACACTACAGTCGTTGTCTGCCGGTAAGTAATCGGCGGCTGCGGCGGCCAAGTTGTCGGATAAGAGACGAACATCGGTTCGGCGGCGAGCGTAAAACACTCACATAATATACGTATATTATAATATATTACCGTCATCAGCTGCAGGTGTCTTATTTGCCACCTCGATCTGACGAGTCGTTTTAAAAACTGGTAATCCGGTTGATTTAAAAGTAAAATAAAAAAATCAGCTTTTTTCGTCTTTGTACGTAATTTATAATAATGTAATGTACGTCTAATAGTAGCGGTAGTGGTATTCAAAACGAGTATTACCTTTATAGTAGGTACCTACCCATATAATGTCTTTATAATAAATTAATAATAACGTATGATAGCCGCAGTATTGGGGATATAAAAACACAACTACATATTTTACGAAACGTTTGTCAGAGTTTTTTTGCAGCATAAAACACTGCGATTAGTTAATGAGGTTGTCCCACGTATCTGCCTCCGCACGTGTATATATATATATAATACGACGTATACGCTGCATAGCGTGTTATGTTTGTACGAATTAAAACGCGGCGTCGTTATTAAAATTAGAAACCGTTTTCGAGAAAACAAAGACGTGGCTTTTCGCGTTGTTATAATAATAACGCACCGTTCCGCTTCCACCGCCGTACTTGTTCTCCAAATCGTGGAAGTCGACGGACGGACGGGTAGTGTATACAATATTCCTGTGCGTATGGCGGCGAAGGAGGCGGTTTGTTAGTTAGCGAGTTAAGTTCGTCTGCTTGACGCGCGCGCATGTGTGTGCATGTATATAAAATATATAACATCCCTCTACCCCCTAACCCTAGCAATCCGGGTCCCCTCCACTCCACCACCCGTCAGACACGGGTCGACAATATAATGAGGTTCGCCCTGGTTAAATTAGAACTCGGCCGGCGACGACGACGACGACGACGACGACGACGACTACGGTGTTAGCGACGAGGGCTTTTTAATGAGTATGAACCAATTAGACGCAGTAATAGAACAACGCGCCCAACAAAGACCCTGCTCTTCATTCCCCGCCGTTTTCGGGCGACACGCAATCTACGCGTATAATATGTATATAAAGTCGGTAGTGTGTTAATGACAAAAATCTGTGTGTGTGTGTGTGCGTGTGTATTGAAACTTACCCTAGCTTACTTATACACCGCTTGGCTGGAAATTCGGTTCTCGATTTCAATTCAAAAAATAACAATAACTTTGTTATTAATGAGTAATTAAATTGTAGTACATACGTGATCTTACAAAAGTGTGTGTATCGTAAGAACACGAGAAATAATATTTTCACGGGGTCTTCTGTTATTATAGTGTAAATTATAAACGCGTGTCGAGTGCAGAACCAAAACGTTTATAATTGAAGAAAGAGGACGTGAAAATAGATCATTAGGATTCAGGGTAACATAATATCATATTTTACTCTATAGAGGATTTTGAACAAATGGTTATCAGAATTTTTTTTTATAAATCAAACGTTGTAGTACAGTAACAACTCATAACTAAAATTCGAGATTAAAATTTGTGTTATTTGTTGCAGTTTTTATTTTATATTATACATTTTTATAAGAGTATTGTATAATATTATTATTTATTAGTTTATTACCTGTATGTAGGTATAAAGGTGATTAGGTAAACTTTTTGCCTAATTTTGTTTTATTGTAAACATCGTTAAGATTATGCGTTTATACTACTCCGATTTAATTATTTTCCATTTAGTTGTTTTGCAATTACACGATAGCTAGTTGTTTACACTACATATCCTGCCCTTGGATTCTCATTATTACACATAATACGAATATAATATGTCGATCCAAGTTAAACAATACAATTTATGGCAATATTTAAATATTTATCCGGTTTATAATTGTTATGTGAAAAATGATTATTCCCTTTTCCAGACAATTATTATCATTAATATAATTACCCAATAATATTCGGGTTTAATGAATCCGATTGAAATACTTTTTTTCATCACTTGTGTATTGTCATATTCGTGGATAACTGTCCCTATCTCATTGTTTCGCCGACAAATTGGAAAATATATTCATCGTTCAGTTTTTAATTAATTTTTTATTGTCAGTTCGTAAAAACATAAACACATAAATTGTTGTTTTATTGTTCGATTTCAATTTGTCACGCGTATTCTATCATTTATTAAATACTCAAGAGTATAAAACTAGGACGGTGCACGCAGATAGGAGTAAAAGAAATGCAGTTTAACAATGACTGAATATCCACTCACTAGTCGACAAGTGGAATAGTAAACACAATAAGTTTTATTGCACAGTCAAAATTAGTGTTAAACATCAATATATTTATTTTTGTTTTGTTTCGGCAATAGCCATTAAGTTAATTAGATTAAAATTTTAAGATATAGGTAGAGAGATGTTTCTTAGAAATTTTATTTGTTCCCTTTATTAGTTACCAAGTGCGTTTGGATAAATTAGATATTCTAAAAAAAAATTGAACGGTTTAATATTTTAATCTGAAATATTGAAACTTGGAACTTTTATAAATATACTCATAAATCGATTTATAATAGTATGGTAAATATTAGTGTACAAATATTATTATAATTAATTTTAAATATAGAAGGTAATTAATTTTTCAATTGAATAAAAACATCTTACGTTGTATTAAAATTAAATACACGACGAGACTTAACCTATCTAGGTACCTGGTACATCGTATTATGTTACAGTGAACTACAAGCGTTTTATACTAGTTATCTATTAAATGTATAAACAAATATCTTTATTGTTGCTATAACCATGTGAGTAATTCTAGTAACAATTCACTGAATAACAGAATATCTTTTTTGTATTGAAGGAAAAACATTTTGAGAATATACAATTTTATACTCATATTATCTAATTTTTTTTGCACTCGGGGATGGATAATACTTTTATTCGGATCGTAATTTTTTAATCTATGGCTAAAAATAATTTGTCAAACTGAAAGTTGATCGGGTGGTTCAAAATTCACTCATTTGAAAATGATAGATACTCACAATTCCTAACCTTACGCAAATTCCATCTATAGTAAAAAAGAAAATTGTTTTATTTTATGTGACGTATATTGTATATATATACGTTGTATGTGCTCATATCATCGCTAACCGTGTTGTTATTATTACGGCTTCTCCGAATTGTTGACGGCGTATAACAGGATTGTTTACGGGTGCTCGCTCGTCCCGAGGGGGTGTCGCGACACGTCTCTCGCTCGGCTAGTTATTGATGAGAAGTTGTCGAAGAAGTATAAACGATACAATAATACTAATATAGCTGAGGACTGGGGTCGTAGGAAATAATACCTGGAGCGTTCCTTCAATTAGCGCAGACGCCACGTATACGCCTATATGGTCATATAAATATAATACGCGTGTATACACATACCTACCTAAAACGGTTGGAGAACATTGCAGCATATAATAGTAGTTGTGACTACGAGCATAACCGCATTACCGACTTCCGTGGTATAACTGGTATAAGTTTAGTGGCGTGTTTTCAGTGTCATCGGTTGGGTGACCAAACGAAGACCCGGAATAACGCGAATCCGTGTGCGTGCGTGTATGAGAGCCTTGAGGCTTTCTGTGTCTGAAAGTTGTATGCGCCTTACAATCATATAATAAATGTCTAGCTGTGTTCTGCAAACAAAAACACGCGAATTCCAAAAGATAAATTTTAGTACGACAAAGCTCACAAACGCTAAGCAAACACCTCGGCGCTTCTATAGGTTATTTTTAAAAAACCTGTCACCCACTCCTTACAGGTCGAAATCACTAGATCCACTGCCATTATTGACAAACAACAATATGTATGCCCCTAAATATTTACGCAATGTGTGCTCATTTGTTAATTACTTTTGAACGAGTCAAATATAATTGGACGTATAAATCATTTGTGTGTACAACGTTCTGAATGTAATATACCAATTATAATCAACCGAAATATAACGTATAGTACGGCGCGTAATATGATTGACAATTATTAATTGTAAATGTTTTTAAAAGATAAAATCGTGACGGACGGCTGTGCATTCGTCACAGAACTTTGGAATTATCCGCCATGCGGTATTAATTGGCTCGTATTCGTTTTCTGAGCCCTGTTTCCACACTGCAGAGTGCGATATGACTCGTGGCAGATATAAGAATGCCATACGCGTATAGTTGCATACAATAACGCGCGTGTAACACACAACTCCCTACGATGCTCGTGTGAACGCCGTCTTTCACGATAATAATAATTATTATTATCATTTGTACGATTACTGCCGCCTCGCGTTATTATTATGTAGTTCCGTGCTCGCTACTGCAGCTTGTTAGGAGGGCACGCCGTCGTGCCACGGCTCTCCGGTGCCAACCGCTCGGAGGCGTTGCAGGTTATAAAGCGGGCGCGCGTCTAATTAGTGTCTCGTGTCGCCGCCGCCGACACTCGAAACATTATTATAATAATAATGACGGCGACGACGACAACGACGGTGATACTACTACTATGTATGCTGCTGCTGACGAATCGAACATCTGGTATTAATTATTATTATTTACCTCGGCGCGGAAACGAGAGCCATACACTTTTTGTCTCACGGATTTATGTATAATTTTTTTTTTTTTTTTTTTTTAATTGGCCCTTTAGAGGTTCGATGCAGTGTTTTTACTGCGGCTGCAGCGTTATAATCCCGCTCGTAATTATAACAAGTCCGTCGGACACGTGTGTGGTTCTCTCCGAAAGTTATACCGCGGACGTGTTTTTAAATAGTATAGAGCAGGTTTCCGCAAAAAGAAATTGTATTTGCGCAACATAAATATTTTTGTCTTAATAACGTATACTCGTACCGAAGTCTCCGTTTATCACAAACGAGATGTGCCCCCAGGAATAAACAGACTAAGCATATCACTAAACTCGCGGAGATTGTCTGCAGCGAATTTTCCGGAGCACTCGCGAGTGATAGAGAGACGGCAAGAGAAGGAGTAGAGAAGAGAGAGAGAGAGAAGTAGAGCATTTTGTATTCTCGTTAGCGCGGCCCAATTAGCGGCACAACCCCACGTCAGACCATAAGGCGCCGTTTGCTCGTCGCCGCTATATACTACCGCCACCGCCACCGCAACCGTACCCTTAACGAGCTCGATACCCTCCAACCATCACTGAAAACCCTCCCACCACATTACCAACCCTGAGCGACCAACGTCGACGTTTGTGGTTTTTTCCTCGTTTTTTTATTTATTTATTTTTTTTTTTTTTTTTGCAAGCCGAGCTGATGATGTATGGCTACGGCCGCTCCTCATCGGCATCACATAATATTCTTGTTGTATATTATGTATATGTATTTGGTGTACTCGAGAATTATCCTGTATGCTTGATACTTTGTTGTAATTATTATTTAAGCATATTAAATCTCTCTCTATATTTTTTTTTACACGCGTATTCGTATAAATTTATATTATTTTACTTAGTTAAGTCACTATCGAAAAAAATTCCAAATTTTTCTTAAATTTGTTTCTTTTGCGAAAGATCTATATTACACTCGTTTTTTAGTTTTTATTAACACGACTATAATACGCATATTCATTATTCATATTATCATCATAAATGAAATTACTCTACTACACACTATAAATATTATTATATACCTAATATTTTATGTTATAAATTACAATAATACATTAATACGTATTATAACAACGAGATCGCTTCGATCTCTTACGGAATATAATACTATATTATTTGTACAGGGCGTACATATTTTATATACATATAGATACTATATATAATATATATATAGCGACAAGAGTGACTTTAATGGTTTTGCCATTACTGGTATTCGGGGTATCCTTTATACGTCTACGGTGTATTTTTTTTTCCTTCCAGAAAAAACTCTCTGTCAACCTCTTATACAGTTATATATGTACATATACAATTTATATATATATAGGTACTGACCAACAGAGTCTATCACTATCCATTAACGCTCAACACAAACACGTGGTGCCAAATATTTGTTCTGAGGATGCTCATCGTCTATCTGGATAATTTACGCGTTCCCTTTTTTTGCAGTATTTATTTTTCACCATCAGCCCCACACACATCATGAAAGCGTTGCAGGTGTGTTCATCTTATGTATATTTATACTGTACACACAAAACACAGAAATAAATAAAACAAATCACTATTATTTTAAGCGATAAGTCTCGAGTCTATTGGGTAACAATGTAACATAAACCATTAAACGTTTTGTTCTAGGGCACGAAGATTAGACCTTAGACTAGCTTTTTTTAAATGCCGAGTATACAAAATAAAAACAAAAATATTTCACTGAGAATTATAACACTATATTTTTGATATTTTAGTATTAGGGTGTCATTCTCTGTTACCCACTTCCCCCTTACAGTTACACCACATTGTAATATAATAATATAGAAATATACACTCGTTGGGACGCGATCCAAAATATCCCTGCGCAATAATAATAATAATAAGGGGGAATATTATAACGTGTGGAATATGATACAACAATAATAGAACCGAGAGAAAAACCAGTCGTGTTATTGGTGAATGTGTCGGACCTTATATAAATAAGGGACCTAGTGACGTTATTATAAGATCGTAATAGATAATATTCGTTTTGTAAACGGTAAAAATAACACTTAATAAACCATCAAACCCTGCACGATCACAAGTACAAGATTTTCACCACTCGCATGTTAAAATTAAAATCGAAAAACACTTTATCTGAAACTTTCGATTTGGCTATTTTGCGGTACTTCACACGTTTCCTATTGTTTATTGAGTTAATTTAAACACGACGTTAATTTTAGGGTAATTAACTGACAACGACGTGCTGTATAGAAATGATTAAACCGCCACTCGCGTGGTTCGCACGCGCTAATTCGTCGAGGCGTGGTTGAACATAATATTATTTCCTGCAGTGCGTATAATTAGTTTGGAATGACATCTGTGCGAACAAATTGAAGTGGCGAGCCGCGTCGAGATCGTCGTTTTTATTTCTCTCGGGTGGTCTTCTATACCTCACCCATCTACTTGCGTACCACCACTTGCACTCACTGGTAAAAACGATTTTAACGTTATCACTTTCATAATATAAAACATTTAAACATAATAGTGTATACGAACGACAGTCGATACGTACTACTCTAGTGCTGTGATTTCTTTGATAATATACATTGCAGTACAGAGCATCCCGTCAGCAAAGTTAATTTTTTTCCTCAACTTATATCCGGTTTTTGGTCAAAGTTATTTAACATTTATTATAATATGTAAACATAACGTAATTACGCGAGTGATCACTTATACTCACAATCCACGTAAAACCACGATACACAAACGATATTTCAAAAATACTCAACTGCAGCTGCACTCGACCACCATTCACTCGCTGCTTAAAAATAATATAATATATCGGATTCGATTGCGCTCTGGCAGTTGTTATAGATCCGAGATGATTGTAATTTGAATAGTTATACTCGTATGCAATAATTTTATATCATATAGTAGTATAGTAATCGTGTTGGTCTACGTTCGAGTGCGTATCGGAATTATCGTTTTCAATAATCAGCCACTTTGATTTCTATTGAAACGTTTTCTTTATTTCTTTTCATCCGACAACCGCAACCTGATATGCGTACATCACTCATCCGATCTAATGGCTAGATGGTCTTGGTGGGAGTATATATTTTGATATTTTGTACAATTATTACCTCTGCGTTCACGTTCCATCGGTTTGACGTCCGTAAATGTATTTACCCGAATGCGTAGGCATCTCGTTTTAATAATATACACATATATATAGAAACATTGTATATTATTTACATCGACAGTAAAATACAGACCAATAAATAAAAACGAATCTATTTCAATGCCTCGGGATTTTCCGTAATAAACAACAAAAAATAATAAAATTTGACGTAGCGACGTATGTCGGTAGAGAAAAAACCTGAGCATTCAAAAAAGCAGTTTAACACTGGATCCTACATCATAATCCTTATCCTGTATAATTAATATAATACTATATTGTATAAACCTGTTTGAATAATCCGTCCCTTACTGTAAACGTCACATAACTGCCTCTGGATTACGTTCTCGTCCCCCGTCCGCGCGTAATCTCCTACACCAACAGCACTTATACTATATGCTTTATAAATAAATACCTCCTGGACTATTATTATTATTTTTTTTTTTATATTATTAGTGTACATTGGGTCACTCGAATATATATATTTTCCGCCCGTTTCAGTTTTTTTACTCGAGGGGTGCGGGTTGCTTGCTTATTCGAGTAATTAGCAATTATGCGGACATAAATAAAGTTAATTAAATACTACAATATTATGTTTTGTAAATACATAAAAAAACAAATAGAAGAAAATAATAATAACATTAATAAAAATTATTGATTAGAAACTTTTTTTACTCTATTCGTTCCTCCGATGCATTCTTCTGAGAGAGTTTTGAACAAATACTGCGATGACATATTATTATCTACTCCACTAAACACTTTATATTGATGTTTTCCCTCCATCATGGCCTATCCAGTATTTATTCTTACACATTAGTCGTTTCTATATGAAATATAATATGTTTTCGTTCGAGTTTAAGTCGAAAGCTGAACTCTTTCTGGAGTGAAGAGATAACGTTGCTAACTTTTCAACAGTATTTTTATATTAGTTCAAATTAAGTACGATGATGAGCTATTGATTATGGCTACAGGGACAGCTAGGATTTGGATTTATATTGGTTTTTCGTTGTTGCTTCCGTGTATTATAGACTATAATAAACATCTCTATTCCATATTTACTGTTTATTGCAGTATTCCAGTATACGCATGATTAAAAAATGTCTTCAGAAAACACGACTATGACTATATTACACTGGTAGCACAATATTATTAAACATTTAAATATTAAATAATATTATTTATTAGACTATAAAGTGAATTTGAGACGTCTAAGTTATAGTATTAATACATCGCAGAATAAGTCCACAGTAGAACTGTGTTATTTTATAACGTATTTATTGTAATACTTTATGTATACATTTCGACGAATCAATATTTAAAACAACAATAACTTGATATCGTGTATAACCAAAACGGGGAGCCGGAAACGCGTGATACCGGGACAACTACTACAGTTACTAGATTAAACATAATTATTATCTACTATATAGTCCCAATATTGAAATTGTTATTGTTTTATTATAATATATTATTAGCGTTTAATCTCTATTAATATAATATTTGTAGAAAATCGATAATTTGCAGGTTCATTCCCATAGAAATGGTTACTATATTTTTTCGAATTGACATAGGTACGGCTGCAAAATATATTTATAGTATATATATTTTTTACGACAATACCTATTTTTACAAATGATTTTTTTAGAAGTGTATTTTTTCTTCCTTAGAATATGTTTGAGAATTATACGACAAATGATTGTAGTTGTTAAATATAGTTTTTCTTTTTTCAGATATTCGCAGTACAAAAAGAAATTCTTCGCCATTATAAATGACTATGTGAGTAAATTATTTAACAACACTGAAATTATATAATACTATTATATTATAATTTATAATCCCAATGATTTATTCTTACGAGTGTTAATAATATGGCTCATAATATAGGATTGACGTATTGTATAAGATACAGAAGACTTATAGCGAGTACATATTTTTTTAAGTTCGAAATAGCTTTAATGCTAACTTTTGCTAACTTATATGCCATGATATTTTTCATACATGACGTATAATAGACGCTTATCATAATGTTATAAATGTTTTCGATTGTATACGTTTATAATACAATTATATCGTTTAAATATTTAAACAGCTAAAGTTATCAAATTATTTTATGATCCAAATACTCGTGAAAATGTAAGATGAAACAATTTCATTATATTATGTTTAAACGATAAGCAGCCGCTTATACATTTACACATGAGCGATACGCGTGTATACTCTTGTCTCTTACACACAATAAATATTAAATAGTGTATGCAATAAACATATTTATTTAAGACATTTTAAATTATATAGGTACGTCATAAATGTAAAATTAGTGAACCGATTATTGTTAAAAATACGTTCTACATAGTAGACGGTAGTCAATGTATATTTGTCTAAATTTATCATCTAAATAAAGTCTAACAATATCGATCCGTTAATATAACATTCAATCGAGATAAATTCGTTTTATGGAATACATATTACATATTATTTAGGGAATTATCAAATATTTGTATTTTTTAATTTTAATTATTTTCATTAAATACTGTGATAATAATTTGGGTGTAGAGGAACATTACAGAATGACTTCAAGCGTAAATCTTAAAAATCGACATTTAGTCGAGAAAAGAAAACGTTTTCGAAACAACTCAAAGAAGTAATTAAGAAATTTATTAGAAAACTTATTATCTCAGTAATCGTACTTAATGAAATGAAAAATTACAACAAACAAACAAAACCAGGTCAATTAAAAATTAAAACATAAATTATTTACGATACTTTTATTAATTGGATTTTGTTTTCATTCGGAACAATATATTATGTCGATATTGATCATTATATTGTGTTATTAACTCAGCGAGCAGATTTATTTATTTTTTTACTTCGGAGTTATATTTTAATTGTTCTTTATATTTACTCAAGTTATTCAATAAACTCATATAAAAAGACTACATAATTACGTATATAAAAATATTTAGATATGTATAGTATGTACCTATATATCAGATGCAATCATTTAGTAATTATTTAACGTATTTATTATACTCTCGAATAAGAAATAATTAGGTTTAGGTAGGTACCTATTAAAACCGATATGTATTTATTATATAATATGCTTTAAATTATCATTATAAATTATTATAATTATAATAAAACAAAACAAAACAAATAATTTATCCGTGGAAATCACAGTGTACCGGTGAAAGGAAGTGAGGGACAATTCCGTGACAGATTTTCCCCAAGGTAAGCGATCGATAGACGTTAGATCATGTATTGATAAATAGACGTAATGCTCTCGTACTACGATTAGCGACAGCATATAGGCCGAGTATACTGAGATTATAATAAAAAAAAAAGTGCAAGACTTCCTCCGCCGACGTCCGGAAATCGAACTATTATTACATTACATTGTTTTATCGTAGGTATATAATAGAATAATCTAATATAGCCGTGTGTGTGTGTGTGTTTGTGAGCTTTTTACCACCGTGGTGACGTGGCGCACATGTGTAACGCCGCCTCGTCCACATGGAATTCCCGGATGTTGTTGTTCTCGTCGTCAAATGTAATTAGAGCAGCCACACATATTATTATTATTAAATAACGGGTGTGCGAAGCGATGTGCGGGGAGGTAGAGGTTTTCTGAAAATACGGTTTACGCAATTATGCAACGTAGAAACCAATTTTGTGTTCGTCCCTCTTTAGCTCGTCGTGCCGTTCACTCTCCGGTCGGTATGATATATATAGAATGTGTGTGTGTGTATGTGTGCGTGTGTGTGTGTGTGTGTGTGAGTATTCCAAGTATACATTATATGTATATACATGTCGGCTGTGGACGAGGGTGGAGAAATTTCTGTCAAAGGGACGCTGCACGCACGCACTTGCTCGTGTAATAATGAAAATTAATACCTAATGGGATTAATTTAATATGTACACCGGTTGGCGTGAACAATGCACCGCGCGAATACGCACCGTCAAACCGTCAAAACGTTCCATTTCCGCTGCCGTCGCCTCGGCAGGGGATTTCTAAAAAGTTTCCTTGATTAATTAAAACGTCCCCGCACGACCGCCCCTTCCACTCGGCTCGTATATTTTGGCGAGTCGATTACTTTTGACGTTAATTAAGTTTGATCTCGCGGGCGGCCATAGGACCGCCGCACCTCACTATATATTATATTATTTAGATAATGAGATCCTTTTCGGTCACTGCCTTCAGATCACTCAAAAATGACCAATATACATTATTACGTGCGTAATTATTTTAAATAAATAAGAGTACTGAGTAGACTTTTCCAAATTTTTTTTTATGGGATAGTACAAGTCCTCTTATTATAGTCTGTTTTGCTCTCTCCACCCAACCCCACCATACCACTAATAAGTCCGAAATCTACGACTCCACTGCGTATAATACAAAGTGTATTAAAAACGTATAAAGAAAATCAGCCCTGTCACGTACTCCATAGGTTATTGTTATTTATTATACTTGCTGCATATTTTTATAATACAAAAAGAGTACTTTTATACATTAAATCCGTGGTTGAAATAATGTGCGGTATAATATCACTGCCGCTGTGTACTGTTTTAATTTCGGTTAATTCGCCTCAGATGCCGCCGCTGTCTGTGCTGACAATGATGACCGTCCAACCCGACCCAGTAGCCATCGTGTATATCACCACGAGCACGCAAAAGTCTAGCAATTAAAACGATGTCCATTTACCCGCTCGTTACCGAAGCAACCGCAATTACGAGGAGCCAGGGAATTTACGCCGGATCGTAAATCCGGATCTACTCGCCGCCGCCTGAGTGTTGTCGTAATTAGTTAGGTCTTGCAGCTCTGCGCTACTAAAAATCTGGCTGTAGTAAAAGAGCTTTTGATATTGTTTCGTTTAGTATCGCCTGTAAACCGCCCAGAGATAGCTATATAATCTTAAATTATAATGTATATATTAAAAATGTACATTATAATTATAATATAATATAATGTATTATATTATTACATTATTATGTATAAAACAAAATCTCCCGATAAAAATCCTCTTATTCTATTCAATTTCTGTTTATCGTGAGAATTGTAACACCCGACCGTTTTAATGTGCCTATAAGTTTTTTACATTTCTCAACGACGGCACACAAACTTTTATTTCCTACTTTTCATCATCGGCAAACGGAAATTCATCTGCAGCGTTAGAATATATTGATCGATAAATACTATATACTTACTTTTAGACGACCTATACGTATATTGCATTTTTCCTATATTTCTCGGTGAATATAATTTTAATGTACCATTATATATAGATATGTTGTATGATATATTGTACTACGCAGCGTAGCACCAGGTGGCTGAAATCTCACTCTTTTAAAAGTGAAACAAATGAAATTTATTCCGTAATTGACTTTAACGGATACCAGTTTATGATGTTGGACGTTTTTGATAACACGATTATAACTCGACCCAGTCGACCCTCCATATTTATGTGATATAGGGATTATAAATAATCTTTTCAGATGGGGGTGAATATAAATATATAATAATATCTTTCACGATATTTATAGAAATACGTTAATATATTATAAATAAATTACTTGTATTATAAATTTTTAACTAGGTTTATTCAAAGTTTTATTAAATTATGGCTTTGTTAAATAAAAAATTGTTTATCGTTTTTACGAATCGGTCTTAATTATATTTCTTAAAGAAAAAAATTGCTTTAAATTATTTTTTACCGATTATTTGGCTAAAAATAACTCGTTTGTCCAAAATTGATCATCGTCAATAATATGGTTGTTTATATTGCGTAAACAGTATTATATATTGATATTTTAACTATAAACATTCGTCTCAATGTACTCGTAATAAACGGTTTATAAAATTTAATTGCACCTATACATAAATGTTAATGTGTGTGTTTTGAGAATAGACAAACAGAAATCCGATAGCGGTGTAGAGATTATAAGCTATATAGGATGTATAATAGCCACTTCAGTCCTCTCTCTCCTGTAACTATGTAATCTACGTGTATAGACCGTTTAGAAAGAGGTAATAATAACGGTCAATATAGGTTTTTTTTTTTTTTTTAAACAGGACTCTCGATATCAGACCGGTGACCGATATTGTTGGGCCAAAATGTTATTAGAGTGCTGTAACAGGGATACTTGTATGTATGTATAAAAGGAGCCCACAGCGTCGAACTTTAAAATCCCGAAGGCGAGCGCGTGCCTCCGTCTATAAGTTGCAATCGTGACTCCTCTCGTCGCGCGACCTATACCTGCACCACCCTACCCACTGCCTACCCAACCTGCTCCGTCCAAAGTCGTCCAGGTATATGTATACACTTAGGATGTATGCCATATATACGCACTTTCCTTTATAAGTTTTCTCATCCATTACGCGTGGGTGTTACCAGTCGAGGTCGGCGGCGAAAAAGAGAGGGGGAAGGTGCACTCGTCGCACAACTTTAAAGCCATCCGCGCGCACTCCCGTCTCGTGTTGACGGTGTATATACTGTATGTATATATATATATATATTGTGGCAACGGTGGCAGTAGTGGATGCCGCGCGCGCGTCCCTTATCGATATAACCCCGCGGTAACCGTGGCCGGGCGGGTCGCGGTATAGAAGAACCACTCTCCGGGTCCGCCGCCGCCGTAGTCACCACTCAAAACCCATTAATGGGCTCTAATGGAGCTCTCTGGTTTTTCACTCATCTCCCGCATTCCGCTCGTCTCACCCGCTCCTCGGGTCCATTATAACGCCGAGCTCGTATACTTCTGTCTAAATCCTATCCGCTTACACGTTTTAGAGGAGAGACGAGACCCAAAGAAAGAGTACACACTCGCAGACCCATATATATATATATAATATGTATGGTGAGAAGGAGAGTAGATGTTGCTCCGCGGTGGCAAACTCACTCACTGGAGTACGCGGGGAGGACTAAGTGACAAACCGTTCGATTAATAATAAAAACCGTTCCCTTAATTGACTACAATAAGGGATTCGGGTACCGCTCCTGCCACCAACCTTCGTCTGTTACAAGAGAGAGTATAGTACGCTCGGCTGCTACATTCGTGAAAAGTTAATGCGTGCCATACCCCTCTACAACCCGTCCGGTCACGTTTCCTCTTTGCCAACATCATACGTGAGTACTCACACACACACGCGCGCGCGCACACACTTACGATGACGGTCGCTTATGACGAAAACAGAAATTAGATACATGTTGAAAACCCTCGACTTTACTGCTCTAATATATATATGTTATATGTTTTACAATATTATAATTCGTTTAGATTGTGTGTATGTGCATGATAATTTAATAAGTAAATAGATACTACGATCGTCTAAATTCGTCACTCTCTTCTTAAATAGATACTCGTATAATGACTAGTCCTTAATTTTAATGAAATAATTCAAATATGGCATAAACACGATAAATTTTTAATTTTTGTATGCCTTGAAAAACGAATAGGTACAGCGATTTAAAGCTTTTTTCTTTCGATAAATATTATATAACTGTAATAAATTCAACTCGAAAATAGGTATGTATAATGAAATTGCTATTCGGTATTTCGAATCGAATTCTAAATGTACATATTTGATACGATTAAGATTCTGATCTTTGTTTTTCCCTGCTACAGTCATCAGGTGGTATATTACAATATTATGGAATTAGAAAACGATATTTGTGTCACGCTGGGGGAAGAGCGGTGTATCAAAAGTGTCGTCATTACTATTTCGAGTTTTTAATGACGCCACCGACCCGTGTCATAACAAACCCTCAATCAAAAGGGATTTTGTTATGATAATAATACCTCGAAAGGGTTGTAATTTAAAGGGTACTGACGTACTACGGCTTTTACTATTCATGATTTGCATACAATTTAAGTGCTCTGCAGTATGTGCATGTGTATATAAAAATAAATCATTAAAACGTTTTATTATTATTATTTTACCGATGCGTGAGAACAAACATTCGCTACGATACATAGGACAATAACGATATAATGCATTCAGGATAGAAAGAAAAAACCCGTGATATTTATTTGCACTCATTTTGTGATTTAATCCATTGCTCTTTGTACTGTCTACGGAAACACAGCACACTAGGGAAATCTATTTGTTTTTTTTATTATCCTTTCTTTCCCATGCGAAAGATACATGTAAATATTTCAGATCATTCGACGTAAACGATTATTCCACCAGTCTCCTTACGTGTTACAAGAGCTGAAAAATCGCCTATCCCGGCGTCGATGATTTTTAAATAAAATAAAATATACGTCTACGCTTGAATTCGTTTTTACCATTATCAATATCATCAAATTTAATTTCACTACTATTCCCGAAGTGGTACTATTCATGTATATCATGGTATACATACAAACAACATGACAATGCAATTTATATAATATGGGTAGGAAAAGTCACAAAAATATTATTATGTACAACACGCCAGTATACAAGACTGAATAGGTATATAGACTATAAGTCCCGCGATTATACGATTCAAATATTATTCGATCACTCACATAGTCACATATATTATATATTTTGAATTCAAAAAGATATTAACTACATGAACAAGTAAATTGTAGATTGAATTCGTATATATTATGACAAAGCATAGCAAACACATATTTGAGTTCCATTTTTTCATGTACGATTGTCGATTACATAACTTTCAGAACGTTTCTTTGTATACACGTATACTAGTTCGTATTTTCAACACAACATAATTTGTAAGCTACGCAGTGCATAGGAACAATGTAGCTATTTTAAATTTTTCAAAACTATTAAAAATACGTATTTTTTCATTTGATGTATGATTAATTATAATTTAAAAAAATATATATGATGTTTCTAAAAGAAATAAAAATAATGACAGGAAATAGCGTTGTCATATCACGTGTTTTATAACTAACTAACTAATGACTAATGAGGCACGATAAAGAACACAGTGTAATAATGATTTGGTAGAGTTATTTAGATCATTACCTTGACAACTTTCCTTAATTAACCTAATTTACATTTATATATAAATCGAGTGATAAAGTATTTCGACAAATATTGAATCGTATTTTGGTAATAGTGTTTATTTTACAATCGAGATACAACAAATAAAAGTATAATAATATGTATACATTGTAATTTATGTCAATAATTCATCAAAAAATACTATTTTGTTATTCACTTAAAAGCCTTGGTATTACATAAAAAAAAAATGAAATGTGCCATATTTGTGACTATAATGGTCCCATATATCTTGGATGTTATACTTACTTACAAAATAAATTACGCACTGTAGCGAGAGCCAAAAAAAAAAACAAACAACAACAACCGTATTATACAACAATAGCACTTTAGACAAGTTAAAAAATATAATACAATTTGTCTGGTATGAGTTAAATAAACAATAAAGTTCAATTGTATTTAGTGTAAAGAGTAGAGACCAATAACACTGACTCGGAAATATACGAGTAATATTACATAAATTATGTAGTACAAACCACCGGTTAAATAAACCACGTGTAATCGAAAGACGGTCGCGGGGTCAGAATAAACACACGTGTTAAAGAAATCACAGTTATTATGGAACATATTTTATAATAATACTATATCTTATTATTTTTTATTAATATGAGTAGATATTATATTACTTATCATCAGCGAGAGTAAACATTTCCTGTGTATAGACGTGATTTCATTGTCTTTATTGTCTTTTAAGTTACCCTATGAATGCGTTACAACAATGACACGATACTGTGCTGCTATAATAATAGTATCCTTTAAACGTCCTGTGAAAAAAGACAACTTAAATTTCGTAAAAAAAAAACGAACTCCTGAACCGCGTATAGGTACTAAGGCACTACTTGTACTTATAGTATCATGTTTTGACATTGGGTTTGACGAACGACCTTCGTGGAATAATAATAAGTATTGTGTAATATAGGTACTTGCACATCAGTGTGCAAGTGTATACGATCGATCACGGCTAATTTTCGATAATAAACCATGAGGTGTAATGTGACGGGGTCGCTGTTATTTGTAAATCGAATTTTTTAGCGATTGGATTTTGGTTCGGTACCGGATGTCACACGGGTGTTCCGTAAATGACGGAAATAAACGTGCAAATCAATCGCATATAAATAAATGTATGTCATATATACGCGTATACTATAATATAATATATATTGTTACCGATGTGGTTTGGCGGCGTTTTTGAACTCGAAAGGGGTGGGCATAAGGAGGCGGTTTAAGGGTTCGAGGAAACGAGCACAAAAGAAAAACGTACTTTGAAATTCCAAAGGGAATTTATATATGTACAAGAATAAAACGGAATTATGATTTATAATACTGACATCGATTGCTACCGTTCGAGGTGGATATTATGCAAAAAGAAATTTTGCCCGTGTGTGTCCATCGGGATAGGAGCGTCGTAATAATAATAACAATAATAGTAATGGCGCATCATATATAGGAAAGGCGGTAGAAGTAGTAGTCGTCGTCGTCGTCGTTGTCGCAAAGGCAATTTAACGGCAGAGTACGCAGAGGGCCAGATATATATATATATATGCGTATGCGTGTGTGTAAGGAAAAAGTAGGAGCAGCAGCAGCAGCAGAGCAAGCAGCCCATGTATCATGTGTGATAGTTATCGATTAAATAACACCCGACCGACGGGTATTGGTTTCGGCGGCGATACTCGAAATTGGTTTTTCTTCCCCATTTCATTCATATATTAGATTCGGAAAACGATTTTCCTCCCTCTGCCTTACTCTGTCTCCTTTTTATCCCTCCGTCACACCATCCTATCCCTTCCGCGCGCGCGTCTCATTCATGACCTACTCCTCGCGTCGTGAACCCCCTTATTTAAGGTGTTTTCGATCAAACACTCCTACATCTCTTCGCAATATTGCTAAGAGGTTTTTTCACCCCCGCTGCCCGTCGTTGTCGTTTCGACGTCCGCCCGCACCCGCTACACCGGTGTTATATCGATTTGGACCTTTTCGCCGCATATGTAATATAACTCTCTCTCTCTGACCTCTCTGGCAGGCAGCAAGCAGGCTGGCTAGCCCATCGGAAATTCTAATAATAAAGTCAACGGAACCCCCTGCGGACCCGTGTGGTCCACCACCGCTGTTTCCGCTACTACCGGTGTGAGTGGGAGTAAGAGTGAGTGAGAAAGAGCGATGGGACGGGGAGAGCTTTTGCCAGGTTCCGGTTATTGCCCAATGTTTCAACCCTCGTGGAAATTATTGAAATTGGCGGCCGCAATGGGTATAACAATAACGACATTATATTATTATTATTCCAGAACATAATATTGGATAGGAAAAATAATACTTATTGGCTGACAATGGCATATATTATTATATTTATACGCATCACACAATTTATACACATATGTACCTCCGACATAAATCATCAATATACCTTATTATAGAAGCTACTGTGTTTTTATTATATCTAACTGCAAAATCGAATTACTATTTACGAAAATTGTCTAGTTATCCAAACGATATAATACATTTCAGTTTATTTTATAGATTAGAAAAATAATATGTAATTCTGAAATTTCTATTGATAATAACTTACACGGATACTACTATAATTGGTTGCAACTATATTATTTATGCGTAAATTTAGTGTATCTAATATAATATAATACGATATCCAATTATTTTAGTGAAAACGGGTATGTTTGAGGATAGTACAATATTTAAAAATATTGAATTTATGTAACTTATTTTATCGTGGTGTTTTACTATTGATCATTATATATTTAATATAATATACCTATCGATAATTTTTACCTATACATCATTTTTATTTATATATATATAATATTCAAATGTTTTATGCTGATTTATAGAAAAAAAAATCATACAATATATATAATATATGAAAATAGATAAGAGATTATGGTAAATTTTATACAAACCGTATATTGCAAAATAAATCAATTATGTATTAAAAAAAAAAAATCAATCGAATCGCGTTCACGTTGTAAACCGTTAAAATAAAACCGAAATCGCCACAACCAATAAAGGTACTTTCCAATTTTATAATTTGTCAAAGCGAAATAGTCAATTTCATTATTTAATTATTTTGAAACGATATTATATATATATATTATATATATATATATTTTTTTTGGCTAGAATTTTGCTTTTAAAATACATTTATAAATTCTACATAGGTATACCGTAATGTCATTACGGTTCAATCAGTTTTCGATTTTCATCAACGCAATTGCTTTAATATAATACCACGGGTAGTGTAGAGAGAACAACACACAATAACCGGAAAGAAAATGAATATATTCGAATGTTACATATACTACCTATCGTATATAATATATACACCATACATTACACATAAACGTATTTATATACGTAGACGGGTATGGTGGCAGTTAGGTTTATATATATATATGTACATATTAGTTTATGTTGAAATGCCGAACTGTTGTAGCGGATTTTTTTAATTAATAGTAACGATTCGTGGCATGCGGGTGGGCAGTCGGGCGGAGTCGAGGGTTTAAAGCCATTCGAATTATCCGCGGACTGCCTTTTCCGCTAATGAAGCCGGTTCCGGAAAACTGCGTGGAAATTCATTACGTTCCCGATTCAGCACTCTTCCCACGTTAATTAAATCTACCCTCAAACCTCACTGCTACTATATTCCTGTACGTCCACCCATCCATCTTTCCACAATACCGGGAACACTTAAAACACTCAGTTTCCTCTATTTAATAAGATCACCTTGTATATTATATTATAGAGTATTATGTACTACTAGTATGTGTGTGTTACTAACCATAAACCCCCTCCTCCTTTACAACAGTTACTTTTTTACTGATCATTTCATCCCCAAAAAGTATGTGACTGTACCTAACTAGTTTAGATTTTTAGATTCTGAGCAGAACAAGGAATGTATTGGTTTTACAATGATGTTTATTTCTTTTTTATTCTGTAAACACTTTTTCTCCCCCTAAACTTGCTCAAAAGTACAAGTGTAGCATATTTTCTGAAAGGTAATGTTCTTGATCTGGTACTTTAAGAGGTCATTTTTGGATTTTCGAAACGGTACTCGAAATAAAAGCGGTTAAAGGAGAAAAAACGTACGATATCACGATTTTGTAATATTAAATAATTATGGACGACTAATTACGGCTTTGTTTATCACCATAGAAACGAATAAAATTAAATAAAAAAGATCTTTTCGTCCGCTCAGAATCGTTTTTTATCGAATGCAATTATTGCATTCAAATCGAATACCTACAGTAAAATTACACTATATCCTGTCCGAGGACCGAAGGGACGATGGACAAACATCCACCACCGAAATGCGCGGACCTACTTTTTTTTATATTAATAGCGAGTTGAAAATTAAACTGAAATACGTACAATTAAGAGCTAATGATATGTTTTGATATAATCTGAAAATTTATGATTAACCGTTTAGAAAATCGTTTTACTATTAAATATACCTCTATGCATATATTTAAACATGAATATGATATATCTATCATTATATTTATATTATATTTGACCTACTAGTTATTGTAGGCTTATTTTATTTTAAGTATAGTCATTATTAATTATTCATTAAGTAGAAAGCCAATCACTTCTGTGAGTCGATCTATTTTTTTAATCAACTTATTTATGTAAGCTCAACAGTATTATGATACAGTCAGGAAAAACGACTTACAGTCATAATATGCCATATCATGCATTATAATACATCCTATAAAATATCCATATAAATACCTACCTAGTTAAAATTCCTCTAATCAAATTATTATTCCAAAACTTATATATATATATATATTATATATATTATTATATTATTATATTATGTGTTATATATTAATGTATTTATATCTTTATGTATTCGTAAATGAGTTAAATACTTCAAGAAATAATTTCGACTCTATTTAGTGCTTTTTAATGTTTAATGTATAATAATAATGTTTTATTCTAATTCGGTTTTAAATTTTTATTTTTATATATAAATATATGACACATATTTCAAAAAAAAAAAAAAATGAACAATACATTTTTGTGTCATGTGATATATCTCTTATAACTATAGCGTGTTAGAAAAATAAATGGACTCTCTCATTTATAAACGTTTATTGAAATTGCCGACTTCACTTTGTAGTAAGAATAAAAAAAATCTTGTCGAATTTTATTATAAACCGTAACAAGATTTTACACCGCATTTTTCTTTGATTTTTAGATTATATTTCATAGATATATGTATAATATACAATATATGACAAGCGTGTCTAGATGAAATTGAATAACGAAAATTACGATTCAGTCGATAAATAGATGTCTAAGTTAAATTGTAATACAAACTCGGTACTGATGATTGTTTAGAATTCTTGTTCAACTTAAAATATTGCGACTTCAAAATTTTAATCTAATAATTTGTACCTACCTAACAATGTAATGAATTATAAATATTTTTTTTATTATTCCCATGACTAAACAATTCATATTCAAAGAATAGTTTATCATATAATTTTTTTATTATAATGGTTTATTAATTATGTTTTTGTGTAAAAAATTAAAGATTTTTTGTATTGTTCGTATAATTTGTCACAATGCCATTGTTTTCGTCAATAACTACTTTAAAACACGTGATGATTTAATTTAGAATATATAAGTAGAATATACAAACACATTGAAGAGATCTAAACAAACATTTTTTTTCTGTGAGCTAAACGATGTATATAATATAACTTCTATAAATAAGATAAAAAAACGTCTATTTGGATAAACATACTTATAATACAGACACAGTGTATATGTATTTACTATACATATATATATATATATATACCTATATATATTTATCATAATAGAATAGACTTAGACTCGTACATAAAGTTTTGGTTGGTAAATAATTGATTATGAGATTGTATATATTAATACTATAGCATGTTACTTTTTTAAAACCAATAAGCATTTCCTAATGTAGTACTTAAAAAATCGATCTGTTGGAATGTCATATTTGAATGCTTTGCGGTAGAATCAAATGTATTTTAACAACTGCACCCCTCTGCAAAACACCTGAGCTAACGAAATATTTACAAGCAAACAATTAAATATAAAAGTGACTAATAAAATACTATTGCTAGAATGTTCTCTTTATAAAGCAACAGTTAATCGTTATATATAAAGTCAAATAGTTAATAGACTCACCACTAGTATGTCGATTAAAATCGACGACCATTTAAAGTAAATTAATACTAATAAGAACCTATTTTCGAATAATTATTATTACATTGCCATTTTCTTATTTTTATTCTCCTCAAAGACGTCCACCGGTATTTATAAAATTTTAATATACCGGGGAGGATGAGAAAATGTCTGGGCTTTTTTCCTCCCATTCCGTCGCACGATACGAAAAACCTAAAAGCTATTAAATAATGCCGTTAAAGACATTCGTTGTGGAATTGGGCTACATGGTCGGATGAGGTCGGGGAAGGTGGTGGGACCTGGAGAGAAACGTAGTCCAATGGAAACTTATTTCGAGAGTGACGTCCTAAGTTACTGCCGGTCGCCGCAATAAAGTATATTGATATCCATGAAATATTCAGAGACGGCATGGCACGTTTTTTTTTTTAGATAGATTTCAATTTGTCTGAAAGCTAATATCGCGGTAATGTGCAGAAAAAAACATCGACGCAGCCACGATAAGACCCAACTCTAAGCACTCTCGTGGATCTTTGCGGATTGTCTTTAAATGTATAGATATATAATATATGTGTACTTAAAATACAAATTCACAATAGAAATTCAAACGGAACACACCGCAACGATTGTGGCTGGCGACCGGTATTTTATATTATGATCGTTTGGGTGATTTTTTACGTTGACTATCTCGTTTTCTTGGTCGACTTAAGTGATTATAAATTTATTTATAAAGGTATTGTATTTAATTTAAAACGAATTTTCATAATTTATAACATTATGGTGTTTTTTACTATATCAAACAACTCATATTATTCAGCAGTATAATTTTCTGAAAATATCGCTGTATTCATAATCATAACAAACAGATTTCGAAAACCTCGTATAAGTATAGTATAATGTATAATATTATAATATCGTATAATCTATCAAACACATATTTACATTTTACATATCGTTGACAAAATACAAACACTAAATAATATCTGTGCGCATGTTGTTTATTATTGTATATTATATTTGATCAATATGTACTGCATATCGTGCACGAGTACCTAACGCATTATATATTTATAATTTATATATACATTGGCAGCACACGCGCGTAAATTTGTAAACATATAGATCACGCCAACGCCGTTGGAAATTAAAATGAGACCTTGTGATACAATTATTACAATATTATAAGTGCTGTCCTCTTATATTATTGGTCATAACACTATCATAACTATTTATGTGTATGAGGGGGGGCGGTAAGAATTGAATTCCCCAAACATTTTTTCGAATTATACAACCTAAAGTTTTTTTTTTAATATATAACACTTATTATAACCCATTTCCCTCAACCCGAAAATTTGTTCCAACTACGGCTAATATATAATATTATGGTGACGAGCACAATTGTTTACATAAATTATTTCAACAAGCGTCATACGCACGTATATCGTGATATAAATATTATATTTTTTAATTTATCCGGACGGACGAGCGTGCACACGTGCGTCGTAGTAATTATCGTAGTAAACAAACGGCGCGGAGGTATTTGGTCTGTCGATCGGGCTGGTATATACTGGAGAGAAGGGTCGAGGAACATCGTCGTCAGGGTGCTGCGGTGCTGGCGGCGTCAGTGGTGGTGTCAGTCACCGGTCGTCGTTCGAGCGTGTATACCCATCGGTTTGTGTCTGTTGTATATAATATTATAAATTATATGATATGTATATATACCGATAGATTATCGTTACTATTAATTATAATACGAAAAGCACATACAGACACACACGCACGAATTATATAGGCACGTAATCCGCGTTATTTCAATCGATTTCATACAGGCAAACACAAAAACGGGGCAGCGGGTTTAAAATAAAAAAAAAAAGTTTTCAAAACGACGACGACACGTACGCACACACACAAACACGTTATTATATAAATATGAGGGTAATTTGGCACGGAACCCAACGCCCCACCACCCGGCACCCCGTTGATCAGATAACGTTTTTAAAAGGCTCTCCAGCGGTGGAACCACCACACTCGCCGTCACCCCTGTCCGGCCACCCCTTTACAGCGCTCTAGTTTCAAGAGGAGCTACATACGACTGATTGAATCGAGTTCACGTCACTTGTCTCCGCCGGCGAGTATAATAATATATATTATAACAACCGGCCCCAGCCAGCAGCGAGCACTGCAGTGTGTAAACGCGATTAATAAAATGATAACGATAATAATGAAAACATAAAATTGCATTCGGCCCGTTATATTATTATATTATATTATAATACTTTATGTACCGGTACCGCGGTATAATAGCAGCGGCAGCAGTGCGGTGTGCGTGTCGGGCTTTTAATTCCCGAACCCTTTGTCCTCGCGAGCGGCGGCCGTTCGAGTACGGCAATTTGGGGACCGCATTGTGTACACATAATCGAATTAGCCTCCGTATGTACATGCGTGTGTATATAATATATATATATGTATACACGTATTATATATGTGTGGGTGCGTATGTCGAGCACGTGACTCTCCGCCGATGCGCTCTTATCGCCGCCGAGCGGACTGCCCGTTCGGTGGCGGAGATGACTCACGGCGGCGGTGGTTGGACAATTTTTCATTCGATAAACGGCACGCGGACAACGACTACGACGACGATAAAATAATAATAACGCGTAAAAAACGGACGTTGAAAAAAATTTCATTCTCACGCACCAAATCTACTCGACGTGCGAATGTCGCATTCGCAATGACGTTAACATGAAAACTCCTACAATATAATTGTTCGGTTCGACATTCGCGTACATAAATATATAATAATATTACTGTACATAGTAGCGGACGGGTACCTAACCGTTCGGATAGAAATCGATAGAATTATAACGATTTAATATTATTATAATATACGGCTCATCCAGACCGCAATGTACAGTGTTTTTTTTTCCGTAATCAATGTCGAGTACCATTTATAACGGTATTTATGATAATGTATACGAATTATAATGTATAATATAATAAAATATATTAGACGGATGAAATATTCAGCTTTTTTCTGTCCGTACTATGCAAAATAACCATTTACCCTACAGATTATAACAGTGGCGTATATTAAACCTTTCTGCTGAACAGAGTCCAACAATTTTTTGATTCTAACATTTTACAAGGACTTGTATTAGAAAATAGTCATTAGAAGATTATATGAATGTACAATTATACTCAGATATATTAAAAATTGCAATACTAATTTAAACAAATTAATATATTATTTAATTTAAATTGATTTTTACATTGGTAAAGTACAAAATGTAATCTTCAAGTACATTTTTTTTTCATTAATATAATTTTCCAAATTTTATATAATAAATTATACCCATTGTAACAATATACAATATTAATAAATATATTAATTAATATTTCAATATCTTAGGTTATCCTATCCTTTTTTTTGGAGGGGGGTGGGTCTTATGCCCCTGATCACTCCATAACTACGCCACTGCATTATATTATTGCTAATTTATTCGTGTTATTTTTATCTCTGTGAGAATATAATATCATATTTTTGTGTATACGAGTGACCGGTACGCAAAATTAAGTCTTTATGTAAGTACCCGTGTAATACGCATTTAATCTACCCACATAGATAATATATTGATATTATTTCTATGTATTATAGTAACCTACAAATCGCAAATTATAAGTGTATAAGTTCAAACATTTATATCAAAACAAATATTGGAATTCATCGCGATGTTCCGACCAACAACTGTGTGTTATGAAAATTTGTTTATTTTCAGTACAGGTTTGTTAGGTTTTTTTCAGTAACATTATAATCGACAATTTAATGTACATGTTTATATACATATAGTACCATGAAAATTTTACCGTAAACAAAATCGTATTTTACCATAAATTAAAACTCTATACGTTTATTATTTTATTGTTGATCAATAAATTCGTTTTTTATGACGCCATCTCTATTTTTGTTCTACAACACTGGAAAATAAATACAATCCAAGCTATAGATTTTTCGCTGATAATAATATTCGAATTCGAAGCACAGTGCAGTTTTATCTAAATAAAACTTAATTTTATAATTTCAATAATAGGATGTTGATTAATGAATTACATAATGGCGTATAGCTGCAAAGATGTTAGGAATTACCTACAAATATAAAGGCCAACTGTGTCGATGGATGATTGAAAATTTATTAAGATTGAAATCAGTCTGTGTGAATGTGTAGTGTTACAATGTTAGCCTCTCAACTTCTTCCCCGAGAATTGTTGTAACATTTTTTTTTGGTACATTGGTGAATCTACAATCCTCCTTTCCTATCATATTTTATTCGGAACAGTTCTGCCAAGACCATAAAATAACACCTTGTTCCGTGTTTTTCTATGCCAAGACTATAAAAACTTTGTATTCAAAAATACACATCTACACGTGGGTGTACATTTACTTTTTTGGAGTTATTTCTCGCACATATGAATGCAATAATTTCATCTTGTTTGTACTAAATGATAACCTGGTGTAGACCTAATTTTCAATATATTGCACATTATTACCGCCATTTACTTTAGCAGTTTGCATCTACACAACAATCAGAAAGACCATTTAATATCCATTTAATATTACTCTTTTAATTGTATTTAACAGTTATTGTTGTTATAGCACCTAATTCATGACATATTACATGTATAATTTATTAAAATACAATTTGGATTGCATACGTTTCACAATAATTAGGTAATGAAATAATAATATGTTTTGTAATTTTGTGAAAATTTATTATTCGTTGTAGGTAGGTACACCACTAGTTATTTTTACAAAATATGATATCAAAACTTTTGAATACAAAGTTGTAAAAAAACATTAATTCTTAAAAATAACTTACCTTGATTCTAAAACGTCGAAACCCTATAGTTCTGTATTACCTGCATATATTAATTAAATCATCATAGCAACAACTTTAAAGGAAAACTCAGTTGTACCTAATTTGTTGTATAAACTTTTTTGCAAATGGACGAGACCGCCTCATTAACAAAATTAAGTTTGTTAATAATATTGCAATCTCATTTTACGTTTTGTGTACAGAATCAGCAATATAATCTTTGTTGATTTGAACAAACGTTTTTTAAATTTTTAAAATCCCTCGGTTAAGGTAGCAATTAATTTTGCTTATTCAAACAATTATTATGTTTGTAGATCATTAACAAAATGAGTTTGTTGATAGTACAACCATTTTGTGTTCCTTATTATTATATTATTACTGTACTTCATTATACCGTACATAAACCTATTATATATTTATATATATATAAACTTTATAAAGAGAAATAATATGTATATTTTTAGTTATAATTAAAGTGAAAGAATTATTAATCGATTTTCAATTATAATTATCAATTAATCTATAGATCGATATTAAATCGCGTGTATTCATATATAATACACAAATTAAAATTTTAAAGAAACTCTATTTTGCCATATTTAGATAAAAAAAAAATATCATATAATATATTATATATATTAATACACATTTGCAGGCCATTTGGTGAATCTGATTATATGTTTTTGTTATTTAGTAACGGTCGAATTAATTAGAATACTTACCCATGCATATGTATAGAAATTATGTGTACCTATATATTATGCATAAGTATTATGTATATTATCTCTATTAGGACTTGAATACATTTCACAATCACGTCGTAAACAAAATATATGTCGTCAACTCACCCACAGCAGTATACATAGGTGCATTCACGTATTATTTATGTAATTATTTCCAATACGATAATGTATTATTATTTTATATTGTGTAGGTACTTCGATTTATTTATATATTACGAAATACGTATTTGTTCGGTTTGCACGGTTTAAATATACTGTGCTATAGTCGGATGGATGTGTAGGATTATTATTAACGCAACAGGTGGCTGTAATCGATTTCTTTGAAAATTATACCCGGGCATTAGTGGTCTTTGGAGGCCGATATACGTGACACAGTGTCTAGTGTTTTTAAACACATCGATATAATTAATATTATATACATATTATGTATACAAAACACGCGTACATAAACAGTGTGTTGTGTGTACTGTGTATATACTATATATATGTATACGATTACGAGAGTATTTGGTACATACAGATCGTACAATCGAGTACGTTGCAATGTGTTGAATATTTAATATGATTATTAATTTTTTTTTCACCGTGAAACCCGCGCACGGTCGGTTTATCAATGCTATTATAGGTATTGTATTCGGTTTTCTTCTTCTTATATCCTTTGGATCGGAGCCAATAACACTACGCATAGCCGCATATAGTTGCATTAACGTTCAAGATTTCAAGTCACGCGCTCAATCCGTACTTGGGATTTATGTAACGCGTCATGTGCGCGTAAGGAAGTATAAACGCAACCCGCACGTCACACACACACACACACACACTCACACTTATACGCATACACATAGTCATACGTATTACACAGTAGTACACACATCACATATTATATTATATATACACGAGTTGCCTCTACTTCGTACGACAATATGTCGTACCTATATATGCGTATACGAAGAATTAGAATTCGTTGCGTGCCATATATAAAATGAAAAAATATATCATACATGCAAAATTGGAAAAAAATATATAGGTAGTACTTCCCGCCCTATAAGACAGTGTCGGAGAACACGATATGACCGGGTTTATGCGGCGAACGAAACAACAATTAAACCCCGCACACGCCTTATACGAATAAAAAAAAAAACAGCCAATAATAATAATAATAATAATAATAGGAGGATCAGTGCAAATTGTGAGAAACTATACGAAGAAGAAAAAAATGGAAAAAAACTTACGTCGTTTTCTAGGTCCGTGGGATGACGACTTATATATTGCATGTCAGGCGGATGTAGCTAACTGTCTCACTGGCACTGACGCGAGTGAACGTGTACTACCTACATCTAGACAGTTTATAAATGATATCGGTGACGACGACTATAGTGCAGTTGCATTCGCTGCACCGCGGTGTATCCGCCCTGCGGTGACAATAAGTACATGCTATTATTGCCCACTGCAGCAATGTCAATTGTTGATGACCGGTCGATCGTACAATCGACAGCAGTGACTAAAACTCGATTTTAAGTGTGTTCTAAAAAAGGATTATAACACTACGATCGCTACGGTTTACCCAACTTCGATATACTGACTTCGTGACTTCGGATTCGCGAATTCCCACGACTCTCGAGAATATCGTTTAGAAGAACAATCCGCTATTATAACTGCAAATTGGTGAAGTTTATTTTTTTTTTTACTTAATGTTTACACGAGTAAATCATTTAACGTCGCTTATATCAACAGTAATTAATTTTGTATTTTTATATTAATATCCATTCGATGTGCTATGTGTGTAATTTATCGAACCGGAATATGATAGGTATCGAGCAATTTATAACATGGTTGTTTACTTGTTTAATTAATTCGAAGTGTGGTTCATATTAAAGTGTATAATATTTTCCTACGATAAGTGTTATACATTATATTTTTTTGTATCAATTCTCCATCATGTATTGCTATACGCTTTACAAGTAACATCGTCACTATATCTCGATGCTTTTAAAAACATTTGTTAACTGGACGGAAAACCATATTCTTTCAAAGGTTAGTTTTATTTTTTTTAAAACATTTCACTCTCTACGTTGACGAACACCGATTTATCTCATCTTTCATCTTTTTGTAATTTATATTACATTTATACCGCATCGAGTGTGAACAATCAGCTGACTTACCACAATAGCTGGTTGGTTTACGGTATGCGGATAAATAAATTGGTAACGGATATAAAGACAAATGCGTCGCATATACTGCACGATGTTTGTATTTACGCGTGTCATATACCTTATATGACTACTATAGTGTTAAAAACGGACCGAATATATGTTTTGAAACAAATAAAAACCGCAAACACTAAAATAAATACGATTAATATATGACGTATCTACAGCTTACCATTGCGTTGTGTATATACCTACGCTGAAACCTTTGACAACTACACGTCACAATAAAACCTGCAGCTCGCCGTGTATTCAACAAAAGCATGTTCTTATAAATATCCTCATACGAGTTATATCGCAAACGTCTGATTAATAAATGAAAAATAAGTTTAAAAAAGTAATTAGGTACTATATAGTGGCTTGGCGTGGTTATAAATTGGAAATATCAAAGAGGAGGTCGAGAGGAAAGAACGCGCGGACATACATCGTCGGCAGCGGCGGCGGCACCCAAGTCTCTCAACCGGCGACCGAGTTAATTGGACTGTTCGTCTGTTCAGATAGTTGAATGCCTACGTGATTAATGACGACAAAATATCGCTGGTCCTTCGCGCGTGCTTATGTGTACCTACTCCGTCGTCGAGATAATTATACGAAACGTACTATAATAATAATATTAATATTATTAATACAGAGTACCCGCGCTATCGATAAATGAATATTATACGCGGCGACGGACCAGAATTGTTCTCGATTTCGATATTATACATTATAATACCTATGTACATACTATAGTATGTGGTTAATAGGTTTTAGGAATGAAGTTTTCCGTTTCATTGACCGGCGAACGGGAAACACACTAGCGGTAGGGTTAGAAATGTATTTCAAGGAAATTAAAATATATTATAATAATAATAATATGTATATAATATGTGTACATACACTTTACAGTTTACATACATATACGAACACAAAAACCAGATTAAAACGTGACCGTCTCACATGATTGGCTTGTTCCGAATTCCGTTCGGGAAAAAAAAACAATTTAAATGCTTTAAGGTTGCACACACAATGAGGCCCATTGTTTGGACACGATCTTCGTGTGTAATAGGGGAAAAGCGGCGGTGGCAGCGGCGAGGGAAAATGATTATTATATTGTGTGCTGCAGTGTCCGCGCCGAAGCAAAAAAAAAACACTCGCGCACACACACTGCAGCCACTGTGCACGGCGGCGGCCCCGTAAATTGTTTTCGGATTCATATATTTTATAATCGAACTAAAACTCGAAATTAATTCATAGGGTTAGTATATGTACACTTCACATGGTGGTCGTGTCCCAGTGGACGGGGGAAAATGAGTCCGGGAATCTCTTTTCCCACGGGCGTTCCCCCCTTTCACCTCACCATAATGACGAACGTACTGCAACTCACCTCTCACCCACCACCAAACCCGCCAGAATTAATAAATGCATGTTTAATACGTTGTGCATTGCAGCTGCGCATGAGTCGATTTTAATATGATTGATGTCCAGTTTGAATAATAATATTATCTATTATACAATGTGTATAATGTACTTAAGAAATCAGTTCGCTTCTGGTGTTATGTTTATCCGCGACTGCCAACAATTGATTTTGTGCAATATACGAACTTTATAAGTGTTAAAATCAATGCTATGTTATTTTTATTTTATGCTTTGATAATATTTTGATTATTGTTTATTAAACTTCAAGCAGCAATTTTAAATATTGTTATAACAAATAATATGGTTATGAGATTATGTGAGTAGATAGGTACACTAAGCATGGTATATGAGTACATAAATATAATATAATGAACTAGAAATCAGGTTTTATGTTTAAACATAGATATATATATATATCATACATTTACATTTATATTTATATTTTAATTTTTTAATTTAGTTTTTACCAGATAATTTTTAAAAGCCAAGTGTGCATACAAACTTAGCGGTTTTCAGCGAGCTTGTTTTTCAACAAATTCTGTATATATTTTTTAGATACTTATGTAGCGGTTGACAAAGCGAGGAATGCATTAATCTTAAAATATTGTGTTTTTTTTCGATGGTTAATTTTATACGTCGTACGTGTTTATTTGGTGGGTACTTTGAAGAAGTAATTTTATAATCTCTTCAAAGACTGCAGTATCCTTTTATTTTCAACAATTAATCTGACGGTGATTAAGTGTCTGCTGTAGTGGACGTAAGAAAAACCGCTACAACGTTGACTATATAGAAAGGCGGTGTATCCTGTATAAGCCTCTCAAATCTCAATTGTATCAATTACATTAATTATTGCAAGCGCGCCCGCCAGTAATCCAATTACTTGGAAGAGGAAAAAAATATAAAATTCACATTATATTATGATTATATTTTATGTCCGTTTCCGCTTTTATATATTATTCATTTTTGAACCTTAAGTTTTCAATTCAACTAATTGGTTCGTTTGGGCACGCGTGCGCAGAAATGGTTCGCTTTGTTATCTGCCTTGCTTTTGTTAAACATGATATTTATTTTTATTTCTCTTTCTGCTGCACCGCTTTTCCGGCAGCGGCCTCCTCCGCTACGTCGTTGATCGCACTCATAGACCCCAACGACCAGTGCCAGAGAGAAGAGGATCGGAGAAAAACGAGTGGCGGTGGAGTACCAATTAACGTGCTGAGCGGGCTAAAAGTTAGCTCTTTAATAACGACGATAAGTTTAATTGTTCTCGATAGCCACCGCCGCTGCCATTGACTCGGAATGGATATATTTTTAAACGAAATGGTTTATATACGCGCTCCACTCGAGCCGATTTTGTTTCTAAACGGCAATAATTAAAATTAAATAAAAATTCTCAATTATCGTAATTAAGTAAATACACGCGGATATAATGCTATTATATTATATACCTATGTAGGCGGTCACAAACTCACAAAGCACGGCGGCGGCAGTGTTCTTATAATAGTTTAATATACATTATTATTATTGCATTTTACGGTTGTCGTTAACCGCCATTGTATACACGCAACAATATAATAATAACAATAATAATAATATTGCGGTCGTTTTTCATTAACCGCCCTTTTTAATTCATTTCGCGTAAAACCTCAAACCCCTTCAGTTATTATTATTATTCACCTCCGATGCCGCGCTTGTTTTTACCATAATTTTATCATTATATCACATTACCGCGTCGTCCATTACGCAGATAGTCGTCACCATTAACTTTCGGTAATTACAAAACGTAATATAATACAGTTAGATTATAGGTATAGAGTTATATACAGACCGCCGTACAGTCCATCCGGAGTAACAATAGAAATCACTTTTGCCGGCACACGTTTCAAATAAATCATTTTAAATTAGCGTAACCATACTGCGTTTTGATAGATTTGATATAATTACGGTTGTACCTTATTTACTTTGACCGTGATTCGTGAACGTGATTATCCCCTACACTGCAGTGATTTTCTGTTATCATTTCAAAAACGCGACTTTGGGAATGAACTCTATAAAAATCAATCCACAAATAATCGCATTATTGGTCAATTCGAGTTCGTACATTATTGTTGAAGATTTCGTCAAACGCGCTTACTTACAATACAGAGATGTACACTGGAGCTTGATTACTCACTACATTTTCATCGAAAACAAACCATTAGTTATATATTGTTGAGCTGCAGACGTCGTGATTTTAAAAGACGGGACGCGTGGTTCCTATCCAGCCCACCTGGTATGTGAATTAGCGCCTAAACATTTATTTTTATTTTACAAGATCGACCGTTGAATGGTTTAAAAATAAAATGACATTCTTTTGTCCACTTTTTTTTTGTATATATATAGACATAATGTCTTGTCACATTTTACGCCTTATGAGACATGTACTTCCAATGTCTGCGCGTTCTCGCATCAATCGTTGAACTCCGAAACAGTTAACAAGGTGTACGTGTATTGTGATGTGTACATAAATATCCTAAAGGGCCGAGGCCGTAGTTTTTCATTTTCTTCATAAAACTAACAGCGGATAATGGGTAAGTGATCGACTCTGTATATTTGTGATTACGAATATTCGAAATCGTGAGTTCATAACAATTTACCTGTATATATACGCGATTAATACTCGCCCGTCATTATCTCGTGTTTATTTTTCATTAAAATTAAGTTATATTTTAGAATGTCTGAAAATATATGAAAATCTAATTCATCGCACTTTGTGTAATAAACTTTGTTACAGCCCAATTCTCATTAATAAGTAATCCCTTCCCAATTAACCCATCAGACCCTAAAGAAAATAAATTATACCTCTTAAAAGAACTTCGCCAAGTTGATTAATCCATTCACTTTTTTGAATTAACCTTTTTAAACTCCGAAACAATCTTGTCAGGAAATCCTTTAATCGTGTTACGGAAACTTATATTTTAGTTACAACGATTTGATTTACTATTAAATACATTTTCGGCTTTGCTTATTTTATCAAGTATAACAGAAATTTGCACATAAACGTGTTAGTTAAATTCACTTTGTTGTACGCTGTATTATAGTTAGCGAAGTATAACGTTCAAAACGAAATCATGTTAACTGTATTGACATAATGGAGGTATTACTTAACATAATTTAGTTTATCGGTTCGTGCAGCACAGTTAAGACTATAGAAGGTTAATCGATTCTATATAACTTATTATTTGTGGTTTACAAATAATTTCAAAACCTCAAGATAATATTTATATGATATATTATCGACTTGTAATTTTCAAATAGATACCTATGTTAATTTCTATCCTAGTAAAATTAACAAACTATTTTATTTGCACATTATTTGTCCTGCAGCGACCAATAGATTCGCTTGATATTTAGCTATTACGTATTATTTACAAATGTTCAATGCGATTTCTCTCTATAACGAATTACAAAGGTGGCTGGAGTAAAACTTTGAACATCCAACTTCGATGAGACAATCGATATAGTGTATGTGTTGAATACTTTTAAGCACTAGATAATATTTGAACTAAATCACATTTATCTATTTTTTATTTTATTATTTCAATATTATATAGAACGTATTTAGTTGTTATACTTTCTAATGCTCGATATCATTGTAGCGTAAAGTTTAGAGATATACTCGACGTATAGTTCTAAAAATATGAACTACCAGAGAACGGGTCGAGTTACAAGAGAGTGAAAAATAGTTTTGTTTTCATCGTATTAATAGATACATCGTAATTTTTCGTTACCAAGAGTAGATTTTAATAAGTCTGTCTTTTAAATTTATTGTCAATATGGACGTAGAAAACATGTCGTAGCAACGAACTATAATTATATTATAATAGTGTTAAACGTTTATGAGAATTTGTGTCGTTACAATTTCGTTTATCGTTAATTTAAACTTTCGGTATGCCTCACTAAAAGGTCGACACATACTCTAAAAGATCATAAAATGTAAAATATTACCTATATAATGACAGTAATAATCAATGGCAACGTGGTTATAGTCGGTTTTTCGGGTGCCCACTTTTCAAATTAATTTCAAATAATTTATATCGCCATTATCGTACTGTGATATATAAATTATACACAATATATTATATAATAACGGAATATATTCACGAGATTTTTAAAAGCATAATTATGTCACATGTGAAATCTCGGTTTTTATTTAATATATATTTAATTTATTTGATATATACCTAATATCTATATCGTTATCACCAGACTAACGATGCCAAAAAAACATTTATACAGCCAAGCCTTGGGTAAAACGTAAATTTTAAAAGAATATTAGTACGTGTAAATACGTAAATTCAAACTATAATATATACTATTTTAACTAAACTACTCGTTTGTACTTTATTTGTAAGCGATACACAAATATACATTAACCCTCAGAAATACGAATAATATGATGTTCAAAAAACGGAAATAAACGAATGAAGACATCGTCATGTCGGTGGCATATATATATATATATAGTATTTACCTATAATGCTGTAGCTATATGTAATATATATATTATATATATAGCTACAGACTTTTTATATTATATATACCTTGGTGTGTGTGTGTTTGTGTGTGCATGTGTAGGTATAAGCGGCGGTCGAAAAACCGACCCAAACGTATATGCGTATTTTATTTATTATTATTATTTTTTTTTTCGTGAAATTGTTTCCGTTTTTGACAGACAATATCGCGTTATCGGTCTCGGGACAGTTTCGAAATTGCCGTGCCGTATAATATACCTCGCGCTCACGCACACATATACAAACAGCAACAGAGCAACGCACTCCAATCGAATTCCCAATTTTCCGCGCGGTTTATCCCGGGGATGATAGCGGGCCGGTCCAGACGGAAAATTGGCCGTTACACATATAATATATAATATATATGTATACACACTACACACACACCCACGCACGGCCTTCCGCCCGCATTGCCGCCGGACAATATCGTATACGCGTATACAACCCGTGTTCTTTCTCAATCAAATCGCACTCTCCTCCACCTCTGCAGCCCATCTGACCGTCCAGCCGTTAACCCCAAAGTCGATACACAATCGCCCGCTCGCCCGTAGAAAACGTTATGTTCCGGCCGGAAACTCGTGCGGACAAACCATACCACACGTAATATACTGTGCAGTACCTACCTATAATGTCTTTCAACTACAGTTTACGAATTTTTATTTTTATTGTTATGAGTTATGTGATGTGAGCTAAAAATTATTATTTCAATTACCTATACATACGTAAAATTAAAGGGTGTAAAAATCAAGAATAAATCCGATGATGTATATGCATGATCTATGGTATATCTACTTTATATAAAATATTAATTATTACCTAACACATAATGTGCTCACCTCACTTGTATTAGTCGAATTCTAATTTTTGGAATTTTTAAACATAATTTTCAAATTAGGTATTTTTCGTACTACTTAACAAGGAGAGTTCTGTACTCCTGTGATAATACAAAAGTCTGTTTTTTTTCGTTTTTTTAATGAATATTCCCCTTTTTAGTTTAAATTATAAAGTGGATAATTTTTTTTTTTTTTTTTTTTATGTTAAGGGGAAAAGTTCGTGAAAATGGTTTTTAATCTAGTATTTATTATACGCTTATACCATTTTACCAAATTGTAAGTATTGATAGAGAAATACGAACTATTAAAATTTTCAAGTCACCATAATCCTCATAATTTATTCTAAACCTTTATATTATCATGAACCTATTATCCTTTTTGTATACCAAATCAAATAACTCAAAATTTCGAAGTGAATACGTTAAAATAAATAGAAAAAATATCTGCTAAATAATGTACCTACTTACTGTAAAAAAAGGGCTTTCCATTTGAAAAACAGAAGTATACTTCTTTAAAAAAACACCCTTAAGTAAAACAAAAAATCTCAAAGTTTTAAAACATAGGTCATAATAATATATTTAAAAATTCCAAAAATCAGATTTTGAATAACTGCAAAAAGGGGTAGTATACAAGGTGAATCATGCCGTATAATATCAATGTGTGCATCTATAATGGTAACTACGTAGTGGCTAATTAACGAACTTCATTAAGATATTCACACCAGTCAGAGGTGGAAGTTTAAAACGTGCCCATGGAGGCGGGCCTTCGCACGAACGCGATCGTTTAATAATGTAGCCGCGAATAACACGCTGATTTTATTGTTATTATAGTCGTTCAGTCGTCGTTACCTAACCTGTGTCGTACGCAGGGGTAGGGTTCTAGGGTTCTGACCCCCCTGAAATTTTTTCATTTTAAAAAAAAATCTTATTTACCACCATTTCAATACACAGTGTCGATAAATTGTTGGTAATATTTAATAGATATAAATTAAATTAATTATTTACTATTAATTATAATTTAAATTAAATTATTTGCTCATGTAAAACCCTAACCGAACTAAAATCCTGCGCACGCTACTGACTGCAGTTGGCAGGTAATTTTTACCTTTAGAACTTGTATTTCAAAAACTGCTCAAATTTTTGAATACCTAGATACGTCGCAACGTACACAAACCATTGCAGAAATGTGTACAATCATCACCACAATTGCTTCGCGACCATCCTACGAGTCCCTCGATCGTAATTACCGTATTATACATATCGTATGCAATAATATATTAAATAATATTATTATGTAAAGTTCTAATTTTTCGTAGTTTCTCACTCGCGTTTAATTAACGAATGACAAGTGTTTGATATCGACATGTTTTTATTATTTTTTATGTAGATATAGCCAATGAATTGAATTAATATATATATTTTATTATGTTGTTAACTCGCTTGCGAGAACATTAAACGTTTTAAACAGTCATTAAAAATCGTGCTTTTTTACAATCGATTAAATAAGTACAACATTTTATTCCACGCGCTGTTCCATAACTTCGTAATAACTCACTGTAGTGACATCGTCTATTGTTTTCTTTTAGCTAGGCGTATAAAATAAATCGGCATTGCAGATAATTTATAACGCATTAGGACGTGAATATAATGTTTATTTTTTTTTTTCATCGCTTTTACTCATCGCAACTTGCGTATAATATGGTATTCTACAATGTTCATATTTCATTTATATACAGTCTAGTAGAGTTCTAGACGCTTGATTGCCAAGAATGATTTAATTTTTTAAAATCGAATACATTTATGATATACAATACTGACATAATATGGTGTGATGTATATAGTCATAATAACCAATTATATATATCAATGTTTCTTAGGTCTTGATCCTTTGTAATTTTGGGAGTATATAACTTAATAATATCTATCGATAAGACTGCTAAGTATAAATGATGAAAATATATTTTCTACTTGTATAATATTACTATCGATTGGTACAGTATTATAATTTCGAAATCCGTCTACTTATACATGAATGAATTGAGCATATAAATAATGTTCAAGCACTTATAATAGAAAACACACGGGCTCACTTTATACCATCTATACATTTATATTTATAGCCATTCAAAAAAAGAAGCGTGAAAATATAAATACACCATTGGTATTGTACTTTTTTTCATTTCAAGCATTCTTTTATAATATAATATATACATAATACATATATACAGGAACGTGCGTACTAAAAATATTTTTACTACTTCCCAAAAGCTTTCGGTCTTGGGCACTAAAGACACGGGAAATCAAAATCGAATCCGATTGGATTGGCTAAACTTGAAAAGGTTCTTTTTTCACCGGAGTCGTCCCCCACACTTTTCGCACAATGTCCGCGCCACTGTTTCCGCAGCTGCAGAAGTGTATATAGTTGTCTTCTTAGGAAACCCGAACGAAAACACGAAGCTTTTAAAAAGCTTTCGGGCATCGGAATTTGCGTAATGACGCTAAACTAATGTATCGGAGGTAATAAAACGAAGGGGAGACCGAATAACGGTGGCGGTAGCGGGCAGGCGGGGTGAAAGATAAACACAGAACAAGAGAGAGGCATTAACTATAAAAGTAAATGGAATCTTTTAACGGAATTCGAGAGTATTGAATGTGACAGGGACGACGTCGCGCGCGCACTGAGTAAACCGGGGCGAGCGGTGGTATAGAGGAAAGCGAGATAGACGACGAGGCGACAACGGCGGTGTGGAGAGTGCCGCATAAGAAACGGAGAGAGAGAAATACAGACAGACAGATGGACGATCCGAGGACGGGACGGAAGAGAGTTTTTCTAATGCATTTCGCATTTTGTGTGTGCAGCGGACGGCGCATTAACACAATGCCAAAGTGGAAAACCCGTGTTATTCTTTTTAGAAGCGTCTCCGCGCACAGTATCCTACAGACTTATCTCCCGCCGTCGCCGCCTCCCCACGACACACACACATATATATTTATATATTATATACACTGTTTTAGACTTTAGAGATCGGGCTCATAAATAAATGGAACCGGCGGCAATATCGTTTAAGGGGAACGACGTTCGTGTGCACACACACACACCCACACACACACACACATACACATACACGAGCGGTCGTAGCGTACAACTTCTGTGAAGAGGCGGGTTAGGGGAAGGAAAAAAACCGCAAACCACTCTACAAATTAATTCTGGGGGCTAGGAGAATCAATACACTCCCCCCTCAACAGTCTCTTTCTATCCGTTCACACATACACTCGCACACACGCGTTCGCTCGCTATGTCTTTCGCTCTCTTTTGGATTGATTGCCTCGGTGGAAAAGCTATTTTCATCAACGCTAATGAACAATACGAATGGGTTTTCCGCCCGGCAAAAGCTTTTACGACGAATGAGATCTTCCGCCACCCGGACCACGGGAGAACTGCGCGCGTATACGTGCGAGGCGATGTGCGGGGGTGGTTAGCGGGTGGCGCGCGCGAAACGTGTGTCGGCTAATTGTGAATTGGACGCGCGAGCGGGACAGCATAAATTTGATCAAACTGACGCTTTTAGTGGGATTACCAATAATCCTGTGCAATATTCATTGTTCCCTCCCCTCCCGGCACCGCGCCATCATCAACCAACGCGTAGGGCCGTTCGTGTATCCTGCTCGTGCTAAACTCATTAATATATATATATATATATATATACATAAAAGCTTTAAGTGAGTATAGAGTAATTAAATTTTTTTTTCAAATTACCGATAGTGTGTCGACTAATTTTGAATTCAATTAACCGTGTACCTAAATATACGCTTGTGCGATAGAAATATAAAAATAAAATAAATAAATAAAAACATCAATATCCTTTGGCCCTTTGCATTCGGTCGCTGAAAGTCCGTTGCTCTGCCGCTGATGATACGAACGTAATCATTTCCATAGCGTTGATAAATTTCCTTTCAGTGTATACCCAAAATCGTCTTTAAAATAGTATTAATGCATATATACTACTTCTGTGTAATACCGTGTATATAGAAACATAAGTATATGTTTTATGTATATATATATATTACAGTACTGCGAGGAAAACACTTAAACAAATTGGCCAAGTTTTCCGACTATTTTGTTTGGCCTCAATTACTTTTATTACGTAAAACCTTAATATAATGTTTTTCGAAAAATGAGTTTTTATTTTGTCACCATCAATCATAGGTTATATTAAAAGTTAGTGGTGATGGATGATTTATCGTAGAAAATTTGGTACTATTTTGATCTAATTATTTTTTTTCTTCGTTCGCGAGTTGTGTTATTATTTTTACACATGGTTTATTATCAATATCTATATCCAGCAGAAGACAAACATTGTTCATTTTATCTTTTAAACAAACAATTTTGATTAGTTTAAATATATATTTGAAACGTCAATCTTATGTAGTTATATATTATTATTTCAACTCACTAAACTCACAAAAAAATGAAACATGCAATGTAACAGTGCACACTGCTTTAGTCATAGACACGAATGTATTATAATTATACTTTCATAAGCCTCAGAAATATTTATTTAAAAGAAATAAATACTTATAATAAATATTCTATTAATAGACACTATAAATTCCAATAAAAATAAACACGAGTTTTTGTAATATTTGATTGGTATTATTGGTATATTATGTATGTACCAATAATACCACGCATACATATTATAGTATACAGTACACACTCTACACATTAGCACACTTAAACGTACCTACATATGTACATACGTTCATATATACATAACGAATTCCGCCCTTTTTTGCATAGTCGGTACCCAACGGCGTTTCCGTCGCTAATTTCCGGTTTTCCCCAGTTAGTTCCGACGAGCTTCTATTCCATTTCCTCTTTTTTTTAAATCCCATATTAATATAAAGGTTCTATCAGATCGATGAGCCTTGAACAGAATTAATAACAGTCAGCGAAATTTAAACATCACAGCGGCCAATGTGTACGTCACTATAAAATTCATTAAAAAAATGAGTTATAGTGGATGGCGGAGCAGTGAGGGAAATCCAATTCCATTATTATTATTTTTTTAAATTAATCGAGGAAACCCGGCGCCATTGCTGTTGAACACCTAACACAACTATGTAATGTTTAATTATAAACATTTCATTAACTTTTAAAAACCTAATGGCTTTTTTTCGGATTGTTCAAAATCGACTGGTTGGTGGTTGTGGAGGGGAGTTGCCGCGGTGTGTCGGCAGTGGCGGTGCTTTCATCAAAATTATTACTGTGCTTTAGGGAGTCCGTTTTTTTCTGTTATTCATTAAACGAATGATACATCAATTTTATCCATTGTGCCGTTTATGTTTGTTTAGTAATTTCCAAAATTAAACAACCGTCAACCTATACTATATATATAGTATATAATATATGTGCATTGTGCGCCTGTACCGAATATTCTAGGACCAGAAACGGGGAAATTGGTTTCTTAAACGCTAAACTAATTTCATTTCATTTCTTGATTGCTGTTGGTTAAGCCCGATTGTTATACGGTGGACTGCTAGTGATTTATTCAAACCTACCCCATAGATACGTGATTTTAACACGATAATTAGGAGTCATTTATGAAAGTCTGCGTTTTCAAACGGATTTAATTCAATTCAAATGCCTATACACGTCCATATACGACGGTGCTTGTTAATTGAAATATTTGTTCCGTCATTTTCTAACTTATTCGCAATCTCACGTTCCGTTTAATTATTTCCCGCAATTTCCTTTTGCGTTACGCATAAAACGCGCAGACGGATTTTAACTTTATTCTATACCATCTGTTTACCGTTTTCAAGCAGTGGACGGCTAGCTATTGTGCTTCTAAAAAAAAAAAAATTAATAAATAAAAACCCATTAGATTAATTTAGTGAGCCCGGATGTTAATGACGATGCATATTTATTTTTTATATTTATAAATGCGCCTAAATCGGAAACGAACTCATTTATCACAAGTAGTGTATTTACATTGAAACTATTTTAATGTTTCTATACGATAAAAATGAACACTATTCCATTCCGCTAAGGTTTTTGGTGCCTATTAAAAAATTTAAAAACATTAAAGTTTATTCTATAGTGCTATGCTTATTTAGAATTGAGATAATTAATTAAACCACGAAAACTGAAAACATAATGCAAACACGATCGCTAACAAAAAAAAAAATAATAATAATAATAAATACCATTTACAAATATTTATTTTTCAAATTTAATTTTGTTCTAAATTCAATTCAATTAAACTACCCACAAAACACTAAAGTGGTTTTTTTTATAAATAAGTTCGAAGTAATTTTACCTTTTCAACAATTTTACTTTTATAGGATCTAAGTAATTACATTTTATAAATCCTACCGCATAACAATCAAAACTTAGTTCTCATTACATTAAGAGTTTTTTTTTTGTTTTTGGTAACTGGCAAGATCCATTAAATAAAAACCGTAGATTAAATTTAAAAAATGAAATACTTCATATTATACAATTTATATATGAAACGTTTTCGTTTCATTTTAAATTAATACTAAGTACTATATTTAATAGTTTATCACGATCAGTATACAGAATACATTTTTTTTTTAAATAAATTAAAGGTGAAAATACGTATCCCGATAAATTTGAATAAGACATATTTTTTATCAAACCGATTTTATAATAACCATTCGAACGTTTTAAAACACTGTAATCTAAGTAAACAAAACGATATTGTGTAATATAAGCAAAATTATAATTTTTCCGGTAGTAATTCACTGTCAGTTTTAAATTCAAAAAAATACATAAAAAAACTCATTACAGTTAAACAAAATAGACAATTTGAATAGAAAACATTCTGTTCACGTGTTTACATCCACGTTAAGTTTGTGAAGACGAATACATGGATAGGTATATAGGTAGGTATGTATACTATAATATATATATATGTCGTTATAGTCTACTAGAATGATGTGTTTGATAACGTAGAGAAGGAAGAAAAAAGGTTGAACATTGAAAATTCACATAGAATTCACATATTGTTGGAGGTAGAATGGGGATGAGGGGTACCGCGTTTTATATAAATTCTCTACTGATTGAGACGGAGCGGGTAAAAACACGTTTCTCAAAGGACGACCTAATTGTGACGATTGCCTATCGGCTGCCGCCACCGTCGACAATGAACCGTAATGAAACGATTGCCCTTCGCTTCCGCCGAAAAGGGACTGTTGATTGGGTTCAGGAGACCGTGGATAAACCATCAGCTGCAGCACTCTATCCTTCCACTCGTCCCCTCACAATGGTCACCCATCTAGATTTTTATTTGTATCATTGTCGTCGTCGTCGACGTTGTTGTTGTTGTTGTCGTCATCATTACATATTATTATTATATGATATACAAGTACAACTATCGAATACGTTTCGAACACTGGTTTAGATATCGCGCTCATAAGCGTATGCGCGTTTGGTGAATATTTTTGTAATATTATAATAACCGACAAAGGGTGGCGGTCGAATCCATCGCAAAGGGAGCGTGCACCGAACAGACCGTGAAAAGGTTTTCTTTCATTAGTCGTTCTTAAAAATCGAGATTTTTTTTTCTGTATAAACGTATTTACACGCGCGCGCGCCCATACCTATATGACGTGTTGTCTACATACCAGATGTACGAACCAATGTATATATGCGTTTTATACATATAATATGTGTGTGGGTAAGTTTTAAAGAAAAAATATATTTGAATTTTTTTCCCGCCGTATATAACTATAGTTTAGCAGTGATGGTAGTGAAGAGCACGCGCATACGTGATTATAATGCGGTTAGGTTTTATGTAAAGGCAAATGAAGCAAACGAGTGTTCAGTTCGCAATCAGCGGCGGTGCAGGGGACGGTCGAGGAAATACCGACGCCCGTCGGTGGTGGTGAATTGGAGTTGATTGAGTGTACCATCGAGACGTGCCTTTTTGTTGAAATAAAATGCGTTCATTATATTGCTAACACACACACACACACTCGCGCGCACACACGCGCTTGCGCAGACATGTACACGAACGTATGGGGGAAAAATTGCTGCCGGGAAGGAGAATAATATTGGTCTTTTTTATTTTTTTTCGTCGGCGAAACAGGTGGACAATTTAACCTTAATACGAGTTCTGCATAGGGAATTACTGTAAAAACTTCTTTTTTTTAGCCCCAGGATTTCTTTGATTATTTAGAAGTTGGAAAAAGAACTTCGTGATTATCGGCACGTTCTCGACGAAATGTTGAAAAAAAAAAATCCCGAGATTTAACACGACGTTTAATAATAATATATTCTCGCGATATAAAGAATTGGTTCGCGTACGAATTTTTAGTGTATTAGTATACTTACATAGGTATACTTCCTAACCTACTATATTATGTGTTTTTTTATCGTCTTATAATTATGGATACTGTATATTATTATTACTCTACATTTGTAAGCAATCAATAAGACAATGTACAAATTTATAATAATTTATGATTTTTTTTTTCATCATCATTAACTGAACGTTGTGACTAACATTTAGTATATTTTTAACCGTTTCAGATGGACTGCTACAATAATGGACGCCCAGGAAGGATGTCCATAGAAAAAACACCGTTGTAAACTGTCCAACTGATACGAGGATGTTGAACATTGTAGAAAACGGTAAGTCACACGTGAATATTAAAAATCAAACCCCGCCCCAGTCGAACAGATATATACGTATATTTATTGTGTGTACAATGTACATATTGTATATATATATATATATAATATTATATATATGGTAGCAATATAGTGTTGATACAGTGTAGTATTATAGTCGCGTGTCACTCGTAAAGAAAGAAAATGGAACATTTCTGTTCCATAATGCATCCGACGTTAGGAATACGGGTGTTAAATAAATCGTGCGCGACGAAGAGTAGAAAATGCGCGGAAATGAAAACCGACCGTTTTGACCCTGGAGAGGGAGATGAAGAAAAAACGACGGGTTATTCCTTAGGCGACCATTTTCCAAATTGAATATGTGTGTAACAATACATAACCCTTTGTTTTGCGTCCTAACATGTATACGCGAATTCCCGATCGGAACCCGACCCTCCTCCCACCACACCATATACCAAACCCTTGGAGTCGTCCAAATAAATACGTATATATACGTGCTATATAATATGAGCTCTCTCCAAAGTTTTTTTCCGCCCCCGTTGTAGTTCTTCTCTTATTTTTCTCCCCCCACTCTTGGATTTACAACCTACGGGATTTTGGGTACACCTATTTAGTGTTCCGACTACGAAATTATTAGTTACACTTCGTGTCGACGGTCTTAGGGGAGCGGGGTATGTGGCGTATATATAGAATCCGCAATAACATACACACACACACACACACACACACATATACACTTCTTGTAATTTATATAAAAATACAAGTTATAACCAATATACTGCACTATTATAGTATTATTACTATACTATATTACACTACTACCTATATATGTGTATATATATATATTATTATATATTTATATATAACACTACGCGTGTTGAGTGTATTAGAAAAATGTCTCTCATCTGTCAAAACCAAAAGTCGTCTCCGCTTCAAACGCGTCTGTAAACCGACGACGTCCGGCCCCGGTATAAACGAATATTGAAAATCCCTCGATATTAAATTGGTTCTATATGCAAGAAACGGTTGTATCCGCCGCGTTCCGTACACATTTAATATTCTTCCATCTCATAGACGACGGCGATGACGATATACGCGTGTTCTTTCTGGTCTTAAAGGTCTCCTTACAATATATAAATGTATATTATATAATACTTATGAGAGGACTAGAGGAGTATTATAGTAATAATATATTGTATGAACGTGTGCATAAACAGCGGGGATGAAGTCCCCCACAATCCATCCAAAAGTCATTTCTGGATATCATTATTTATATATATAGGTATATGTATATTGCATATAATAATAATAAATATGAGAGAAAAATATCTCTGTTGTTTATGTCTTATTGGAAAAATATTTACATTTATTTATAAAAATCCTTAAACCGAAGAATGTTTCTTCAATAACAAATGTGAACGTTGGTCGAAAATGCTCATGATTCCCATAGAATATAATATATATATATATATGTATACTTAATATACCTAGTATAGTATAATAAGTATACTGTATATATAATTAGTTGAGGTTACACTACGATAATCAGATAACCAGATTTGTTTTAATTTTTCTGAACAATACCGCATTAGCATATAAATGTCACTCTGACGTAAACGATGTATTTTGAAACGTTAAACACTATATTTATTAACAATTGAATGTTTTTTTCTCGACACATAAGGAGATTTAAGTGTATTATATAACTGTAAGTTTGATCTTTAAGTTTTTTTTCTGTTAACGCATTTTATTTGTGTTTTCTTTTGTTGACGTTACGTGTAGAATTTTTATTTTCAATACACTCATCTTATATCTAAAGTCTAAACTATAAGCATTGTATTATTATGACGTGCTAAAAAGTCGTATCGTTAGAAATAATTTGTGTCGTTAATCGAGTTTAAGTTTAAAAATAATTAAAAGCCTTCGTGATGAAATTTTTGTATACCATCACTCAAATCGTACGTATACGTTTAAATATAAAAATGATTTTTTGTATCAGAGTTCACAAAAGTACCTATATCTATTTCCATTGGTAATATTTGATTGTTTAAACAGAAATGAATATACGTTAAAGTAAAATGCGATCGAAAACGATTAATGTATTATAGGTTCTGATGTGTTTTCAAAGGCACACAGTATATTTTATTCCGTTTATTAATATAGCTACACCGGGAATTGAATAGTTTTCTCGAGTTAACCAAACAGACGACAGCCAAACCAATTTATCCCTATATATATATATATATATGTGTGTGTATATATATTATATACTCATCCGGGGTCTGCGTGCGTCGAACAATATTTACTCGTATTTCTTACATGCCACCCCGTTAATCATGTGCGCCCGTTTGTACATTTTCGCAAGTAAACGTTGATAAAGATGAAAAGATATTTGTTCAGGATTATTTGGATTGATGAAATGGTATATATACATACACATTATATATAATATGTTGGCTAGTGGGGATGTGGTAACAACTTTTTTAATAGATCTATAAACGCTATGACCTCGATCGCCGGTGGCGTCTTTTATTCGGTGGTTCTATGAAAATTCGAAATTTCTACATATAAAACTGAATAATCATAAATAATATCGTTTTGCAAAATGATCAAACGGACTCGTGCGCGAACATTCGAGTATATAGGTTATGTACGCATATTATTTGTTTTTAGTACACGTGCACATGTGATTTAATACATGTCATTGCGATTCAAATATTAATCCTGTATTTAAAATAATTGTAAAAACAAAAAAACAAAAACAAAACATTGCTGGAATATTTGCATTTCGACACGTAGCCAACAATACTGCTTCGATTCTGAGGGAATTTTCGAGGACGCGCGACCGATTCAATTTTCTATTCACGGCGCGATGCGCAGTCTGGTGGAAATAAATCGATCTCGCTAAGTTAATAATAATCCGGCAACAACACGCGTCCATTTTTATATACGGTCGTAATGCTATTACGTTATTATGGCCTACGGGCGACGTTTAAATCGATGCGCGAGCATTAGAAGGCAATAAGCGGAATTGAACACAGTGTGCCACTCACTCGGACCCTTATATTATATAGATATATGTATCGAATTATCCTTAGGGATATGTCCGTTTTCTGCAAACTTCTACTGTTTTCTTTGGGAGTTTTTTTTTTTTTTTTTGAAAAATCGAGTTTTTAGAAAGCGGATGACACCCCGGGGAATACCCCGTTGAATGGATTATAGGCAGAGCAAAGAAGGTCGGGCGTTCCTCTCTGCTCTAAACTGACAGCGTGCTCGGACACACCTTCCGAATGACAAATAACCTTATAACTGTCGGCCCACAAAACGTTTTTTCGTGTAAAAGCTGACTTCGGCTATTAAGCTCGTAAGTCATAATGTTTTTGTTTCGTCTCGTATTGTGGTGGAGTTCCGATCACGTGGATATATATGTATATGTGAGCGTGCGTGTATGTTTGGTATACGCCTGTTATAGCACATTGCGACTCTAGGGGGCAAAGAATAGGAACCCAAACGAGAGACGGTGTCCAGAAAAACGTTAGACCCCAAGGAATTTATAAACCATTGTTGTTTTTTGACAAATAGCCAACTTAACTTTGCCAAACATTGTGTAATATCGACCAATCATTGTCAACCTATACTCACAACGCCTCATTGTCTTAGACACAAATTCGATTTAACCACGGAGTAAGTATAGTTCACATAGTTTGAATCTAGCAGCGATATGCACTTTTTGAGTGCAGCGCACTTAACCTCATTGCGGCAGATTATCAAAACGTATAACGTATTTGTACATCCAAATTAGAAACCTTAGAAAAATATACCAACCATCTATGTAATTATAGGTATTATAACTTTAAAAAAAAAAAAACAATAATTTGTATCATGAAAAAATCTGAAAATTAAAGGTTTTATCGATATACAATTTTTTGTAATTACAATATACCTAACTAATATGTATACAAAAACTTTATTCAAACTATACGCGTGCAACGCATTGGCTTTGTACGGTCCTTGATAACATCAACTTGCAATAAATTCTGCAGATTAACGTTAATTAAATGTAGGTAGGTATTCAATTGTATACGCAACGTGAACAAAACAAACTTAGTGCGCCGTAAAATTAATAATCTTTCATTTTACTCGCACGTAATACCTATACAACGGCTGAATCGAAGGTATTTTTCAATGACTTTTGCTGCAAAAGCGTATCTATAATATTAATTTTTATAATAATTGTATATTATATTGTTTTAAACTTGCGTTCCGATTCCATATCAAACACTGAAATAATTAAAACTATATAACATATATACATATATCTGACCATTGTTTTCCCCTTCGCGATATGGCGCACGACCAGGAATTTTAAAAGGTATAAAAAATTATAATTATTCATATAAATAAAGAAATATCAAAAATTTGAATTCAACCACATATCTTGTTTAAACTTTCAAGTATCTATACTTGAAAGTTTAAACACTGCAAACTGTTACTATCAGCATGTACATACTATGTAGAACACGAAAAAATAGTACCCCGTACTCGCTGACGTCGAACTATATATGCACTCCAAAATCAGAACTCAAATCATTTATTTATCTATAAATTATAGACTATAATATAATATCATATATATATATATACGTGTCTCGTAAAGCGTTCGTAATTAACATAGCTGCGATTAATTTAGTAAATGCTATAGGATATCATATTATTATTACCTTTTATTATTATTATTATTATTATTATTATTATTTAGCATTGTGCTGTGCCATGTGTTTTGAAGACGCTAATTAACTCGTCCAAGAAAATTCATTAACGGACAAAAACGGCTCAGGCCTGTTTATTGTGGAATTAATTACTTGCATATTAAGCAACGGAGTTCTCTGAGTTTGTTTGATTGTTAGTTCGTGTGTATGTGTGTGAGCGCGCGCCCGTGCGTGTGTGTTTGTGTGTTTCTCTCTCTCTCTCTCTCTCACTCATTCACTTTATCTCCTCCTCGTCTCGTCCTCTGTCACTCGACTCCCTTACACAACGCACGCGATCTCTCCCCCACTCGCCCTTCTCCTTATTTTCTCATCTGCGTCAGAACCGAGTTTCGATTAATAGTTTAATTACGTGTTCCGTTTGTTCGTGGCTCCGTTGTTCTACGATGGGCAACCCGCAATCGCACGCAGGTATTTATACACGCGAAAGAAAAGGTAGCTGCTACAGCAGTAGGAGGGTAGACGATGCAAACCTCGTTGATTATAATATCGCCCGAGTCCGGTGAATATTGCTTGTTTACCGGCCGAAGGAAGGATAGGCCGGGGTATATAGTACCCTGTGCCTACATATACATATATATATATATATATGAAGTCAAAACGCCATTTCGTATCCCATTCCCTTTCAAAGGCTCGTGCGCGCGCGCTCGTAATTATACGTGCAAATGTATACACGCCCGCGCGTGCGTGGATACGTGTACGAGTTTAATGCAAACATTGTTAGTGCGACTATACGGTAGTAAGGGGTGAATGGCGGGCTAAAAAAATAACGAAACACAATTATAAAGGAAAATTTTAATGATGCGGGGGACTTAGGGAGCGTTTTATGTTGTGTGTAGTATGTACACCACCCGTACATAATGTTTACTTATCTGTACAGCAGTGGCCGTGAGCAATTAAAGTTGGCAACCAATTAGGAGATATATGTGTTTGTTTTAAAACGAGTGTATAGCGGTGGCGGCTTTGACGGCGTAGTGTGAGGGGAGCGGTATAGGTCGAACGAAGGGATAGGCTATTGCTGCAGACAACTATACTGCAAACGGGGTCGGCGGGGGGTTTATTTAAATTATACATAGCAGCGCGCCCACGACCGCCCCTTTAGTCGAAAAAGAGAAATTCAGGGAATACGTCGTCGATTGTGGATAGAGCGGTGTATGTGGGCAGGGGTGGGACTCAAGTCTTTCTTAATGAGTTGCATCGTTAACGGAACGCCCGAGCGCTTTTCGTGAGGGTTTTCGTTGTAACGGGAAACTGGAGGTTACTTTTCTCTGTTTAATCATTCGCCACAATTACACGGGACACCCTGTTCATACGGTTTTGATGTTTTCGAGCAGCACCAGTGATATTTATATTTACATGTGTGTGTGTGTGTATTTGGGTAAATGTATGTGCGTGAGTAGTTAAGAGGGGGGGGGCATAGTACCGCAATGATAGGAGGACACTGGTTTAATTAAAACGGCGTGGTGGGCATGCAGCACGCGCGTTTCAACAGAGCCACACGCATTTCGCGATTTGTTGAAAAACGCCTCGCGATTAACCGCTGCCTCGCCAATATAATATTATTATATCAACTGCTGCGATAGAAATATTTATATACCTATTACGTCTAAATGTTTTTCTCCGCCCGTTGCTGTTCGATTCAGGTTTACTAGCCAATGATTGCGATCATTCGAGATTATATAAATAAAACATGACGGGTGTCAATACTCGATCGTTGTAAACTTGTAACCATAAGTATATCGTACTCTAATCGTATTTTCATTCGATACACACTATTATCACTGAAAATAGTTGAGAATAACACTCCAAAGTATCGAACAAATCATTAATACTAAAATATCGAAGTGTTACTTAGCCGTTACAGTAGTTATGTAAATCATATTTTAAAAGATTAAATCACGTTTATACATCATATTGTCAATGTTAAAGATAGGAATTATATAAATCAATTAAAACCATGTTTATTGGAAAATTTCAAACTATTTACACTAGCATAACGTGTACGTCAATGATACTAATTAGGTTAATTGATGTTAAAGTAATTTATATTATATATATATACGGTAAGGAAACCTAAAAGTTAATAGTTGAAAAGGGTGTATATATACGCGTGTAAATTAATAATTTCGTACCTTGGTCGACGGTCATGGTTTATCGCATATCAAATAAAATCTAAGACGAGCTGTAAAATATCATGACTCAGTATATTTTTAAAACCGAAAAATGAATGAAATATTTTAATTAATTAGTGTATATTAATAAAGTAGCGCTTTTAAATCGAATTCGGATAAGTGACGGCCGTCGGTGATAGTTCGTTTGAGTGCACTTAATTTTTAAGATACGTGTTCAAACCATGTTTCGTTTGACTAAAGCAGATTCATTATACTTTTACCATACAGTCCAAAATCTTGTTTGAGATACTAAGATAGTGCTTTCAAATCTCGGAGATTTCGTAGTCTGAAAAAAAAATTAAAGTCAGAGAAAAAGATGGAACAGAGAATATATCACATTATACACAAAGTAATAAAAATCATTATGACGTGCGGCTAATTGTAAAATTATTTTGTACCTAAAACAAAAGCTCCGATTTTAATCCCAACCATGTTAAACGTCAAAAACCCCTCCGTGAGGTGTTGAAGTGGCGCGCGGGGATGGGATTTGTTATAATAAAAGGCTTATAATTAACGGACTCTCCGTGGCCCTTTGCCGTCGTTTTAATATAAGCCTGGCCAGTTGACCCGAGCATCCCGTCTTCCTCTCTCTCCACCCATTTAATTAAGGTGGCCCTCCAATATATATATAGTAGGGGGAGGGGGTGGAAAGGGATGGCAGTTAAAGTTTTCTCGCGCCTTTTCCAATTTTCCATGTGACCCTCACCGGTCCCGTCCCGCCCGTCTATATATAATATATATTTATATATATATACGCATGGTATAATAATAAGCCGAGAAAGTAATTTATTTCCACTTCACCCTCCGCCACCGCCACCACATGCACACTTCATCCCCGGGCCTACCATCACCGTCGCTGACACCCCTACACCCCTCTTTTGTTATTCCTTTTGAGGACAACGATGGAAAAATTGCTTTTAATCCTGGTTCACCCTGCTCCGTCCACTGTGATTACACCAAGCTTTAATAATAATAATAATAATATTATAGTGTTTTTTTTTATTCGTTGTTCACTGACTTCAGATTAAAATAGTTTAATATTAACGCGGTCGGCTTCTTCCTCCCCCCCCCCTGACAAACCACCGCCACCCTTACGCCGCCGTGGTCAGATTATTATTATTATGTATATTGTATATAATATATACAGATATCTACCATTATTATGTAATATATAATTCTCAAAATAAATATTAGTTATCAACTCCCGATTTCTGTGTGGACGTTTTTTTACCTTCATCGTTGCTGTGGCGTGGTGCCACCTAACGTATATATATATAATATAAAGTAACAAAGTTTTGTAAGTCGGTCTGAAAACGTCAAGAGATGCCCTATGAGAGAAAGAAAGTGACTGCGACTGCGGCGGCAGCGTTAAGTCTATTTTCCAGTTGTCCGGCAGTAATAGCGAATACGTGTAACCTGTCTATTGGGCAGGGAAAAAAGATGGATTTATTCTCGACCGGCCCAAAACCTAAATGGAATCCGAATGTAAAACCTTTTTAGCATTGCTATTATAATTTAGCTGGGAGCTTTTATTTTTTTATTTTGTTTTGTTTTTACTTCTGATGTACATATATATACTATTATATAATATATATATTATATGTATATTGTATATATGTATATTTGGCTATCCTGTCTATTGGGACTTGTCCGTCTTCGTTTACGCAGGAAAAACAAATATAAAACACTCTCCATTATCCTACTGAACCAAAAAATAGTGGTAAATAAAATATAAATAACAGAGTTGAAACCTTTTTCCGGTGAATTTATTTTTTTTTACGTCCAAAACTTTTCGATTAGCATAAAAAACGCATTAAAATTATTGGAATCGTCACAGTGTGAACAGAAAAAAAAATCTCATAGAGTCGATTATTTGATTTGTGCATTAACGGATTAAAATCAGAATATTATATTAATACATTTTTTATTATTATTATAGCAGTCTTATAAAGAGCACTGCAGGTCATATTATATGCAGCAATTAGAATGCTTTTATACAATGATCCATTAGTATTAATTTTTATAAATATTAAATGTATTTATTATATTATATTTTTGAAATTCAAATCAATAAAAGCAATCATCAAAGTTGATTTCCTCGTTATCTTAAAAATATCATAATAAAGTATATTTAATATAATATTTAATGCGTCTCGTATACTTGTGAGTATATTATTTAAAACTTTTCTTACGCTTTTTAATTTTTATGATCGTTTAAAATTTTTCCTAAAATGTCGTTACATTTAAAATGTCTGCGCATGGGATATAATATTGTTGTATTTGCATAATTTAAATGCTCATTAAAACATAGTTATATATGGTTTATTTAAAACCGGTGTGCTTAATTAAAACTTTTAAGCTTATTAAAGTATAAAAAATAAATGTGATATTATTTTTCTTCTTCGCGTTGTTCTCGTTAATATAACGGATCGATTAAATTGTTTTTGTTTGTACACATAAATTAGGACATAAATTAAGTGTCTTAAAGTGAAGTTTATTCTGTTACCTAAACATAAATTATTTATTTTTCAATATGCCATTTTGTAAGTGTAAAGTTATTGTATACCTACCTACGCAATACGCATAAAGCGAGTAAAAAGTTTTTTTTGGGTTGTTATATTCTGTTACTTTTATCGAACTCAATTCATATAGTATTGCTAACAAATATTTTCAACAGTTATAAAACATATTAGATGCAATTATTACGGAATGATGAATTAAATCATTTCTGTCGTAATTTCATAACAACAATAATAAGTAATAACCATCGGAGAGGAAAAAATTTGACGACCGCATATTTTTTTAACGTACCAGAATCACAAAAACACAAATAACCACGTTAAATATATATGTATAAGAAAAGATGGAAAAGGACAAGTAACAAAAAAATGATATACGACGTGTTCGTAAAATGTTTGTTTAATTTTAAAACTTTACCATATCACAGATGCCACATCAAACCGTCGGAGAGAGGTGTCTCGACGCGCCCGGTGATGGTGAAATGAAAAAAGTTCTAAGCGCGTTTTATTATTGTATACGTTCTCTTTTTGTACAAAATTAATTTTAATTTTAACAATTTCCCAGCGAAAAAAATCATTAAAACCGCTTTAGTCTCTTCTTCCCCACATCATCACTTCCCCTGTTACTCTTTTTACCTCGCATGTTCACCGGCTTGGTGATGGTGGTGGTGGTGGTGATGGTAGAGGTGGTTGCAGTGAGAAGTGGTGTGCAGGGGCTTCATTTTATTTTTCTGTTAACCTTTCTTTTTAACCGTACTAATTAAATCGGCGGTAGCAGTGACGGTGGGAAAGAAAAAAAGAGAAATAATTAAAGTATATAATTTCCTTCTCTCCGCGGGCTCTCTCGGATTATTAAAAAAAAACCGACAAAGAATAATACGGTTTAGAAAATGTTTTTCCACGTTTTACCCCTTCAAATCCCGACCCAGTGAGACAAGTGAGGGGGATGAAAAAAAAAGAAATAAAGAAAGGTAATTAGTTAAAAACTAAGATTAATTACGTCCACGTCGTGACATTCGTTTGCTGCAGAAGCAACGCGACTACAGAATCCATTTCGTACCCGGATTGTCCGGCTCCTAAGGGCAGTATAAAACCCCTCTGAAGCTTAATGGAAAGCCACTATTTCGTACAGGACAAAAATCTTTTTTTCTTTTTTAACATAATTATATTATTTTTATTTATTTATTTTTAACAAAGAAAGGGGAGGTGGAACCGCTCGAAACTTATTTCGAAGGAAATATCTCGATCAAAGCGCAATAAAAAGTGATTCCATTAACTATATATAGATATATACACGTTCCGTGGCTAGCGAGATTTTATTATTGGCGGAATCCACCGCGGTAAGTGGATTATTATGTTGCCGGCATCAAAATGCCACACGCTCATATACGAAAAGACCTTGTAATATTTTAGAATAAATAAATTAAATTAAATTATTTTTTTTCACGTTTTAAAATGCTTTTAGAGACGTCTTATCGACTGATCAAAGTTTTTTCGTTTTATTTAATTCAATTTTTTTTTTACCGATTCAGCTTACACTCTTTGCTTTCCTGTGAGAAAAGACCCACTCACTTAAGTGGTCGTACATTCTTCTCGCCGTTTGAATGCATTTTGTATGCTTTTTATTATGCTTTATGACAATCGTCGAATAACCTAATACACGGATGAAACGCGTCACATTATTCAAAAGCGCGTGGCATTTTTTTTTTATTGTTATTGTATTATTCAAGTGTATTATAAATCATTTTTTTATACTTCACTATAGACCCGCTACATACGTATACTTAAACATTTACGTATGTATGTATATTATATATATAATAATAATATTATGTTTATAAGTTATTAAACATTTTTTTAACAAAAATAATTACTTTTCGTGCTTATCTCACTTGGTATGTACTTAATTGCTATTACCTACTATACATTATATAGTCATCGTAAATTTATATATAAAGTCAATACACGCTAAGCTTTATTACAACGTGTGCCTATTTCGGTTAATGTTAAAATTTGTAATGATTATATCATACTCGTACAATTACCTTTTATTAATATTATAATAATGTATATTGTATATTGTATATAAATATAATTAAGTTATATATATACGCTACTTGAATCGACTTTGATTATACTTGAATAATATTACCACTTTGATTGGATATAAAATTACCCACTTTCAAAACGACTGCGGTTTTAAGTAAATGCACTATTGTAAAATAATTTACCGGTAATTTGAATTTTTTTTGTTGTAATCGATGATGAAATCGGCGTGTTTATATATATATATATATTTATAGACGGTGAGTATTGGGGGTAAAGAGAAAATGTGGGGAAAAGTCCGTTGTAAAACAGCTTTAAGTATTGTCGTGTCTCGCAAGATGTAGTAGTAGTGAAGAAAGCGGAACTTTCATTAAGTCGATTTTGGGATTAAATTGATGGACGGTCGAATGGGTGGAGGGAAGTGGCGAGTAAAATTCATTAAAGTCTGGAGGATGATGTTCGTCGGGCGCGGGAATCGGATGTATATATCTATACAAATTAAATGAAATTTAAATGAAATAAGTTTAGAGCATCGTTTATGAGAAGTTTAAAATTAAGTTTGAAAAGACGGATGATGCATAATGTAATGGCGTGCAGTGTGTAAGAGAAGGTGGCAGCGGGTGAGCCGCTGTTTTACAAGCGCAGTTCATGGTATTAATTTTTATTAAAAAATAAAAATTAGCCGGCACGTAATTAAAGAGCCCAGACGAAACCTCTACATTGTGTACTTTAATTTGCAATATTTTGTTCGGCAAATTTCGAACAATGTTACTACGCTACTTTGATATTGACAGCGTTTCTTTTGCATGTATATAGTATATATACCGTCGTTTTTTCCTCTTCATTAGTTACAACAACATCACTGCAAAACAAATTTTCAATTGTAATTGCTTATTTTTCCTTTTTTTTTTTTTTTGTAAGCTAATCGTTTGGAACAAATGCAATTTTTTAATGCTTTACATTACTATTATATAATTTATTATGCGTTATAAAATACGATTATTAAATGATTTTAAAAATAAAAATAAAAATATATTGACAAATATTATTGTTTATTATAAAATTAAAAGGTTATTCATCTCATCTTAATAAGTTAACATATTTTTAAACATATAAACTACTTTATACATAGAAATTATTAAATCGATTAATGTATTAATGTATGTATATAATTATATATTATAATCAATTATTATAACCATGCATTGTATTATTATTGAGTGAGTAAATTGAATAAATTTAATCAATAAAAACCATCCGTGAACAGTAATAATGCGATGTATACACTTTTCACTGTTTACATAATTAGTTTTTATAAGTTTTGCTTAACGGACTTAGTCTACCGTAATAATACTCTGATAATAATCTTTCAATAATTTATTAATTAAAATGACTACTCGACTTAAAATTATTTTACTATCTATAAGTATAATTCAATATATTTTCTCATACTCTACGAGTCGTTTTTAGGTTTATATTTATTATGACTCTTACGCCAATGATGTGAAAAAATTTTGAAGAAACGATTTTAATAATATTTTTTTTCTTATTGTCCTTAATAGAACATCAACAAACGAACGGCGGCGTGGTGACCAACGGTGGTACAGTGACCGCGACCACATTAACAGGTTTGAACGGCAGCACGGCGATGATAGCCAGGGAGTGCGCCAACTGTGGCAAACGCATTACCGAACGGTTCTTGCTCAAAGCTTTGGACTTATTCTGGCACGAGGACTGTCTCAAATGCGGCTGCTGTGACTGTCGCTTAGGCGAAGTTGGATCCACGTTGTACACCAAAGCCAACCTGATACTCTGCAAAAGGGACTACCTTAGGTAAATATTCTGAGCAGCAGTTATTTGTATTAATCTTATCGGTTGTAAAATTTAAATAAATGTGACTCAAACCAACATGCAGTTATATTACTTACAAATTAGACAAAATTTCGCGTTATAAAATCGAAAAGATAATTGCACTTGTGGTGAAAAATGCATGGTCCCCACTGATTGAGCAATAAAAAATTATCTTCTTTCTGATATTTCGTTTCGATATTTTGTCGTCCAAAAAAGTATTACTTCGAATTCATTGTTGCGCGTTTTTTTTTTCGTGGTCGATCAATCAGGAATTTCCGTAACCCGCAATTGTAAATGAAAAATGTAATTTCTATTTGCTGTCCGCCCGTTGTATATACATTATTATACAAACGGACAGAAGTATATTATTACATTCACTATATGTATATGTATGCTATAAAAGCTTTACGGTACAGCGCAATCGTATTGTTGTATCGTTTTTCTTCTATATGTACATACAGCGAGAGGATAAATGGTGCAATATGAGGACGAGGAGACGGCGACGCTGGTGAAGGGAAAGGGTTTAATTAGCGCGAATGCCGAATTATCAGCAATGGAAATAAAATAAAAATAAGTCTAGAGGATAGCGTCGAATGGGCGCCGAGTGCGTGGGAGGAGAGACACCTATTCCGGATTCAATTAAATCCGTTTATGAAAGTGATCGCAGAAAGTGGAAATTACAACGGCAGGAGGAAGGGGCACTGGCTTCTCTCTCACACGCTCGCTCACTCACTGTCTCCTTCTCTCTCTCTCCGTAGCCCGTCGGCGGCTGTTGAATTTAATTAAAACCGTATGTCGGCCAAAACGCCGCTGCTTGGCCCGGCACAAAAGTCAACTCTCTGCCGCTGACGGAAAACACAATCTGCACGTATATATAAGCACACGCACACATATTATCCGGCCAAGTTAATACATGTGTGTGTGTCTGTATAGAAATGGGGCAGGCCGACTGTTTTACTATTATTATACATATACATATCACCCCTTTAACTATACTATACGTACACACACGCACACAAAGATTCCAGATACACGCCCCTCGGAGTGTGTGGACGAGACTTCGTCATTCGCAAGCTTCTCTCTAATGAATGGACACGGACAATGTGTCGTCGTCGTCGCGTTTGGACGGGCCGAATTAATTTGACGAACGAATATCACGCGTTACCGTCCCTCACGAAACGAATATAAATAATAATTTCTAATATTCGTATTGTACGCGTTATACGTCATATTACTTTTTTTTATTGTTTGTTAATCAAATGTTAATGCGACAAAATTTTATCAACACATATAAACAGCCAACTGCAGGAAACGCCAACAATCGTTGAAATTATTTATTTATGCGCCCGTATATATAGTTACAAATTAGAATTTCCTATAGTCGAACGTGCATAATAATGAGCAAAAACGAGTAATATATAATAATAGATTAGGAAATAATAATGCGGTCGTATGAATTGGATTCTTGAATTTTTTTTTTTACATTTTCTTCATATTTATATCGTTTACTCTTTATAGGTATTATAACTTATTGTTCAGCTATATAGAAACTGTTGGTTTATTTTTCGCTCGAACCGGTTCGAAAACATACCTATAGGCTTATTTTTAAATTTGTCATTATCGTGTTATAACGCCGATCAACCCGACACGTTTTACGCGATGTAAATAGAGATCAGCATAAAAATACTATAAACATTAAAAACCACCTATAATATCCGGGCGTTTTTATCGTCGAAACGGAGATACATAATACAAAATGAACCGTGTTGAAAAATTGTATTTTAAAGTAGTGCTCAATTGCCACACACACAATAACAACGAGGACGGCGCAATATACTGGACACTGGTGTATTATAATATACGTCGTATACGCATGTTTTACGTACATTATAATACGTCTGTACGTGTATATCAGTATCTGTGTATAGATTATAACGAGATAATACTGGCCAGAGGCGTCCAAGTACGAGGTCGGTCCGCTATGTGTATCAAAAATGCATCTCGTTTCGACGTTCCGTATACTATTACAACGCGAACATCTGTTGTGCAAAGTAATACAGTACGGTTTACGTATGGTATAGACGTATAATACAAATTATATTATAAAGTTTATATTAATATATTATATACTGTTATAATAATATTCTATATGATATTCTGCACCGGGCCAGAAAGAGAAGGTGTACGCACACACACACCACACACAGACGCATTACGCTCGAGTCTAATAATTAAACGTCAAAAATCCATTAAATCGGTTTATCAGCGTTATAACTTACAATGTAGTATGTACCTACACAGTATATATATATATATATATGTATAATGTAGACGCCGAGAAAACGAACGGTTAAATTACATATTATATATAGGTGCGTATATATTATGCAGCCGATATTATAATTAGTATATCGTATATTATTATTCTAAACAAATTTTTATCCAAAATTTATAAATCCCGTTTTCTCGCACACTCATCCCCGACCGCGGCCATCCACCACGACGGGGTTTTGAATAACGGACGCACACGCTCGCGCGTGGGTATGTACACATTATAAAGAGTACAAGAGTGTGTGCGTTTTATTTTACACGGACAAAACCCGCCGCAGTCACTTAATCGCCGACACGATATTATAATATTCATGTAAGGCTAATGTAATTTTCAGGTTATTCGGAGCGACCGGCAATTGCGCGGCGTGCAACAAGGTAATACCGGCGTTCGAGATGGTGATGAGGGCCAAAAACAACGTCTACCACTTAGAGTGTTTCGCGTGTCAACAGTGTAATCATAGGTAAAAAAAAAAAAAAACGTTAACAATAATAAATTATAAATATATATATTATACGCATCGTGTATATATAATATAATATTATCGCGTATATTATTATTATTATTATTAAACACGATTTAAAATATAAGTCATGTGTAGTACGACGTTATTACATTATGACACTCGCGGTCAAAACGTGTCGAAACGATACGAAACGTTTTGCACTTTAATTACGCACACACCTATTATAATATATACGTACCTATATTAAAAACGTTCACGTGGTCGTATGTGTTTACAGGTTTTGCGTGGGCGATCGTTTTTATCTGTGCGAGAACAAGATTCTGTGCGAATACGACTACGAGGAACGACTGGTGTTCGCGAATATGGCCACTTACAACTCGTCCAGTCTGGCGCACATAAGAAGGCAAGTCAGTAGATTACAGGTAGGACATTCGATGGGGCAGCCCTATACTCGCACTACAACGCAACACAAATCACACAAACACACACACATACTCGTGCCTATACACACACAACTCAAAACTTAAAGTTTTACTTGCATACCTAAAACGTATACCGCGGGTAAATCCAGTACTGTGTTTAGGGTAGTAGTTCAAACATGGACAAAAGAATCCAAATTTTAAAATTTAACTTATTTGATATTTTATTGATAATTTATAATGGATGTTTAATTAAAATTAATTATTTTAGATTTTAGTCCATGTATCATGTACCTGGCTTATAAACCTTCGTATATATTTAGCGAGATTACACGTAAGGTCGCTCTATATCGTTTCAGTTTCGGTTATATATTTAATATTATTATACATAAATGTGTAAAACTTTCGTAGTACCGTACGCTAGATTATTCAAATCCGTTACCTAATTTTCAACTTTTAGACACTTATAATCATCTCGCCGACTCGAAAAATAATTTGTCTTTACAATTTTGTATGTATACATAATAGTTAAATTTGCTAAGTAGCGTCTCTGCATATTGTAAGTTAGATGTTAGGTATACAGACGTTAGGTATAAAACCCTATATACTTATATATTAAGTTTGACTACGTGGTTTTGTGTGATTTCGACGAGAGAATATTTCCAAGTAGAGACATTCATTCCGCAACAGTTTTTGCTGACAAATCTCGATTATACATTCCTACGAGCTACGGCATTGTCTGCTGGCTACAGAATAATTCACAAACACCTCCTTTTTCCTAAAAAATCTCGTCAAATTTTCATTTTTAAAATTTTTAAGTATACTTTAAGACTAAAACTATAAAATATTTTCAAATACAAATTTTTTTAATGTAATTTAAGATGTACTCAATAGTATCATAAAACTTTATCGCGAACGAAACACAACATTTTAACGGTAAATTGTTATCTTATTTATTTTTTATTTTTATTTTGAAAATGTCCATGCGACTTATTTAAAATTCCAAAAAGTAATTAATAAATATAATATAATATAACTAATAAATGTGTATAGTGTATACTATATAATATCAAATACTAATTAATGTCGATAATAGTCTTTCAAAATAGTTTTATAAACAAATTAATATATTATTTAATATAATGCTTACTTATTAATTTATACTTCGATAATTTTTACAAGTTATGAAGTGTTAATAGACTATAATATTAACTACTTAAATTATTTTTAATTAATCACTGTTTCCATACTTTCATACATATTTTCATGGATCTACAATACCCTTATTGCAAAAGTTGAACAACTCAAAACTTATTACTCGTTCGAATTTCAATTTAGATACTAAACATTTTCAAATCAATCATCTATTTAAAAATTTACTAGAAAAAAGGGTGGCTCTCAAATAAAAAATACATTCATTGTTCGCTCAAAATCTAAAATAATATTTTTGAAAATTTGATATTCAAGTACAAACGTCAAAATCAAATGTAATTTATTGGCGTATAAAGAATTTATAACCTAGAGGTTTTTAACCAAACGAAAATATGTTTATCAATATTTTTAAAAATAAAACTAAAAGATGTATCAAAATTTGCAAATGTCTGAGTATGGATCAAAAACATTAAAATATTTTGAAAATTTTATTATGTATAAAAAATTGTATGTAAAAATAAGTTGACAACTTCAAGTATCAAGTTATTCGTTTTTGTTTTCGAGTTACTTAAAAGAAAATAAGATATTGCCCAAAACTCGTTTTTCGTAAAATATCCAGTTTCCCCTTAATTTTATTTTGTTTTTCCTGATTATTTTGAAAAATACTAGGAATTTTTATTTTGACTTCTTAAAAAAACCATCGTGATTCAATATTCTACCATTTCTACCAGATATCAGTAAATCACCGCCATAGTTGAAAATCAAAGCATTTTTTGTTACTATAAATCATCTATATACACACAAAAAAACTCTTCATTGTAAAATCAATACAAAAATCCACTCTCGCCCAGAATCTAAAATATCGGTAACCACTAACCATGCTTGGTAAATCAATGTATATTATTGACATGCACCATAATTCATGAAAACGCGTCCAATGCCTGTATCGGTGGTTATAAATGATAATCGTACACCACCGTCACAATAAAACTACACGATGTATTTAGACTACGACTGTGTTTCAATTTAAAATTTTACGATCCTACATTAATAATTGCGATCGCTAGAGTACTCACAAAACTGACAGGCACATTTATGCGTGTGCAATATAAATGGAACTTTCTGACTCTGGAAATATCATAAAAAATGCATCGTATAACATATAAAACAACAACTTTTTTACCATTATAGTATGTACGACGTACGTATATGCACCCGAATGTGCACATTACTTATCAACATAAAAACGTTTAAATGTAAAGGTTTTTAAAGTATTCCGTAGGGTAAATAAATTCAAAAACTACATGCATCATAGAGGAGCTGTAAGAAATTGTACTCTTGGCTTAGTTACTATATATTCTCGATTGTATCTACTAAATATTAAATTATGAAAAATTATTATTTGTTTTATAATAATTGCGAATTCTGCTAATTGTTATAAGCCACTTAAAACAAAACAGGAGATTGATGGCATAAAAAATATTTAGTAATTTAATTAATTAAATTTTAAATTTCAATTATTAAAAAATTAATAATTAAAATATTCTACTAACAACCTACTCGCGAATTGATTCATTATATAAATTAATTCGTGAATTGGTGTATTGAAGATTAATTATTTTTTACTGATGCAAGGATTATTAGTTTGATATAATATGTAAATAATATTATTATTGATCGCATTACATGTTTTTTTCAAAACTAAAATTATTTTAATATTAAATAATATATTATAACCTATGGTATAGGCTCACTATAAAGATATTCAAATTTATAATATATTTTTCTTTAAAAATAAAAACACGTAAAATAATTCCGTTAAGTAAGACATGCATTATTATTGCGCAATAATAAAATCTTTTCGATTGACGCTATTGTTTGTTGTGAACTGTATTAAAATAGTGGCCTCTAGAGGAAACGACTCAATTTCAGTCCAAACTTGGTTTAAAGACGTCGTCAAAAAGTTTACTTAAGTGTAAGCTAACACGTGAATTATATTACACATTATATGAGTTTCCTATATATATTTATATTATCATAAATTCACAATATATATCTACTACTACTCGATATACTCGTAATTCGCATGCACGTACAACACACACACACACACACACACACACACACACACACACACACACACACACACACACACACACACACACACACACATAAACACAAACACATACACGACAGTACGACACACCATCTAATCGAAAAAATACTAATAATGTCCTCATAAAAAAAAAAAGCTGAACAGTAAAAAAAGGAAATTCTTCACAATTTTGGTGTCACACATACATAGTTGGCCATATACGCGGGGGACAAGGGATCGATCAGTATAAGTTTTCATAATTTATAAGATACATATTATGGGCGATTTTGGATCGATCGATCTATAACATAATATTATACTAATACGACTACAAACTCAAATAATCGTCATATTTTCAACTCCGATTTTCTGTTTTGTCATTTTTAAGCAGCCAGCGGCAAACGAACACGCCCACGCAACAGCAGCAACAGCAGGAGACGTTGTAGGACCGACCGACGAGGTGGACCGGTGCAGAGCCACCTCGGTCGAGCTGCAACAGCAACGGCGACCACTACCACCGTACGACACCGCCGTCATCGGTTACGGCGGCGGCGCAACCGCATCACCAGCATCGGGTCAGCAGCAACAGCAACAGCAGCAGCAGCAACAACAACAACAACAGCAACAGCAACAACAGCAACATCACGTGCAGCAACACCAACACGTGCAGCAACAGCACCACCAGTTCCTGTCCGCAACAGCCGGTGCTACAGTGCTGTCTGCACATCAATCGACAGTCGTCGTGGGAGGCGGAGGAGTCGGCGGTGGAGGAGGAGTCGGAGGCGGCGGACGAGTCGACGACGGATCGAGCGGTTACGGGAGTCCGGACTCCGAGACCGGCATCGAACCGTCCACGGCTTCAGCCGCCGCTGCCGCTGCTGCCGCAAACATCGGTGGTGCTTCAATCATCGCGTCCGCGGCCGCCGCGGCACCGCCGGTACAATAATCGTCACGCCACCGTCACTCCACTGCAGCTGCGGCGAATTCCGACCGCGGTATACACGTACGGACCTCGATAACCGTCTCGGTAACCCCCTACGCCGCGAAACGAGAGACGTTACCGTTCTCAAGTCGTTTGCAGAGTTGCGGAAAAAGTCTGTCTAGAATTATTGTGTGTCGTTCGATCATTCTGCCGCCTGCAGACGATGGCCGTGTGGTTCGGTCGCAAAAATTATTTCGACATCGCATTATGACCCCGCTACGATAATATTACAATGATTATTGTTGCTACCTATGATATAATATTTAGTAATACATAATAATATTATATTGTTTTATGATTATTGTCGATGATTCGTACGCCGTATCGTTCTAGTCTAAAACGATGCCAAATTTACACACACACATATTTATAATATATATATATACTAATATACCTATCGAGTATATTATAATATTATGAATGTTGATTTTTTTTTTTATTTCATTTGATTTTGTTTTTTGTTTTGTTATTATTATTATTATTATTATTATTAATTATTATTGATTATATTATATAGGTATACTAAAATGAGAAAAACAAAATAATATGTAGTTACGACAAATCCGGCACAGCGCGCACACGTGAAAACAATAGGAATTAGGTACGAAATATTATAAAAGTTATTCGCTGGTCACCTTACCGATATAATAAATATATATATATTATATTATATACATCACGGACGGACATACATCCGAGTGAAATAACGCTGTTCATTTCCGAATGTATAATCCGTTAAATCCTGTAAAAACTTTTTTTTAAACAATTTGAATCGTTCTAAAATGACTTTTGTCGTGGTTGGTTTTTCCAACTAAAATATCGTTCACTCTTATTTCGGTTGTCTATATTATAATATATATATCCTACGAATACTTTCCCTCGAATACAATATTTAAAAAAAATCATGCGTTTTGTACATAACATTCGATGGCATAGGTATAAAATGTCGACTGACATTTAAGTTTAATATTATTATAACATCCTAAAAATACGAAACGAAATAATAACCATGTACATTTTCAAATGCTCAAATTATAACAATACGCCCACCGGTAGAGACGGTTTTATTATTTTTCATTGTTATTAAATTTACTAATTTATAATACGCATAATACGAGTATTCGAGCTGTATTTGAGGGATTATTGTTAATGTAAATTATTATTATTTATATTTATTATAAATGGATAAATATCGTGACCCGTTGATGTTTTTTATTTTTATTTTTTTTTTTTGAAATGATTAAATAAGCGTTTATACCATTTCCTAATGAGATTTTTGTGGCAAACCTTCTCTATCCCTGCCTTCTACGAATCGTGTACAGTACCGACTTAGGTAGTATATATACTTATATATACATATATTATTAATAAATATGATTACTATTTTGTGTACAAACGTTTTATTGAACTAGTATGTTTTAGTTGTTTTTTTTTTTTAATTTTTTTATGTATTAAGTTATTACACCTAATTTTTAATTGGTACTTGTTGTTTAGTATACAAAATATTACGGTTTCCTGACAAAAAAACTTTAAATTTCACTACTAAAAAGCGTCCATTTACCTACTAAATGTTATAAAAAAAAAAAAAACAAAAATATATACAATGAGATGTTTTGATTTGTTGATATAATCATACTTAATCAATTCTCTATTGCTGCAGTTTACAGCTTATTAATATTTTAAATGTAACATATCCGTTCAGAAGTTGTATACGATTGTTGGGATAAAATAAAATCTGATCTCAGAAATATTTGTTTTTATTGTACATATAAAATAATATATAATTTGATATACGATAAGTATATTTACTAACTATATCTACCAATTATTGAGTACCTACGAAATAATGCGTTATCATTGACTAATTTAGAAATTGATTATATTGTAATTTTATTATTGTTTCAGTATTATCACGCTAAACTAAAAATCGTGATGTGAATAGAAAAATTTACAATTAATTATTTTTATAGAGCAAACAAAAAAGTTTGAATCTAAACCACCCCGTCTTTTTGACCAAGAATCGGACACAAAAACAAGACATCATAATATTTTCATTTATGATTTTGAAAATCTAATTATTTATCATAGTCTTACTACTCAACAACATTCGAAACAAGGTGTTTTGATTAAAATTATTTTTCAACAAATTGCAAAAATACAAGTACCTATACTGTAATATGAAAAAAACATATTATAATAAAATGTATAGTTTACTCATATTAACTAACTATAAACAATTAATATGTAAAAAAAATTGCATATCTTAATGTAATGCAAACATATTAAAAATACTTATTAAAACTCTCATCTTACCATACTATGTGCGCAAGGTAAGTCATTAAATTAAATTTGAATAAATTACAGTAAAATTTTTTATGGCTTAGATTCATAAATGATTAATTAATAATTGATATTCATACTTTTTATTTATCAAACAAAATACTTCAATTTTATCTATATTAAATTATATGGTTTTAAAACAATATAAAAGACATTGTAAAAGTATTTATGTTTAAATTTAAAATATATTATTAATTTATATTTTCCTATAATTTTATAAATATAAATCAAGTATAACTATTTTATAAAATGCAATAATACCATTATATTACGCAGCTTAATGAATTGGTTATTACTTATTAATTGATTACCCAATAATTATTATTATTGGACAAAGACGCTTTAATAATTAAATACAGTTTAAGTACAAATATTAATTTATTGAATTTTAAGTATTTGGTATAGCAGTTTATGAAAATGAATTCAACACAACAATTTTAGGCGACGAAAATGTTTATATTTTATGAACAATTACTAGAAATTTCTTTCTTTCAGGAATATACCATAAAACTGTAGAAGATAAATAGATTATGGAAAATTGTAATTATAATAGGTACGTACGAGTATACGAGTATACCTTTATTATAATTTCATTATGAAATGAAGTAACTAAAAGTATTATTATAATAGTAGTATAAATATATTATAATACACCATAATACACATTATATTACGTAGTACGGACTAGTAAGTATTAATATAATATACCTAACTACCTGCCTATAATGAAAAATATGATCATAAATTGCATACCCAAAGTGCCGTATAAAATGTATACGGTTTATGGCAAAACGGCAAAAGTATAGTTACTATATTTTAGAAACCCCTAAGTTTCATTGTAATAAGAACGGATGTTGCGCTAAACTAAAATTAATTTTATCTCCTCTCTAGTTTGAATTTTTCAGATTTATTTTACAAATTATAGAATTTCAATTGTAGGCATAGGGTATTATGTTCTTCGAGTTTTGTGTACATAATATTATACAATAAATAACTGTCAACCATTCTACATATAAGTAATAAGTGTAACTACTCAGTGGTGCAACTTCAATATTTAGAGACAGAAGTGATATTTACAATAACTCCCCTCAACCAGCCATGTATAATAGGGAAGTCCCTGGAGGTACATTCACCATATACTAAAATTATTTTGTACATTTTTTCAAAATATTATTGAAGGTTTTATTGTTATTACTATAATATGGTTTTATTGATCAATTTTGAATATTATGTCCTGTGTCTTGCTGTCAGCAGTATAGTTTAAAACGGAACTTTTATTATTTTTAGTAAAATATTAAACTTAACTTTTTCTCTTAAACGCTATAATTATTTCATTTTGAATTACCGAACTTTTTTTTTAACTTAAATATTTTATGATTCTTTTAGGTCTTTGATTGGAGAGATTTTAAAAGTGCTGGGTCATATTTACCTAATAATTAAATTATCGCTAAGAATTTACCTTTGCTTTCTGTTTCGTTATTGTATCTGTGGCTACAAAATGAATATCTTGAATTTCCTAGTATTAATGTTGTTGTTATAATCTTATCTACGCAATATCGTTTCCAATAATTTACTACATTCCTGATTTGATTTTCGTGGTATTTGTTAACTATGTTATGATTTTGAAACGAATTAGTGCCGGATCAGTCTATGCGTTGTATCGGCTGCCGATCACCTTCAAACGAAATTTAAAAACGCGGGAATCGTCGTTAATTTGAAGTTTAGTATAAATAGTAAAGCTAATTTTTGATTTCAACGAAATCTACTTAATATTATTATTTATAAATTTATAATCATCATATTATACCCATGAAAATCAGTCTTGCCAACATGTTGTTCGACGGTTCCGTCTGAAAAGGGCCAAACATGCCATTTTATGAGGTGTTTAGATCTTTTGTATTTTTTAATACTTCGCGATTTATGAACTCAATCATTAAATCTTCGTATCCAATATCCATTATTGATGCGAGGTACTATTGTTACTAAAAAACCAACAAGTTTGGCAATTAAATAGCTCTGATGAATATCAGAATAGCAAAGCCATGATCGTAAAATACGTAATCCAGCTTTTGAAACTGCAGTTAAATGTAAAGCATCATCAAAACAACGTTACAAATAGCGTTTGAAAGGACCACTTGGCCTACAATCAACACAATTAATAGTACATTTTTATCAACATCAGTTAACACTCAAAACTAATTTTGTATAGCTATATTAATATTATTATTTGTTAGTAATTTGATGAAGTGTATATCAGTATAAGCTTATTTTCTTTGAATTTTCGTGTGGTATAATAGTTTTATAATAATATAATATTTTTATTTCCTAAAGTATGATTCGTAGATTCAACTGAGTTTCTAAAATATCTATCTACATTTAGAAATTTGCCGCCTTTTAATTTTTTAATTCCATTATTTTTTTTTTTGAGCTTTTATGGTCTACTTATACGTTTACGAATTTTTAAAAAAATCTTCTCTTGGATAATAAATTTTCTATTAAAATTGAATACAGCTAACCGACTACTTCGAACTTTACAGACTATGGAAGTAAGGAATAAAGATTTAAAACAATATCAAAACCATAATATAATGATGAACAACAGATGTTCGGTCAATAAACCATTAATTGTTAATAAACATAGGCTTGCGCACGGGTAGGGCTGATTGGGCTTTAGCCCCACCTGAGCCTTTTTTTTATACGTGAATGGGTACTTGGTACTTAAGAAAGTATAACAAAATAAATCTAAATCATAGATATTTACATAATTAAAAATATACTGGTTGCTCATCGAGATGTTAAAATTTTAAATCAATATTGATGAATTGTGTAGTTTATTGTGTGAAATAATGAAAAATGATTTATTGATTGTTTACATTTTCCAGTCACCAACAAAAAGGTCACTTTGAAATTTGTATTGGACATTTCTACAATTTTTTCTTAGGTCGCCATGACAGAGGGGGGGGGGGTTAGATTAAATTTAGTCACACCTGACTCAGAAGTCTGCGTACGCCTATGTTAATAAATATATACTAGGAATAAAATCTAACATTCAACGTTAATAGAAGGTACTATTAAAATTATAAAACTTATTGTTTCACTTAAGTATAAAAAATTAATAGTTAAATAGTAAATCAAACATTTTTAAACAAAAAGTATTATATTACTTCGAGCCCCCTGAGCAAATTGGCACGGTTAAGCCCACATCTTCTGATTCCTCTTAATTACTTTACTTTACATGCTGATATTTGTTTTATCTTTTTCAATCTTAATTTAAGGAATACAACCAGGGCCGGTTATATGCGTAAGCACAAACCCACGGCAACAAAATTCAAATATTTATATAGAGACGGCATATATGAAAAAATAATAAAACAAGAGGCAGCCAATTTTGATCTTTGCCTACTTATATAAATTTGCTTGCACCGACCCTAAATACAACAATGAAGATAAATTCCTCATTTATGAATATAATTCATAATTGTTTTTCTCTAACTTCCTATAATAATATAATTTATTACAAATCTGGCGAATTCAGCCAATCCACCATTTTTTATTTAATTATTACATATTTTAAATAATTAGTTATAATTGAGCAAAGCTTATTTAAAAATCTTAAAAGTTAATAACAAAAAAAAAAAAAAAATATTTAACACATTTCACTTTTAACTTTTTTTTATTTTTTTTATTAAAAAGTAATTATTGTCATAAAAAAAAAAACAATTTATTATACACATATTTTTACATGCAATATAAATTATACAAAAATATATAACAATACATCAAGTATTAACATGCAATTTTTACGTCAAAACATTTGTAAGTTAAATATTATACTCCTCAGTTCCCCAATTTAAAGCACCGCCTATCTCTTCATAATGTTTTTTTATAATTTTATTCAAAATCTCATATATATAGCGGCATCCTCGAACAGCTTCTGATAGTACAGGTTCTAAATGATTGATGTGAATTCTTTGTGATGTTTCTAACATGGCAATCTAGGATTTCAATTCATAAAAAATGTTTAATAACAAACCAATAATGCGGTTGATGATAATAGAAATGCGTGTACCTTTCCAGAAATTGGCAATATTGCTACTGTCACACTGGGTCCACCCATAGTCTCTTCTAGATGGCTTATATCCACTAGTGGTGTTTCCCCGTTGGCCAAACTTGATGTACAAGAGATCACAAATTCTTCCATAGCAATCCCAGCATCTATCAAGGCTAATGTAGCTGCATTGACGCATACGCTATAATTTCCACCATCTGACTGTAAAACCTAAGATTAATAAAACTTTTAGAATGTACATAACAATTCACAAACACAATTCATAGTATTTAATATAATTAATAATTGACAGTTGTTATGCAATCTACATGACCACTAAAATTTAATATACTAGAATTGTAAAGAGAAAACTAATTTTACTTCAACAATTTTATCTATCCAATAATTAAGTTATTAATTAACAAAAAAGAAAAGACACAAAAATTACAACAATAAATCTAAAAATGTAATCAATTTAGTATTTTGGTTTAATTTTATAATCAATGAGCATCTTGTATGTAACATATTTATTACTTATTCAATATAATATATCAATATTATGCTTAAACACAAGTCCAAGCCCTAATGGTTTTTTAAGAAATCATTGTTATAATTTTAATACAATACATTGGAGGTCTAGTGTAAATATTAATTAAACTTATAAATTATTAATCTTCACAATTACCTGGACAAAAATATCAATCTGAGATTTAGGATAAAGGTCTGTTTTGATTGCTGTAGCCATAGCTTGTTTGAGATGCAAAGTGAGCTCAGCCGATTTGTTGTCTCTAGGTCGTCGTTTCCTTTCGCTCCTACTGAACGTGGCCATACTATACTGACAGTTGATCACCGCACAATCATTGGGCGCTTTAGACCTATTAGTTCGAATCTAAATACATATTACTGAGTCATTCTCAACAAAAATACTAATTTGGACAACAGAATGTCAATCTTTCTAAGAGTAGACTACAATCATAATTCAAACGCTGATCAACTAGAGTACGGAATTATGAACGACATCTGACGGGCGGATGAAAGCCAGTTACCAATCAAAATACATACCTCGTGCGGGCCGTAGATGGCCGCAACAACCTTCGTGTTGCCCTGTTCTAAGTATGCACTGCCGTCCGGTTGATTGAAAACACCCATCTTGCAACGAATCCTGCGCAATTCGCCGGACCTTCTACCGTCCGTCCTCAGTCCTTGTCTGCTCAAAAGATCCATGATAACTGACGAACGACGATCAGACGATATAAATTATAATTTATAGTGGATACCGCTAAGTTTGGCATAAAACTATGGTCCTTTACTCATTTAACAATACAAATGTTATCACGATACCACTTATCAATACGTATACTTTTAGTCAAAGAACAAGCCGACGCCAACCGATACCGGTAGCACGTGGTTTTAACAAATCGCCGACAATTCCCCCCACCTGCACATTTCTCCCTGCTGTTTTTAGTGTAGTACATATATACATATATTATATTATATCTCTGTAGTATTCTTTGTAGGACCGTAGTAGGACATTTTCCCCCCATTTTTTTTTTTCATAAAATGTATTATAATAAATTATAGATGTATATTTTATAATATTCATTCATCATTGAAGTATTCTAGAAATCAAATTCAACAATTATTAAATTGTTAAATTTCAAAGCCGGTACCTACGGTTTAAAAAAAAAAAATTAAAAATAAATAAATATTAACAAAGGCTAAAAAATGTGTGATTAGAAATAACAAAAACATCAGAGATCAAATTTTTTTACAAAATATATCATTTTATGTCGGATTTTTAGCCATCTTTATTAATTATTATTAAGGCTCGGATTTTAAAACATAGATATGCTTCTTTTCTTTATAAATGAGTTAGATATCTATTTTTTATACATAAATTCGTTTTACGTCATTCTGATTCCAAATAAACCAATATATTTTGCTTTTTTTGCTTTTTTGTTGCTTTTTTTCAATTCTTCCAGCTGTGAATTTTTTACCTATATGTTTATTATGTTATTGTATTATTGTAATAAAAAAATAATTTGTAAGAAATGTAAAAACCCAGAATTTGGTTATTGAATTATTATTTTCGTTATCGGCTTGTTTATTAAATAATATATTATGTACCCATAGATTATCGATCTACATTATATATAGCCTGCAGTACTTGTACGGCTATTCGGTTAGTATGTCTGTAACATCGATATCGACCATTTCAAAATTTAAAATTTAGTATTTTAGTGTTATAATTTGTAACTTCTTATGGGTAGTAGGTATATAGTTTTTACTCTCTTGCATATATGACAACTATCTATGACTTATGAGTCACATAATATTAATCTTGAAAAAAATCGACAAGGTAAAAAATCGTTAATGTAAAAAACATCAAATGCAATTTACTTTAAAATTACAAATATTAATTAAAGTATTATAGGTATAGGTATATTATAAGTCAATTATTAAGTTAAATAGGTAAAGTAAATAATAATAATAATAAAAATAAATCATAGATATTAAAAAATTGTTAAATCTTTAATCTCATTCCCCATTTAAATACTCTGCACATAATATTTTGAGTTTATTCTGTAATTTGGCATATTATATTTTTTTTTTATTTTTTTTTTTCGCAATATACCCAGTGATTTTTGCGCTTATTTTGATGTCGTCATTTGCTTCCTCCAATCGAATTTGTATTAATAATAGCCATGAGGAGGGATGACAATATAGCCCACTAATATTGAGTACCAACTAACCACCCCTTCGTTAGGTTATTGGTCCGATCACTATCATAGTATCATTTAATGTAACATTATGAACAATTCAAATATGAGGTGGAAATAATGATGGACAATTCCATAAGCGTATAGAATTGTTTTGTGTCGAATTAATTTGTCTAATTATTTTATTTATTTGCAAATTTGTATACGTGTATACGAATCATATATTCGTATAAATTATAAAATTCAAATTGTGAATACATTTGTGATATAGACTTAATTTTTTTAAAGATAACAATGATAAGAATATAAGATTAAAAAAATGGTAAAATGTTAAAAACTTTAATAAATAACTTTAGAATATACTAAGTGTAAAAAAACTGATAGCTCGTTATCTGCAGGTATATATGAGCGTATAAATTTTAAATTTCTATAGTAAAAATGTATGTAGGTATTTGTTTGTTAAGAAAAATTTAAAAATGGGCAAAATTTGTGAAAATTTGCGAAAAAAGGATACAAACTTAAACTGTTGTAGAAGTTGAATCATAGGTGAAGAAAAAATTTCAAAATTAACATAAACGAACTGTTTAGTTACAAAAATTAACTTAGTTAGATTAATTTTTATGATTTTCTAAGTGAAGTGCTATACTGCTATAAAATGATTTAAGAGGTAAAAAAACCTGTGTAACGCGGATAGGTATCTATACATATATTTTATAATGATTGTATTAATGTTTAATAATATGAACTATTTAGTCACAATATTTTAATAATTAATTGCTTATATAGTAGTCAACAGATCACAAAGACTATCAAAAAATAAAAGTTACATTCTAACATATTATTTTTTATTAATTTATACATGTCAATTTAATTATGTCGACTGAACTTTTTAATGTTTGTATATTGTCTATAGAGATTTGAAATTATCAAAGTAATTTTAATTTATAATTAATCAAGTGTTAGCACCACGGACTATGGTCTAAGGTTAGTTCGTGATTATAGCTATAGCTTCACAATTAATTATGCCAAACTGCAAAGTTCAAAGATTTTAAAGATATTTTTATGCTCATACTCGTTGTAGCATTATATCATTTGTATGCAATTAATTAATTTGTTTCCATACATTGTCTGATACCTACTCAGATATGATATTTAAATATATTGTACTATATACGTACCTTATATTATGTATATTATGGATTAACTATTGTTTAAGGGTTTAATAATAATGATAGATATCAAATTTATAACTTGTAATTATTAATTTTTATTAAATATTACCAACATTTGAACATTATACATTTTTAATAATAATAATGACAATATACCTTTTTTTAAAAAACTGTATTTAGGTAACAAATAACAATATTAATTATAAATATTAAATTATTAAATATTAAAATTAATAAGATACTGAGGCAAAAATGCTGCCATCTTTTAAAATTGTACCAAATGGATCTTTATCTTTAAGATTGATACTTCAAGACATTTATTTCGCAATTTAAGATTCTAAACAATATTCAGATTATAAATTTACGTTATTATTATTGTCCCATATAGCAGAACCAAATATTCATATAATATGCGCGAGTCCTCGATTCGCGTTCCACGAATTATATCTATAATTAACTTGATTAATATCACCGTAGTTGCAAATTACTCATTAGAAACAAGTTCTTCAGTTGCTAGAAAAAAATGTAGTTAAATAATATTACTAGGATAGTTTTTGATAATTATTATACGCGAATAGACTAGTGATGATCATGATAGGTAACAAAATATAAAAATAGATATTATATCGATTATAAGCTGAACTCCGGTATTGAGTTTATTCGTTTCTATTTCAAGTATTATGTATTTTTAAATAATAAAATTTAAATTAATACATGTTTAATGCACAAGTAATCCTTTCAAAATTATAATCTAGAGAATATTATTTTATTTTAGACATCGATTTAAACATAAAACATTATACCATATAAATGGTTTATCTTATTTTATAATAATAAACATCTGAGTCACCTCACATCATACCATTAATATTTTGATAATCTTATATTATGAAAAAATGTGATGGCGGGAGGAATTTAAAATACAATACATTTTGAACGGGACATCGCCTTAACAAATGGATATTTTGTTTTGGTAACACTGCGGCATGGCGTGGTGTGATATTGTTTATCAACATCGCCGCATAGCATCCACGCTCACCAGTGACTATTCCCCGTCCCGGTTACCCCTCCATTGCGCTAATCACTGCAGTTGCGGGTTCCGATTTTGTCTGTGTGTCTTTTCGACTCCACGTTTTTCGTGTGTCTAAGTGTAATACATATTTTTATTAGTGTTTTATTAAAACTGTTATTTTATATCTTCATAGTTGTGATTTATTTTTGCAGATTTAATAACATAGTCATCGAACATGAGTAGATTCTTTGCAACCGGCTCGGATTCCGAGTCCGATACATCGTCCGAAGAAGAACAGGTTATTCGCCAACCAACGGCGAATTTCACAGTATGTAACTTTCATTTATATTAAATGCCTTGATGAACACTAATTTAATATAACATCGTTAAATGTTTACTCTATTTGTTACAACAATGTTTTTTGATGCGTTGCTTAAAATTTGGTACTGTCATTGTAACTTATACATACTGTAAAATGTATTTGTTTTCGGATGTTACCTATATCTAATAGTTGATAATACATAATATTAATTGAATTTAATAATTTACATTTTGCCAAACACATTCAATAAAATCTTTCTATTATATTTCCTTACAAAGGATCATAACTTACAATTGGGTTAATTTCCTTATGTTAACTATTAATCTTTAAATAAAAATAGAATGTTAATATAAAAGTAACTACTGTAGAAATAAAATATTTTACCATTTTCAAAATATTTTTTTTTTTTTTTTTGGTTCATATTATTTTTATTCAATCTGTTTCTAAAAAAAAGAACAATAAGAACATTTGATGGTAATAATCTAAAATAAATAAATAAATAAATAAATAATGGTTAAAATTATTAAAAAAAAAAAAAAAAAAATGATTTAACGCTGTGGCTAGAGACCCGGACACCGGGGATATAATGCGTAAATATTATATACCCGGACATTGTATGCGCATGCGCGGGGACTTAACAATTTCTGCTTTCTGCGCGACGTAATCACTGTTATCAGTTATCAAATACCGCGTAAATTTAAATTATTTAAATTTTGATATAATTTGATATATTTTAATATTAATAATTTGAATAGGTATTTAAAATATTATCAAAATACAATTTTTAAGTATTTTTATAAATTGTTTAATAACACAGGTCTACAAAAAAAATATTTTCAAAAACTGTCCTGTTTCTAATCACTGGTTTTATTTAAAATATGTACACCAAATTCAAATATATTAACTATTTGGTCATATCACGTCAGTTTTTTACAATTTATGAATGAAATATAGCATATTAACAAAAAAAATTTAAATTAAAATAATAAAGATTACCTATTTACATAACTATTTTAAACAACAAATACAATTTTTAAATTAATATTACTTCGTATTTGAAGAATATCTTTGCCTTTTTGAAAAAAAACTTTGTTTAGTCGATTTTCGAAATGCATTTTGATACTCATGTTACAGCCCAAGATACGATAGTTTTCTAACATAGAATTTACTATGGTTTCGTGATTTTCACTTTTAATATTTCCAAAAAAATTAATAATTACTTCTTTAAATGAACTCCAATCATTATTTTTCAATAGTTGTCATCAAATTTAAAAATGCATTGTCTTTGCATAATGTTCTTGTTTGTGGGCCTACAAAAATACCTTATTTGAGCTCAGCTTCGGAAAGTTGTGGAAATTTGTTGCATAAATTTGAAAACAATTTTTATTTTTATCTAATGCTTTTACAAATTGTTTCATTAGACCCAGTTTTATGTGTAACGGTGGTAATAAAATACGTGATAGACAAAAAATTGTAATATTTTTGAAATCAGTGTCAAAAAATACATTTAAATCAGTTATTAAATTTTAAACAGTAAAATCTTTGTAGACCTATGTAATTATTACAAACTAGTACAAATTTAACTAAGAGGCTAGAGACCATGACCAATTTGAACTGGTCAAAAGTAAACAATTGCATTGTATTTATTACATACCTTTAGATAAAAATTGACATTTTTATTGTTATATTTGTTGATATCACATTTCCTAATTTTAATAGCTGGTTTTTTTGTTGGTATTTTTGAATTTAACTGGTGAACTGGTGAACAACTGTTATTATACACTACATTAAAAGTGGTTTTTTTTCTTAAAATATTGAATTCAACAGTGTAAAAGGTGAACAATTGTAATAATTAGTTTATCATTAAGATGCAAATAGGCGATACATTCAATAGCTATGCTGAGTTTGAAATAGCTTTAAATGATTTTAAAAATTCAAACTTTGTTGACTTTTGCATTAAAGACTGCAAGACTATATCGTCACAAAAAAATAGGTATCCTAGATTGGCAAATACATCTGAAGATTTAAAATATTACTATATTAAACTGATGTGCATTCATGGAGGGGTCCATAAAAAAAAAAAGATTTGCCAAGACCAACGAAAGACCTCGTAAGTATTTAAATATTAATATATATTTTATTCATATAACATTTATAATTAATATTTACAATATATTAGGCATTACAATTTTTTTTAATAATCTTAAATAAAAATTTAATAAAGATAATTAATTAAATAAAAATTTCAGAACTATGCGCCAAGGTTGTGAAGCCTTTATTTATCTTATTATTAACGGTGAAGGAAATGCGTTAGAAATTAGTCGAATGAACAACATCCATAACCACGCATTATCTGAAGTGTTATTTAATCATTTACCTAACCAACGAAAAATGAATACACAAAGTAAGTCAGAAGTACTTGAATTGATGCAATTAAGAGCAAATAAAAAATTAATTCAACATACCATGCAAATAAAAACTGGTAAAATTATAACCCTCAAGGATCTTTCAAACATATATAGTACAGGTAAAACCAAAAAAATTTTAATGTAAAAAAATTTTAATGTATAATATTTGATTATATTTTATACAAATCATTCAGGAAAAATAAGTGACAGCAGTCTATACAAAATTGTTCAAAAACTAAGACATAAGCATAACTGTACTGTTGAAATTTCAGTTGATAGTGAAGAAAATTTAGTTGGCTTGTTTATTCAGGATTCAATGATGCAAAACATATTTGAAGCTTTTCCAGAGGTAAAAATGATTTAGTTTACTCACGTTTCAAATACCTGATTTCTATAATTATTTAATATTAGTATACCTTTACTTATAGGTTGTATTTGCTGATGCAACATACAAATTGAATAATTTGAGAATACCATTGTATGTCTTAATGGTTGAAGATGGAAATGGGGAAAGTGAAGTAGCGGCTTTAGGTTTAATGACAAATGAAGAGAAAGACACATTACGTTGGTTTTTCGAGACATTTAAAAAATTTAATAGTAGCAGTGAAAATATAAAAATGTTTATGACCGATAAAGATATGACCGAAAGACAAGTAATCAAAGAAATCTTTCCTAATGTTAGTTTAGCTATATGTCTTTTTCATGTGTTAAGGACATTTAATCGTGAAATTACTTGTGAAAAACAAAACATATCGCCTGAATTAAGAGACCAATTGAAACAAATTTTTGAAAAAATGTGTTATGCTCAATCTGAGGATGACTATAACTCATTATGTCAACATTTGGAATCTAAAGCGCCCAAATCTGTGTTTGAATACTTTTTAAAGAATTGGCACCAAATTAGACATGAATGGGTTACTGGACTAACATTTCACAATGGAAATATGCTAAACAATACTAACAACCGATTAGAGTCCTTTAATGGAAAATTAAAGAGCGTGATACCTGTTTTTACAAATATTGATGACTTCGTGGATAAATTGTTTATTTTACTGAAGTGCTTGAGGTTAGAACGTGATAGAAATGCTGTAAACATGGTGCAAAAATTACCATTGGTAAAAACTCGACATCCAGATCTAAGTAAATATTTTTCGCTACTTACACCTTACTCTTTTATGCTTGTCGAAAAGCAATTTGAAGCCAAGTCAAAAACGCTATCTTTCACAACTATTAATGGGTGTCAGTGTAAATTCTATGTAGCCATGACATTACCTTGTTGTCACATTTTCGATGCTAGACAAAAAACAAATACATCATTATACGATGAAAATTTATGCGCAACTCGTTGGACTAGAAAATATTATTATGAGAAACAACGAGCATTTCAAATTCCTACAACAATGCATGTTCAAAATCATTCTACGTGTAATACTTCTGAATATGATGATAATAATAGTTTGACAGTCATAACTAAAAAAAATAAGAAGTTATCATCACATCAAAAATTCCGAGAAACTTCTAAAATAGGAAGCAAAATAGCAGATCTTTTATCAACTTTATCTAATGAAAACTTTGAAAAAAAAATTGGTCAACTTAAATATATTTATAATGCTTGGAACGAAGGAAAAAATTTATCGATTAACGTTGATGATACATGCAGTGTCCGAGTTGAAAATCATTCCGATACTGAAGGTAAGTTAATAGTCAATAGTGTATTTATATATTACATATTGTATGTATTTGGATTAGATTTTATTGAAGAGATAGAAGTTGATGATACATGCAGCGTTCAAGTTGAAAATCATTCCGATACTGAAGGTAAGTTAATAGTCAATAGTGTATTTATATATTACATATTGTATGTATTTGGATTAGATTTTATTGAAGAGATAGAAGTTGATGATACATGCAGCGTTCAAGTTGAAAATCATTCCGATACTGAAGGTAAGTTAATAGTCAATAGTGTATTTATATATTACATATTGTATGTATTTGGATTAGATTTTATTGAAGAGATAGAAGTTGATGATACATGCAGTGTTCAAGTTGAAAATCATTCATATAAGCAAACATGCTCAGACACTATAGCGACAGTTGTTGGTACTGAAGGTAAATATTATTTTAAGTAGAACGCAACAGTAACATATAATTTATATCATGTTTATATTCTTATAAAGCACGGTTGAAGTCCATTAAACTGCCTTCAAAAATTAAAATATCTGGACGCCCCAAGGGAATTAAAAAAACAACAATTGGACTTCTGAAAAAAAAGAAAGGATTGCCTATACCTTTTAGAACGCAAAGTGCTGAAAAAAAACAAGAAATATTATTAAAATGGATAGTTACTGATGAAAATATTGTTACCAAAGCACTCTATAATAACTATATCATTGATGACGTAAGCATATTGACTCAGCAAGATGAAATACACAATGGAATTTTAGAGGAAGATGTTGATATAAATATGGTGAAACATTTTTTCACAAATGGCATCTGGAAATCATTAATAAAAATCATTGATATTAAGCGGAAGAAAGTCGTATGGTTATGTCCAACGTGCCAAAAAGATATTAGTTTGAAAAAATCTATTTTATGTGATAGCTGTTTAACATGGTTCCATGTTAAGTGTGATATATGTATTAAACCTAAACCTAAAAAGGCCAATTGGTTTTGTTCTCAATGTTGTGATAAATGTGTATAAATGTGTAAACTGTAATGCAATGAGATTATGTACATAAAATTGAATTATTATACTTTGACGAACATGACATGTAATTACTACTGACGAACATTATAACAAAATGTACATAAAATTGAATTATTATACTTTGACGAACATGACAGGTAATTACTACTGACGAACATTATAACAAAATAGAATAATATACCATACCTACACTTGGATTATTCTTATTAGTCTTGTTATTTCTTCTTTTGCAGTTTTGCCTAGGGATGTGTAAAATATCACATGTAAATTATTATATTATTATTATAATAACGTAATAATTTTAATTGTTTTATTCTGTGGTAATAATATTTTTAAATATATAAATATAAATATAAATTGATTATATTTGATAACTGATAACAGTGATTACGTCGCGCAGAAAGCAGAAATTGTTAAGTCCCCGCGCATGCGCATAAAATGTCCGGGTATATAATATTTGCGCATTATATCCCCGGTGTCCGGGTCTCTAGCCACAGCGATGATTTAAATATCTACATTTTAGTTGATGCTAATACTGTAACTTTAACTATACTAGTTGCATGTTTTCAAAAATAATTGTATATTTTGTCTAAATCTGATAATAATAAATTTTATCGTTCTTAAAATAAACTGCATAATTTATTTTTGGTAAATTTAATTTTTAGACATTACAAAGTTATTAATTAATTTGTTTTTATTTATCATATTCATATCTAAGGTTATAAACTATATAAATTCCTTGCTTTATTACCAAAATAGCTAAATAATATTTCCAGTAACTTCTTAACTAAGATAAAATATACTTTCAGAAAGCAATTGTTTATGAATTTTTTTTTGTTTTTTGATAATTTAAAAGCTATTAGGATGTTTTTTATATTTCTTTAACACTTAATAGTTTAAAGTATTTTTCCTTATAAAATTAAAATAATTATTTTATTAAAGTATAATTAACCTTGCTTCTAACTTAAATTTACAAGAGATAAATTTACTCATTTCTAAACCATATAATTAAAGCAAAATTAATTGTGAGTACAATTCCTTAGTAATTTATTACATATTGCTGTTTGGTTATAGTTTAGCGATGATGAAGAAGACACAAAACGTATTGTACGATCACTTAAAGAAAAAAGATATGAAGAGTTAACAATGACCATTAAGCAGATCAGAAATCATAAGAAAATCAAAGATATGAGTAGCTTGCTGACCAGTAAGTTGATATAGGCTTTTAAATCAAGAATCTTAATAATATACCATTAAACTGTTTATAGGCTTTGAAGAACTAACTCGTGCATACACGAAAGCATTTAATGCAGTTATATTAAAAGAAGAAAATGGAATAGCACCACGTTTTTTTGTCCGCTGCTTAGTTGAAATGGAAGATTTTATTAATGATGTCTGGGATGATCGAGTAGGACGTAAAAATCTATCTAAAAATAACTCTAAAAGTTTGGCTTCCCTTAGACAAAAGTTTAGAAAGTATGTAAAAGATTTTGAAAGTGACTTGGCTAAATTCCGAGAAAATCCTGATCTCCCAGATCAAGAAGAAGACCAAAAAGAAGATGAAGATGTGGATTCTGATGAAAGTGAAAGTGAAGATGAAGCTCCAGCTGCTTCATTTAAGAAAACAGAAGAAAAAATACCCAAGGTTAGAATTAATTTAATTTACTTGTATATTAATTAAAGATTAATTTTATAATGTTAATATTTTAATTTAGGTAGCAAAAACTGGTGGTGATTCTGACAGTGATGACTCTTTTGATTGGGGTAGTGATTCTGAAAGCTCTTCGTCAAGCAGTGAAGATGAAGGTCAATATCAAAGTATAAGAGAACGGTTTTTGAAAAAGTAAGTTAATTTTGCTTTGCATATAATGCTTGTACTTATTATACACATATTCATATAAAAAAATATTATTATATTAGATCGACTGATAAAGACGATGATGAAAAGAAAGAAAAGAAAAAAGAGCGCAAAGAAAAACCTAAAAAACTTAAACGAGAAGAAGAAGATGAAAGTGATTCAGAATGGCAGAAAGTTCGGAGAGGAGTAGCCATTCCATCTGTAAGTTAATATTATTTAATTTAGTATAAATTATATTTAATGATTGAAATAATAAAAAAACAGTTTTTGCTAGTTATAATATAATATAAATTTAATACTTAACAACAAAAAATAAAGGCAGATAGCAATTATAAAATTGTATAATTAATATACATTTCAAGTAGCAAAAGAAGACAATGTATGCTATACAAGACAGATTTGTTATTGGAAGCAGACTCATTTTTGGGGATAGACTACACCATAATGTTAAAATGGGGGTTCTATACTTACCGTGAAATAAGAACGCACCTGAGTGGTGGACCAAAACAAGTTCACCATTTATACAACAAGGTACGTTCTTATTCCGCAGTGAGTCTTTTAGTATTAACCATTGGTACTTATTGTTTCATATGAAATTGTTTATTTTGTATTAGTATATTACTATCATTGAAGCATAGTTTGTACATTGTACAAATTTTTATATAAAAGTGAAGTGAAGAATAGATATGTATTTATATTTTGATTATAAGTAATAACATTAATTAATAGTATTATGATAATATTGAATTATGAAGCTGTGTGGCGTAATAATGTGAATATTATTAAATTATTTAGGAAAAACCAAAAATGTTTGCAAAAGATGCAGAAATTACTCCTGAGGCTGTTCTGCGTAAATTAACAGAAGTAATTGCTGCCCGTGGAAAGAAGCGTACCGATCGAAGAGAACAAATTGAACTGTTACATGAATTATTATTAATTTCAGAAGCTCATAGTCTAGGTTTAGGATTGAGAGTGAAAATAAAAATGTCCATTATTTCTTCTATCTTTGATTATAATCCTAAAGTATCTGATGCTATGAAGCCAGAAATTTGGAGCAAGTATGTTAAACATTCTATATTTATTGTTGAATATTAACAACATAAATTTATTTTAGGTTATTGGATTGTATTGTTGAACTTCTGGACTTGATTCTCCCTGTTAAAGACACAATATTCATTGGAGAATCAGTAGCAGAAGATGCTGAGACATTGGATAACCCAAATTTTAGAGTACGAGGTTGTGTGCTGACTATTGTTGAACGGTTAGATGAAGAATTCACAAAACTTTTAAAAGAATGTGATCCTCACAGTAATGATTATGTACAAAGGTCAGTATATTGTTAGTGTTATGTTTTGCTGTTATGATTTAATGCATTTAATTATAAACATTTAGATTAAAGGATGAGAAGCGTGTATGCGAAATCATTGATAAGGTTCAACTGTTCTTGGAGCACCAAAACATTGAGGCTGAAATCTGTCGTATTTATATGCGTAAAATTGACCATCTCTACTACAAATTTGATCCACTTGTATTGAAGCAAAAGAAGGTAAAAATATTAATAACTTATTAATATGTTTTAAATTAAACATATTTCCACTGTTATTCTACACCTTTTTTTCATTGGTTTTTCTATAAAATGTTGAGAGTAATAATCCTTTTTAATAAAACTCTTATTATTTATGAATAATTACTCATTTTTTTAATTGTATAAATCTATAACTAGTGAAATATTATTTATAAATAAATATTATATTTATGTATAAATTGAATAAATTTTAGGGAGAAATTCTTGCATCACATAAAACAAATGTTCAAATAATGGAAAACTTATGCAAATATATCTATGACAAAGATTCTACAGATCGTTTGAGAACAAGGGCCATTTTGTGTCATGTATATCATCATGCTTTACACGATAACTGGTTCCAAGCAAGAGATTTAGTACTTATGTCTCATTTACAAGAAACCATTCAGCACTCAGATCCTGCCACTCAGGTATGTATTGTATAAATATTAATAATAATTAGTTGGCGTGCATTGTTTTTTTAAAAACGATGTCTGGTACCACCTAACTTTAATATACTGAATATATGAAATTATTTTATGACATAAATTAAATATAGATTCTTTACAATCGTACCATGGCACATATTGGCTTGTGTGCATTCCGTCAAGGCAACATTAAAGATGCTCACAACTGTTTGGTTGATCTAATGATGACTGGTAAAGTGAAAGAGTTATTAGCCCAAGGATTGTTACCACAAGTAAATACTTAATATTTTCCTCATTAATAACAGTTAATCATAATTTTTTAATATTATTTTTATGAAGAGACAACATGAACGTAGCAAGGAACAAGAAAAAATAGAAAAACAAAGACAAATGCCGTTCCATATGCATATTAATTTGGAACTCTTGGAATGTGTGTATTTGGTATCTGCTATGCTTATTGAAATTCCATACATGGCTGGTAAATTGAATTATAAATACTGTTTAATTAATTTAATACTAAGTAAAAGCATTTCTTAATTGCATTTTAAAAATATAATCTAGCTCATGAATTTGATGCTCGGCGACGTATGATATCCAAAACATTTTACCAACAATTACGTTCTAGTGAACGACAGTCTTTAGTTGGTCCTCCGGAATCGATGAGGGAACATGTTGTCGCTGCTAGTAAAGCAATGAGGAATGGAAATTGGTGTGCATCCCGTAATTTTATAATAAATGAAAAAATGAATGCCAAGGTATATGTTTATAAATTTTATTTTTATTATTTATTAAATTAATTATTTTGTTAACAGGTATGGGAATTGTTCTATGAAAGTGATAGAGTGAGAGATATGTTAGAACGTTTAATAAAAGAAGAATCTTTGCGTACATACTTGTTTACTTATTCTCATGTTTATAACTCAATTTCAATGAAAACGTTATCAGAGATGTTTGAACTTCCTAAGAGTACCACTCATTCTATCATTTCGAAAATGATAATTAATGAAGAGTTAATGGCTTCTCTTGATGATCCAACACAAACAGTAGTAATGCATCGCAGTGAACCTAGTAGGTTACAATCGCTTGCTCTACAATTAGCTGATAAAGTAAACAACTTTGTTGACTCCAATGAAAGAATTTTTGAAATGAAGCAAGGTAAATTAAAAACAATTAAAAAAAACCATATTTATCTGTTGTAAGTATGAGATTATTGTATTCATCGATTTATTTTTCCATTAGGAAACTTTTTCCCAAGAGGAGGTAATCAAAATCAAGGAAATTATAGACAAAACTTTGGTCGGCAAGGAGGTGGTGGACATGGCGGGCACGGCGGACATGGAGGACATGGTGGACACGGTGGCCATGGAGGACATGGAGGACAGGATTGGAATAGACAGCGAAGAGATAACCGTAATAATTATTAACAGTTTGAATCAAATAGTTATTATTTTTTTTTTCATGAATATTACAGTTTTAAGTATAAACTCAAATCTTATAGGAAAATATTTCTGTTCAACTTTTTTATTGAATGAAATTAGTATAGAATAAATTTGTATTCTATACGAAATGAAATATTTAAAATTTACAATTAAATATTATTTATTAATATTTCAAGTCTGTGTTATTTTTTTCAACCATTTTTATTATAATTTAAACAATCCATAATCTTGTATACTTGTATCTTGAATAAACTAATTATATAATTACAATTGTTATGATATTAACTTAATTATTTTTGATTGTTTTTTCAAAATATACAAGTTATACAACATTAATCCTGTAGAGTATAGATCACAAAGTAATATACATAATATTATGACTTAGTTATTTTAGTTTATAGTATAGTCAAGTGTTTTGTAAAGGATTTTTCAAAACAATTACTTAAAAAGTTGTATTCATTTTTTTAAAACAAATTTGGATGAACTCTATAAAAATTTTCTAGATTTTTTTTAGCCCTTAGTATAATAGTAAAAATTTATTCATATTTTTTGTATGGGTATTACATTTAAATTGGACTATAATATTGTCGTTGTAAGCAATTACACTTAGGTCACTTTAATCAGAAATAACTCATTTTGAGTTAAAATTTGTAAAATTTATATTTTTTAGAACTTTAAAAATGCACTCTAATAATAAAGGAATTTTTATAACTGGAATAACAGTTTTTATGACCATGAAGCGTTATTTAAACAGCATAAACTCCATTGACAATTTAAAGTATTTAAAAACATAATGTTTTAGAATAAGTACTTAAAAATTTCAAAATTTAACTGTTACCTCATTTACTAAATGTTAAGGTCCAAAATTCAGTCTTACTCTTATATATAATTCTAAATCAATTTACCATAAATTAATAATCTAACTTATAGATAAATGATAATACATTTTTCCATTATATATTGATAAATCAAATTGTTCAACTCCTACTCTGCTACTCATGTGGTCTAGAAACATCTTGAACAGCGTTATTATGTAGGTAATGTTTTATAGTATTTTATTACTATATCAGATGTTAAATAAATTATCTATGCATTGATATATTATGTTTGATTCAGTTAATGCATAATATAAGATTCTTAGACCTGTAAAGTATCACTTGAAAAACTCAATTTATATCTATCTGAAAAATACTATTTTTACTACCATTTAACAGTTTGCATAATGGAAATTACTGTACCAACTACTTCTCAACTAGTTAGGTTTCAATAATAATATTGATTGCCACTTGATTTTTAAAAATCGAGGGAGATGCGTTGTAGTTCGTTCGAGGCTTTGAGAAACATTTTTGTTAGATGTTTCATTTAATTAACCATAATGATATAACCTTTAACTGGCGATGCAAACTTTTATCCATTTAGACAACAACATTTTAGTTGTACCTGTACCACCTACATATTTTAATCACTCAGTACCAGTTACACAAATATCAAATGATTTCATGGAAAATGAATTTTACTTCAGTACTGAAAATACTATTACTTCAATAAAAATAATTTTTCAAAAGTTAATATTAAATACGTATTTATTGTTATTCTTTATTAACAAATCATTTCAAATAACAGATAGCTTTTAAATACTAATTTTATGTATAATAATTTATAATTAGGACCCAGATTTTAAAGCATAGGTACCTACTTTACTTCTTTTTTTATATATGAGGTAGAACTCAGGTAGAAGTCTAATTTTTATACATAAATTCGTTTCACGTCATTCTGATTCTAATTACACAATAATTTTTTTATGTAAATGCTTTTTTATATGTTTATGATGCTATTGTAATAAAAAATAAATAATTAATATGAAATGTAAAAACCCAGAATGCGGATAAGGGATTATTATTGTTTTCGTTATCTGCTTGTTTATAAAATGTATTAAACGAATAAAAAATATAGATTATAAATCTACATATATCCTGCAGTACCTATGCAGCCAGTATGTCTATAACATCGATATCAACCCCCATTTCAAAATTTAAGATTTAGTGTTGTAATTTGAAACCTCTTGTATGAAGTGTGCACCGATCACTTCAGTGGATGTAGAGAGTTCATTTTCTACGTATAAAAATATTCTGTAGGACAATAGAGTCAGTTTCATAACTGAAAATCCAGGGAAATACATGGTACCTACTTAATTATTTTTTTAATTAAATAAATATTTCAATTTTTATAACTAGTTCATGTTAATTTTTGGTCATGCTTTTTTTAAAAAAAACACGCTTCTTTTTTACTTTTTAAAACAACCGTGTGCTTTTTTAATTGCTTATTATGCTTTAAAATTCCGAGCCCTACATTAATAAGTAAATAATATATATATTTAAATTAAAATGTTAAAACTATTGTTTACATTTGCGAATTCCTGATTCTATTTTATACTTTAATAGTTTAATACGTTCTTTTACGTTATTCTACAAATTAATTTTTAATTTTGTTGACTATCATTTTTTTTTCACAAATAAAAGGAAGTTTACATACAGGTTAATTTTTTTTTCTTAATCTGGCTTTATTTTGAAAAATTACTATCTATACATTTGTACAATAAGTACCTAATGTATACAGTTTACACGACAGTTGAATACATTTTTTCCCACGAGAAGGAAATCACACATTTATTTTGTGACATTACGACACCTCTTAATATTTGAAATTTTGAAATGCCTAAGTCTCAAGTCAACGGTTCCCAAAATATGCACGGTGCACCGTAAGAACTTCCTAAGGACACTACGGTCTACGGCTCATAATAAATAATTTTAAATGAATAGAATTTTTTTTGTTCTGTCTTTCATGGTATTCACAGCAAAGCACCACAAGCTGAATTTAGTTCAAAAAAGGGCACCACGGAAAAAAGTTTGGGAACTACTCGCTTAAGATATTAAGTTGTGACACCAGTTCTTTTTACAAAGTCGTCGGGTTTCCGAGGAGTGTAAACTGTGAGTGATGCTATAGCAGCTTTAGTATAAGCTCATTGATCAGGTGGTTTGAATTATCTTACAGTTTCAAGTTAGGCATGAAATCGTTTGTAGAAAAGAACAAGATTTTCGTTGATGGAAAGTAATATAAGGTCAAAAAATTAAGGGCTCATTTAAGTGTCCTCGGCAGATGAAGTCTGAAAAGTCTGGAAGTCTTTCAAGTGTCTTTAAGATACTCTGCGGTATTTAACCTTCCGTTGGATGAAGAATGATGACGTTGTTGATTGATGCGGGTAGTCAGTTATGAAGTCTGACTGGTCTGAGTGTGAAAGAGGACATCGTTTTGTTGATTTCGATTTTCCAGTCAGTGAACCATTGTAAGTAGGCATTCATGTGAATTAGCAGTTAAGAATTGGTTAATAATTTTAGTAAATACCTACATCATGCTAGATGGGAGTTATTTAAATGCTTCGGAACATCCGAAAAGACTCCAGGATAGTATTTTTTATTTTCTATTTCAGATCAAATAAAGAAATGTTACAAAATTTAATAAAAATGTAATCAACTAACTTTTCAAAGTACATACCTACCTACCATACCTATTATTAGCATGAGTCATAATGTACTTAACAAAAATTAAAAATAAACACCGTGTTTTTGTATAATATCATATATTCATATGTTTTTATAACTAGACCAGGTTCAGGTAATTTATCATTTAAATAATTATATATCAATTACCAACTAAAAAATGAAGTTAGTAGTATTTTTTAGGGCTTGCGATTTTTTTTTTATTTATGAAAACAATAATTATAAGTAAAAATTATAAACTACCAAGTCTACTAAACATTTAGTTTCTCTGCTCAGGATCTAAAATAATATAATATCAATATGGCAATGTATTTATAAAAAACTTGATTTTTAAATTGTTCCCAGACATTGCGTGGAAAGCCTCAGTTACCCTCATTATAAACACACCATTTTTATATGATTATGATTTATAGTAATAATAATATGAATATTGAATATGTATGATATTAATATTATACTATATTATATTTTATATTATTGTATAGGTACCTTTAATCGTGTTGTATATTTGTATTTCCTTTACAACAAATAAACAAATTACAAAATTATAGTTCAAACTCAAAGTAATAAGTAAAAAGACCGATTTATCATGCATAATAATAAATATTAAATGTATACTTTAAAGTATCATAATATTAGATCGATACCGACAATGAATTAAAGATTTCCTAGTTTCTACTTTCCTAGTTCTTAAACCCGGATGCTTGATTACTGATACGGTAGAACCAGGGGTGGATAGGCGAGAAATCGGGATGGATTTTCCCGGTGAGCCCCTGTTTATAGCAATTTATGAGGCCCCAGTAAAAACACGGTAGGTATTTTATGTTTTAAATGTTATTAGGTACTTATGAATAAATAATAATATAATAATTATAATATTGAACTATATACAATTTGGAAACAGTTTATTTAATTGATATTTGGTATTACAATTAATAATGAAATAAATACTTATATGCGTTTACGGATTTTTGGCTTTACGTTAATAAATAATAATACATGACATTTTAGTACATTTTTTACTATAGTACCTATCTGAGTATATTATGGTCTATCGGTCTATGGATAATGAATATAATAATATATTATGTATATTATTTTTATTATAATAATGTCTAAATACTAAATATCGTCTATTTTTCGAGTATGATCGTGGAAACCGGAAAGGAAGTGAGAATACCGTTGATTACCATTACGAAAACTTAAGTATGTAAAACATTATTAAATTGTTCATCGTCACGGGATCATTATTAGAAAGCTTAATATTATGTTAATAACTATTGAAAAAGAAATTTTAACTAAAATTAACATTAATGATATTGTTGATAAGGTTGCAGCACAAAGTGATGTATAAAAAAATGTATGTATTACTTATGACTGAATAGTTTTATAAAAAAATAAAATAATATGAGAGTAAGAATGTACACTTATTTTATAAATGCAGTGAGAACGAAGCGAGCTAGAAAATTTTGGACCCTTAAATTTAATTCCCGGTAATATAAAATAAGACCTATCAGCCAATGGGTAGAACTAGAGAGCCTAGATAATAATAGTAATTATTATATAGGCTCTCTAGGTAGAACCCTAAACCACTGTTTGAAACTATCTAATAACTACCTATTGGCTATTAATTATTATAAGTTATAACTTATAAGTTATAACAAACATAGATGTATGAATTATTTTACATTATGCAGGAATGCAGGATTATGCGGCATTTATGCCGTACCCGCAACCCGCGCGATTTATTCTTCCACGACCAACGGCCGTTCGTCTACACCCCGCCGCCGCCAACCATACGACGGTAGACGGTGTTTGCGTCGCGCACTGCGCAGTGATCGTTGTCGTACAGCGCTCGGTGGTTACAGTCGGTGGGCGGTGTGTTTCCAAACGTATTTTTCAATTTAACGGTTATTTTCATAACGTCTTGTTCCGCGACTGGTGCTCGTTGTCCGCCGTCGCCGACAAACCCGTCCACGAGTACGACCGTTAGCTGTCGCCCTGCTGCAGTCGTTTGGAGCCGACGACCATCAGACCGAACGCGCGCCGATTTTTGTCGTTCGACGTGCGCGCAAAAACACGCACATAACCTATCCGCCGTCACCCCCGGGGCTGCTGCCGTTTTACTGGTTCCCGCCGCCTAATCAAACAAAACTGTATTGTTATTATTATTATTATTATTTAATATTTACCATCATTACTATCATCGTTAAAAGCTCCTCTGAACGTCGCAACGGCTAAATCGTATTACGTTTACGTTCTGCGTTTTAAAATTCCTTTGTTAACGTATACTTTTTGCCGATCAACACGGTAGTTACTAGTCAGTGTACAATTGTTCATTGTCGGCGGCGATCGTTGAGTCCGTGGTTGCCACTTGTCCTATAAATCCTAAGTTCTACCGTCAACAGCCAACATGTCGTCTAGACCAAAAGAAGAAGAAGTCCGAATCCCGGACGTGATTTTCGACAACAAGACCAACAAGAAGTATCAAAAAGGCAGTTTTCTCGGAAAGGTAACTTAAATTTTTAACTGGGACTTGACGTTTAAGTCTGCATGCGTACACGATGTTTTTTAAAGATTATTGTTGGGGGATTATACAATTTATTTAAGCGATTTAGTGGTCTACCCGTTTTATTTTGATTTCTCGTAGCAAATTGGTTGAATTAACGATATTCTCGAGATACGTTATGAAATGTTTATCGTCATTCAGAAAGAAAACGATTTTATAACGTTTTCCCATCATACTTATTGTAATTTTTAACGAACAATTTGCATTACAATTTACATGTGCACTACAAGCGCCCATACCTGTTGATCTTTTTAATGGTCACCAAGTCTTCCGATAAAAAATAACAACCATTTAAAACCTGATGTATTTATAATATAATTCTCATATTAAGTTTTAGTACAAAACAAAAAATTAAAAAAAATTACTCTTGGTAGGTAGTAGTGGCGTATTTAGGGGGTGATATGGGTGTTAGGACACCCCTTGTCGGCCATATGTTTTATGTTTTAGTTGTTGTTTTAGTATTAATATTATATATTGTATTATTTTTTTTATGTGCTTTAAAACAAAAAAGTTTTATACAACTTATACATACATAATTCTCATAATAGTTTTCATTTAATTTATATCAATAGGTATATGGTTTTTGTTAATGTATTACCTATAGAAGGCGCAGATATATATTAGGAGAACCTGAAAATATTTTAATGTCAATTTTATTTGTGTACAGATATACAATTCAATTAATATTATCTAGGTATACCTTCCAAAAAATAGTATTAAGTTTATATTTATATTGCACCTAAATAAGTACTTGTATATCATAACTTAAACTTAACTAATCTACAAAATTGATTTTAATTAATAAAATTGATTTCAAAATGTTTACCTACCCAATATTTTTTGGATATTTTTATTTAGACATAACATTTATATCAAATCTAAAATAAAATATCAGTCATCCCTATGTATAAATTTGTTACAGGTAATAAAAATATAATTGGTATTTATTAAAAGTTAAATCATAAATATCCCTAGTTCACAAAACTTTAAGTATTAAACTAAAAAAATATAAATTCTCAAAATCAAAACCAGAATTCTTAATCTTAAGTATCAATATGTTTTTGATTTAATACTATAACCGTGTGATGTACAATAAATATACGAAGACCTTAATTTATTCGATCATTGTTCAAATACAATTTTAAATTATGGGCTTTCAATTATTTACTTTAATAACTTTAACTAGTATAACTAGTAGCATTTATGCACAACACACTTTTAAAATTATTTTGCATTTAATTTTTTAAATGAAAGTTATTAAAAAATAAAATAAAATATTGTTCTTTGTTTATAATTTAGTTGTTGAAATATAATGTGGATGTATATCTTTAATAACTATTGTGAACTTCAAAATCTATGGGACAAGCAACCCTTCTAATATTCTTGATCAGTCTTTGTGGTCAGGAACCATTGGTTCATCTATGTGAGATAAATATTTTCATTTAAAACTATGTTCATATATTTTTACAGGGAGGTTTTGCAAAATGTTATGAAATTGTTGATTTGAAAACTAAAGAAATCTTTGCTGGAAAAATTGTTTCCAAAAAATATCTATTGAAACACAACCAAAAAGATAAAATGACACAAGAAATACATATTCACAAGATGTTGAAACATACAAACATTGTTACTTTTCATAGTTTCTTTGAGGATAATGACTTTGTTTATATTGTTTTGGAACTTTGCCGGAAAAGATCAATGATGGAGCTGCATAAGTTAGTATTTTGATAATAAGCTGAATTCTTAATAAATAGGTATTTACATGCTTGAGTTTTAAATATATGTTTTTAATACTATAGAATAACTGTCAAAAAGTATATTTAAAGTATTAATAATTAATATAATTAAAATCTATTTGTGGTATAGTAATGAGGAATTTATAAATGTAACAATATAATATTATACAGATTATAATTATGAATTTATCTTTGATTATTATTATAAATGTACAATCTATTTCTATTTTTAAAACCAGCGTTTTAAAGTTACTAACTAATAAAATGAAATTCATATTTTCTTTGAATATAAAATGTGTATGTAAACAAATAATAATCATCTTTTAAAAATTTTAAATTTTGCTTATAATTATACCCTTATAAATTAAAAATGAACAATTAGGTTTTATTACAACATCTAATAAAATATTTCATGATAATAATTATTAAGTAAAGTTAATTTATCTATGTAATTTTCTGATTTAGGTCAAATATGCTAAGGAGTTATTGTCATGCAATCTGTAAAGCCTAGTGTGTCATTCAGTATCAGGTTTCTGAGTTTAACACAATATTGATTTTTACTAGAATTTTGTTGACAAAGTTGTTTTGAATTGGAACTTTATAAATAATTATTTTAAAATATAGAACCACACGGTATATTTTTACCTTTAATAATAATTTATTGACACTTATATTAAATGTTTTTTTATAACTTTTAATGGAAATATTCACTTAAATCATTTAATATTAGGTTTAGTTTTTGTATAACATATTTGATCAATAATTTTTAATTCAATAAAAATCTATTATTTGGAAAATAAACAAAACATAATAATAATGTAAATATTCAAATATTCTGACTAATTGTTATACTTGTTGAATAACATTTTATATTTTATAAATATTATAAACTTAATATTTTTCTTTACATTTACCAACCAAAGCTATAATTTGTTATTATATCTTAATTGAATATTTAAATAAAATAATTTCATTTTAATTATAAAAGTAATAATGACTGAATTAGGTAAAAACTGTATGGTAAATTGTTGAATTTATTGTTATACCTACTATTAATTATTTATACTATTCATTTTTATTATGCTTTAGGAGAAGAAAAACTCTTACTGAACCCGAAACACGTTACTACGTATTTCAAATTCTTGAAGGGACATTATATTTACATAATCAGGGTATTATTCATCGTGATCTGAAATTAGGAAATCTATTTTTAAATGATGAAATGGAAGTGAAGATAGGAGATTTGGGTTTGGCTGCTAGAATTGAATATGATGGACAACGTAAAAAGTAATAGTTGTTTTTACCTATATTGTGTTATATTGATTAAATTAAATAACACTTCTTTATATTTAGAACATTATGTGGCACTCCAAATTATATTGCTCCAGAGATTCTTAGCAAGACTGGTCACAGTTTTGAAGTTGATGTTTGGTCCATTGGTTGTATAATGTAAGTTTCTTAAAAAAAAAAAATGATAAAAATACTTATAGTTTATTTTTATTACTATTGTATTATATTTTAGGTACACACTATTAGTTGGCAAACCACCATTTGAGACAAACTCTCTGAAAGAAACATATGCTAGGATTGCACGATGTGATTATAGCTTACCACCTCATTTAAATAAGAATGCTAGTTCATTAATTAATAAAATGCTTCAATATGATCCTAAAAAACGTCCTTGTGTATCTGATATAATGAAAGCTGATTTCTTTACTACTGGTTATATGCCTAAAAAATTACCTCCATCATGTCTTACAATGGCTCCTCGTTTTGATTCTATCAATTACAGAGAATCAATTTCTAATCGCAGACCACTCAATGGTAATTATTTTATGTTAAAACTTGATTATTTAAAGTTTCTATCATAATTTTGTAAAAAAAAACTTATTTCAGAACTCAATAGCCCCAAAGCTGCCATCATTAAAGTTGCTTCTAAACCTCAAGATCCGGTTAATAAATTGCCAATGTTTAATATTCCAAATAAACCAACTACTGGAAATGGTGTTTCATCCAATGACTGTAAAGAATACATGATGTCCCTTGAAAGAGAATTGGGAAATTTATTGAAATGTAAACCAACCATGAAAGGAATGAAAAACATGGGTATGAATTTTACAATAATAATATACTATATTAGGAATTTACTTAATAATACTTTTATACATTTTAGAGGAAAACACTGACCCAGCTGCTCAACCTCTCATTTGGGTTAGTAAATGGGTGGACTATTCCGATAAATATGGATTTGGATATGAATTATCTGATGATTGTGTTGGTGTTATGTTCAATGATTTTACCAGAATAGTACTTTTAGCCAATCTAAAGTAAGGTTTTGTAATGTTTAAATCTATAATTTTAATAATTATTGTAATTTTTTTTTAGAGATGTCCATTACATAGAAAGAAATGGTTCAGAACAATACCATACAACTGAACATACTCCACCGTCGTTAGAGAAAAAAATGAAGTTATTGATGTACTTCAGACGTTACATGAATGATCATCTTATTAAAGCTGGTGCTGATATATTAGCTAAAGATGCAGACCAATTGAGTCGTACACCATACATGTACCAATGGTATAGGTCTACTTCATCAGTTATTATGCAACTTACTAACGGCACTTTACAAGTATGTAGCATACTTAACATTTTGTAGTTTTGTATTTGCATGTTAAGTATATTTTATTCTTTTTGCGTCTTTTTTAGATCAACTTCACAGATCATACAAAAGTAATATTGTGTCCATTAATGAATGCTGTCACCTTTATTGAAAATAATGTTTTCCGTACATACCGTTTTAATACAATTGCTGAACATGGCTGTAGCCCTGAATTAGGAAAATGCTTGGAATATGCTCACAAGAAAATTGGATCTATATTAAAAGATAGCCCAGTTTAATTTACTTGAAAATTGACGAGTATATTTAGTTTATAGTTATGATAATTAATGAAAAACCAGTACTTATGTTAAAAGAGCTATATTTAAGATTGTAAATAATTACTATTATTTTTTTTATTTTACAATATTAATATTAAACCTTAAAATTAAATAGTTTCATTTATTATTATTTTTATTATTTCTATTTTGTGATTTTTGTTATTTAGAAAACTATTATTTCATCAAAATAAAGTGACTTAAGTACATTTAGTTACATTTAAAGCACATCTAATATTGTTTTTCCATGGTTGCATTAAAACAACAATATTAAGTAAGATCTAATTAGTATAATTTATTACATTTTAACTTATTTTGTGTATGGAACTATGAAATAAGCTATGTTTTTGAGCAATAATCTTAGCATATTACACTAAGAGTTATTTTAAATCTTGTGGTTATTTTCTAATAAAAATTGTTAAAGAGTAATTTTATTATTTTTCATAACTAATTCAACAATTTATACATACTATTTGTTTGTTATACTTTCATAAATAAGTATTATTATTGGTTGTGATTTGGTTCATGATAATAATATATGTTTTTAAACAATATTATATTTTAATTCTATGACGTGAAATATATTAAATATAATCAATTTAATCTTTCAATTTGTATATGAAAATTTTTGTTACAAGTTTATTTAACTTGACTAAAATATAAAACTTAATTCTATGAATTGACAAATGTAATTTATTTTATCATGAGACCAGGTCAAGTCAATTAATATTAAATTGAATATTTGTAAAAATGTTTCTATATTAATTATATGATTTTAAAAACATTATCATTTAGTTTTTATTGTCTATTTATATTTTAGTTACAAGAATTTTTAGAAATTTATTTATTTCATATTTAATAAGTTAAAGAATAAAATATGTGCAGATGTGTAATCCATGTTTTACTACAGAACATGCTAAAACTAATTTGTAGTTTTGACCATTTTATAGCAGCAATGTGTGATATATTTTCTTTAAATAATATATTACTCTTTTATATTGACTCAATACTTCAAATTATATCCAAAATTATTTCATTATACAGAAACTAATTTTATTTGTAAACCACGAATTAAGAATTATCTACTGACTAACGTAAATAAAAATTTTAAATTAATAAACTAATAATAATAGTACAATAAATACATAGTAGTTACATAGTTATTCAGTTACAAGCAAATACACTTATATGTGAAATTTTATTACTTTTTACCATAAAATCAATAAAAAAAATTAAACGGCATATTTTGAAAGTTGTGGTGAACTAAGAGTGTTCCAGAAACATTTTAAAAATTATTTTGTCTTAAACTTATATTAACTAAGTTTATACTTAATAATCATAAATTCATTAATATAATTACATTTCTTTTAGTAGATTAATCCAAAAGATCTATATGACTACATGTTAAGAAGTAAAGAAAAAAAGTTGGGCAATTGAGTACCTCTTGTTCATTACTGTACATAAGATGTCAAGTAGGTTAAAATTATATGTGAGTTAAATTTTAAATCAATAATATATCTGTGTTAAAAAAACGATTCTAATCGGAAAATAATATGGTCTGTCAGCCTTGTAGTGATCGCTATGCAGGACATTGTGATTGTTTACAACTAATTATTTAAACGACGTAGCACGTTCCATGGTTGATCTTGAGTCGTTGGTTAGGAGGTAGGTAGTTATAAATTAAAATATAAACAATTACTTTATTAAGTTAAACAATAAAACATAAAATAAAATAAAATAGCTTACTGCTATACTATAATTATTAAAAACTGGAAATGACCGTAAACTCGCCGCAATATGGCTGTAACGAAGTCCACGAGGACCAATAGTCTTACAATAGGGGTAACTACAGAAATAACATGTTTTCTGGACTTAGGACTTATACTTCAAATGCGGGAGTAAAAAGTAGATTGTATTTATGTGTATACTACACTATCTCCCCAATGAACTTTTTTAGTTACGCATTCATACATTTTGTGTCCATGACAATCAACAAAACAAAATACAATTAATCCCCCTACCCTCCACCAACCATCAGAAAAAGTTGAGCACGCCCCGGCCAATACTATCAAATATCTTTCATGATATATTTTAAGATGTAACTTTTACAGTAATTCATTTTATTTAATATTGCTGGATGTTGATATAAATTGTAGATACCGAAATATTGTATTTATTTTACGTACGTAACACTGGGCCCCTCATAGAAAATTTTACATAAAAACTAGGTCACGTCATTAAAATGCATATGCACGACTTTTTTTTACCAGCTATTTTTAAAACAGTACTCCAGCATCCCACAAGTGAAATAATCACTTTTTTACAAATTTTTTTCACCAAACTTTAGCAAGCCATTAGAACGCATTTCCACGACTATCACAAAATCCAAAAATTCTCAATTGTATTAATAAGAAAAATAAATTTGATTTTTTTACGTCTTTATTCATGTACGTTAATAAGGCAACGCATTAGATCATATATGTGGAATTTTGAATCTGAAAACTTACTGCTTCACTAAGTAATATTCATTAAATTGTTTTCTTAAAAAATACGGTATTTCGTATTTTTTGACATTAAATTCGGAGATATTCCATATTATTATTGTTCTATACGATACTATGACGTTTTTTTAATGTGTATAGTGCGTTTGTGAAATGATGGCCTGAATTAAACACCGTGAAAAATACGAAAAACTCGTTTTTTTAGAAAAAGTGGCTGTCGACCAAGTAAGAAAAATAAATTTGATATCCACCCACCCACCATTTATGCCCTGCTGATATACATTATATTATTTATAATAATTATATTCCTAGGTGTATTTATACATTATAATGATTGTTAAAAACAGTGGTGCAAGAGGTCTTTAGCACCCCCTGTTTTTTTATATCTAACTTTTATTATTTTATTAAAATACCATGAATGTTATGTTTTAGAATTATGGAAAATTTTAAATTTCCTGAAAAATATTTAATTATTTGATCGTAAGTTATATTATTCATTCTTAACTGGATATTCCCACATTATTGTTAGACGATTAACTATAAGGACGATAAGGTATACCTTACGGAGAAATATATTGCTTACGATCTATTTTTATCCAATTGGTTGCATCAAAAAGCATTATATCTCTGTGATGCATTTACATAACTAGCACCCCCTGTTTTTGAGGTCTAATTGCGTCTATAGTTCAATACAAAAATATTGTTTCAATCTAACAAAATTACTCACCCACCTAAAATTGTTTGGGGCATTTGCCCCAAAAAATTAAGTTCGTGACGCCACTCAATAATTTTCGTCCAATTGACGGCATACCCAAATAATTAACACATTTTAAAATAGTTATCAAACTGCCACATTTAGCAAAAGAATTTCAGAGGCGAGTAGGTGTACCACCCTCCCAAGCCACCTTAGCTTATACGTCTATGATTTAAATATAATTTTATATTTTTAAGTAGTGGGGGTTGAAGGCTGCTTTAGTTGTTGACCTCGGTCCCGTTTTTTTTAACAATCCGGCCCTGCTACCCATAATTATTGGTATAAGGTATATTCTTCGCAATTTACTAGAATGTATTGTCTACGATCTACGTCGCAGAATTTTGTCGCATTGTTATAATCTATCAGAACACGTGCACCGTGCACGTGTAATTGAAATAATTATTCTAGGTGCCGTTTGGACTCAGGAGCGCATGACATATCGATGATAACTTTTAAAAATGTTTACTTTTTTGGGTGATGCATAAATGCATAATGCACCGATACACATGATATGTGCAATGTACTATGCTGAATTTTTTTTTATTTTTGTATTTTTGAAATAATGCAAGTATATGGGTGTTTGACATTTGTGTAAACTCAAAAGTCAAAGTCGACTTCTTGTTATCAATTATAATCGGCCACATGTCGCACATACTTTTTTATCAACATTTTATTGCGACTAGTGATTACAGACTAGGTGATAAGCGCAGACGGTACAGTCATAACTCGTATTTTCAATTTTGTAAATTTGTAATGTTTTAGATTTAAAATATTAACTGCTTTTTGAGTCTTTTGACCCTTTTTCTAATACTGATCCACTACTCTTTAGAATTTTAGATTTTTTACATTGAAAATTTAATATTCTTATGCAAGGTTTACCTTGAGGCTTAAATCTTATGTCCATGCTCTATTATTGTGAATTTTTTATGTTTCATTATTTGCATACACAGAAGAGTCTATTTAATTAATAATTATTTCTGGATGTAAAGGTAAAAATAAAATTATTATTTATCTTATTTACTAGGTTCTTATATAGTAATACTTACTCGTAATTAATTTCCTAATATTCTCATTAAAATAAATTTTTTATTAAGAAATAATTTGATTTAATTTGATCGTATGGTCATACCTTCATTATTGGTTAATATTTAGATTAAACAATAATTTAAAGACTAACAGTAACCATTATACTATTTTATATATTCTGTTCAGGTATTGAGGTATCTATTTTAACAATTTACTTACCTCTCGTTTGTTATTATTCTTCATTATTTTCTACATCAGAGTAAAATTAATTTCTATTTCTATCTCTACTTACTATTTTTAATGAAAAATAACACTCAAGGTAATTTTCTGAATTATTTACCATAATAAAAAACATAATCTTAATTATGTTCCATAATGCATTACAAAAAAATATTCATTATTGATACTGAATTCCCCATTTTTTCAAAACAAATATTTATACTATGTTCCTATTTATTATAGTTAATTAAATGAGATAGTAAGTGTACATAATTAAAGCATTAGTTAATTTGAAACATATATTTCATTTTAGTTTTAAAATTATTTCTGTTATTTTTATATTGATTTTATATGAGTAAATTTATTACTTTTTATTATTATTTTTAGTTGTAATGTACCTAAATATTAATTAGTGTTAATAGTTTTAGTTTGATATTTTGATATAATTTTTCATTGTAAAATCATGGGTACTTGATTAATGATTATTATTGGTTAAATATTAAACATTTTGATATTGAAAATATAAAATTTTGGTACTGGTCTAGTTGACCCCCGCTACTCAGGTTTAGTTGACGGCTGCAACTTGCTAGATGTAAATCTATTGTGTTTTTGATGTTATAAAATGTATTTACTACAGAGTTTTGGCCACCTGCATAATTTTTTATTATTTTCTGCATATTATATTTATTTATATATACATAAAATGTGTATAATTTTTTTACAGTTTATTTATCCATTTTATTAATCTATTTTTATTTTAATCGCCTGAATTTTTATGTATGATCATAAATGTAAAATGTATTATTGTTCGTACATTTTTATATAAATTAATAATTATTGATTATTGATAATAACATTGAAAACACGATAAATGTATGTGGCGAAGTCAACTAGACCAGTATCAACATTTTTTGGATGTGTTATTATTGTTTACGATTAATAAAAATGTATATGAAAAATACCTATGTTGAATAAAATAATATCTTTTAAATTATTTGTTTCTTTTTCAGATTACACTAATTTGGAAAATAAGAATGTTTTCATAAAGTAAATATGTAAATTATTTAATTCCATCAAAGGCTGTTTATAATGATTTTGTTGTTTGTGCATTTTAAATAAAAAGTTTTGAAACTAGTAAGAAAAATAAATTAAATTAAATTATTTAAAAGTCAACGAATGTACAATTTTGATCTTATTTATTTCTAGATAATACCAAAATGGCTACAAGGTGGAGTAGTGACTACAATGCTATTGAAATTAGAGATTTTGATGCTCATAAAATGGCTATAGACTATACTGGATCCATAGTATTGTTAGCTGGCCGTAAAAAATATGGTATTGTTGAAATTTATAAATCATCAAATATTCTTTATCCTAGATCTTGTAAATATGAAATAAAAGCTCTCGAATGGAATCCGACATATCATAACCAGCATTTATGTGCATTGGCACAAAGTACCCAATTGCAATTACTTAGTTTAAAAAACAATGTTAACCTTGCAACTTCAGTAAGATTAAATACCCATACACGAGCTATACTAGACATAAATTGGCATGGCTCTGATCCAAATACCTTAGCTTCATCTTCTATGGATTCATTTGTAAATATTTGGGATATTAGAGATAATACTAGGCCAGCTTTATCGCTTTCAGCTATTATTCCTGCATCAAGAGTACGATGGAATCATTTAACTAAACACTTGATAGCTACTGCTCATGGTGGAGAAGTAAAAATATGGGATCAAAGAAAAGCTAAAAATCCAATTCATTATATTACAGCTCATCTCAGTAATATACATTGTTTAGATTGGAGTTATACAAATGAAAATCAATTAGTCACTTGTAGTCAAGATTGCACTGTAAAATTTTTTGAAATAAACGATCTTAAGAAGACGGAAAATGTTTTGAATACCATCACGCCTGTTTGGAGGGCTAAATATACACCATTCGGCGATGGTATATTAATTGTTTTAGTCCCTCCTGAGAAAAGAGTGGACAATAATCTAATACTGTGGAATTTGAGTTCCATTAATTCACCTGTTCATACATTTGTTGGTCATTCAGATATGATATTAGAATTTCAATGGATGAAAAATAACGAGGATAAAACATCTGAGTATGAATTTATAACATGGTCTAAAGACCAAACTATGAGATTATGGCACATTGTATCATTTCTTCAAGAAATGCCTATGGATTATATTGAAAAACAGAATGATGATAATTTGGATATTGATCAAAATGCACCAACCTCTGACACTAGTAATGTATCCAATGATGCACTAAACGACATTGATAATGTAAATTTTGAAAATGAAGGCCAAGATGGAAGTTTTTGTATGTCTGCTAGTGAAGATTCTTATAATACCGAAGATAGTGAAGAACCTATTGTAAATTTACACCAAGAGTTTCTCTCATTAAATGTTGGTTCAGAAATCTTCATTGAACAAAAGGATCCAGATCGACGTATATTAATAGCTTTAGTAAAAGTCAATAATAATTCAATAACTATACATATGACATTTCCATTGGATTATCCTGTTAATGTTGAACCTCAGTTCCAAATTACCAAAAGTACTTATGATGCGAGTATGAAAAATAAAATTCATAAAGTATTGTATGATTCAGCCATAAAACAAGTCTCTAAAAATTTGACTTGTGTGCAGTTTTGTCTTCGTGAGCTTGTTGTATCTTTGAGGAAGTCCCGGATATCATTTTCAGAGTCCCAATTTTCTGAAGATGATAAAAAAACATACTCGATGTATTCACAATCACCATCTCATTATGATCGTACAAGTACTTACATATCTAGTCAAGACAGTTATAATATTCTACAGCACAAAACAATGGGTTTGAAATTTTGTAACAATGGGGCATTATTGTGGTTTAATAGTCCACCAAAGAGAAAAACAGATTTTTTTCCATCTATTTCTCTACAAAAAATAGATAGTGCAAACCACACTCCACTACAAAAACTTCAACCTTACTGGTTTAGTAATAGAAATTCTCCAACTGATGGCAGTAGCCGAAGCTCAAAAAGTTATAGAAAAGACAAGCTAGATAAACCAATAGTTTCAATTTACGATGTGTCAAGTTTATTTCCTATCAATAAGGATTTAGCCTCAAAATATGAATTAGATATATCTAATGTTTTCAGTACTTGTTTGAAAAATGCTTGGATTACTAATGGCTTTAAAAGAAAAGATTTAGTTCAAACTTGGACTCTGGCTGCATATGCTTGCAATACAAAATGCAATGTAAAAAAGAAAGTTACTTCATCGATTGACCAAATTAATAGTTGGAGAAATCATCCGTTCACCATTCATTTGATTGATTCATTGATCTCACACTATGCCAATCATTCTGATTTTCAAACTGCTGCTTTATTATGTTGTGTATTTAATCCAAATCCAGCTTTAAAAAATATTGAACAGGATAGGACACCAACACCAGTATATACACGTTCAAATAGTTTATCAGAAGGTTTTACCTTTTCTAGGGGACAAGAAGAATCAACTGAATGTTATGAAATTTCTGACAAAGGATTACTATTAGAGGATTCTGATTCCCAGAAAAATATGTTGTATGATGTATATAAAAAAATATACATGGATGTATTAGATAATTTGGGCTTATTAGATCAACAAACCAGTGTTAAAAAATTTTTGAAACAACAAACTCAAAAGAGTAGTGTATTTTTTTACAAATTCATTGTTGAGTGTTTAAAATGTAATGACTCAGTAAAGGACGGATATTGTGTTCAATGTCAACGATTTAGTCTGAAGTGTACACTATGTAATTCTACTGTTAGAGGTGCAGCTCACGTTTGCTTAAAATGCGGGCACGGTGGTCATGCTAATCATTTGATTCAATGGTTTAGTAAGGAATCTTTATGTGCTGTAAATTGTGGATGTTATTGTTTATTTGAAACTATGTCTATACTCCATATTAAACGATATGACTCCAAAGAAGATTGAGGATATTGTCTAATCTTTACCTTCATGGTTTTAATTTAATCATTTTTTGATAGTTCCTCTTTGTTCTACCAAAGAACTAAAGATAAAACATATTTCAATTTACTATGTTGTTTAAAAAGATGTATGTTTATAATGGGTAAATATCTTTATATTTTAAATATAAGTAAAACTCTGTTATTTGTTGAATTATTGATATAAAATATATACATATATATTTATTTTTGTAAATAAGTAATTTAGAAGTTTATGTTCTTTGACTACCTGTTCATATATTTTTAAACTATCTACTAAATGTTTTATATTTTATATACTTGTTGAAAATTCAGTACAACAATGTACTGATAACTGTATTTAAAAAAAAGACAGCTGTTTACTTTTTTATGTCACTAAAAAAAACACCCTAATTTTGCTGATTTTCTGAAATTTATAATTGAGCTTACAATGAATAGCATTTATAAATATTATTGAAAAGTAAAGCAATTTAGGTTCTTTTATATTATTTAGGAATTAGGATGGTTGAGTAATACGTTTTGTTTTTAAAATAATTTTATTCACTACTAACCAATTGAAAATTCTACAAAATCGTTAGAAAATTGAACTGAGATACATAATTATTTTATGTTATTTAGTTCACCTGGGTTACTCAGTGTGTTAGTATAAGTGTATAACTTTTTGAAACTTAAATTTATATATCATTAACAATAATACTGAAATATGGACAATATGGTACCAAACTACCTGGTTATACAGATGTTTTTTTACATGAATGGGATATGATTGAGATTGGCAGATAATTGTGACGACATTTTTAACTCCAGATAGATTAGGTTAAATTGTTAAAGGTTAAGTTAAGTCGTTAAATTACTATAATTTTATACAAAGTGGATTTGTTTGTAAATATAGTAATTAACACCAATATTTATTAAATAACAAAATCTAAATTAATAGTGTAAAATGTTAAAATGTTCATTACATCTACTTTAAATTATTTTCATATTATCATACAAACATCAGTCTTAGTTGATCGTTTTTTGATTATTTGGGATTTATATGGTGGTTGCTGCCGTTCGTTTGATATTTATAAATTCCATTGTTCTCTATCTTATAGAACTGTTACTGTACATGCATACATATGTATGAATGAGTAAAATTATAGAAGATTAAGAAAGCAAAAAACTACTTAAACGTAGTATTAAATTATAAATTGCTTTAAAAAAATAATTTATACTTTATTCGAAAACCATAAAAAAAGTAAGTGATAATGTGCAAGCGCGTGTACGGTGTACCGAAAGGTTTAACAATTTTAAAATGCAGCACTCATTAGTCATTTTTATTATTTCACTTAGGTACTAAAAATCTTTAACTTAACTCCATTTAGATGAAATACCAGTAGTCCTAAAAAGGTGGTAAGCGTTCCATTAGTGGTACATGAAAAACTCATAAGTGTAGGTCCCTATAAGTGACTGAGGTAAATATTAGATTTATTATTAATGGTATATATTTTCAAGTAATGTGTTAAAATTTTCAAAATATATAGGCAATGTACCGATACGCAGTTGCATAAGAACTTAAAATTAAAAAGTTGAAAACCACTTGCAACCTATCTATTTAATAGTATCTATATAAACATTTTTAAATTGCGTTTTATGACTTGATACCTATAGTTATACACTTTTACTGTAAAGGCACATTCGGAAATTTAAAATACCTATACTATTTATTTAAAGAAATTATGTAGGTAGTAAGTACTTATAATTTATATAGATTGTGTTTCTTATAGGGAAACGTTTTCAATAATCATTTTAGTATGTAAAGATACACATTTATATAAATATATAATTGTCACTAATTTTCTATAAAATGCATACTAGATGATAACAATGTTAACTTTAAATTTAACACGGTATATAAAAACAGTTTTTATAAGTTAAGTATATTAAATTGAATCTTATTGAAATTGGTTTTGTTTAAAAATCATCAATATCAGTTTCCAAACCGTTAAATGTTGGGTGATCCATTCCTAAGCAGCTGGTGACTGTTTCATCTTCCCCGTGTGGACAATCGTCTTGTAGATCACACACCCATTGACGTGGTATGCAACTACGTGCATTATATGTATTAAAGTTATTCAAGCACTAAAAAAATATAAGTAAATTTTATATAATACAATTAATAATTAAGATGACATCGTGTATGTGTATGTTGTCTCCGTCTTATACGCGTACGACACACTAAATTTTTGTTCACCAATTTCAAGTGTACTTTTAGTTTTGATATAAGAGTGAATTAAGAGTGAGAAAACATTTCAAGCTTTTAGATGAGAAAATTATCGATGCTCTATCATTGGTTTTTTATTATATTTTAATTTTTAAATGAACATTTTAAAATATTTTTCATACTCATAACTCACTTAAAAATTGTGATAATGTTTTTGTCTAAAAGTTTGATAATAGGTCAATTAATTCTAATATCAAAACTAAAAGCACACTATTGAAAAATTGACGAATGGAAATTAATTATGTCAAACCGTGTGTAAGACGAAGACAACACACGAGGGCGAGACGCACCCTTTGTCGCATTAATTTGTCAATATTGTTAAGTGTATTATGTGTAGGTTTATAATATATTTTTATTTTTACTCTAAATTCTGTAAATCTATCACAGTGTGAACTCCAGTTGTCGCACACACGTTCGTCAGATCCATCTGCACAGTCTTTAATTCCATCGCAGACTGCACGGAGACCTATGCATCCTGTTCCTTGCCAACATTTAAAATTATTTTTGGTTAAACACGTTTGGTCTTCTCGAGCGTTGAAGTCACCAATTCCTGGTCTCAGTCCACTGTATGTTCGGCCACAATTAAATTCATTTTCATCCCATCTGTTGTTTGATATTATATTTTTATTTATAAAAATTAATCAAGTTTTAAAAGTCTTCATACAAAATTTAAAATTTAAATGTTTCAATGAAAATAAAACTTTTATACATTTTATATATTTACTTCATAAATATAAAAATAATGTTTTCACTTACCCGTCATCACAATCTAATCGTCCGTCACATAGCCAAGAATTAGGTAAACAGACAGACATTCTTCGTGACCGACATCGAAACTCATATTTCTTGCAAGTACCACGGGTATAATACCAATTGTCATTATTGTTGTACACGCCATTGGTATTGTCTCCGCCATTCGTATCTACCGTATTGTAACAGTTGTATTCATCATCGCCTTCTACAATGGTTGAAAAGAATAATAACATAAATAGGTATATAATATGTAAATATTTAATTTATTTGGGTGGCTAAATGTTATATGCAACTACGATATTTAAACAAATATATTTTTATACAAATTATAACTTACCGAGACAGTCTTTTTGGCTATCGCATAACCAACCCAGAGGTATACACACATCAGAATTTCGACATGGATATCCGTTGTAAACCATACCATCTGTGTAACATTTCACGGTGTTTTTGAGTATATCTGTGAACAAATTTATTAAAGTTGAATGTGTACAAATAATGATATTAGGTTTATACATATTAAGTCTTTCCATTTCCATCCTAATAAAAATTTTTTTTTTAAATTCAATTAAAAAATGATACCATTAGTATCTATTACCTGTATGTGCATGGATTATAAACTATATACACTGTTATAAAGTATAATATACCCTTTCCTTTCAGATGCCAATTAACATAAATATAAAAGGTTTATTAACATAAAAGTTAAATACACTTTCCTAAATCTTTTTTTCTCTTCAGTCCACATATTTACAACAAGTATTTGTCGAACTTCTTTCACTATAAATAAAATATTATGAACAAATATACCCAATACATTAAATCTCACCATTATTCTTAACTTCCATTATTATCATTACCTAAAGAAGGATTAAATGAAGATCAAGCTACCAAAAATAATTGATTAAATATCTTAATATAATTAATTTGTATGTAGGTTTATAATATATTTTAAACAGTATATAGTCTGAGTAGTCTAACAATAATTTATAAATTGTAAGTATACTATTAAATATTAATGTTTTATCTGCAAATTTTAATCATATTGTGTACATCAGTAAGCTAACGAATATTAACATTTGATGCATTGAAACAGTTAAAACGTATTAAAAATAATAATTAAAAGGTATTAATACATAATAACATCGTTGATATAGGCACGTTATAATTTATAACTTAATGAATGTATAAATTATAAGTAATTTTGTATTGCATATAGTTAGGTATATAATATAGTTTAGTTGGTAAGTAAAAATTTAATAATATCCTTGTAGAGCCCCAAAAAGTTGAATTATTTTTAAATTCGTTATTTTTATTTAAAAAATTATTATTTATGTTCTCGTAAATTGTATGACTACAAAATTATTTATTTTTAAATAGGTCTTAATAAACTAATGAGTAATAACTATAATAAACAATATGCTACATACTACATAGGTATACATAGGTATTTGGTCAAGTAAGAAATTAATTGGAATTTCGATATTTTCGTATTTCATATATAATAAGTGTTGTTGTTATTTTTTGCAACTTACTAATTTTTTATACGCAATAAGATTCAATATTATATTTGTTACCCGCAAATAATATTTGGCCATGTTTATGTGTTAACAATGTTTATATTATTATTATTTTAAAACCTAACTTATAAGTAACAATCAATGATAATATTTACAATTTACCTATTTTTATTTCATAGGCCGAATTTAAATTTCCGTATTAAAAATATATTTAGGTACATATATTCCTAAAAGTTAATTTATTTATCAAAGAATGAATACCAACGATTTCTGGTTCATCGATCCCTTGAGAGATCATCGAACTACAACATCTTCTTTTTAATAATACCTATCCACTTGAATAACTAGGTAGGTATAGGTACTTGATTAAATTGCCAATTTAGAAACGATTACTAATACTATATTGTTTGCTAGCCATGGTCTAGCTATTGTAAGTACCTATAGCTATTATTATAGATGGTTTAGTCATGTTTTTCAGAATTGGTCTTGAATCTTGATACACATATTAATTATAAAGTTCATTAGCATCGCTGATTAGTAATTATAGGTACTGTTGATAAATTATTGATACCTACAATAATATACTGTTATGAGTGTTGAGCACTTATAGCGTACATTGAACTACGATGATAGAAATAATAAATCGCTCTGTAATATTAACCACCTTTAGACTATAATCTGCTTTCTCATACTATAACAGGCACTTATAATTTAAGTATGTATTGTATATAGTATATACTATTTTGTCAAATTAAAACAAAAATATTCATTAATTATTGTACATGCATAAAATAACTATTTATATTTGAAAATATAGTACATTCTAATTTTTATTATTCTTATAATGATGACTTCTAAGCGCTATGCCTGAAGTCCTTCAATTTTTTTTAATCAAGGGTCACATAAAATTATTAAAAGTTCTCACTTTTAAAGATGAAAAGGTATATAAATAACATTTACAGTATTTTTTAAAAATAATCGGAAAACGGGATCTTCAAAAGTCAAACAAGTATAGCGTAAAGCCATAATATTATTTTTTACAAGCACTTGAAAATTATACCACAGTATTATAAAAACTTCTCTGCAAATGACTTTCAACTGAAAATGATTGTTGATTAAAAAAAAAATACATCATAGGAATCTTTAAACATTCCACTATAAGTATTTGCTAAATTACTATTTTCTATACTTAGTTAAAATTTTAAAATATTTTGACTAATTTTCTTGGATTATTTTCTAAATAATCTTAATCACAAAGTTTTTATAACTTTATAATATTATAAACAATATTTTGATTTCTAATAGCAATATAAGTATAATAAAATACAAATTATAGGTCAGATTGTTTTTACTTGGAATCGTCTTTAGCATATGTGATGACTTATCGTTGAATTCAAATACTATTATACAAATACTATTATACATAATATACTACAGTGACCTCCTACTCAATAGATATGAGATACGTTCGAACCCTAAACGCTACGAAAACCGCATAATTTTAAATTTAAACTGCAAAATACAACCGTCAAACGACTTTTAAATTTTAGCTAGTCGGGTCTGCAGTCACTATATAATATCGTTTCCGGAGACTTTACCCTCTTTGCACCCCTTTTACCTGCCCCGGACGTGGTTTACCGCGGACTTACCGTACGAATCGCTGTGAGCTCGCTTGGCGTCGATTTGGTACGAGGTGGCCGCAACGTCCACGTCGGCCTCGTCGGCGTACGTCCCACCTCTGCCGGCGCTGCGTTCGTCCAACATGTCCGTCAGGTTGGCAGTGCCGCGGGGATAGAGGCCACCGGTGTATATGAAAATAGCGTTTTCGGTTCGGTTGGCGTGCACGTCGGACTTTTGTGGCTGCGCGGGAACGACGGGAGCCGAGCGACGGATCTTGACGGCCATCATCTGGTCGGGTGGCAGGTCGGCCAGCACGAGATCGCTGACCGGGTACCGGAGCGCGTACCTGGCGTACGGGTAAGCCGAGTACCGGACGGCGCCCACTTGCTTCGCGGCCGCGTCCCAAGGGTCGCTCGCGGCGGCGGGCGGCGGCGGCGGTTTCTTGTACAGCTGAAACACGTCCACGGTGATGGCGGCGGCCGCCGCGTCCATCCCGGTTTCCGCGAACGACGGCCGCAGACCGCGCAGCGTCACCGACACGTGTTCCGCGGTGACCGACCGCTGCGGGTCGCGGCGGGACGGCTGCGCGCCGAACCGCCGTTCCATCGACTCCTTGACCGCCAGAATGGTGTCCAGATCGGATTCCGGGACCACGAACGGCGTGGCCACCTCGAACCGACGGCCGCCGTCGCACCCGAACCGCGCCACCTGGTCGCCGTCGACGAGCCGCGAGAACGTGCCCTCGTACACCCGGTCCGCGGCCAGGTCGCCGGCCACCATGTAGTCGCCGCCGCCGCCGCCGTATTTCTTGCGCGCCGACGCCACCGATTTGAACATGACGCGCCGCCGCTTGTCCGGCCCGCTTCTGAACAGGCAAACGCCCGACAGGCCCCGGCCCTCGGGCAGGCCCAGCCGGACGGCCACGCTGTCCAGGGTCACCGCGCCGGTGCTCGGGGTCGTCGTCGTCGTCATCACCGCCATCGCCGCCGTGATCGCCGTCATCGCCGAGACCGCGGCTGCGACGGAACGGCCGCCGCGTACAGACATCGCGTTCGTCCCGACAAACATTGTACGACAAAGTGCGCCTGTCCAATATACGGACGGCGCGTTATATATACGCGTGATGCGCGCCGTGTAACGCAATCGATGCGCACAATGTGCGAAGATCGTCGTCGGCAATAATATTATTATAATATAATATATAGTCGCCCATTGTCATCGCGAGATCGATCAAGGTCGACGCCGTCGTCGTGCGGCGCGCAATCCTCGGTCGAAATCTTTCGTCTCGCGCTCAGTCAAACCCGTCAAACGGCGATGATGTGCGTCTCGACGCGTTCGAATCTTTCGACCCGTCATCGTGTGTATTATGTACGCGCATCACGACCGCCCGCGAGGTTCCGCCCGCGTACCTTCCGCCATTCTCCCCCGGGTACATCGTAGGACGTATTATTACGTATTTTTTTTTGTAAAATTTCAATATTTTGTTTTTTTTTACTTTATGATTTGGAAACACGTCGTGTTTACCGGCAACAATGTTTTTTTTTTCAGTAAATCGTCCGAAATCGCACGATCGTCAAAAAAAAAAAACATTAAACAATCACGTGTATGTTATATATGAATCGATGCGTGCATGAAAAACCGTACCGAATAATGTCGTAATAGGTACTTTAAATTAAAATATATAATATTATATACTTTGCACACAATAACGATACACATTAATGCCTAGCGATAGGTTTATTATACTTCGTATGTGTCAGACCTGCGTGTTTACGTATTTATTTTTTGTAAAATAATATTTACTATACTAAAATATAATTACTAGTTTGGGTAGTATAGCCGTATAGATATAGTTCGTATCGAAATTATTTATCAAAAATTGTATAAAAGTTGCTCGGTGCAAAAATAATGAAGTACGATCTATGATGTATTGATATGATAAACGCGTGTGAACAAATCGTGTCAAATAAAAATGATAAATCGTAGTGATATCATGAGTATTATAGCTGGTATGCGATAATCGTCTTTGCCGAAGTAGGTAAAAAAAATCTGAAATTCGCATCTTGCTATTTTGAGCAAAGAGTTATAGATCATAACGCATTAAATGGCGCAAAGTATAGGCAATATAGATACATTGCCGCGTAGAAAAGCATTTGTAAAATGCCTAATTTATTGATTGTATGAGCTCGGAGGGGATATGTATTTACTTTTATTCAATAGTCTTCGTCGTATTTTAATTTAAATATTCTTAAATTAATTCATTTTAAATGACACTATACGAAATAGACAAAAGTAATAAAACTGTGAGATCTAATTCATTTGACCGAAAATTCGTGATTTTTAATAATTCCTGATTAACTGAATGATTATGTTGTGTAATGTACAATAAAATTATCTTATTTTAAAACATAATACTGCCTCTTTTCTAATTGTGTATGATTTTACAGTGTTTATTTATTGACCAAGTTATTAATGACTATAGATACCATTTTGAAGAATGAAAATAAATAAAAATATGTCGTATGTACTACTTTTCATACTAGTTAAAAATATATATATATTCATTATTATCGGGCCAATCTGCGTCTAAAATTTTTAGTCAATAATTACATTTTTTCACTTATATATAATTTTTGTGTAAACAATTTAAATGCTAGTAATCAATATTAAACTTAAATAAAATCAATAATTTGTATTCTTTATTTTTACGTTGAATATTGAAAGATTGATTGTTAAAAATTTATTTGTAAAAAAGCGTGAATAAAACACACAATATATAGTTTAGATTTTTAGAGTTTTCATATTTTAAACATTTAGTAAACACACTTCGTTCATCGTGATAATATTATTATTTATAATTATATTTGACCTATTTACCCGAATACTGTAAATTTTCTGTGTCAAAGATATACACTGTAAGGTTTAAAGTTTAAACATTACAGAGATACTTGGATAAGTACATATAAACACGTCTTATTTGAGTTATTAAACCTATTCTCTAAACGTCACGAATCACGAAATCTTCAGATCGTGTAGGCGTGTTATCCATAATATCGTTAAGACAATGGCTTCAAAATCACCGTATTATGTTTATTATTTGTATTATTATGAACCCAACAGATTGTTTCATTGCACATTTTTATTTGCACTTAGCTCGTACATAGATCAAAAAGTATTTAAAATTAATAAAATTATTTACACAATTATATTATCTAAAACGTTCGTGAACGTTTAATAATAAATCTTACCATGCTAATCGTTTTCCGAGTAATAGGTATACAGAAACATGTAAACATAAATAATATTTTTAATTTTAATTTTAAATAATTTTTTTTATTTATAATACAGTATTTTGTAGTTCATTAAAATAAATATCTAGATAGTTACGTTTAAAAAACTAGATAAATATCAGTAAAAATGATCTTAAAATGATCTAGTAAAGAAAAAAATTAATCAGTTTTTATTCAAATAACTTATCTAGGTATTTTCCAATACTTGTTGTTGTCAATTTTTTTTAACAGATAAAGTTGAACCCATGATAAAGGTATATGATTAAAAATTAATTTTATTTTTACAATATAATATTGTTGGCATAAAAGTGTGCGTGAAAAAGGACCCTAAATTAAATGATTTCAATCTTAAGTCTTAAAAAATGCACAAAATAATGACTACAAACTGCAGGAGTGATATACATGATAAATAATTATAATTATAATTATTATTATATTATACTTTAAATATATATATATTTCCGCATAAACATAATTCTATAATAGCAAACAATACCTTTGGTATATCTAATTTTACATTTACCTTGTTATATATATTCAGATGTACATTATATTTTGATTGACTGGCGTTCACGGTTATCTTAACTAGAGTTAATTTTGAGCGTTATACGCTAGAAAAATTGACTGGTCATTTGTCTCTATATATACTATATACATTGTATAATGTATATGTATGTGTATGTGTATATAGTATGAATAATATGTCTGCATAGTTTAAATAGTGTATCTGGGTGTATTGTTCATATTCATAGGCGTCCATTAGGGGGGAGGAAAGATAAAGCACTTGCCTTTTCCTGAGCAAAAATAATTATGAACTTATTTTATTATTGTAGTTAAATAAATTTGGCGTATTTACAATGATATATGAAAATAACATTAAATCTTTACTATCTTACATTTGAGAATTTTTTTATTTTGACCTCCCCCCCTAAAATTTTACCGATGAGCGTCCATGTTCATATTAAAATAAAGTGTGAACAAAATAATTATTTTACTATTATTGAAATATCATTTAGTTGCAGCCATGGTTAATGCCACTTGCCACACGAGCACTTGCCAGACGAACACTTGCCACACGAGCACTTGCCGCATGAGCACTTTCCACACGAGCACTGTGGCTTCTCGCTATTACAACGACACCCCGACGACGAGTGTCCTTTATTAGGATCCGTCAGTGGTAGCGTCGCGCCGCTGTCCTCGTACACTGTCGGGCACACATCGGGCTTCGAGAGTGGACCGACCACCAGTGGCGAGCAGGATGGCGTTTCGGTCTGGTAACCAACGTCTGCGTAACTGGGTAGCATTAATACAGGTCCGGCATCGTCCGCGGGTTGCAAGACATCGTCCTCCAATGCAAGCAGTGCGTCAGCTTCTGTCGCCAATGCGGTAGCGTCGTCCTCGAACCGTGACTTGCACGTCTTCAGCTCGACGATAGCCTTGTCAAGTGCATAAAGACCCTCCTCGTTGACATCCGGCACGGTCCGCAGTGGCGGCAGAGCATCTCTCGGCATGGCGACCTGACCGAACGCAAGACGTCCTTCGCGCACGTCACCCCGACACCGATTAGCTTCGGCCTGCGCCAGCATCAGCGACACAGGATCCACCGCGATTGCCGCGGGTGGGCCACTGCCACAGCACCCGTTTCCGGTCAGATCCGCCGCTGGTTCGTCTATGCCGTTCGGGCCGGGCGGGTCTTGAAACACCGGACTTCCGGCGAGTGGCGAGGCTGCTCCACACGCGATTTCTGGGAAAAACGCACCACCTCGTTCGCCGAACAAAGGCAGTGCCGCGTCCACGCCACCGTCGTTGCAACTCTCTACCCGAGTCGGATTAGTGCAATCCGTTCTAGTCAACGAGGCCGGCGTCACCTGTGAATATGCGTGGCATACTATATTTTTAATCATTTTTTTATAGGTACTGTAGGTGTTATAACAATAGTAACAACAAATAAATTATTTGAGTATGACTAAATTTCTTAGAATTAATAAATGTAAAATAGTTTTAAGCGGAGTGCCGAAAATAAAAGTTTTTTAAGTATCTCCTGCAGCATAAAGAATTTTTCCCATAATATAACTTTAATTTTTTATTTTCCAGATATAAAAAGTGTAAGTATTTAAAGAATTTTTTTTCAATTTTCAATTAAAATGTATATTATACATATATAATTTCTTAATTTAATGTAATATTGATGAACTGAATTAATAAACAATTGGCTTTAAACTTTTTTTTTATAAGTTCTTCTACATTTCATCCAAAGAACACTTATTAATTTTTTTTTTTTAAGTATTATAAGTCTGAATAAGAAGAGTTGCGTATTAAAATTTGTTAATATTTTAATTTCTTTAGATGGAAAAAATTAAACTTTAAATTGAGTCCTAAAATGTATTTATTCAACTTTTTAAATTTCAATGTTGAGTTATCTGTATATTTTACTACATTTATATATATATACTATTAACAGCTTGCTTCATTTATATATACATCGTATATTGTGGTACTGCAAAGTGCAAACTTACCTTTGTGTTTACACATGTGCAAGCATTTTTAATTGGTGTGTATTCTTGAGCACCCGGTATTTTAGTACAAATGATACGTTGAGCGGGTTTAGGAATTAATATTTTTGGTGTTCTAATCTAAAGATCAAATTTATATTGCATATTTATGTTAGAATAGGTACTCAAACTTATTTCTTTTGAACTTAAAAAATAGCAATACTTACTAATGTAGGTTGACAGTTACAGAGATCTTGACCAATTACAGCACCACGTCCAGTACTCAACCACATGAAGCATACAAGGATTAAAAACCACCAAAATTTCATGTTTCTATTTTTGTACTTCATTTATGATACGGAAATGTTTGAAAATATATTTAGAAATACAAGTCTAAGTAAGTTATGTTATATATTTCTCGTCGAACGCCCATATAATAAGTTGGACAAATAAAAAAAAATATATTGATCAAGGAAAAATTATTGAATACGTGATATATTTTTTTTAAAAAAATTGTTAAATTATTATTGAACTAAAACAAAATTGAGGTTTATTAGGATTTACGTTATTGTAAACACAAAACGACTAAACAATAATAATATGAGTACAAACAATAACAAACGATTTTTTGGAAATCCTTGGCCACAATACAGCCTTATATATAAAAATTGTTATATATTATATGCAATTATATTACAATAGTCGAATATATCTATTTACTTTTTTGACTACATTTGCGTGAAAATGGTTCGTGTTTACAGCATTATAGAAATATCTATTATGGTATTTTTTACTGTACAGGTAATAATAGATACTTATTTATATAATTAAACATCAATATTTATACTTGTAAATTATATCCCTAATAAATTTTAGTTATTATTGTAATTAAAATTTAAAATAAATATTTAACTGTTACAGATTATAGATGTATCATCTTCGGGATTGGTAAGTATATACACAATACACACATATATAAGTTATATAGGTAACAAATAATAATTATTGTAGTTACAGGCTTTAAACTTAAAAACTTGGTTAGGTACTTACTAGTTACTACTTTAGTAGTTTAGTGTAAGGAAAGGTTAGAGACTTTTTATAAAATGTATTATAAAAAAATAGATTAAAATAGATTGAATATGTAAATGTATAAAAAAAATATACATGAGTAATTGAGTACCTACCTATACATATAATATAATATTTATATAAGTTTATTCATCCGTAAACTCCTCATAATTGTGTTTGGTTTGAATTTAAAAATACGTGTTTCACGGTGTATATATTATTTTTGACAAAAAACGATCTCAAGGACTATACATTATCCAAGTATATATAATATTATTATGACAATATTGTGTTATAAAATTGCAAAGCAAAATACTATAGAGAACTTAAATGTGCAGTGTTTGTACATATTTACATGATAATAATGGTGTATTTTCTTCAATAAAAAATAAAATTCAAATTAATTCATATATATTTAATATGTATGTTGTGATTTTTTTTTCTAGTGTTATTGTCCGATATGTGGTTTTTCAAAAGATAACTCTTACAATTTCCCAAATCCAATGTGTTCCTGTATGAACACTATGAACTATCAAAATTATCTGGTATCTAATAATAATAATAATCTAACATAAAATAATAATAGTTTTAATTATTATTTACTTTATGCCTATAATAATATTTATCGTTTTCCAGAATTCGCTTTGTTCTACAAATTTCCCATATCCTTATTGCAGTGCTCAAAATACAGATACAAGTTGTCCGTCGGAATCGAGGCAACCGACTGGCAACATCGGTGGTTCATCTTGTGATTACGGTAGATTTTCGTATGACATTCAAGTTCCACCTAATGCTCAACCATTACCTGCAAAGTATACATATTATCATATTGAATCATTTTAAAAATAAATTACACATTTGCGCCGAAAAAAATATACTATTATCCTATGTCTAATGACTCAATTATTGCTCCAACAATATAGATTATCTTATTCGTATGTTGCTAACAATCCATCAGGACCATGTCAACAAACATTAAAAAATTTCGGTTATCAGTTGCAAGTACCTGAAGTTCCCAAACGTGTTCCAAACTATGGATCTTTTAGTGGAATTATTGACAAAACATACAAAAAGTGCACTCCTTGTCCTTCCAATTAGACGAGACTGCATAAACAATAATAATAAAATAAATATAATTATAATTTATAATCGTATAAATGTATAATAATAAGTACATTGTACCTATACAAGTTATAACAGCAGTGATTTAGTTACCTATTTAAATACTTTTATTTGTATTAAACAATTTTGTTATAGTTATATTGAACTGAAAAAAGATGAAAATAAGAAAAATAACTACTGCTGAATGAGAGAGAATCAATTAATGCAATTAAGCTTCAGCCGTTAATATAAATCTTTTTAAAAGTAAAAAAAAAAAATTGTAAATAATAATATTATATTGTTGTGTTTAAAAGTATTTATTAATAAAGTTAAATTTTATTTAGTTAAGTTAAGTTAGTATTTATAAATTATATTATTCTTTTACTATTCTAGTTTCCTAATATATTGAATATAATAGATCCATACAGCAGTTGAATAGCTTAATACTTATATTTATTAATACAAAATTCTGCAATAAATAATAATTAGTTTCAAATTATAATATATAATATTATAATTTATAACTTCATAAGTAATAACCAATAAGTAATAAGGATAAAATAATATTTATCAATAATTTATTTTTTATTTTTGTTATATTTATTATTTGATATTTTAACCGAATTTATAAAAATATATACAATATTATAATAAATACCTAGTATAAATATAAATTGAATTTGAGTATTATGATTATATGAATCATAATATTATAATACTATATGAAAATTATTAACAAAATAAAAGATTTTATTATTTTTAACTGATATTGTTTTGTACAGAAGTATAAAAAGTATAGCAACTCGTAAATAATTAATTATTTAAATTAAAAATACTTTTTCATCTAGTCTTTGATTTTTGTACATTTCGTGTATACTTTAATTGTATCAAATGTGCAGATTGTATTAAATATATATTTATTGAAACAATATTTATATGGTTTAATATGTTTTTGACACATCACCTTTTACCATTTATATTAATTGGTAATCAATATAATATGTATATAATTTCATAATACCTGTTGCTATACCTATGTCTTAATTGTCCTATGTTATTTAAAATATGAAATATTACCAGTGATATTTTCGCAGCGTTTATTTCATGAATACTTTAATAAGTTGCATATAAGCGTATTTACCCGCAACCCGCTAATTCATACAATTCTTGTATTGTAAATACAATACTACAATTTGTAGTAGAAACTGAACTGCTGGAGACTGTAGCCTATTCTGATTTAAACCAAAGAAATATACTTAACTACATTCTACGATCTATTCAACAATGGATAATTATTCAGAGATCAAATCAAAATAGTAGTTAAAGAATAAAAATAAATTTATTTGAATAATGATAGTATAACATTTCAAAAAAAGTGGTAAGAGGAACCATGAGTTGACACTAAATTAATAAACATAGGTAAATTAGGGAAAAATGGAAAAAGTATTAAATTAATGTATACAAAATAGACGATTTTATTTTTAATACAAAAAAAAATTGTAAGAAGAGCAGGGACCCACAGAATAGATAAATGCAGCATAAAAGATTAAAAATTATGCTATAGTATAACTCGGAAATTTCAATTTATTATAATTTTTAAATGCAATAAATTATTTTAAATCTATTAATGAAAAATATAATTGTTTTCAAAATAAAAACTAAAAAAAATTAGTTTTAGTATAATTACATATGAAAACAAAATTAAAATTATAGGCCATGGATCAAACTTGAGTAGGTACTTGACCCTTGACAAACTATAATAATTTAAAAAAAAATGATTCGAAAACTATATTATATTAAATAAATATAATAATTGAATAATTTTATATTGTTACTCTCTATCATATTCTGTGGGGTTATGATATATTTTAAAATATTACATCGTTTTTGAACTATTGGTTTTTTTTTAAATCATTACGGTTACTGAGTACCAAATAAATTAGGCAAGTTACTGGGTTATAACAGAGGTGCTTTCGTGTAAAAATATTTTTAAATTAAAAATTAAAATAAATTATAAAATCATCAATTTCATTGGTACAATATTATTAAAAAAAAAAGAAACAGTTTCTAACCATTCCTTATAGTGGAAGGGTATTCAAAAAACATTAAATAAAATTTATACTATTATAGTAATTTACTTTTTACTATAATATATATTTAGATCAATCAATTAAACCAAAGTTAATCTAAATGTTTTTAAATTGTCTGTGTGTACCTGCCTTTAGTAGATAATAAATAATAACAAACATAGGTAATAAATTCACTTATGATTAAAAATAAACAAATTTTTACAGATAACATCTTTTAAAGTACCGCAAAACAACTGTGATCATTATTATTCGTTAAAATATCCTATTTTGTAAAAATTTTAAAGCTTGACATATAATATGTATATGAAAAGATTCTACTCACAACTTTTTGATAAGTTAAGACGAACCTGTATTATGTGACTCCTGTAATGTTCTATTCTGTTAACCAGTAATCACATCATCATCAATTGTTAAAAACTAACATTAGGTATACCGCAACCAATTCCACATATCAAAACAATTCTGTCAAGCTCTAGGACTAAACCTTTAAGATATACTAAAAACTTACTTTTATTCTTTAAAAAAATTAGTTTATTAAAAATATATATATGAATAACAAAATGCATCTACATCATATACTTATGACTAAGTTTTCATTGAGTATTTTAAGATCAATAAAAAAATAAAAATAAAAAAAAGTTGTGCGTAGATACCTATGTATTTTTGATATTTTTTGGTTATTATAAGATTAACATAAAAGGACTTGTCGCTTATATTATACATTTTCAAATTTTTCTAACTAGTCATTACTAGCTACTATTTTAAAAGTTATTATTATACATATTATATAATATATATATATATATATATATATATATATATATATATTTATGTAAATCGAACATTTTTTTAAAAAAATGTGGAAATTTTTAATGTTTAAAATTTAAATTATAAATAATATAAAATATTTAGGAAATTATTATAATGTTTAGTAAATACTAATATAACTCTTTAATGAAATAGCCAAGCATTATTATTAAAGGTTACAATAGGTACATGTTAACTTTTCATAAAAAACCTTTAATTAAAAACTTAGGGTCTGGACCATATCAGGTAATCGTCAAAAGTGACTAAAACTTAAGTGGTAGTGAGATCAGCTAGTAGCTATACAGGGTGGATTTTTTTATCAAATTATGTTCATGTTTTTTTAACTCTTAACCTATATAGTATATAGTATATAGGTATGCTCATTGTGTCAACTGTTACAGACTGTACTTATAATATTATTCTTTTTATTTTTAAAAAAAATCTTGAAATATTTTATTGATATCAGATTCAAACAAAATAATGTGTATAATATGTTGTAGTACATTTGAAGCACGAACTCAAAATCAAATAAGAATATTATGTTCTATGTTTTTCAAAACATACTACCGAATCGTGCAGAAATGATGGTAACCGTATAATAATATTTATTTCATGGAAATTTAAAACAAAACATTTTATTTAAATGTGTGTCAAATCGTTGTTTTAGACGGATATATAATAATATATACGAGAATTATATTGAATACGAGCAATATTATAATTTCATTTTACGTTTATTAGGCATACTTACTGCTATTATAATAATTCAATACTCTTGTAAACAATTTTCGCTGTTCAAAACATGTCGAAATCTAAAATTTTTCCAATAAATCTTTTACTCGTAATTTTCGTAATCGTTGTTCAAGTGAGTTTATGTTTTATTTATATTATTAATTTTTTGGTACCTACTGTATTTATTGTAATGATTTTCCACGTCTATCTATCTATAATTTTTTTTCTTTAGACTTGCCATGTACCTGTTAATGTAAAGTGTGGTGATGGAGGTGGTAGGGGTTGTGGTTATAATGGTGGTGGTGGTTGCGGTTGCGGTGGTTGTTGCTGCTGTTGTGGAGGCTGTGGCGGCGGTGGATGTGGATGCGGCTGCGGTGGATGCGGTGGATGCGGTGGATGCGGTGGATGCGGAGGCTGTGGTGGATGCGGTGGCTGTGGTGGTTGTGGTGGCTGCGGAGGACATACGTTATGTGGTAGCATTAAAGGATGTATTTGTTAAGTAAAATAGATAAATAATATTATAATACCGTGAAACTTCTGTAGCATTTACAATATATTTAATGAAAGATTATTAATTTTGTAAAAATTTCCAATTTTTCTGTATTGAGAATTTTGTTTTATCTCCATATTTCATGTTACTTATCTTTTAATATAAATAATATATATGCATAATAATTTATTTAATGAGAAATATTTAATCTCTTAAAATTGTTATTATTGTATATTATAATATAATACACATTTTATTAAAATTATTATCTATGATGATTGATGGTTTTTTTAATATTAGTTAATTATAATACCAACAATGCACAGCTGATATCTATACTATAGTATAGATATCTGGGTGTACCAATGTAATACAGTCTAGTCGAGATAAGTTAAAGGGAGATAAAAACTCACTTCAATATATATATTGTTATTTGAAATAATTAACACAAATTCATCAAAATTAAACAAGTTTATTGTTTTTATTATATATTATAAATATAATACATTTTGAAATTAAGTGGACTTTAGTTACTCTTCCATGAAATAAACACCTTGATAAATACAACAAACATTATCATTGTTATCAATTTACAATTTAATTTGTTTTATACTTTTATCATAAAATTACTTTCTTCTAAAAAGTGTGTTTTATTTGCATAAGGGTAAATACTAAATAGTTGTATACTCGCATAGTATTTAATTTAATGACTACTGTAAGATATTCAAATTAGTCAAGCTTGTCATATAATTTACCGTTTTAACTTTACATTTGTGTCAAAACAATTTAATGTGTTATATTACGTGGTGATTAAACGAATGAAGAACTGGTAAGATATATCATGATGGTATTTTATAATATTCTTTAAAATAACTTCATTGATATTAATTTTATTGTTTGTTTATCTTATAGCATTAATTATTTCACATATAATGGATGATCCAAATTTGAATACTTCTGTTTCTTCTGCTGGATTTTTACCAACAACTTCACCAAATTATTTAGTTATGCCTTTCACTCCTACTGTGCCTAGTGTTCCAATGCCACAGTCCATGGTTTGGTCTCCAATGCAACAAGCTCCATTAGTTGTACCTGTAACACCTCATGTAGTCTCTGCTCCTCCGCGATTTAATCCACGCGCTACTCGGAAAAATTTCCGTCCACCAACACCTTCAGAACCACCCATTACTGTATTTGTCGGAAACATTTCTGAAAAAGCTCCTGATGCCATGGTAAGACACATTTTAGCAACTTGTGGAAATATTGCTTCTTGGAAGCGAGTACAAGGCTTTGGTTTTTGTGAATATTATGGAGCTGAAGCTGCGTTACGTGCCATTAAAGTGCTACATGATATGGAGGTAGCTGGTAAAAAACTTGTGGTGAAAGTAGATGCAAAAGCACAAGAAACATTAGACCAGTTTAAGGCAGAAAAAAAAGGTGCTGATGATTCTGAAGAAAATCAACAATTTGAAGTATACTGTAGACAAAGAATAAATACTATAATTACAGAGCACAATGATGAAATGACCAAAGAAGGTAAACAAAATGAAGAAGAAGACAAACCAAGCATAGTTGATGGTGTTGGATTTGATATGGTGCCAAATGAAGATGAAAAGAAAAATTTAATTACCCGAGAAATAGGCAAATTTCGAGAAGTCATGAAAAAACGAGAAGAAGAAAAGGAATTTGAAAGAAAAAAGAAACAAGAAAAAGAAAAATTAAATGGAAGACATGCAACCCCAGATAGTCCAGATTCTGAAGAAAGTAGAAGGATACGCCGTAGAGAAGAACGAGATAAAAGAGATAAAGAAAAAGAAGAAAGAGACAAAAGAGAAAGAGAAAGAGATGAAAGAGATAAACGTGACAGGGAGAAGAAAGAAAGAAGAGACAAAGAAAGAGAACGAGAAAAAAAAGATAGAGAAAAAAGTATTGACAAAGAAAATCGTAAAGAAAAAGAACCAGAAAAAAGCAGAGGCCACTACGATAAAAATAGATTACGAGAAAAAGAAATGGAAGAAGAAGAGCTGGAGTTAAAAAAAGAAGATGATAGACGAAGAGAAAGAGAAGCAGCATATCAAGAAAAACGTAAACAATGGGAAATCAGAGAAAATCAAAAAAAAAAAGAATTACATAAAGAACGTGCTAAAAAACAAATGATAGAAGAAGAAAGAGAAAGAAATGCCAAAAAACTTAAAGAATTTTTAGAAGATTATGATGATGAAAAAGACGATCAGAAGTATTATAAAGGCAGAGATTTGCAAAAACGAATCGAACTGCGTGAAAAAGAAATAGAAGAAGATGGAAGAGATCGACAAAAAGAGAAAGATGAACTGGAAATTATTCGAGAAAAAATATATAACAGTGATTTTAAAGATCCAGAATTAGAATTTGCCAAGGTATTAAAAGCCAGAGAAGAAATGTATAAGCCCAAATTATTAATTGATGTTGCAGAAAAACAAAAAGATAAATTAAAACGCTATGAAATGGAAATTGAAAAAGAAATTGAAAATCAGAAAAACATAGAAAATGAACAAGAACGCCAGAGACATATTATGGAGAAGGCATTAACACCCAGTCCGCAACAGCCAGCTACACCACCCAGTGTTGAGTCTCAAACACCTCCACCTGAATTTGCGCCTATGGCTCCTACAACTTTAATGATTAAGAAAAGAATGGATGTCAAAGATGTATTTAACAATGATGATGAAGAATTGCCTAGGCCAAAGAAAAGAAAATTGGTTCCTCTTGATTACACTGATAAAAAAGAAGAAGAAAGTAAAGCTGTCGAAGAAAAGAAAAAGAGTATTCGTCAGTTAATTGAACGCATTCCTACCGATAAAGATGACTTGTTCTCGTTTCATCTTGATTGGGCTGTAGTTGATAACCAATTGATGGAGAAACGAATTAGGCCATGGATAAATAAAAAAATTATTGAATATATTGGTGAGCCAGAGCCAACACTGGTAGATTTTATATGTTCAAAAGTATTAGCTGGAAGCAGTCCTCAAGCTATACTCGATGACGTTCAGATGGTACTTGACGAAGAAGCTGAAGTGTTTGTTGTAAAAATGTGGAGACTTCTAGTATACGAAGTTGAAGCTAAAAAATTAGGATTAGTTAAGCTAGAAGAAAATGGTCATAAAGACCCATAGTGTGTATATTAAGTAAAGTGTTAATTTTTGTGTATATAATATAATTCATAAATATTGTGACAATTGAAAATCTAATTACATTTTTTTCCCAAGGCATTACACACTATAGTTTTTTATAAAACAATATATGTGGCTTAAAATCCATACTATTTTTATTTTATTATTTTATGCGACTAAAATACACTATGCATTTAAAATGTTATAATTATTAACATTATAATATCCTTTGGACATTAATCACCTACTTTGTACTATAAATATGTTTGTATTTAATTATTCTATATTTATTATCAAATATTTAAAATTTTGTGTTAAAATAATTGAATGTTGTCCTTGATTAAATACAATGAGTATACACTATGCATCACAGTTTTATAATTTAATAAATTCAGACTTATTTCTAATGTTTTCATAAATATGTTATTATTTATGTTCCAACTATTTAGCTACAAGTTTACTACTTACTGAAAAAATAATAAATAGTATTTCAACAATACTACTAATTATTATAAGATTTAACTATTTAATATTTATATATAACTGTTTCTGTCTTTTAACATTAGTGTTTATAGTCTTTATATAGAAAAAAATATCTATATAATTAATAAACAATTTTCTTATTTACTGAGAAAGTTAAAATATTATTTTGTACATGGAATATGGATAATAGGTTATGTTTAGGCTAGCCCAGATAATTTATAATAATATAGTAGTGTTGTGATATTTAATTTTAAAGTAATTAAAAATTATTATATCTAAAGCTCAAACATAAACATTCTTCAATAGCTGCCATACAATCAATAAAAGATTACAGTTGTTAATCGTCTTAGCCCTTAAGACACAGTTAATTGATTGCTTTAAACTAAGTTAAGAAATGATTTCTTTAGAATATCTAACATTGATAAATTATATTTTATATATTATTATTTATTTTTTGATTCTACATTGATAACTAAATGAAGCATTTTTTACTGAAAAAAATATTAGGTAAGTTCTAAGGAACTTTTTCCTTCATAAATTCTATAGCTTACTTAAAGTTTTAAATTTTAGTTGGTAATTTATGATCAAAACAATATGTTTAGTGGCTGATTTTTTAATTAAATTTAAGACCTAAAATAGACGAAAAAGTAATCACCCTAAAAAATCAAAGTTGGTAGACTATAAACCTATATGTACTATGTACATATGCATGTCCAGACCTCCATGTATGGGAAGGAAATTGTAAGATTTTAGTTTTTACATTCTACATTTCTACCTATCTATAATATTTGTGACTCTTCTCGCATAGTATTACAATATAAACACCTGTAACTTTGTAAATATCTAAAATTTAAAAAAACCCTGTTACTTATTTACTAACTCTAATTTTAAACTTAATACGCCAACTGTCAAGTTAAATGAATGCTAGGACATAAAGTAAACCATTTAGGTTATTTGAAACTGAAATAAGTTACTTACCCATTAAAATTGAATAGGCATGAAAAAAAATACAATTAAATTATTATTATTAATGTATGATTTAAATTGGAAAAATGTTAATGTTATAACAAATAGGTAACTAATGAAAAAGTGTAAAAATAATAAATAAAAAAATACAGTACATTAAAAAGTTCTTTTTACAATTCCATACGCCTATCTACTGGTTTTAATATTTTAAAGTTTCAAACACGTCATCAATTTTAATATTTTAGACAGATTCCTGTTTTTAAAGCATTGAACTTCTAAGTTTTGTTTTGATGAAAAATGTCTCTCAAAAACAAAAAAACACGGACAACTTGTAACTGAGATAGTTACTAATTCTTTTACAACTTAATATATATATTTAAATATGGCATCTCTTTCAGAATTAGTCAACAACTTTATCCAATTTTCACATTATTGTTTAATATATTAATATAAACAACTAATGGTAAATCCCTCCAATCACTGGAGATTTCTCAGTTGGGAGGCAACTGCCCGCCCTGCATCCCCCATAGATGCCTATGACAATTTGCACCTTTTTGCATTCAAATTGAAATAACAATTAATACTATAATGAAATAAATAATTATTTTGATTGTAAGTTGAGATAAAGCTATAATAATTACTTGATACAAAAATTAACATCAAGTTTTAAGCATAAAAACCAAATTTAGTGTTTAAGAAGTTTACTTGAATTATTAAAATTATAAAGAAGTTAATAAATTTTAATTTCCATAAAAAATAAATTATGTTATTAGCAAATAATTTTCAATTCATCATAAAATATTACAATATATCCAAACAAATTGAAAATTATTATAAGTTTATATTTTACATAGAGCAACGACTAATTTCAATTCTAAAATTTGGAATATATATATTATAGATTCATAATGAAAGAAAAAGGACTGGTTGAATAAAATAATAAGGCAACAGTTCAAGATCATTGTCACCAGTTTAAATTCATTCCATAGATTATCTTTAGGTCAGTGTTTTTTAAACTGTTTCATGAAAACTTAGGGTTCAAGAGATTGCTTAAGAACGCTACAAAACTCTATCGCTTTTATTTCAAAACATTTAAAAAAATAAGTTTAAAGTCTAACTGAAAATCAGTGGCTACTAATAGAAAAAAGTTGTGGTATTCATGCACATTTATAAAATATATTGTATAACGAAGTAATAAAGTACAGCAAAAAGTTATTGAGAATTTTACTTTATGTATTATGCAACCACTTTAATGTGCAAAACAAGGCATGTCAACAAAATTAAAATACAGCAATACTTGTTGCCAAATCTGACACAAAAGTTCAATTAGAAATTAAGTCTAATATCAAATATATTTGTAATAATAAAATACAATTTTAATCTAATTAAATCCTGCTTGTATTTTGTTTTAAAATCTTTAGATCAATTCCAAAAATATTATTTTTGTTGTAAATAATCCCTAAACAATTTAAACAAAGTAGCGGTACACGGATGAAAAACATTAAGAACTTCTGTGTAAGAGGTATAACACAGAGTAAGAATATAGGGTTATAGTGAACTACTATACAACTTCCTACTTTTACAAAAAAAATAAACTGCTGATACCAACATAAAAAAAATTAATAACTATAAATAAAATAGAATCAAGACTTGTGTTTAAAAAAAACTTTAGTTTATTTTATACAATCATTTCAACCAACAACAGGCACAACTGGAATAGCAGGTACTGCTACTTCGGGTTTAGATTTAATATCACTGGTTGGTGCAATGGGCAGAATTTCTTCCTTGGGTTCGGCAACGCTGACATTGTCTGGCAAAGGCTTCTTTGGGCCAAGTTTACCTGTTTGGTCCCATGGCAACATAATTTTAACCTTGATACCCAAAACTCCTAAAATACAAATTTAAAATAGGTGATTAATAATTTTCAAGAAATTTTTTATCAAACTTTATCACAATTACCTTGTCTTAACAAAACGTGTCTGGTAGCCACATTGACATAATCATTGCATGGGTCACCACTGTGAATCATAAGTCCATCAACGAATTTCATTGATTTGGCACGTTGACCTCTTAATTTACCAGACACAACAACTTCACATCCCTTAGCACCACTTTCCATGATGAATCTCAACACTCCATAACATGCCCTTCTAACAGCTAAACCTCCAATCAATTTGTAACGTAATGACTCGGCTTGGGCAACAGCACACAATCCACGTTGTGCTACTTTTTCGGCAAAAAGTTCAACTGCCTTATCTTTGAAGTCAAAACGTTTTTGGATGAGCGATGTAAGCTCACGAATACGGCGTCCTTTATCTCCCAATACATTTTGGGTACGTGTTGCAGAAATAACAATTTCTGTACGTGATGGAGCAGCACGGACATCAACACCAGAATAACCATCCTCAGCAAGTTCTCGTGTTAAGAACTCGTTGAGTTCAGCACGTAACATACCATCAGACACAAACTAAAAATAAGACATAACAAATATAATAATTGATAAATCTTACATATAGGTATATTAATAAATAATAATTAAGTGATAAGAATTTTGTCTGTTCTGTCAACTAGGTACTTTAATTTAATTTTTTTGGAAAAAAGACACATCGAATTCACCATATTAGTGGTTTTAAAACAAAATTTATTGAACTCAACAATTGGAAATTTGCTGAATCAGAAAAGTATGGAGAATATATACTTTCAGAACAAAAATTACCAATTTTTCTTTGTTATTAAAATGTTAAAATACAATGAAAATTATTCATAATTGTATAGATTATTAATGAATTACTTTCTAAACTATTATACAATAATATGTAAATGTAGTTTAAATAGTGTCAATTTTTTATGAACCTAAAAATGAAAAATGTAAACTTATGTTTGATATGAAATGTATATTTAATTTAAATTAATAAATTAAGTTAGAGTATCCAAGATAACCACAGATAAAAATGGCAGAACCAATGGGTTTTTTTTAAGCTACTCATACTATTAGAATTTTGGTCTTTGATAAGCAGTAATGTTTTAACCTTACATATGATTGAATAAAAAATTATGAACATAGTAAGTGTATAATTTCAAATTTCCTTAGGAAGACCTATATTAATGCTGTACATTATTTAAATAAGGCTTAACATTAATCGTCTTATATCACATTAAAATTAATCTACGTTTAAACCAATAAAATTGTTATCATATGATATAGTTATACCAAATCAAAAAGCAAAATTTAATAAATTAAATAATTCAAAACAAATAAATTTTTATAATAGATATTTACAGGTATAATTCAAATTCATGATGAAAAAAATGTGTAGATACTTTGTAAATAGTGTATGGTGACCGACACATGCCATGATCATATCATCATCAAAAACATATGTAAAGTAATGTATAATTGTCATATTTTTCAAGATTTAATAAGAAATAATGTGTTATTAAGATATCAATGTGAATACTAAGTTATTCACATTTTTAATAGAGAATTAATGAACATGCTATTACTCACCCTTTTCTTAACAGAAGTCGTTTTAGCTGGCATCTTTTCTAAAAAAAAAAATGTGTTTCATATAAGGTACTTGAGACGGAGATTTTTATACAACATACAAATTTGAAAACCTTACCTTGTTTTTTTTTTCCGAGGGTCGAGGGCAAAAATTAAAATTTGACGGCACGCTACAATTTTCTAGACGTAGAACAAATGGCAGTAGAAATGTTAACCAAACAATTTCCTTGACGAAATGCCAACGTTACAGTGCAACCAACACAATTTTAGCCTGTTGTGGAAAATATAGTTCAATTTAATACACATAGATAACGTGGCATATTCATAAAAATTATTTCCGCGATCTTATCACAAGTCATAATGATAAACCAAATACTAGAACTAGATAAAAAAAATACTTATATATATTTAATATTTATATAGAATATAGATATTAGATAGTTAGATCTTCTAAGACCGTGCTAAAGAGTATAGATTAATGATTATCTATAGTATTTGGATAAAGTTAAACCCGAGAAACATGATTAAAAGTTTATTGGTATACTGATGTTTTAATTGTATAATATCTGGAAAAAGCGTAAATTATGCCGCGAATACTTAGTATTTACTATTTGGTACCATAGCTCACGAAGACCATGGTAATTCGATAGCGATTAACTTTGGAAACGTTTGATAACAAAGAAATTCGGGCTGTCTGTTTGCTAACCATGATTTAAGAGAATATTCTATTTTAAATCTTGTTGCTAACATAGTGAACGCCATAATCCAGCATTTGGTCTGATCAGTTCCGATGTCCAAAACCGCAGTCGATTCTGTTTATACTAAGATATCTTAGTCCGTGGTTTATACTTTCGCCGCCACATTGTAATCGGTGTCACTACTGTTCATGATAAATTAAATTTATCATGCTACTGTTACTATCTAACACAGAGGACCATAACTCTTTATACGTATATACTTTGGTAATTGGTTAGCCAATCCTATCTAGACCTATCGTTTCAAAGTTCAAATGTTGGTGTTCGTAATTTTTGTATTAAAAAACGTTTATCGCTATCGAATTTCTTCTATATCACAGTTCACAGACTATATTGTAAAGATCTTTACTCATAATCATAAATGACATAAATTATAGGTATAGATAATATATTTTGATTTATGGACTATAGTGGTTCCAATTAATTCTACTCAGACCTTTAACACTGAGTAAATGATCTATGATTGAATGATTCTACTTTATCTTAAGGCTAGTTTGTTCTGTTGTTTCACAGTTACCTGGTCTACCATAATGTCACAATCAAGGTTATGCATATATCCACCTCGGTTAGTAAAGTTGGTCACAATAATATTGTGTACTAAACTCCAAAAGTTGATATCTCCATAACTCTGGAACTAATATCCCGGTAGTCGGTAGATCATTATTAGTGACTGAGTATTGACAACATGTTTACAACAGCTAATAAAAATTATTTGATAGACGGCACACTATACGACAGACGACGTAACAAACTAAACTAACTAACAACTGACTACAAACATAATTAATAGGTAATTATTAATTAATATTTAATACATAGGTAATAACTAAAAGGTATATGATTGCTCGTGGCTGTCAATTTAGCATCTTGTGTAGGCTTAAACTATTATACTAATATAACTTTACTATTTATAGGTCTATAGAATATACTAACTTATACAGTTGTATACCTATTATTATTATAATTATAGTATTATTTAGTATAAATAAAAGTATATTCATGGATCATGTCGGTTTGCATAAACAATAACTGTACTATAATAATTAATAATAAACCAATAGTGAGGTAATGGCAGTTTAAAACATTATTTGGTGACCCATGATTGGTTCGTTAAATTTTAGTGAATTATTAAATGAATTTTTTATGTAAAACGGTATGAGCTTAGTGGGTATTATTTATATAATAATTAGTTATTGGATATTTAAATATTATTGCTAGATTATAAAATATTTTAATATTATAGTATGTACTTAATTTTGATGTATAATTTATTTTTTGAATTTTAGTATGCAAAGAAAAAGTTAAGCCCAGGCCCTCGTAAATCGTTTATTTTTTGTTGGTGCAGACTGCAGAGACTGAAAAATATTGTGCTAGGAATCAAGTAGATTATAAAGATTAGGTATGAAATTTTACAATCTCAAACCCTTAAAGTATTTTACTCATATTATGAATACCCATGTGATATTCAGGTTGAAAAACGGAGTAGATATAATTTTATTTTACTATAATGAATAAAATTATAAAGAAAATATTGATGTAGGTATTGTTTGTATTTTAAATCTTTATTTCTAAATTTTTTGTTATTTTTTTTTTAAATATTACTTATTTTTTTAAAATAATTTGAAAATTGATTTCGTTTTTTCAATGTTTTATTTAATTTATATTAATTTTTATTGGAATATATATTATAATATACGTTGTGCATTGATTAAAATTATTAAATAATAAATATGCATTTTTAAATGGTAATATATTTTCATGATTTGAATATCTAATGAATATAGATATTTAATCAATTCTAGTTAAAGAATTTCTATAATTGAAATAATAATGATTATAATTTAATATTTATCGATTTATGGAGAGTAACTATAAATAGTCTCTTTTTAGTTGCATTTTTAAAACTGTCTAACCGATAAGGAAAATATATTATGATATTTCTTCTTCTGAATTCTAGTACTTCCACTTTTACATTCAAAGATAAAGCTTGTAATTTATATTTTTAACATATAAAACCAAGTACTATTGCAGGAGAATGTATTCTATTCTAATTGAGACTTAAGAGCGAGGAGGAGCAGGTAAACCAAAGTGTGAAGTGTCAAGTGGGTACTTGAAAGGCGAGAATTGTATGTATTTTTAGTCCTTGACACTTACATTTCCTATAGGTACCTATTTTAATGATTAATGGGTGTGTCAGCATGTCAGCAAATTATGTTTAGTTTACCCTCTAAGTTTTGTTTTACGTATTGTGGACTATCAGTTAATACTTTAATGGATGCTTAATATACAATGTACTTCTTTAAAAACACTTAAATAATAATAAAACAATTTTATAATCTTGGTGAAGTCAAAAATGTTTATAATTTAGCATTTTGCTTGGTAATTATAAAATAAATACCAAAAAATAAAATTTTAAAAAATTTAATTACCAACCATTCAGATTCAAAGTGCTAGAAATAGTAAGTGAGTTTGAAGTATAGATTACACGGCGTTCTAATTATGGCTAACGTACTTAATCTTATTATATTTGGTGACTATTATATGTTGAACGGTATAGATTTGTGGTTTGTCGCGTGACAAAAAAACGGGACTTTCTTTTATAGTATTGATTAAAATAATTGTTTAAAACGTACCTGTAGTTAAGCAATTTCCCACGACCCATTTCAGAATACGTATATAGAATCGACGAGGAATCAATTATTATAAATTGTCGTCATATATGAGATGTGACAACGGCTCGGTGCTTTCAACGGTCCTGCGGGGTTTAGAGTTTAGGTCACTGTGTTCTAAGTACGACCGACGTTCTTAATCTTAAAAATAAAGTAGTTAAGATAGGTTAAAACGCATCCAATAATAATAATAACCAATACAGAAAAGTAATATTGTAAGTCAGTAGCGCTCTGATTGACTATATGATGCGAAAACCCACAAAATGCCCTGTCCAATGTTGTTGTTTAATAATCATTATTATTGTTACCTATTCATTTAACGACGTTATGATATTATTATATAATATATTTTCCAAATGTAAGAATGATGATATTAATGTGAGAAAAAAAATTGTTTTTATTATCTATAAGTATATTTATGAAAATTTATAAACACCTTAAATTATTATTATTTTGCGTAGGTATAAGGTATATTAACATTTTATAGTATTTTATGATCAAAATAACCATGAGACAAAGAAACAGTCCCATAATTTGCAAACTACTATCCACGAGGGCGGATCACGCGGGTGACAGCTAGTAAAGTGTATAAAAAATGTTTGGTTAGAGAATTTAAGAGTTTAAGTAGGTACCTATGTACGTAAAGGTATAATTACAAAACAGGCACCGTACCTACTAAAACTTAAGAAACTAGTTACATTCAGTTATTTAGAATCATCATTTTATGATTTATTATTGATTAATTTTTTTTATTTTTATTGTACCGATGTATTCCACAATCCTACGTCGATGAGCAAAATATAAGATGATTATCTTATAAATCTCAATTGGTTATAGCTGTTATGAGATTATTTATTTATGAGATTTATATGAGTTATTTATATTTAATTAAATTTATAGAAATTTGAAAGCTTTTACTGTTGATAATAAAAAGGGATTTCTCCCTCAGGGGTGGCATACTGTTTGTATCTGATATGTACAAACATATACATATACATATTCGTGTAAAATATATGTAGTATAAACAACGCCGAGTTTTACGATCCCTTATCCCTATTCCCTTTCGCCTCGGCAATTCAGTATGCTTCATGACGTCAGTCCGTGTGCTCTGTCGACCCTTTAAAAAGATTCATTCTATTGTCCACAGACAAAATAATATAGTTTGATGTTTAAAATAAATTAGGAATTCTGAATTTTTACTCAAATTAAGGTTGGTATTAATAATAACACTTTATTTAGTCAAATACTAGTTTATTAAGTCAAATGTTAAAATATATGATATTCATAATACACTTAAGCTTATACAAGTTTTATATTTTATATAATACTCGACTAATTAAATTAAATATATTCTCTTGTGATGGTTTATAAAAATTACATATTATAATCACTAATTTCAATTAGATAATCATAAAATCTAATTTCTAACGTGTTCACGTGTTCATGTATAGCTATAAAAATAATTGAATATTAGTTATTATGTTTTTACTTTATGATGGAATCAATACTACTTAGTAGGTATAAGATGTTATATAACAATATATAACTTGTAGATATATTTTATTTTATTTTTAATGTGACAACTTTTGATTTATTAAAATGTATTTAAAAAATAATATCAAAATACCTACTAAAGTATTACATATTAAATGTAAATGTAATGTTAATATCATTACATTTAATAAAAAAAAAGAAATCTGAACCCACAAAATTGTATTTGAATTATAAATAATTACAATAGATACTTAATATTATTTTATGTTAATATTAATTTGTACCAATCTAAACCGTATTAAGTATTCATTTTTTATTCTCGATATTATATTACATATTTACATTAGTTTATGTTAAATTAATTTTTGTATTTATATAATTTAAATGTACAACATACCTAATGTTTGATACTTTGATACATAGGGTGACCAAAAATATTTGTGACAATAATATTTGTGAGATAATTTGAAACCCAAACCTCCTATATTTACAATTTTTTATAGTATGGGATCATACTAAATGTATATTGTATGTTTATATATTGTTTATATTCTTTTACATTTTAACCATGATCTTTGTATACAAAATACTATAATACTCGGACTCATTGAGATTTATTAATATATACAATACATAATTCAAACTGTTTTTCTGAATTAATATAATACATACACAATTTTGTTATTATTTATACTAGGTATTTAGGTAAATATGTGAAGAAATGGCTGTTGAGTTATGTCTATCATCACGTTTAACAGAACTCCTCGGTGATCGTTTGTTATATGGTTCGGAGACAGTGGAGCTAAATGAGTCGATGTTCAATGGATCTTTAATCGCATTGTATTTCGTCCCATTAGGCAGTGAAACTGTCGCAACCGACGACCGGGCTCTACGTGATTTATATAAAACTGTAAATGAGAACGAGAAGACACTGAATATTATCCAGATTTGTTATCCAGACTTATCAGATGATCGCAGGTATTTTGATGAATTAACTAGTGATGTTCCATGGCATTCAGTTCTTTACGAACACGCGGAGAAGAGAGTAAGTAAAAATATACAAATTTACTCCACACAAAAATAAAATATAAATTCATAATAAAAATATTAAACATACTTTCTAAATTTTACAGAAATATATTAAATTAAATTAATTATAATCATAATGTATGTATTATATATTTATATACCTATAGTTGGTTTAAAATAATAATATTTTTAATAAATATTTTTTTTCTTTTTAACAGACAAATGTTTACACACTAATTATATACTTATTAAAGTATAACATAAAAGTGTGTTGAGATATGTTCGTTTCTAAATGTTAGGTATAAATAAAAATGAAAATACTATTAGACTTTAAAATATTTAAAATAAAGTATGGTTGATCGGTCGTTTGGCGATATAACTCATTTAGGATTTAAAAGTACTTTAAAGTTAAAACTATAATCCAATTATTTATTTATATCGTTTCAATGTTGGAGAAAATTAAAATAAACGAATCAAATTAAGAGAATTGAAATGAGCTTAAAATTTCCGTAAAATGGTCCGCAATAAAATATATGTAAACTCCATTATTCTATAATATTTTTTAAATAATAGATAGGTATATCATATATATTTTGATATTTTCTAACATTAAGTAATTAAAAATAAAAAATATAAAGTACTTTGTATAATTTATAATATTTAAAGCAATATTTATACATACTATATAATATAATATTATATAATGTAACACAGATCGTAGTAAAAAATTAGTAGGGTGTTCACTGTACTTTTGGGATAAAGTAGTATTATACAACAGAGACCTCCTATGGTCGCATTCCCTAAAGTACGATTTATTGTAACTCCCTCGGGTTTCTCACATTTTAATAACAACTAGTCCCTCTACTCTCCTATATTATTCTCATTTAAGCTTTCATGCACATCACATCACCCCAAGATTTGGCACCCTCGGTAATTTTTTTTGCATTTTATTACTCTGGGGTTATCAGTTTTGCTTATAATGACTCTCCAGCACACACCTGCATACATATACATTAAACATAGCGGGGAAACATTTCTGATTTATTGCAATTTTACGCATTCAATAACCCTCTCTATTGTAACACTTATACCACGACTATTGTTAAATCAATACTGCCATTAACATTACCACATACTTTTAATTTTAGTGTTTAAAAGGAAGCCATTAAATAAAACACTTTTTACGTGCTTTTGTTGAAGTGGTTAATAATACTGCAGCATATATGAGTACTATTGATTTTACACTTTTTAAAAAACAATTTCAGACTTACTTTGATAAAAATAATTAATTAATACATAGTTAGTATTTCAAAAAATATATAAAATTAATTGTTTTAGTACATTATGTATTTTTTTTATTTGATACTCCACTTACATTGATTTCTATTTTTTTTTCTTTTTTTTGAAGTGCAGTAAGATAAAATGTTAAATGTTATTAAATAATATTGATTTAGTTTAATACTTTTTTTTTACTGTATGTATAGGTACATATTTCTTTACTTGCAAAATAAAAATTATCCATTAGATTTATGAATAATTTATTTTTGTAATAGTCGATACGAATATTTCAATAAAATATTTATATAATACATAGAGGGATGCTCAATAAATTATAATATAGGTAGGTATAATATTGGAAAATTAATATATACCTACTATAATATGTGTAATGTATATCCCGTTAATCGTCATTGAGAAGGTGTGTGCCGAGTGGGTGTTAAGTTTTACTTCAATGAAAAATCATTGTTTATAAGATACGATATTACGATTCTAAATGTAGACGTTTTAGTAGTACAGGTAAGTTACAGTTACTAATTGTTACCAAAAACTTTTCATTTGTAAAATGACTTATTATTGAAATCAAAATTTAACACATCATTCATGGTAGTAACCTACTCAATAACGAGGTACACTCTATACCAAGTAGGTATATAGTAATATAGCTCTGTAGAAACTTAAACATTTCACTATTATCATTTTCTATAAATAATGCAGTTTTAAGCTATTTGTAATCAATTAAAGTTTTAAATTTTTAAATTATTTTTTAAAGTGTTGATAGCATGTTTAGCTTGGTTAAGAAATTTAGAAAATTAATACAAGATCCCACATTACATTATTTTTATAGCAAGTTATATGAACATTGAAAATAAGCAGGCATATTTATTTATTTTATAACCATTTGAAATTTTAATTTTAACGGATCTCGCTAAAATCACGAAAATTTGTAAATTATTTGATGATTAATTAATATATTCATATAAATCTTTCATATTTAGAAGCTAATGCTAGTATATGTAATATAAGGTTACTTGTAAATTTTTTTATTGAAACTAACATATTTCAAAGTTACAAAATCAACATTTGTTTATAGAAAATAATAAGATTGATACTATATTACTAATAACAATAATAAAATACAATGTAATATATTATACATAAATAAACATAATAAATATACTGTACAATATAAAATACAATACCTATCTTTATAAATATTATCTGACATAATATCGTCTACACTCTCCAATCAGAATAGTTTTTCTTTTAAAATGTTTGAAGTTTTTTAAATCATTGAATTAAAAATATATATATTTCCATTGCAGTGTAATTACTCAAACACTCAATTACGAGGAACATAATAATATACAATATATATATTTGGAAATATATAAATATATAATGATATACAGCTGCAGAGCAACTTCACGTGTATTTTTATATGCTTAATGAATTTAATCTAATCTATCTATATAAATATATAATATAATAAAGTATTTCCAGTATTGTTGTACGTTATACCTATACGTATGTATAATAATCATTTTAGATTTTAGGAGGTCAAAAGTTTTACACTATTTTGTAAACGTCTACTTTAAGCTTAAAAAAACTGTTTAGTTAATATTTCTGAGGACAATAAAAATCTCAGCGATTTTTACAGCAAATCCCTAAATTATAAAAAAAGTAATATAGAATATAAAATATGTAGTTTATAATAAATATATAATATAAAATTCAACAATAAATTAACCTGAATTTAATTTTAAATAATGTATCGTACAAATATTTTATTTTTATTTATTTTTTTTGGAAAATTTTATAATTATATTATTCAAAGCTGTAAAAGCACATGCATATAGTATTCCGTGATTGTTTTAGTCAGATGCATGCAGAAAATTATAGCTTAACATTATGAAAAAGTGTTGAAGACACATTTATTTATAAATAAAAAAATATGAATATTAATATAAATATTTATAGCTCTCTTTTATACAAAATGTTTATCGGTTTTAGAGTTATAAATTTTAGGTACCTAAAGTAACCCAAGTTTTACTTAGAATCACATAATTTAAAATGCTGTTGTGTTTAATTTTAAAATAACAATGTATTTTTACTATTTTACTATAATTATTATTAAATATATATTATATTTTTTAGATTCGTTTGAGACATAAATATCATGTTGGGAATGCAGAAACTTTATTAATTTTGAATGATGGCTATTTAAAGAAAGTTTATACTCGAAATGGTCTTAAACTTTTGTCTTGTAGTGGAAAAAGCTTTCCATGGACGAATTTATGGAATGAAACAATTTGTCAAGAAGCTTTAAAACTCTCCTGTTCTAATGAATCAAATGAGACTATTTATGGTCTATATTTTTCTGCGCATTGGGTATTAATTACAATTTAGTGTATTAAAGAAATGTATAAAATGTATAAAATGTTATTTTAGTGTCCACCATGTAAAGCATTTATTCCTCAACTCATTCATGCTTACAATAGTATAAGAAAAAGAATGCAGTTCGAGATCATTTTTGTCAGTTCTGACAGGTATTTTAAATAGAAATTGTTACTATATATTATTAAAAAAGTTAAGTGAAACTAGGTACAATAAATTTAGTACCTTTATTTTTATATTTTATTACATAATATATATATAGGTTATCAATAATCAGGAACTATATGTATGACAAAATAATATAAAACAATTAAATTAGAAGTATTAAATAATTAATGTTTTATATTTTTAATAAATACTAATTGTCATTTTAGATTCTGAGCGGAATGAAGAATGTATTGATTTTACAATAAGTTGTGTTTTTAAATTGTTTTATTGTGTCTGAACTGCTCTGAAGATACTTTTTCAAGTAAAAAAATGTTCTGATCATTCACTTAGAGCAATATGTTTGGACTTGCAAATTGGAGATTGAATCTAGTTTGTACTTTAGTAATTTCTTAGTTATAAAATACAAACATTTTAATATCATTAATAAAATAATTATTTAATTACCATGATAACCAAAAAGTTTGATCATCTCCGCTCAGAATTATTTTTGTATACAATGATAGGTTTATAGTTCATCTTTGGTTTAAAATTTAACATAACCATCACGGTAGTGACTAGTGGCACAGTTAATGACAGCGTAGCTCACACTCGACACATACTGTACAGCAGAGTAGTTTTATCTATACTTGTCTACATTTTTAGTTATATTTTAATTGAAAATAATTTATAGCAACATGACGTTTTAAAATTTTGAGACAAATTATGTAGTTGTAGTCAATTATTACTTTATTAGATGATCACAAATAAGATAAGATTTTTTTAAATTTAATTTGTATGATTAAATCGGTTAACTAAAAACAGAGAAATATTGTTTTTTTTAGAAGTGAACAGTCTTATAACTCTCATGCATCATCAATGCCTTGGCCTTCTGTTCCCTATTCAAATACTACTTTACGACAAAATTTAACTGAATGTTTTAACGTTCGTGGTATTCCTTACCTAGTATTAATTGATAAAAATGGAAATATCATCACAGAAAATGGTCGCGCGGAAATTACAGAAGACCCTGATGGATTGGTACAAGAATTAAAAGTTTTGTTTTATTAATTATTAATAAATAATACATAATTTTTTTTTTTTTTAATTACAGTATTTCCCTTGGAGAAGACGATTTGTTTATTCACTTTCTTCGAGACTATTACCAAAACTTCAGAGGTTCCCAGCAGTTGTGTTATTTATTGAAGGAGACCAAGAAGAAGAATTAGAATTGGCTGAAGGTGTTTTGCTACCTGTAGCACAACAAGTTGCAAAGACCCGGTCAAACGCATTATATGATCTTTTATTCTTTATAGCTCCTGACGTACGTTTAGTTTTACGACGTGTATAATAATATGATAGTTGTCTTACTAATATGATATGTATAATATAATTCATACAACTTAAATTTAACATTAATATTTAATTTAATAGGACTGCACATCAGATACTTTAAGACAGTTTACAAGATTGACCGATGACACAGCGCCGCTGTTGACTCTTATAGATATACCAATGGCGAGGATTTCAGTGATGGAATACGGAATTCATATTACTGAAAAATCTATAATGAATTTTGTTTTGGGATTTTTTGATGGAACAATGAAATTCACAACAATACTTTAAATATATGTATTCACAAAAAATAAAACCTGTACTTATATTATATTATAATATTATATAGAACCTTTATAAACAGTTAAGTTAAAAAGAGTAAAGACTATTCCATGATTAGTATTTTTGATTCAACTATGTGAATTTATTATTATATTACGTAGATCGAGCTCTCAGGTTTGAACGTGAATTAAGATTCTTATGATCATTGATCACGTGTATGTGAATTTAATTCACGTGTAATTTTTTAGTAAATAACTGATCCTTATTTCACGTAAATTTAAAGCATAATATTTATTAAATGTGTTAAATTATAATATAATATTAATAAATATATGTGTTAATAGTTGCTGCAAAAACTAAAAATTAAAAGTATCTGTACCATCTGTTCGAAAAACATATGTTTCATAAGCAGTATTATCATAAAAAGGTAGGAAGAGTGAAGTAAACACTTCTGGCTCAAATAAACAACTGATCACCGATCACTGCTGTGTAGAAACTGGAAACCATTGGAATAGGAGGTATATTAATAAAATATTCACATTAAATAAATTTGTGGATTTACACATAATTAATCTCGCAGGCTCTGTGAATTTTAAATAGATGGGTCTATTATGTAGACGATTATTATTATTATATAGTTATGTAGAATATAATTATATAAATAAAAATGTTTAGATAAATATATTTATTTATTAAATATGTAATTATTATAATAATAAGTCATCGATTTTTGTTATATTAATTGTATTTAATTATAATTTTTTTTTATAGTAATTTTAAATTGTATTCAAGTATAAAAGTTACGGTAGGTACTTATTACTAATAATTACCTACTTTTGTTTTTAAATGATAGATATTTATTAACTCCTGAATATGTTGTTAGAGCATAATATTATAGATATTATTATATTAAATATTAATAAATACGAAATCTTAAACAATTTTAATTCGATTAAGGTACATAAAGTATACACTGGCAGCAATGTTAATGTGATAAAGAATAATCAAAGATGTCGCGAAGTCTTATTAATAAAATTTGATAGGTTATAGGTATGACGAAATAACATTTTAAAATTGAAAATTAATATTACATTTTTTTGTACAGAGTTAATTATTTATTAAATTGAAACAAGAAAAATGTTGATTAATACTTATATTTACTTATAGGCTATAGGCTATAAGTATTATTATTGAAAATAAGTCTTGTGATTTTATTTTTCTTTATTTTCTTAATAATCTAGCTTACCAAAATTTCTATCACGCCCTCAAATGATCAAAAAAAAAAAAAAAAATTAACTGAAGTTTAATGACACCATACAATAGTTTATATAGATTATGCGAATTGTGGTGTTATCGCTATGGAATATGGATGACTGGAGGAGAAAAAAAATGAAGTTTTATTAAACTTATTTTATTTTAACTGAATCATTTATCATAACGTATCCATCGTTCATAAGTATTATAAAGTATAAAGTTTATTGAATTGAATCAGCGAATAAAAATAAATATGTCTTAATATTATTTTTTATATAGGTACCTACTTATTTTAAGAATTTTAATTTGATTCAAGACAAACACTAAAGTAATTTAAAATTCTATTATAATATGAACATTTAAATTTCAACCAACATTATAAAAAAAAACAAGCAACACATTTTATTACAATTAAAAATGTATTTAATGGTATTTATTCCAATATCATACTTAATTTTTTTAATTCAAATATTCTAATAAATAAGAACGTGTATGACATTTTTATAAATGCACTTCACTAGTGTAGACGTACTTACATTAAACGTGTTTATTGCTCACTTATCTTATCTCGACGTTTAGTGTCCAAATAAAACGAATTCAGGTAATAACAAGCATTATTACTAATTGTATTTTTGTTTTTAATAAATTAATTATATACCTATAAAATACAAAATTAAATACATTAATTGTATTATAATAAATGCAATACCTATAGTAGTCTTTTATAATTTACCAATAACAGTAATAACTAGTAATTGATAAGTTGCATAGGTACACTACCTAATGTGCATAAATTATCTTAAAAAATGGTCATAGTTTCAAGGTCACTTGAAATACTATATTTAACTAATTTCTAATACACATATATTTATAAATTATAATTCTAGATCTATTATAGGTACTGTAAATACAATACTTTAAATTTTGTTTAATTTGATATTTAATAATTTTTAAAAAATTAATTTGGTTTATACATTTTACAATTAATTTAATTTTTCTTTTTTATTGTTTACATAACTTAATTCATCAACCTAACCTAACCTAACATTCATAATTGATTATGAATTATGACCCATATATCAACTATAATCGATCATGTCACTGTAGTCAATTCTTCACAACTAGAAAATCTTCGATTTTTAAATATTCTCGAATAACTTAGTTAAAAATATAAGTTTATAACCAAGCAACTTAGCTACGTACCGAGATTTAACTATAATTGTTTAAATTTAATTATTTTTTTTGTAAAATAAATGCATGATTATGAAATATAAACTACCTATCAGAGCGGCTAACGTTTGCTTATTTGTAATCGTTTTAAAACTTATTATCTTTAGATAATCCTTGTTCTTTCTTTTATTATACTTTCTTCAGTGTACTACAGTTACGTTTTCATCTTACAAGGATAGAACCATACATATAAAATTTAATTTTAAATCACTATGCACAACCATCTCATAAATTAATAAATCTCACATGTTCTTCATTATTTTGTCCGCAACTAAAAACACCGTGTAAAACCAATGTTGACCAAATAGAAAAAATATTTATTAAACTAAACCTTGCTAATAAAATATAGTTAAGGTCAGGATTTTTATGTAAAATATTGTGGAATATGTTCATTAAAAAAATACTCTCATAAGTTATAACTTAAAATTATAACAAAATTTATAAAAAAAAAAGTTCTAAATAATATCAACAAATAATACTTATACTTTTTATCCGTCAAATTAAAACATTTTTCTAAGTATTATAAACAATTTATTAGACGTAGGTGTATGAAAAAACTATTAATAATAAGGTATACGTATTAAATTGAATGTATTATTAACATATTTTATGAACAAATAAGAAATGTATACTGGACTTTTGTTTACGTATGCAAATTATATATACTACAAACGAGTTAATACATAGCCCCATACGTATACTAACGTATTTTATGCTTATATATATAGTTATATAGTATATATAATTCAAGCAAAGAGGCAAGTTTAAATTATAGGTATTAGCTTGAAAAACGAAAGAAAATGTCATCAGTGTCCCCGCATGACTTATTAGATATTCATTACTTAGTAGAACCTTGAGAACCTTTATCATAAAAATCAATATAAACATTGTTAAAATATTTACGTATATGAATAGGGTTGTCTTCAGTTGTCCATATTGTTTCAATTGAGTACTTAAAATGAAGTTCTCAACGAATTTTGAACTTTGGTACCAAATAAAAGCAATGACAATTAGAAATATGCTCATTAAACGGAGGGAAGTCAAAAAAACGTTGTCAGTGAGTATATTTAGCTTTATTAAAAAAAAAAAAAAAACAATAATAATAATAATACATAGGTATAATTCATTAAAATAAATTAACGTTGTTTAGGAAATTGCTATTCCGGTGTACACATTAGGCCTTTTAGTTGCGATAAAATTATTGATACCTAATCCTCATTTTCCCCCAGTAACTGTACCTCAAGAATCTCCTGATATGTATAATTATTTATACGGAAATATAACTGTGGCTCCATCGACAAAAAACGTCCAGGTAAATTTAACGATATAGATTATAAGTATTAGCTTAATATGTTTAAATATATTTATAGATATAAATAGTAATTCATATATATGTATTATAATATACTTGTTGAATAATAATGTTGTAATTTAACTTAAAATCAAATTATAGATGTTTTTAGAAAAAATGAATGAAATTTGGATGCAACGAGACGGAGAAAAAATTAATTTTAGCATTTATCAAAACAAAGATGAAATATCTGAAATACAAAGAAATAATCCAGAAATGGTTTACATAGCCTTATTATTCGATGATGATCCTATTCAAAATCATTCGATAAGGTTTTATACAGTTTTTTAATAATAATTATTATTATTATAATAGTAATAGTAAGTAGTAACACAACTATGTAATTATGTCGCATGATAAAATTACGTTAATAAGTTAGATACATTTTGACATTTCGTATACCACAGTGCATACGATTAATTATTTATCAAAACATAATGATAATTTTATTGTTATTTTTTGTAAACAAAAGATACATTTTAAAAAAATAACTAGGAGTAGAACATATTTTTAATAAAATATTTTATTTTATTTTTCAAATCAGTTAATTTATTTGTACTGACTAATTCGCATTTTTATATTTTGATTTTAGTTATAAGATTCGTACTAATCCGTTTTATGATTCATCACCATTACCATCTAAACTTTATGGATCCAGCCATCAATGTCGAAAAATATCTGCTAATAAATTAACAAAAAAGTTTCTCCATCGACATCACCATAATAACAATCTACACAATGAAGAAATATCTTGTCCAGCAATTCATTACATATACTCAGGATTTATAGCCCTTCAGTCACTAGTTGATATCACCAAGATTTCTCTGGTCACTAATTCGTCTATAACATTACCAGATTACAGTTTTATTCTTTTTCCTAAACCGGCTTATACAGCAAGTGAGTGTGAATTGTTTTTAATTTTACCTAGATAAGTAATTTTATTGAAATAATAATTTTTAAATCAAAATTATTTACAGATTGGTTAATGGTGTTTCATAAGGTTATACCTCTTTATGTAGTAATTGCCTTATCACAATTTGTTACATATCTTTTAGTACAGTTAGTTGGTGAAAAAGAAAGGAAGATAAAAGAAGGAATGAAAATAATGGGTCTTAGAGAATTGGTATTTTGGTGTTCATGGTTCAACATCTATACAGCTTATGTAATAGTACTTTCATTAGCCAGTACTATAATATTATACTTACTAGGAGTTTTCAATAACACTAACTGGATATTAATATTTTTATTAGTATTTTTGTACTCGATTACAGTTATTTTCTTCAGTTTTATGATTTCTCCATTCTTCGACAAATCACGAGTAAATACCAATTTTATAATATTATTATGTGATAATAAATATTCGTAGTATATATAGTTATAACATCCGTAATATATAAGAGCATAAACTTCCCTAGTATATACGTATTATTCTAACTTATCTCAAAATGTTTAACACGTAGTAAAAAAAATAAAAAATAAAACAATCATGTCTTCTGCAGATATTTTATATTTTTATTAAAATTAGCTGATACTTCAGTCACTCAGCTTCAAATAATTATTTACTTCATTAAATGATTTAAGGGATTTTATAACTTCTTTAAGTATTAAAAAATACAAACCATATAAACATGATTAAAAATATCTATAAACGTTTAAAAGAAATGTTTTGTTTTTTTAGACAGCTGGAATTCTGGGAAATTTTGTACTGAATTTGATAAGTCTAATGTATTTTTTGCATACTTTTATTAACCCGTCAAGTAAAAAACTATTGTGGTTAATATCATTATTAAGTCCATCTGGTTTTGCATTAGCTATTGATAAAGCTATGGAAATGGACTTGGCGGGCGAAGGTCTTCATTTCAGTAACATTTGGGATGGTCCAGGAATGTCGTTTGGCGAAAGTTTATTAATAATGGCATTTGATGCACTTCTATACGTGATTCTAGCTTATTATTTTGACATGGTTTTGTCGAGCCAATATGAACAAAATCGATCTCTTTGGGCTTGTTTCAAAACTTCATATTGGTGTGCTAAAGTTCCAGAATCAATAGAATTTGATGAGATCGATAGATATACTGTCTCAAATCCTGATTTAGAACCTGTACCAGAGTCCATGAAAGAACTTAAGGCAATTCAAATAATAAATCTCTGCAAGTCTTTCAAAAGATCAACCAAAAATGTTATAAACGGTAAATTAATTACTTATATTAGGTATTATTTATATACATATAAATGAACTTTATTTCATCAGAAATAACAAAACAATTGATATTACTTATAAATAAAATTGTTCTCATTTATGCATGTTTCATGATCATTGAGTTAAAAAAATCAAACAATTATTTACATCATGTATATTACACTATTTATATTACATTATACGCTATTATGGGTAATTATTATTTAAGTTAATTTCAGGAATAAATATGACAATATACGAAGGAGAAATAACTGCTATCTTAGGACACAATGGTGCTGGGAAAACAACATTATTTAATATACTAACGGGACTAACTGAACCAACATCTGGCACAATCAAAGTATTCGGTTATGATGTTAGAAATCCATCTGATGTGATTAAAATAAGAAGAATGATTGGCGTTTGTCCACAATATGATATATTATTCGAACGACTTACTCCTAGAGAACATTTAAAATTTTTTGCTACTCTTAGAGTAAGTATACATAGTATATAGAATGTTTAAATTATAATGCCATTTTTAAGTAGCAAATTATTATACATATAAACTATACAAAATACAGTTGATATGTATTTTTATGTAAACTCTGCGTTGATACAATTGTTTAATTGTTTAAGGGACTTACTTCAGAAAAAATTGATGATGAAGTTCAAAGAATGCTTTTAGAACTTTATTTAACAGATAAAGCAGATAATATAGCAAAAACTTTAAGTGGAGGACAAAAACGAAAGTTGTCTGTTGGTATTGCAGTAATTGGAAATCCAAAGATAATAATACTCGATGAACCTACCGCAGGTGTTGATCCACCAGCAAGAAGACATTTATGGTCACTTCTTCAAAAGAGAAAAAAAGGAAAGGTACCTATTTTAATTTTTATAATAAATAAATCTGTATGAATAGATATTTATATGATACATATATTATAAACATAGGTGATACTATTAACAACTCATTTTATGGACGAAGCTGACATCTTAGCTGATCGTATAGCTGTAATATCAAAAGGTTGTGTAAGATGTTGTGGTTCTTCTATATTCCTTAAAAATAAATTTGGTATTGGATATCATTTAACGTAAGTTCAACAATTTAAATCATTAGAAATTTAGAAACCAATTTAGTGTAGGTAAATAATATTTGATCTGCATAATATTTTTAAAAATTAAAAAAAAAACAAAAAATAGTATTTTCTCTATAATTTTAAACAAAGTATATGATTATACCTATTACAATATAGCCAAACAAATAATTTAATTTGTAACAAAAAAATTAATACAATATAGGTACCTATTTATATATTATTTGTTTATATATTATAGCGATTCACTATCGAATAGTTACAAATCTATATACCTATGCAAACAATATAGTTTAATAACTACATTTTGTTAAAAACTTTAAGCTTCTTAAATTTACGACTAATCTGATATTCATAGATTGATTCTCAATAACAACGCAAAGGAAAATTCTATAGTGAAAATGATTAAAGAACACGTACCAAATGCAGAACGAGCTAGACGCCATGGATACGAGTTATCTTTTGTACTACCGTATGACAGTGTGAATAAATTCCCGCCTCTGTTTGGAAGAATTGAAACAGAAATTAAATCTTCAACTAACGAGTTGGGTATTGAAAACTATGGTGTATCAATGACTACTTTAGAAGAAGTATTTTTGTTTCTTGAACAAGGTCAACATGACAATTCTGGGAAATTAGCAATTGAATTATTAAAAGGACAGTCGATGACAAATTGTAATAGGTGATCGATCTTGATATATGATTATTGGTATATAATATTTACTGATATAGCCAATAAGTTAGAAATTAATAATTATAATACTTATAACTAAGACTGCAGGGAACCTTACACTTTATAGCACTAAAATCACTTAAAAAAAAGTTATAAGCTTATAACTTAACAAATCTTTAAATGTGCTTTGTAAAAATATACCTAAACTTCCTTTAAAATATTGAAACTAAATAAAAAAAAAATATGTACTTGGAATTTTAGAATTCTTGATGCATACATAACAAATGTATACAAATATATAAAGCTTACATTGCTATTTTTATCTATATGTTTTTAAGTTATAATGATTAAGAAATATTATAGATTTCCAGCCCTGCTTATATAAGTTAGTTTTATTATTTTCATATACAAATAAAGTAATTTATTAAGTGTATTATAAAGCATAATTTATAAAAAAAAAAAATGTCTTTAAACTTCAGAGGATCAATTGGTACAATACACAATGTTACTGTAAGATCAAGCATTATATACGATCCAACTAATTGGGGTACAATCATTGCTCTTTTAAAAATGCGAACTAAACGAGTATTGCGTGATGTTCATAAACTTTATGTTATGATATTATTACCTGTCGTATTCTTGGCTACTGGAATTATCTTGAACAAATTAAGTCATGAAATTCAGCCAATACGAAGTATTACTTTAAATAATGGTATGTATATCTATATTTTATATTAATAATTAATATATTATAACATTTTATAGTTGTTAATTTTTTTTAAATTTAGAATAGAATTTTTAAATTTTTGTTTATAGTTACTGCCATAAAAATTAAATGATTATTAATTACTTGTAGAATAGTTAGATTGAATATTAAATAATCTGAATTAATTAACCAAAAATATAACTAGAAAAAAGTTATATTTTTTAATTAATGAATAATAATATTCTGTAGATATTACAATGTTGTAACTTATAACTTATAACCGGCCTAAATGAACATGCATGAGTGTTACTATGCAATAAAATTGGACCCATGTAACACGTTACACAGGGTTATAATAGTACCTATATGTATAAATAATAAATATATTATATGATTATATTTATATTTTAATACATATTTGATTAACTTAACTGTTACATTTATCTAATTGAATATTACATTTTTAAATTTTTTTTAGATATATATAAAGAAGACAGTCGATTAGTCGTAACTTCTAAAGAATTTTCAAATTATTCAACGCTGGATTCAGATTTTTATGCTGGCACATTTTCTGGATTATTAGATTTGCCTTCTCACCTAGGAGCTTTGCGAGAGCGGCACACGCACAATAAGACTTATTATTCAATATTAGCACTTACAGTTTATTATAACGACTCATTTATACATTCATTACCAATAATATTGAATTCTATTACAAGCACCTTACTTGGGTAAATTTAAAAAAAACAATCTTAAAAAATATTGGTGCTTGTGTGTATCATTTGCAAGATTTATACTAATTATTTTTCAATACAGGTTATAAAGATAGTAGTATTATAGTACATACTTAAATTATAATCTTAGAAATTAACTTGATTCAATATTAGATTACTAATTAAATTGTGTACTTAAAAGAATGAAATGCTGTCTCTTCTATCTTAGAAAAAAAGTACTCTAAAATGTATTGACTACAATTTATTTATAGCCACTCATATAACCAAGAAAACCAATACAAAACAGCATCTTATTAATAAGTACCAAAAGCCTTATTTTAATAGTTTAATTTATTTTATAGAGATCAAATTGATATCAAAACAGAACCGTTTAAAATGGAATACAAACAAAATGAGTACAGCTTTAGTCGTTGTTCATCTGCATTTTTCTTAGGCATAGTATTTGTTTTAGTTCCAGTGAGTCTATCTGCTGATCTAGTCTATGATAGAGAGGTATGCAAAACTAATTATAATTTACTTGTACTCCAGAGATTATCTAGGTATTGTTCAATTTTCTTAAAATAAATTATGTATGATTTAATTAAATAGCTGCAATTATGCCTGCATTTCATACTTATTTTATTTTAAATATTTTACTTAATAACACATGCGAACTGCAAAGTGTATAAGTAAAATATTTATATAAAATTACAAAGCAATAATAATAGATAATAATAATAAAATATTATTAATAACTGGTAACTAAAAAAAATATCAATATGTTAAATTGTAAGATTTTATTATTTTTATATTTTATAGATTAAAGCCAAAAATCAACTTCGTATCAACGGTGTAACTTTTATGCAATATTTCAGTTCTTATTTTATTCTTTTAATTTCAATGTTACTTGGCATATTCTTAATACTTATAATTCTTATAGCTTTATTTCATGTTGAAGGTTTAGATTCTCCTTTTGCAATAATAACCATGGTAATATTACTTATAGCATATTGCCCTGCTGCAATATTAGCTACAGCGTGTGTATCATATTTTTTTGAAAAAACTGATTCAGTACAGTCTATACTACCAAATGTGACCTCACTAATTGGTGGTGTACCTTTTATAATAGTAGCTTCACTAGATATGTTGGGTATTCTAAGTGATTTGGGATTTGCACTTCATGTTTTATTTTCTTCTACTAATTTCGTCTATGTGCCTTTTGCCATAATTTACTTTATAAATAGTGTATACCGAGAAAACGATGATCATGTTCCTTTTATAAAATATGTCAATAAAGAAATAGTTGCAATTTTAATGGGTTGCATAGGCCAGATTCCAGCATTATGGGTTATTTTAAAGATATTAGATTCTAAATCAAAAAATAAAAAAACTTCAACAATTACTATTGACACCCAAGATGAGGGGGATGATGATGTAAAAACTGAACGGATCAAAGTAAATAATATTGTCAACGATCAGGTGGATTGGCCAGTTATTGTTGTTCAGGTATTCAGTGCGTAAATAATTATAAAAATTACCTATTTTAAACTCAATTTTGATTATTTTAATTTTATATAGAATTTAAAAAAAGAATTTTCAACTCAAAATATGAAATCAAATATAAATTGTTTAATAAAAAAAAAGTGTATGGATACAAATAATGAGAGAAAACTTGCAATCCGAAATTTATCATTAGCGGTAAATTCAGGAGAAGTTCTCGGATTGTTAGGTCATAATGGTGCTGGAAAAACTACAACTATGCGTATTATCACTATGGAAGAAAAAGAGTCATCAGGAAAAGTTTGTAAACCATTTAATAATATACCTAGTCTATTTAATTTAAATATATGTTATATACTTTTGATAATATATTATTTTTAACCGTTTTTTATTTAAGATATTTATTAAAGGACATGATATTCAAGAATCTGTAGACATTGCATATAGAATGATTGGATATTGTCCTCAACATGATGCTTTATGGAGTTCATTAACAATCAGAGAACACTTACATGTTTATGGTGCTATTCGAGGAATCTCAAAAGATCAAATTAAAAAGTAAATTATTATTAAAACTTTGTAAAAATAAAAATGCATTAAGATAAATATTTAGGTGGAATTTAAAACTGTTATTTCAAAAATGTATTTAATTTATCTATTTAGTATCGGGTTTCATTTTTTTTTCAGTATTGTCGAGAAATATATTGAGGGCCTTCAAATAACTGAACATGCAGATAAACAGGTCAGTTGTTGTTCAGGTGGAACAAGACGAAAATTAAGCTTTGCTTTAGCAATGATTGGAAATCCAAAGTTGGTATTGCTGGACGAACCTAGTACCGGTATGGATCCAAGGTCAAAGAGATATTTATGGGATGCTATAATTAGCAGTTTCCAAGGATCTAAAGGTGCAATTTTAACCACACATTCAATGGAAGAGGCAGATGCGTTGTGTTCCAGAGTTGGAATAATGGTTAAAGGCCAGCTCAGGTAAGATTATTTCCATGGACGTTTTACATTTAATAACTTAAAAAAAAACATTTATTAGATGTTTGGGTTCTACTCAATATTTAAAAAACCTTTATGGCGCTGGATATACATTGGAAATAAAATTAAAGCCTCGTGGAGACATGGATGATGTTAAAAATTTTGTCATAACATCATTTCCAAATGCAATCCTCGAAGAAGAATTTGCTGATCGATTGGTATATGGTGTTCCTCAATCAACAGTTGAATCATTAGCCCATTGTTTTTTAAATCTTGAAAATGGTAATTAATTTATTAGTTGTTGTTTTATTATAATAGAACTTCATTAATCACTATATTATACAGTACTAAAAAAAGGACCATAATAAAACATCACTGAGTACCTAATATATTTACATTTACCCACATCTGTACGTTGTATAATAGAATTATATTAGGTTAGGAATAATTATAGTAGGAACTAGAAAGCGATTCCTCTATAAAATACGTGATTCAAAATTATAATTAAATAAAAATAATGCTTCAATATCAAACTTCAGGGGTGGTTTTCCAACGGTAAAGTGAATATCCTTGGTGCATTATAGAGGTCAAAAGTAAGAATTTTCCAACAGTTTTCAAACTTAGGGAAAAGAAAAAGTGAAGGAAAACTGGAATTTTTACACAAAACCAAATTAAAAAAAAAATCGATTTCTTTATATTGTTATAACTCAAAAACTAATATCACTGTAAGTATTTCAAAATATTCTGGCTTTTTTGAGCTATTTACAGACAACTAAGATTTTCGAATTTTCTAAGTATTTTTTTTTGAAGTGTCGATAAAAAAATGTTTGATGCCCAAAAATCTTAAAATCCTAATAAAAGGTTTCTTATAAGTTGTTCTTATTGTAGTTTAAAAAAATCAAAAATCGTTAGTCACATTTTTTTTATAAGAATTTAAAGTTTAAATTTTTACAAAATATGTCAAAATAACAAAAAATTTACAAGTAATTTTGAAGATGAAAATTCATATAACTTTTTGTATTTATATATCTAAGATTAAAAAATTCAACAGTAAGTTTTCCATAATTTTTCCTTCAAATAGCTATAAAGAAAACTCGAAGCGTCATTATACGAAAAATGTTATGAGCTTTAGAACTTTTTGTATATAATTATAGACCTATCATTGGATTCAAATTTAGTACATCCATTATAGTGATCTACTATACAGCAGAGCGTTAGGTACTCACTTGACCACTCTTTTTTTAATAATAAAAACAGTATTATTGTTTTATTCTGGAAATAATATTATACTACTAAGAATTATTTAAATACAATTTAACAATAAAACAAAACAGTGTATAATGCGGACTTGGTAAAAATGTTATTTTAAATTTTTACGAAATTCAAAATCCATACACAATATAACTATTTACTATCAAATAATTTTAGATTATTGTTATAGTTAAAAATTATAGTAGTCAAAGAAACTTGAAACATACTTCAGTTATTTAAATTAGAATTTTCTGTACATGATTTAGTTTTGGGGTAATCACACCATTAAAACATAAATTACCTTTTTCACTACCTACCGGAAAATATATGCTAGGCTGACAAATAATATAATCTCCGTTAAGATTCGTTTTTCGAATACAATGATCAGTACCATACTGCCATATATGCTGGAAGATGAGGGAGATATATCAACCCCTTGGCCCTTGTTTTGCTAATATCACTGCACTAGCTTGTAAGAAAATATTAAAAATATATTAAGGAAATTCTATGAAAGAGGTAAATATTTCTTATTCACTTATGAAATATTTGTTGTATTTATTAATTATTTAAATTTTGAATTTTTAATAAAGTTTTACATTCATATCAACAAAAGATTGGATGTTGAAGAATTTATTGAAAAAATAGCTAAAAAACTTAGAAGGCTACAGTTTATTTTGTAAATGATAAATAAATAAATGATTCATTATTTAATTCAAATTATTTAATAATTATATTGTCTATAAATATAATAAGTGATAACTAGGGCTCGGATTTAAAAGTATATATTTCATTTTTTTATTTATGAGATAGAAATCTAATTTTTAAACATAAATTCGTTTCTCGTCATTCTGATTCCAAATAACCAATTTATTTAGGTCCATTTCTTCGGCCCCCCCACTTGAGAAATTCGGAAATCCGACAAAGCCAATCGTTTGTGCTCTGTTTTTTGCGTTTTTTAATTATTCCAGCTGTGAATTTTTTATATGTTTATTATGCTATTGTAATAATAATAATAAAAAAAAAAATAATTAATGTAAAAACCCAGAATACGACAATATCCGCATTATTATGGTTTTCGTTATCGGCTTATTTATTAAATGAATTAAACGTATAGATTATCGATTTATATATAGCCCGCAGTACATATACGGTCAGTACTCAGTATGCCTATAACATCGATATCGATCGTTTCAAAATTTAAAGTTTCGTGTTATAATTCGAAACCTCTGGTATGAAATATGCACCGATCATTTCAGTGGATTGTAGATGGTTCTCTTACTTACTAATAACCTGTAAATATGTAATACATTTTAATTTATTAATTCTTTAGCAGTACCTATTTTAAATTTTAAATAAATTAAAAAATATTAGCTATTAGTACAAAAAATATTTTCAGTAAATTTCTTCAGCTTTTTTTTGCTTTTAAGTTATAATATAAGTAGGTATATTGATTTATTATAAATTTGCCTACTAAATAACTTTGTCTAGTAATTTATTTATTGTAATGGTCACAGACTCACGAAAAACTCATAAATATACTTATTAATTAATTGAAACTCGTGTAAGGTGTACCCAGTATCTATTTTCTTTACTAATATTTAAAATATTAACATTGCTATTGATTTTTCAGCAAAAAATATGTACGACATTCAAGAGTATAGTTTTAGCCAAACAACTTTAGAACAAGTATATTTGAAATTCGCACATTATGAAGATAGAGAAATAACTGAAAACACTACAATGTAAATTAAATCAATTAATTACACTTTTATCAAAACATGTTTAGGTAATTACATTTAAATCTTAATTATATTTTTAATTTTAGATTAATTAAGTTAGTGTGATATAAATAATAAATTAAAAATATTACAGCTAAACTATTTACGAATTCTGATTACTTCAGCTTAAGTGTTTTTAACTTATTATCACTCATTATAAATTATGAATTATTAGTATTTAGTACTATAGTATGAAAAATATATACATACATACATATATATTTAATATTAACACTTAACAGTAAAATTCTATTAGTAAAAATTAAAAATTAATTATTTTTTATGCGTTATACTTAATTATTATTCTTTTTAACAATAATCAATATATTTTTTTTTCCCTGTATACATTATATATAAGTATTAGATTTGTCTTTATTTATTATAGAAGCCAAATAGATTAGCCAATAGAAATATTGTTTTCTTTGTTATTAAATATATAAGTAATTGATATTTAGTTACCTAGTGAAATATTTTATTATTGTCTATAACCTAAATTAATTATTTTTAATTATATTTTCTGTACATAATTATTATAATATTATATGTATATTAATAAACTCTTCTTAATTTAATATAGCAAACAGCCATTAGTTACATTGACAGTTTTTTAATGTGTTTACCATTTTATTCGTGTCAATATGAACATAATATATTGTATTTGATGGTTTCTACAATATTATGTTACATTTAATGTTATTTCATACAATGTTCATTACCTATTATTTATTTGGTACTTACGGCAAAACGCATATGCTTGCTATACGAGCATAACTATAGTAATTGATTATTGAGTGATTAGGTGGGGAGCACGAATTAAGATATTTTAAAAGATATTTTAAGTATATCTTAATTCGTGGTGAGGAGGTAAACTCCACAGAAATGTTTTGAAATCCGCTTAAATTTTTTGGGTAAATGTATATTTATGTATACTAGAATACATATATATATATAGTATCGGCCTGTATTGGCAACTATTTAGTATTTTTTTGCCGACGTACCTTATGTGCCTATTTGTGCCTATTAGATTTAGGTACATTATAGTTTTGACTTTTTGACTGAGCATATATTTTTTAATTTTTATCAACATTCATAAAAAAAATTCTAAACAAAAATATAAAATAAATATTATATTTGGCTCATAAGTTTGCATAGTAGCCAATTAGTAGGTACCAAAATACTTAAATACCTACCTACCGATCCGGTAGTACCGGGCTACTTCTAAAATATAAAAATATGTTATATTTATTCTAATCGAAAGTCGGCGAAATTCAGTAGACAAGTAATAATAAGTAGATACATATTAATAAATAGATCAATAGATGTTTCTAGTTTTCTACATTAGATGTATAATAATTAATATTATAAATTAAAATAACCATTATTCGATATTATTATGGTTATCATAATAGCCAATAGGTGGTACCGGTACCTATAAAAATATATTTATTTTAATGACTTAATTGTTTTTGACTTTTAAAGTGAAAATTATATCATTAAAATAATGTAATGTACCCATTTTAATTATTAATTAATATTTTAAGTATTTTAATAGAAATATATTATATTATTCATAGATTATAGCCTAATAGGTATGTATACCTAACATATGTACGATAAAGTTCGTGACCCGATTTTTATCAGATATAATATTATTTTATTTTAACAATAACACAAACTAACGCTGTTGTATTCTAACTTTGTAGCTGATATTGTTTGAACTGGAGTCGTATAAGTATTATAAATAATTTATAATAATATTATATAACATTAACATTATAACCTAATATTATTACAGCGTTTTTTTTTCTTCGTAATAACAAATCGCATATAATTGTTGAACCATATTATGCCATATTATAATATTTAGTATATTACAAATTACAATCCTATTCCTCTAGATGTTGTTAAACGACCGCTAGTCAGCGTGGCAGTCGCTGATCGTTGGCCGTTAAAAGTTTAGTACTATAATAAATCATTTTATACTAATTGAGTATTGACTAATAACTAATAAGTAATCAGTAATCGTTATGGGTTGTGACTTACGCTAGGTTCTATAAATATTTATGGTAATAATATATTATTTACTATCGGATATTCAGTGAATATTTTATATTTTATTGGTGCAAATAGCAATTGGTAACCTCGGTGTTCTATAATAGGAAATTCCAACTCTTCCGTGTTTGTTTTCGTTAGAACTCTCAATCAGTGCCGTTGCCCGTTACCGTACAATATGGAGGAGCATTGCAAATCCCTAGCTTTGCAATACGATTTGTTTGTCAACAGCACCCTCAAGTATTTGGATACAGCGACCGAGAGAGGTAAGTCTTATACATTATAATTAGGTATTAATATTAATGAATAATTAGAAATTACGAATTTGAAGTAGGCAATTAAGATTCTTCGTGACAACCACGGACAGAAAGCAAGGAATCGCGATCTCACTTCTTAAAATGTACTTTTTAATTCGTTTTTATACATTGATATTAGGTAGGTTACCTATGTAGTATGTTTTATGTTAAGTTGCAGTCACTAGCAATTTTAGTCAGGAAAGTTAAATGTGTTTTATTATTAAATCCATAATGTTCCATAACCATTATAGTCTTGTTATAAGTGTTATAAGTTTTTAACACTTATAACTTATATAAAAAAGGTAGATGGTACTTTTGCTGGCTTAGTTTATCAATCAAATTATAACCAATATGGGATCCATTGGCTTTAATTATTTAAGAGTAGGTATCTAAAATAATTATAAATGACCTAGAAGATGTCCAATTGATCAGTATAATATATAATTTTTAAGGATCTCGTCTTTAAATTTATTTTGGTTATTTAATTCAGAAAACAGGTATATTAATATATTTGTATAACATTTTGATGTCTAATTTTGTTGTTTTAAAATTCTGAAACACTACAGTACTATACTCATACATAAGTAATATCCTCAATAATATCATCTGTCATATTTAACATATTGTAGGCAGACTAAATTGTATTCTTTAAGTACCTAATAAATAATGTTAGTTGAATCACTTAATCATAGTGAGAAACTAGAGAATAATTTTACTTTAAAGTGTTATCTAGATTCTGTCTTATCTATAATATTTAAGGAGTTACTTGAAACTTTTTGAGTTTCATTTTAAGTTGTAACTTGTCAACTTTACAATTAATCTTTAAAATCATTAATTAATAAAATTACATTGATTTAAATACCTACCATCCTAAATATATATTATTTTTGTGATTTAAGTTTGACAGGCAATTTTGCAAAGTGAATGTAAATTTAGTTTTTACAAGCCTAGTTACAAGTTAAATTTCAGTACAACAGTTAAATTGGAAATTATAGATGAATTTTTTTACAGATTACATGCTAAAATTAAAAGTTATTGATCAACTTACATACAGAATCAATCAAAGTGAAGCTGATAAAGATATTATCAAGAAAAATCTAGAAGCTGTGCAGGATGAATGTTCTAAGTTGACCTATAAACTTAAAACTTCTGCACGTTTATTAGATGAAGCTCAAGTTGAAAAGGAAAAACTTGTACTTGAAAAAGAAACCATGGTAAATATCAAATTAGGTTTTTATAATGTTTTAGTTTTTTATGGTTGGTTGTATTGTTTTTTTATATAGCTATCAGGTAAATGTATACCTAGTGATATATATATTTGTAATTAATATAATTTTTATCGTTACACAAATTTGATATTTTTTTGTTTTAGAAATCTCAATTAAAACAATTACACAGCATTTTTAAGAAACAAGATATTGCAGAAAAATCACATCAGACATTCTTAAATCATTCTGATTGTGTACAATTAAATGAAAAAAAATCTTTTAATAACACTGGTAAATTAGTATTTATTTAATAGTTTATTAATTTTAAATTATAATATTTCAATTTAAAAAAACTAAAAAACTAGTAATTATCTTTAGGTATCATAGTATTTGAAAATAAAAATACTTCATTGATGTTATAAATGTCTATTAAGAATTTATAATAAGTATAATCTATAGTAAATTGTAAATGTTCTTAGTTTTTTTAAATTATTGAGCTAAATGTTAAATGTTGACATAAAATGTATAAGTATAGCTAAAATATAAATAAATAATTAATAACATTTGATTTGATTTTTATTTATTCATCATAATTCACAGCACATTTATATTTTTAGATGCTTTATTATCAGATCTTAGTTATAGTCATTCTGAAGATAGTTCGTATGAAAATGTAATGAAAAATCCAAAACACAATTCTATACCCACAAAAAAGTGTTCTACGGGCAACATTTCAAATAATTTGAACACAAAAAAATGTGAGGTAATTAAATATTTATAATTTATATTTTTTAATGTGTTTTTTAGTAGTATTTTTCATACATATCTGCCACTTAATTTTATTTGTATTTTAATAAATTTTATGTTTGCCAACATAGTTTTAACTATTATATGTTTTTTTTTTTTTTGTTGAACAAATTAATACATTTTATACTGTTTCATTATTTTAGATTATGAATGTAAATACTAGTAACAATCAAATTGTTGCTATAACTACTTTAACTATGGATTTGGGTTCTGTTAATGCTAAATCAGTTATAAAAACTTATCCAACATCAATTTCACAAATTGCATTATCGTCTAGTGGTAATAATTTAATTTATTTTTAAATGGTATATAATAAAGATAAATTGTTATTTTTTTTATGAATAGATTCTATTGAGCCATTGTCTACTAGTGAATCTGAAAAAGAAAATAACATATCTGAAAAAGAAAATAATATATCTGAAAAAGAAAATAATGTAACGGAAAAAGAACATAATTTTATTCAAAAAATTATTGTAATTCCGGAGATTTGTGGTCACTGTCATAAAAAGTTTGTTCAAAATATATCTATTATTATAATTAATCATTTATTTTAATTTTTATTAAGTACAAAATGTAAAAAACAATTTCAGAATCAAATTTAACAATTATATGGTCAAATGTCTGGACTGTAAAATTATAACTCACCTGGAATGTAAAGATTTTATCCCTATGATTTGTTCAACTGGTCAACTACAACTTAATGCTTTAAATGTCAGTAATTTATTATTGTTGTACTTTTAACTTAATTTTAATAAATTATTATTACCAACAGTGTGGTATCCCACCCTCGATTGTTCATTGCATTAGTGAAATCGAAAGAAGAGGATTGGATACAGTTGGACTATATCGGGTGTCTGGTTCCGATAAAGAAGTAAAAAATTTAAAAGATAAATTTCGCAAAGGTTTACCGGATTTAAAAGATATAGACATACATGTTTTGTGTAGTTATCTGAAAGACTTAATTCGTATGCAAAAATATAATCTTATATCTCAAAGTGATTTATCAAAGTTGACTGATGCATTCAAAAATAAAAATAATGTTTCAAATTCACTTTGTCAAACTGTATCAGAATTGCCACATTCTAATCGTAACATACTTGCATTCCTCATTATTCATTTGCAAAAGTATATTCTTATTATTAATTATTATAAATGCTTATTTTCCAAAAACTAATTTTGTTTTACCATTTAATTTTTATTTTTAGGGTAGCTAGTTCATCAAAATGTAATATGGATTATAACTGTCTAGCAATAGTTTTTGGTCCTACAATTGTTGGTGTTACTAGTACTTCCTTAGATGATTTACATATTAAATTTGAACTCATTTCTAAAGTAAGTTACTAAGTTTGTCACTATTTTTTTAAAATTGAAATTATTGATAAAACTGAAACAAATAATTGTTTGGAAATCAAATATTATATGTATTGGATATTATCTCATTTAGATTGTAATAGAATTGCTGAAGTTGCCTACAGATTTTTGGCTTAGTTTTTTGAAACCTAATAACAATTCTCCCGATGAACTATTGCATAGTACTCCAACTCAAAGTCAACCTCTAACACCAGGATCATCTAAACGTTTTTTTTCTTCTGGGTAAGACAACTAATACGTTGTATTTGATTTGATGATTTAATTATTTAATTTTATTTTTGAACAGAATAAAAAGACGAATATTAGACTCCCCCAAAAAAAATAAAATTGCTAAACAAGTTGAATTTTAAATCAAGAACTGAATTAAGAAAATTTTTAAAATATGTAATGTTTAAGTATGTAAGATTCGTATTCATTTAAAAGAAATGTATTTTAAGAACTTGACTTAAACACCAAACAGATAATTTTTATATGATGTTAATTTTACAAATTGTTTTTTGTACTACTTTACGTAAGTTGTGATTATATTATTTTTATTTTTTAATTTCAAACTGAAGTATTTATAAATTAAATATTATCTAGTTTCTATGCAAGTATATTGTAATTTGTTTTGTTTTTAACAATTATATGATACCAGGATTAATGTTATTTGTTAAATTATCAAAAAAATATAGTTCAAGTTGGTTTTACATTGGTATTATTATTATCGTTTTCTTTTACAAATATTTTTGTTGGTTTGAATATATTTTAATCAATATTTTTCAAAAAGTGTATTACAATTAACTGGTAAACTGAAAAAACTTAAATTTTAATATTACTTAAATTAATTAATAGGCATGTACACAAAAAAGTAATTTTTTTCCTGAAAGTTTATTGGTGGAAGGGGAGTCAGGTGTAGGTTATACATTTTCATATTTATGTAATCTAATCAAACAAAAAGTTTACACAATTTCAGTTATGGGACTATTTTTAAACATCAATTTTTAGATAATATAAAACCTTCAGTGTACTTACCTGTTGATTAACTATGTTAAGTGACTACTACTTGTATATATTAGTTATATAATAGATTTTGTCTGAACCTGATTTAAACTTATTTTTACCACTTACCTAATAGATGAATGTGTTATGAATTAAATATTTTAAAAATAAAAACAAAAATATACTTAACTAATATATTAACGAAAACATTGTCTTTAAGTAAACATAAAAACTTTAAAAACTTAAAATTAATTTATATAATAATACTAATAATAAAAAAAAAATGTGATTGAACGTACATACTGAACTACTCTCTATACAGTATCCACAAGCATTATTCATTCAAACATAATGTAAGATTTAATTATTATTCTTTAAATGTTATCAATAAATACAATATTATAATTTTAATTTTTAATTATAAAATAAATATGGAATTTTAATGTTTTTAATTTATACACTTTAATAACCTACATAATTATTAACTGTTTTCATATATTTTAGATTCATTAAATAGAGTGAGCTTGTTTTAATTACAACTTAGTACTAATTAATGTTAAGAAAAAATTATTTTGATTGATGTTAGTTAAAAAAAATATATATATTTGCTGAATATCTTAAAAATAAGTAAAGTAAAGTAAAGTAAAATAAAATATTTTTTTTATAAACTTATTTAATTTTACGGAATGTAAAATTCAGTCTAACATTTTTTGCTTTTTTTTCTTTGGGAATCGAGTGAAACCAATAATCATTTGTAGGCTGATTCATCATTAAAAGACTGCCATTATGTAAATCTAATTTTATAAGTTCTACTTGTCTTATTTTCTTTCGTACATCTGTATGTTTAAACACAAATTTTCTTGTCTGCCCCAAAGATACAGATGCAATGGGTATTGTTTTGTCTAATTCTACTTCATCATCTCTGTGTTCACCCATATGATCCTCTCCATTTTTATACCTTAAAGTTTTGTTATAAAATTATTTAGATAATTTATCTTTAAATTTGACGTACCATAACATAATACATCTACGTTTTTACCTATTGACTAGGACAAAATTGTAATCAACTCCACGTGCGGTGTAAATTTTCTTTTTCAGATCATACAGCGGTTGTGGCCATGGTTGCGCTGGTATGATAGTACCAGAAAACTTATAACTAATGCCTGTGTCACCGAAAGCTACTTGCTGCCTGGGTATGGGATAATACTGTCCAAAGACTTTCACCTGCGACAGACGACCGTCAAAGTAACTTACGTTATCTTCCATGTAATTTAGCAGAGCTACACTCTCAGTCGCTGTTAGAAATCTCTCGCAATAATCCAAGTCTAAATTTTCAGCGACGATTTTTCGCCACTGTGACGGCTGAGCATTTTTCATAAGTTTTTCGTAGAGAGTAACTGCCATAACTATTATATTACTGAATAATGCATAGATAAGTATAATATAATGATTATTAAACGATAGATTGTATTAGGAGAGAATACGTGAGAATAAAATACTATAAGAAAAACAAATCATTTTGACCGGCAGTTCATCATTGTTCTGTTCTGAAGTTTTATTTTCATATAATCATACTATTTACGGATTTCAAAAACCTTTTATCAGTGAGTGATGTCAAAAAACCCGGCAAAAATCAGGTGATTTGTTTTTTTTTTCGTGATAAAGTTTTATAAACTGATAATACGAATAATAAAGTTAATTTTTTCCAAATAAAATATAATATTATTATTACAATTAATATTATTGTTTATTAATTTATTATATTTACAATTTACATATTAGGTACATTACAATGAATTAGTTAACATTTATGAAAATAATTGAACTCGTGGCGATAATATTTCGTCGACATAAACATCATCGTACGCCAAATGTCAAATTCTATGAATTTTGTATTTTTATGAATAGTATTCAATGGCAAATTCAAATAAAATTAAAGCTCTGCTATCTGATTTGGGCAGATCGACTAAAAGAGGTGTAAAAAAATGCCCATCATGTGGAACATACAATGGAACAAGAACTGTGGTGTGCAAGACGTGTTATCTATTGTTAAAACCAAATAATAAAAGAGTTTCACCATCTGAAGTGTGTCGACTACTTACACCTTGTTCGTCTCGGGTATATTCAACCCTTATATTTTTAAATAAATAACATTTGTAGAATTTAAATGTTTAAATGTTTCAGATTTTTTCTTACATATCTTCTGAAAATACTGATTTTGAAGAAAGAGGATTTATTCATTTTCCTGATACTAAGAATAAAGAAATTAATAAACTGGATACAGGACTTTGTTTAGTCCGTTCTTGTGGTAGTCGCTCATTTGATAATAATATCCTGAAATGTCATGCAAGTTTAATTATTGTATTTTAATAGTTATTAACTCATTTATATTTTGTTTGATATTGGACAAATTATTGATATCTAAATTTTATTTTTAATTTTCAATAGACATTTTAACACACATTTTTAAATATCATTAATATTAACTATATAAATATTTGCTAGACATAATTCAAACATTCTCGATTTAAAAATTTGTAAAAAATATTTATAAAATGTAGGTACTTGGATAATGTTTAAATTTTATAGTTTCTTATAAATAGTTAGTATTTTTATGAGTTAAAAATTAAAAAAGTATGACTTAACAGTTAACTAGTGGTGTTTGTTGCTTGGGTCTTAATACTTAAGTATATAAAATAATTCATAGTTAATAAAAAGGTATTAAAATGAATTATTTAAATATTTTGTGCTAAAAGTCTTTAAATTGTTGTAATGATGTCTATTACTTTCAAGACCGCATGAATTAATTAAGAATATCTATTTTTTATAAATATGACTTTCTTATACTCCTTATTTAGTAGTTATTAAAAATGTTTACAGATGTGAAAAAACTAAAATAACTTTCGTAAAAATCAAAAGTTATAAATTAATAATTATAAAATAATTTAACTTATAAATATTATTTGTTATAGGAAAGCGTCTTAAATACAAATATACAAAGTGAACCCTGCAAACACATAGAGACTTGTTTTGATTGTAATACAATTGGTGTATCATTGAAAATCGACCAACAGATTTTAGAATCTTTTAGAGTTCCTCAAAATGTAAAACAAGTATGTTGCTTTATTTATTCAGTCAACTCTTAATATCTAGTGCTGGTGGATATTTGTGTGTGTGTAAAGAGGTATAAATGATGGTCTCAAGTATTTTTCTGATATTAAAGGGGTAGTTACATAGATTATAATTATCAAAATTATACGGAAAATGAAATTCTTTTCAAAATGAGCTTTATAAATGTTTATACACCTTTAATAGACCACAATATATAAACATCTACTGTAGAACTAATTTTACGTAAAACAAAATTATAACTTTTAAGTAAGGTTTGAAAAGTCTTATATTTACATGTTTTTTTCTGTTACTTATAAAATATTCTAAGTAAGAAATAAATTTGATTTATGTAATTAAGTTCAAAATTTGACTTGGCATACATTTTTGCATATTGAGTTGTTTTGGTTGACATATTTGACAAATTTAAATATTTTATAAATTATTATTATTAAATCATAGTTTAATGCACATACTGTTTTCTTCTGTTTTTTCTTATAAATTTAACTGCTTATTTCTAACAATATTTTAGTTCAGTAATTTCCAAACTCTAATAATTATTAATAAATATTTATATTTATTTAATTTTTTTAATTATTTCATAATTGTCAATTAAATAAAACAATTATTTACTAATTTTAATTCCATACTTGTAGTTATATTTTAAATATTTTTAGTGAAAAAGTCCTAAACCCTAAGTAAACACTTAATTTAGTTTCAAAACCACTATTAATTACTGATTCATTATATTATATAAATAATTTTCTTAATATCCATAAATTAATTCAAATTCTCTATAAATTAGTATCAACCACTCTCTTATTTTCGACAGCAATACCTGTATCTAAGAAATCAACATATTTTCTTTAAACTACTATGACATTTATAGTTTTGTTTAACTCAAAAACATTTTGTATGTTGTAAGACTAAACTATTAAGTAATTGTTTGTAATGTATTATTTTTTTAATCTAGGAAGTATGGACAAATTTTATTGATAACAAAAAACCATATTTACAACGTGTATCAGAAAATATATTTGTTGTTCGATGCAAAATCTCTACTCAAAACCCTTTGGGCTATTTACATTGTATTATTGGAAAATACAATAGATGCTTTTGTTGTACTACTACATTGGTTACAGTTGATCAAATGGTAATATCTTGATAAATTATAATATTAGATTATTACGCTATTTATACTAATTAATTTTAACCAAATTATTTTTATTAGGATCAAATTCCAGATTTAAATACATACTTTTGTTGTCACTACATTGCATGTTTAAGTGCTATAGCAACTTCTCGATACATGGTACAAGAGTTTGAAAAAAATCTTAATCCTTTTGTATCTGTTTCTACATTGTCTGCAACTATTGCTCAACTTGACAATTTGCCAAGTATGTTATTATCTTAAAGATAAAAAGTACCTAGTCTTACTTTGTTCAATTTTACCAGGAAACCTGACAAATATAAATTAAATTAAATTTACTATTATATGATGACTGGAAATTCTAGTTTTCATAATCTTTTTTAATTTTTTTTAAATTTAAATATGACTATTGAATTTTAACTTAAATATATTTTTAATTATATTATTTACAGAACAACTAAAATTAATAGTATAAAGTTAGAAATAAAATTTTACTCTCGTTTCATCCATAATTGTCATTATATGGGAGAGCTGTTACAGTGGTACATGCAATCCACAATATATAATAAATAGAAAAAATGTTGAGAACCTCTGATTTTAAGCTTTTACCGAGGTGGTCAATTTTATATACTTTAGGGCACCATAATAATTTATACATCTCTGTACCTATTTCCTATTTGGCAATAGTATAAATTACAATTAATTAATTTTTCAAAGAAAACATTTTTTTTTTTCATAATTTGAGTGTTAAATTCTTTACAAAATGTAATCACTTGTCTTATAGTATTTTATATTATACTTATAGTTAAATGTTTCAAAAAAAGATTTAATATTTATTATAGATGTCCAGGTTGCAATGGCAGAAGAAAGTAATGGGCCAGTCACATTTTTTGATGATCAGATGATTATCCCTAGTGAAACTTGCGTCTTAGAAAGCGTTACTCCTAAATATCAAAGAATAGTTCCAAATATATTATCAAAAGTATTCATTTAAATTTTAATATTAAACATATCTATTATTTTATGTTCATGATTATACTAAATATGCCGAGAGAGGGCAAGTCGGCGGTGACCTAAATCGGTTTTTTTGCACATTCCCAAATGTCACTCTGCTATAGGAAAACCGGTTTTGCTAGCAGGGAGATACAGGAGGATGCGCGGCCCGACTTGCACTCACTCGGCACACTCAGTATAATAAAATAATTAATAAATGGTATGTCTTAAATCACATTAATTATTTGGTTTGAGCATAAAAACTAAAAATATATTTAATTCTGATGACCTATGTTTAACTAATACTAAAAATATATAACTTTTTTTTTAGAAACGATCTAAAAAATCTCAAAACAACTCAAGAATAAAGAAGAAAAGCTGTATGATATTAATTATTTTATTTTAGTGTTTAAATATTTTGAATTTGTATTAATATAATAAATTTTACTTAGGTCACAAAGAGCCACAGCTCGTAAATCCTAATCCAGTATTAAGTTTTGAAAAATGGATTTCTTCCGTTACAGAACGCATTAATCAAGAAATGCATTATCAATTTGATGGTAATCCACCAACCATGGTGTTTCATATTCACAAGGTTAGTTATTAATTTGTTGACGTGTTCTAGAAAGAATCAAGGACAAAATTATATTGTATTGTTAAATGATAAAATATATTTCTAAAGCTTGGTATATCAAACAAAAAATATGTAAAGAAGTTTTTTTTACAGATGTTTTTTGAGTGTTTGCGAGAACGTATGTGTGTGGCTTCTGAAAAAAAACGTTTACCTAATTATACTTTGGTGTTTATGAAGCGTGACTCATTACCTTTAGGCACATTCACAAAGTATACTTGGCATATTACTAATATAATGCTGATAAAGAAAATTTTTGAAACACCTTTAGTACCTCTTAATATTAGTCGCAGTTTCATTAAAAACACAGATGGTACGTATGATGCTTTCGAGCCTGAAAAGTATGACAATATACCAACTGATAAATCTCATCAACCAATTCAACCAAATGATTTGAAGACATTTCTGAAAGTTGGTTAGTATATAAAAATTAGTAATTATAGTTATATGTATAACAATCATTATTATTAGACATATTTATAGAAATAAAAGGTTTTAAAGAATTTTTTATTTTTTAGGTATTGTAAATAAGCATCAGAAAGAACCAACACCATTTATTATCGAATGGATTCCTGATGTTCTTCCTGTAACTGAGATTGGTGAATTAAGACTGACATTCAAGTATGGACATATGCCCCCAAAAGAAAATACTTCTTAATGTTATATATTATTTTGAATTTCATATAAATCATAAACATTATTGCTGTATTCACAATACATCAAATCATTTAACAAATGTTATTTATATACTTAACTAATATCTGTAAGTATATAGACTTCATATTTAAAATATAAGCACATAAGTGTAGATGCTAAAAAATACTATTTCAATACTGATGCTTTTATTGTGCACTTTTATAAAACTGAAACATGTTTTATATTCCTCATCCTTGTCAAACAAAATGTTTATATTATAAATTCATTTTTTGTTTTTTAACTTTTTAACAATGTTTGTTTTTTTATATAATTTATGTATGTTTGAAATTATTTATATTTAAAATATGTGCAATATAAATTTTATTTTTGTCCATATTAAAGTTAAAAATATTTTATTTTGTTCTCATCATTGGGTCAATTTTACAGTATCATATGCAAATCTTAACCCATAAGGCATAAGTATTATGGATAATTTTTTAATAAATGATATTTAATAAATAATAATAAAACATTGATTGAACAGTAATAGTTTGTATAGGCTTTTAGGCACATGAATATAGTATCTTTCTTGAACTGTGATTTTCCTTAAAAATAAATTATACAGTATTTGGAAATTTTAATTTTATAACACTTCACAGACAAGTCATTATTTAAATTTACTGTAAATATTGAAAAACTGCAGTTTATCTTAGAATGAACATAATTTTATCATGAAATATTGATAATTTATACAACATATAATATTATGTTGATATTATAACAAATTTTAATTTATCAATAATCGATTTGATCAATATACATTTTATTATGCTTAATATTTTATTAAATACCTATGAATGGGCGTTTATCTAATGTTTACTCAATTAATAAGACCGGGAATCAGAAATCAATAATTTTTTGATGTTTACCTGAAGAAAATAAATGCAAAATTAAAATTAATGAAAATCTCATTTAGTTATTTCATTAAAATACATTTCTTGTCTGAGGGACAGTTACTTTGTTTACATGCTGCCACTTGGTAACTTCTTATTTAGAAAATCCGTTTTAACAACCTTTCTTATCGACCACGATAATTAATCATAGTTTTCAAATATATTTTATAAAATAATAAAAAGATATAAATACCTGGGTCTTAGCTTACCAATTTATAGAATTATCAGTAACATTAAAGATTTTATTATTCTAAGTGTATGTATCAAAAATTAGGTCAATTTTTTGGTACACAGTCAAGGGGTTAAGTCAAATGTTGACATAATGTATTTTATTTCTAATAAATGAGGTCTCTTTTTGGTAAAAAAAGATTAGGTCTAACACTTTTCTTCTTCAAACAAATTTAGTTTAATGCACTCGGTATAAATTAATTACTTCATTTTAATACAATTTGTGGTATATTTTATTTAGTTTGATTTAAAAAATAAATATATTTGAACAATACAATTCCAACACTATTTATGACTGATTTTAAAATGGCCAATAAGGATTAAGCTATAAATAATTAAGTCTTAAGTTAATAATAATAGACTAAGTTATACCATAGGATTGTAACAAGTAGTCAAGTTACTAAAATCAAGATAGTTATGACGGTTCATATTAATGAAATTGTACATTCCAATAAATTCTAAAACCATAATTACATTGAAATCCTTATTAATGATGAATTTTTGAATTTTTATTGTTAAATGAAACACAATGAGTAGTAGAAAAATATGTACATTTTTTTATTTATCAGTAAATTATAATGTGCAACTATTTATACAATAAGACAATTTTATTGAATATTTAAAAATGTATATTACTATATTAGTAGTTTTTGATGACCTGAATATATTAATATATTAATCGTATAAATTAATATTATTCAATGTATGGTTTCCTTGTTTCTTAGATTACGTTGATTTTCTAATGATTTTCCACTTTCCCAAATTTCTTTATTAAATTCATTCTTTCCAGAACATAAAGCAATCAATCTATAAAATAAAATAATTAGTTAAGTAAATGACAACTATCTAAATTTAAGTTACAAAACTTACCTTGAAATCATCATAAAACGATGCAAGTCATCACCAGACACATTTTTGGGATCAGCTTTTCGCATCTCTACGTAATCATGTTCAATTACCTAAAAAAAAAAAATTAAATTGAATTAATAAATTATTATATTTTTCATAAAAACTTTGTATATAATAACTTACTTTTAAAATATCCTCATCATAGTTAAAAGGAAATGTTGAAATTATTGCTATATATTTTCTCAATTTGTCTAAAAGATGTAACTGACTTTTTAGGTAGCCATGTACTGAATTCATTGTCTCTTCAACGTTAGAACAAGATGGGTCTGGTTTCAATACAATATCAATATCATACTAAAATTAAACATGTTATTAATTATACAATTTAAATCTATTAGTAACTCATTATATTACAGGTAGAATAGATTTTCCAATTGATAATGTCAGTACTGGTATTTGAGTTTCATAGTCCATTCCGTAATAAGTGAAATCATACTTCATTTGTTGGTTAGAAATTATATTTTTTAGAGCTTCAAAATTTTGCATTCCTAAGAGAAAATAGTTAATAATAAAATTAATACCAACATCAATAATATTGTTGATTTTCATAAGCAAAACTAGACAATTTTATTAAGACAGGCCAAATTGAATAATTCTACTAACTGCTAATTCAGTAGGATACTATGATATCTCGCCAGCATTAGGTCAGGCCATGGTCTGACTGGCCTGACCTGTAGTTTAGCCTATGTGTATTCTAATACTTTATTTTTTCAATTATGAAACTGGCCTGGAGAAACCATTTAAGCATGAAAAAGATAAAAAAACTGAGAATTGCAAGAAAGATTGACAGAATACTAAGAAAATTAATAATTGAGAAAACCATGGCATTGAAAGCAAATAAATGGGCACTTAAAATGAATGTGTGTGATGTAGATAGCAGGGAGTATTAAGGTGAGTTTAAGCCAAGTTTGTATAAATGCTAAGATGGTAAGGTATGTTCAAAACTATGAAAAAATAAATAAAATAGTCATAACATTTATATGTGTATTATTTTATAGTAATAAAAAAAAAATGTAATTAATAAGAAATATAAAACCTGGATACAGATTAAATGGTTATATTGGATTATTATTTTTTTCGTTATCAACTTGATAATTAAATGTATTAAACATATAGATTATCGGCCTACAGATCGATAGTTTCTGTCAGACAATAGTCAGGTTTACTATTTCAAATCTAGGAAAATACATGATAGTTATTCTTTTTTTTAATTTAAATTCATTTTTCATTTTTTTTTTTTTTTTTTTTTTATTACTAATTAATGTAAATTTTTAGTCATGCATTTTAAAATAAAATAAATATGCTTCTTTCTTGTTTTTTTTTTTTTTTTTAACAAATGTGTGCTTTTATTTGTTATTTATTATAGTGTAAAATCCGAGCCCTAGTCATAACTAAATACTCAAGTTATATATGTAGAAAAAATGTTAGATATCAGTAAGATTGTAATCATATATTTACACAAACTAAAAAAATATCGATATATAGTTGTTAAAATACTTCATATTAATTTTAAATATATGTCTTCTATGCTTTTTTGTCAACATAATAAAATTCTAAATTAGAGTAGATGATAATGCACGTTTCTCATGTTTCTTATTTCAGTTAATCATAGATTAGAAAAAAAAATATTTTAAATATGCAATTATAGTAAAATAATATAAATATTTAAACAAATTAAAGTGTACCTTTACTATCCAAATTTCCAGGTTGTAAATCTGTTTCATCTAAGACCAAATGTGTCCTATCTGATAACTGTAATAATCCATTCAAGAGTCTATTGGAAGTATAGCATTTTCTGAAACAAAATACAATTTTATTTATTTATAGCATTCTATAACTAATATCTAATTTATCAATGTAGAGTAAATATAATTTATTTAAATAGTATATAGATAAATGTACCTATATTATAATATATAATTTTAAAAATCTCAAATACTTCTTTTAACTATAATAGAAGTTATAAACCTAACTTAAAAGATAGTGTATTTTATTTTAAATAAATGGTCACGACACACTAAGTGTTACTAAAATATAATGTTTAGTTATACTTTGTACTTCTGACATATAAGATTTTTATTATAAAATTATTAGATAAAATATTTGATAAATGATTCAATAATGCATTTCATTACATAATGTTTTCTTTAAATTATAAAACACTATGATACTAGTTCTAAATTATACACGCATAATTAATTTTTAATATTGGTTACTTTTAGGTTTAAAAAAATTTAACATCTTCAACATTTGTGGCATACTGCAATGATGTTTATGGCATACTGGATGAAAACCACTGAATCACAAAATACTAACTATGAAGTTAGGGTTTAACTGGTGTCCAACTTAATACTATTATTTTAGTACACAACAATAATTAAGTGTCTAGCAAGTTTGGAAGCATATTATATGCATAAATAATAAATATAGAACTTTTGTATAGGTAGATAATAAAATAAAATATACCTTGGAATCATATCCATGTTGTTCAAAGTGTGTATTTGGATTGATAAATACTCGCTTTTTACTACCAAATAAGATATCAATGAGTATAAATGTTTTGTGTAATTTTTGTCAATACTTTCAGGTATTCCACGAATGTTTAATGAGAATTTTCCAGGAACCAAATTGTGTTGTCTATTATAACTAAATAAAAAGATAAAATATATACATATAAATAAAAACTTTACTCGTATGAACACCAATAGAAAAAATAAATAGTATTTAACATTAATTATACATACGTGGTTGATATAAGGTAAAATAATAAATAATCAGCCACTAAAGAATCTCCTAATAATGCTTGAGTTAATACCAATTTTAACTCTGCGTGAATGTTTGAAGCTTCATTCCAGATTAAATTTTCTGTTTAATAAATTTATTAGCATCATAATAATATCAAATATACAAATTGAATAAATAAAACATAAAAAAAAAATTAACTCACTCGATTCTTCATTTTCTGAGATTAAAGTTTTTAGTAGTTTCAATTGAACGGCATGTATACAATGTGTTTCTTTAGCTATTGAAGATTGTTCATGTAGATTTTCATTGTCCTCTTGAATTGTTCGTCGGTCAAGAAATCCTACAACTTCTACGATTTGGTTTACTTTTAGATCATTAGTATCAAAATCTTCAGGGTATACCTAAATGTTTACATTTGTTTATAAATATATACATAATAAAACATGATAATACAATAGATGACAAAACAACAAAATTATACTTACAAAAATAAATATTTCCTTTGAGTACTTTTGACATGCTGGATCAAGACGAATACGTTTACTCGTATTATCTTCTCTAAATCAATATAATATAGTTCAATAATAATATAATGTTAATAATTTCGTAAAAAGTATTAAATAATTACATACACTTCAACATTCTGATTTGCATTAGCTATCTCTTTGGCCCATTCATTCAATCCTGGAATAGGAATACAGGCAATAATCTGTCTTTCCATCAATGCATTTCCAAATACAACTTCTTCTCCAGGCTGCAAAATGAATAAAATATATAAATAAATAAAACATATATTTTTTTTCTTTGGTAAATGATTATTGTTACTTGAATATTTTGAGTACTGCTATGATATTTTGCTCGACGAGAAGCAACTTCTTCATTCTCAGCATTGATAATTGTAAAACTGCTGCTATAGTATTCTGGATTTAACATATCTTGTATCATTCCTTTAAATCGTACTAAGCTTCCAAGAGTTGTTTTATCATCAAATAATAAAGGTATCTAAAAAGTAAAATTGTTTTCATGAGATTTTTATAATAAAATAAATGTGTTAAATATACCTAGTGAAAAAATAGTATAGTAATTCAAAACAGATTCCAAGAAACATTCAATTTTTATGTTAGGTACTTACAATTAATAAATATTAGATACTATGTATTTGTACCAACTATCTAACAACTAACAACAAGATATAAATTAGGAAAGGTACCTAAAAACATTTTTTATTTAACCATTTTTGTAAAATTATAATTTCAATTAAGAGTCAGTAGACAATATTAGGGGTATTATCATTGAATAATATTAAAGTATTATCCTTCCTATTTTTACAAAACTTATTTTGATGCTCACAACTTCTGCTTATTAATTTTGTTTTTATTCATAAATATACAATTATTTTAAAGATCGATAAACTATCAATTGCAATTACCTTCTCCCAATTTCCTGGTTCATTCAGAGTTTTCTTGCATTCGCCTTCATTTTCGTTCCAAATATCAGCAGTCCACGTATCCATACTACTGAGTGTGTAATAAGTAAGCGAAATATAATAATTGTAATAATTTTAAAGAATATAAAATACAATAAATTATTAATAGATCAAGTTCTAAACAATTGTTAAGATCATAACAAGGAAGAAAAAACGAAGCACACCACTATTATAGAAGAAATATAAGAGTACAAGTTTATTACTTAAGAGTTAGAGCACTGTAATCAGTAAGTAATTAAAACCTTTGACTTTCAGGTATGTCAACAAGCGTCCTATTTTTAATTATTTATTAATAATTTGAAATCAGAATAATTATTAAGCTCAGACATACATTACGTTACATTAACACATTACGGTCTAAGCCTTTAGGAATTAAAAAAATGTGCTATCAATCCAAAGTTTTCCCTCGCTTTTTCTTTGTTTATCGCTACGATGTAGATTAGAAATATCGTGGTTTATTCCATGGACCAATAGATCTATGAAAAAATGAAAAAGAGGCACGATTTAAGATAATTTACCATAATATCATTGTACTATATTATCTTAAATTATGGTCTAAATGGTCTAATTATAGAATTATGTATAATATACGAACGTACATACGTATAGGTATACGTCCGTGGTATAATAAAATATTATGTCTATGATCCTTACGTCACTTGAGACTAGAGACCAGTTAATAGATAGCGTAAGTGGTATTAAATGAAAAAATTCCATCATTTTAGGTCTTCGTATTTACTATTTATGACCTATCTATTTTTATAATTTTGCACTTGTACGCTCGAATAGTTGAATAGTTATATTTTTTGGCAGAAAATAATTCAAGTGTTCTATATTATAACATTTTACAAACTTTTATAAAAAATAATAAGGTCAATGATTATTTACTATCTAATTCGTTAAGTACCTAGTTCTATTATATTTCAGTGGTGTATAAAGATTAAAGAAGGCTCTATATTCCCCCTCACCATAAGAATCTATTTCTAAAAAAAATTGTATTGTTAAAAACAAAATTACAAAAAAATCATATTTTACCACCGAGTTTTGTAGACACTTTATAGTGTATAATTAGAGGTATGTATCTATATTATCTATAATATGATAATGAAGTAGGTATAAATAATAAACTATACTGCAATAGCCAATAGGTACTTAATAATATAAGATATCTTATAGTAGGTATATCTATTATTAATAATATTATCAGTGGCAAATCTTAGATTTTTTATGGGGGTTAAGGTAAAAATATGTTATTCTGTATACTTCACCCAGTCCATCCTAAACGAAAGACTCATTTTATTCCTCAAAACTAATGTACTTTAGATAACACTATAGTGCTTAATATTTAAAAGGGTATAAGTATGACGAATAAAAACTTAAAAACCCATTTAAAACAAATTCCTTTATTAAAAAAAAAACTTTATCACTGCACACTATTTTACATAAGTATCTATTATAATTTTTATCATTCACATTAACAAAAACAGTTTCATTTCACAAATTCCCAATATTAAAGGCAAAAGTAATAATATAAGAAAAAATACTAAATTATATAACAATTAATTATTATATAAATTATACTGATGTAGATTTAAGTAATTAATATGATAGAATTAAAGTACGATTACATTGGTTATTATTACCTATCGAATAGAAATATCTGCTTGTAGAGCTTTTATTTTCTGATTTTAAAGGAATTGGGAGTACATTATATTTTAATGGTTTAATACTTACCAGATTAAAAATTGTTATATACTATATAGGTACCTATATGTTAATCGTTAATGTAATAATTTAATATAAAATACCATCTGTGATAACACTTTTTAATATTTCATAAGTGTTACGTACCATTCATTTTTGAATCAATTTCCTTTATGATTACATCCGGTTACCTATCAATTATTAGGAAAAATTACTTTTTTTTTTTTTTTTTGGTACCCATTTCGTTTAAAAATGTACTTAGCCTACTGAAAAATACATGTTGTATGGAGTTTTTCTAGAAAGCAACATCCCAAGGGGGGGGCTGCTATACCTAGTACCGTATACCCTTTTTTTGAATTAGCCTCCGCCCCAACTAAGTCTCTGAACCACCCTATTGGCGCATTTAAGATTTTTTTAAGGGAAGTGTTCAAGTGTCGCCAAAATATATAGAAATCTACCTATGTATTACATTATTAGGTATTTATAAATTACAATTAAGGTTATAAAAATCATTGGTTAATCAAGACGTTTAATAAATGTTTTGAAAAAATATATAAATACATACTATTATCTTACTTAATAGTTAATTGCAAAATACGTCTTAAAGGATGATACCTACTCTTTTAAACATAATTGCTATACTTACAAAATATATATCTATCATTACTATAATAGAATGACATATTGACATAGGTGTATTAGTTAACAGTAAATTATACATATTAAAAACATTCTTGTCTAGTTTACTTACTTCAACGTAATAACAGTATAATAAACATTTTAATTAAAAATAGATCTTTTATAAAAAAAAATAAATATTATATTACCTTTTATACGAGTAGATAGCTTTTTAAAATTTTTCAAGATATATTTAGCTGTAGTTTAGAATGTAGTATATCTATTTTTTATTGTAGGTATGAACTTTTTTATAGCCCTTACATATATATATACATATTATTGTTATTATTTATTAACTGCATCCTTACTAAATTGTGCATAAAGCATTATAGGTACAGCCGTACAGGTGTTATTATAATTAACAATTTTAGTTATATTTTAAATTTAACTACCTATATATTTACACGTATTATATTTGCACTGAGTAGTTTTAAAGAGGTAGTTTATCATTATATCAATGTATAGTAAATTGTGTTTATTTTTTATTAATTTATAAATAAAAATACATGAATAAGTAAAATATTAATAAATTATAAAAAAAGATAGGATTTAGACGCACAAATGACAAAAAAAATAATTTATGTATAAATTAATTTTTATAATTCAATATTATTATTTTATAAAAATATGAATAGTTTTGTAACAAATTGTTTAATAATTTAATATTTTTCACGAATTTAGATAGTGTTAATGACAAGTTTATTTACTAAAACGATAAATAAGTGCAAAATTTAAAGTTTAAGTGTCATGTATACATTATACTGGTACATAAATTAGGCGCTATAATATTAGTATAATACAGTTTTTATAATTGTAGGATAAAAAAGTTTTTACACTTTATTTTATGATGAGATAGCATTATGCAAAAAATATAGATAATAATAAATTCGTTTGTGTTATAATAGAACATTTCAAAATATTTCGAATACACTCGGACGTTGCGGCATCATTATAGGTACCTAATGGATTAAATACAACTATATACATTATTAAAGTTGTTTACTCAATAAACAAACATTTGTTTTCAATTTATTATTTAACTAAACTAGTTCTTATAAAAATATGATAAAATAACGTAGGTATATCTAATACAAACAAGATAAGTACCCATATAGATAGTAAATTCGAGTAATAGGTCAAATGAAAACATTAACCTATAAGTTAAGGGTGTTAGAGAAAGTTATTCGTTTTCTAAAAGTATGTATGAGAATATTGTGATAGAGATGCCAAAAACATTGTTATAGGGCAATATGCGTAATTAATATAAAGAGATAAGTGGGGAGCGAATGAGAGTTTAAATAAAACACGAGCACCATATGACTGAGTATGGCTAAGTTTAGTGTTTCGCTAGCCGATACATATTGTATTTTTAAACCTTCGAGATTCGAAAACCACAAGCAGCTTGAGCCCAGTAGCTCAGTAGTGTTCACCTTCTCTTGGCATTAATACCGACAACAGAAAACAAACAAAATGGTTAGTACACGTCTCTTAATATATTACCTAATATTTTAAACTTGTTCTTAAATAATTTAAACTTCATTGTCTAAAATAAGTTTTAATAAATGAAAATATAATTTATGCCTAGATATAACTTACTAGAATAACCTTCATATTTTATTAAACAATATTATAACAAGTATAATGTATTGAATGCATAATATTAATTATTAAATGTATTAAAGATATTTATATAAGTGGTACAGGTTTTGTTAATTTTTATAGAATTTATAATAACTAATTATTATTTTAGTTTTATTAAAAAATATCTTGTAAGTCATAGGATAATGAAACGAATGTACAATAGCATTGAACAATAATTATCTAATTATTTTATTTTAAATTACAGTACATAAAAAAAGAAAACATTTCTTCGATTCTTCATAAAAAATAATAACAAGAAATTAAGATTTTCTATCACACTATCCATAAATTGATATTTATATATTTTAAATTATAATTTGTATAAGAATATTAAATATATCATTCGTATATTAAATGGTTATACAAATATACAAGAAGAAAATTATTTTAAAAAATAAATTCAATTGGGTTATTTTTTATTCGTCAAATATTCATACATAATAGAATGCTTAATATATATATTTTTTTATCGTTCTATATTTTGCTAGAATGACGGCTATTAGAGCTACACGAATTTACATTTATAAACTTTTTTTTATATTTAACCAGGAAGACCACAATCATCATAGTTTAAAAACAATTTACTATATTTATTATTATTAAGATTTAAAACGTTGATAAAGTATATAATGCATAATTACATGAAATGAATAATAAGTTATAACAACTATTGTACTACAAAATATAAATGCAGATTTATATTCATTAATTATACCTAACTTACCTAATTTTAAAATAATTTTAACTAGATTACTTATGATAATAATTATTAATTATTATTATGACATAGGTTTATAGGTACTCTTGTGTAATAAATTTTGTTTTTAATAAAAATATGTTTAGTTATATAATTAATTCTGGCATATTAAATTTTTGTTTTAAAATGGAGTTTTTAAACATGTTAGATCAAATATAAAGTTGGCAATAAGTTTTGCTCATTTTTTGGACTCAGCTAGATTTATAATTAGAATATGGCACGTAAATGACATCACATTGGCAAATTTCCCAACTTACGTTGTAGGTATTTCTAAAGTTAGGAATTTCATTGAACTCGTCTGCAAGAAATAATAATGAAGTAGACTATAGAAACAAAAATAAAAAAATATTAAAGATAATGTTTAATAATATATTGCCGACCGGTAAGATATGCAATACTAATGTATTTGTGTATTCTTATTTAACTTATTGAAATTTATGTTAGTATTTTACAACGAGGGTGTTTAAAAAAATATTTTGTCAAGTAGTTATAAATTAAATAATAATACAGTAATAATTTTTAATATTTCACCCTTTTTATAAATATCTGGGAAATTATTTTTGATAAATTATGATTTATGTGTATACCTATTATCTTGTACCAAATAATAATACACAATTTTTCTTTATATTGAAGAATTTATTGGAATATTATTACTTTTAAAATATATTACACAATGAATCCCACAGACCAATTGTACTATGTATTGCAGATATAACATTTAAAAACATTTAATATAGTTATATATTATAAGCAAATATTTAATAATTTTAAATCGGAGGTTTTTTTTTTATATTTCCATTAAATTATTTACTTGTATATATTATTATTGATATTAATATATAAATATTATTAACTTGCATTATTTATTAAAGGCTGACAAAGAGAAGGTAAAGAAGAAGAAGGTAAAGAAGGAAGAACCAAAAGAAGCCGCACCAGCGGAAGAAGCACCACCACCAGCACCAGTCGCTGAACCCGAAGCACCTCCTTCTCATTCCAGCACAAAACACAGCAGCCGTAAAAGTTCATCCAAGAAAGTCCGCAGGTCTGGCAGTAATGTGTTCTCTATGTTCACAACCCAACAAGTGGCCGAATTCAAAGAGGTAATTTATACATAATTCATTAATTATACATTTTGTATTATATTGATATAGGATATTTATAATTTATCAATGGTTATTTGAAAATTTATTGATTAGGGTTTCTCGATGATGGACTGGGATAAAGATGGCATTTTGGGCAAAGAGGACTTGAGAGCCACTTGGGACAAAGTGGGCAAGTTAGTCACAGACCCTGAACTCGAAATTATGTTAGGCGAAGCTTCTGGCCCAGTTAACTTCACCCAACTGTTGACCTTGTTTGCAGCTAGGATGTCCGAAGGAGGTTAGTGAACTGTTAATGTTTTCAATTAGAAGCGATATTATATTATTATAAATTTTATAACACAAATTAATATCATAATTTGATGTGTTTGTAAGGTCAAACCGATGACGATGAGACTGTTATTGCTGCCATCAAGTCGTTCGATGTCGAGGGTAAAATCGACAGCGAAAAGTAAGATTTACATAAACATTTTTCAAGTTTAAGATTTTTAACTGATAATTGTATTTTTAGATTGAGGTACGGTCTATTAAACTGGGGTGACAAATTCTCTGCCCAAGAAGTCAAAGATGCATTTGACAACATGGAAATTGATAAAAAAGGAATGATCGACACTGAAGATCTCATCTCCATGGTTTTGGGATCTGGTGACGACGAATAATTTGTATTTATTTTAAATCAATAACCAGTTTTTAATTTATTTAATATCCCTGATTTTGCCCGACTTATGTATTAATTGGTAGGTAACAAATGCATAATTTGACGAAAGTTAATATCGAAATAAAAAGGAAATCCTCTCTATACTTTGTATTTTATTCATTATTGTTGTGTATTACGCCTATTCGGGAAATATGATTAACACATTTACTTACAATTATGTACACATACATAGAACATCATCTTATAATATAAAGATGCAGTGTAAAACATGATACAACTACCAGTTATAGTATTATTCCATCGACATTAAATATTTTGTTGTCTTTGAGTGTTATACATAAAAATATACTAAAATACCATAATATGTTAATTATACCTAAACATTATCTACTTAAAATTAATGACATTAGGTACGTATGTAATATGAGCTTTATATTATGACATAATTTAACTTTAATTAGTTTAACTTTTTTCGTACATATGTATTTATAATACTTCTGTTATGATAAAGTGTGAACGGATTACCTTATTGTTATGTAAAGATTGTTTATGTTAAAAGTCTTAAATTTGTAGAATGATATGATATACCTATATCTAGTTTAAAAAAATTAAAAACTCGATATAGACATAAATAATATAATACCTTTACATCGTCTGATGCATTTCGATGAAGTTAATCGACGTTACCATTGATTAACTATTAGCATTAAAGTTGGTCTTTAAGTTAGGATTTTTCTAAAGAAAAAAAAAAGATCGTTTTTAATATGAATTTCGGGCGGTACAACCTTGACGTCCCAAAACCACACTGTTTGCAAGATGCTATTTGCGTATATGCACGTTATTTACGAACGGAATGGTGTGTCAAGTACTATATATTATATTATTTCAACTCGTCAGACCGTTGGTGTCCGCTAACGTCTGGTCGTTTGCTACGTACGTGGCACCCTTAATGATATAAACTGCAGTATGTTTTCTGGAATCTATAATTGGCGTCCAAGATACTGATCCTGTTTATCCGCCCGACCATGGACTTAACGTTCCAAAGTAACATTGGACATTATCGCAAACATAATTTGTTCTGGATACGGTCCAACAACTACATATTATATAAAGCTATGTTGTTCCAGTGGCGTAACCAACGGGTAGGCGTGGTAGGCTCGGGCCTACCCACTTTTCTCCAAAAATAAATGTTTTATATTGTGTTAAATGTGTAGTCTATGTATATGTGACTAACATAAAAAGGTATTATAAATAAATGCATTTATAATATGCGTAAAATAAATGTGTACCTAACATACAATATTATTTTGTTACTTTTTTATTTAATAAAAATATTCATTGATAATCTTTACATAAAAATATTGGGCTTACCCAAGAAAAAGTGTCTAATAATATAGCTACGCCACTGTGTTGTTCGTCGACTTCTTCCTCTGCTTTCACTTGATTTTGGTAGTCACTAGTCACATCTAAGTTCATGATATAATAACAAAAATACGAGAAAACGATCATAAACATTACTCTGCCTTTAGTTACGTATTTACGGGGGGATTAAGGAGATAAACCACCTCCCTTGCCGCCCTTTTCTTTTTTTTAGCTTATAATTTATATTTATGTGATTATCTCTTCCCCCGTCCCCTAGAAGAAATCCTAAATACGCTACTGCAGTGAGCCAGTGTCATCTACCTATCAAAAGTTTTTATGTAATAACGTTAAAACGAAAGCGTTTTTTTAAAGCTAATCGTTTTATTATATTGAGTTTCTGTAGGGTCTATTTCAAGTCGTTTTAAAGAGTATTTATTTTGAATAAGAACTATTTTTAATAATAAAATAAAATAATTAAAAATTAATGTAATGTCAATTGTCAACTTTAAATTACAATTTTATGTCAGTTTTAATCAACCTATATTATAGTCTTTCATCGTAATCTAATTAATGAAAATGAAGAAGATATTAAACCTTCTATTTTTCTTTACTTTGGTTGAAATGATTTGGACCACTAATTATAAATTTGTGCTTGCTGCTAGACACACAGGACTAAAATAAGGCGACCAAATTAATTTTATCTCTCTATATAGTCGCTATTATACTAAAAAATGTTTGACATATAGTTTCGTCAAATAATTTCCATTAGTAACCAATAAATATATACTTACTTCTTTTAAAATTCTAAGACAGATAAAAATATATTTTAACTATAAAATTTAATTTATATAAGTACCTATATAATAGAAATTAAAAGCAGCTCTTGTTTGGACACTGTATTACGGAGATGAAAAAAAAAATACTATTTTTTATACAATATAAATTCCAGAAACAATTTTGAAAATAAATTTAAATTTAAATTTACTCGAAAAAATATTTTCTGTATATAATGTGGGTACATCCATCATCCAAAAAATTCGGGTGAATTACTTAAGGTATACAGTTTTCCTACTGAGCCAAATAATGTAACAACTTGTCGTCATAAAGTTGCGTCCAAACGCTACAGGGAAAAAGGAAACCGTAATTTAAATTATAGCATTAATAAACAAAATGTCTTTACTCTTTACAAAAATATTGAGAAAAAATATCAGATTAAATAGATTTTATTCATCATAAATAAATTGACATCATTAATTTTTCAGTTTACAACACTTTATCTGAATTGATATTAACATTTAAAAATCAATTATTTAGGTAACTGGTTGCATAAATGAATATAAACATTATATAAAAAAAACAATTGTGTAAATGTTTTACATATTATAAATATAATTTAAGAAAAACTATTTTTATATAATATCTACGCAGTAGATAAATAATAATAACAAATAAAAATTCTTTACAAATTATCTAGTATATTGTTTGACAGCATTTCCGTTGTCCTAAAAAAAATAAATAAATAATATTCATTGATTTATTATTTAAAATCGTTTACATAATATACTAATATTTATTGATAATATTGTTAAACAAACCATGGGCATCATTTCAGCTTTTTAAAAGTTGGGGGCTGGGTGCAAATGAAAAAAATTGCGACTTTATAATATTTAACAAAATTATTGTTACCTACCTATATTTATGGATGATAAAGTATAGACCATCAATAAAGTAATATTTTGGAATAAAATATGTAAGGGATCAAATAATATAGTAATGATGACAATTTGTCATAAATCCGTGTGTATCTATTTTAAATTTTTAGAATTTCTCTAGGTATACCACAGAAAAGGGTTTCTCGTAATAACGATTGTCATTAGCCGAGGGCCAGTGTTTGCCAACATTTTAATAAACTGTAAATGTATCTAAAATTCTAAAAGATAATATTAACTGATTATTGAGCACAAATTATAAATTTACCGATTTTAGGATTTGATGACCAAAAAAAAATTGCTGACTTTTTAAAATGTATTATAGTAGGGAATTTTCTATAGTCTACCCCCCAAAAAATGACGCCCTGTAACAAACTTTGTATAACATATTGAATTTAACATAAAAACAATTAGTTCAATTAAATTAGTAACTTTATTAGTATATTACTATAAAATAATATTAGTATAGAAATAATTAATTTCAGGTCAGGATATTATACACAATAATTTTATTATCTTTTAATTTTTTTAGTACTTATTAGAGATGTGTACGTTTCATTCAGACTTATAGACGGAGATCGGCAATGAGTCTTAAGAGGGCTTAGTGCTCTTCAAATAATATTAAATTTTTTGCAGGGAGATATGATATGTTTTTAAAAAATTTTATATTGTGTTTGTAATTTAAAAAAATGCTCCAATAACCAATTTTTTTTTTATTGAAATTCAACTACACAAGTGATAAAAAACAATGGTTTAAATACTTTTAATTTACGGAACTTTTACACTTCTTTATCTTAACTAACTAAAAAACAATATATAAGTTACTTAGTTATGAGGTATTATTTATTATTATTTATTAGGTATTTATATAGTTGACTTGAATATTTTATTAATTATTCAATAATCTAGATATTGAAGCAATAATGTGAATATTTATTTATTTCTAACTTAAGGTTAATTTTTAGGTATAATCTTACTTGTTTCAAAACCGACAATCCAAGTTTGGCTGAGTGATGAAAAGGTAAACTCACTGAAATATTAGATACCTTTAGTCTTGGAATATGACCCGTATAACCAGCTATAGGTGGTAATTCAGAAGATACTTTATGATCTAATAAACAAATTCATAATAATTATTAACTTAATCATAAATATAACATAAATACAACAATTGTTAAATATAACAATTTAAGAAAGAAATTAATATTTCTAACAAGTGTGGAAAATATATATAATGATGAATAGTTACAGACATTTAGTTTACCTATACTTTTTTTTTAATTAACTAAATAAATGTGTACCTATGCATATTATTTTAATTTTGAATCTATATTTATACGTTTATCATTCAAAACTCTGATATAATATATAATATACTATATAGTAAAACTAAATACTTATAAGTAGGGTTAGGATGAGTTTCGGACATGAAAATAATATAAATAATAAAAAACACTTACATTTTGAAAAATGTAAAAAGCAGCATTTTTTGACAAACAATACTATATTTTTATTACTTGGTATAATTTTTAAATCACGTATTGTTTTAATAAAAATGTATAATACTAAACCCATATAAACTCATTAATATATATTTTCAATTCTAAAAATATACCTAGTAAAAGATATACAATTTTACAAGAAAAAACCATTTTAATTCAGTAATCAATTTTAAATGATTTTGATTTTTTTGGTATTTATACTTTTTATATATTTTTATGTATATCATAATAGGTTTATTATATAATTTTTACCCTTAAAATCTTTGCTTCTTTTATACTTATTTAAAGTATGTTGTAGACGCATGTTGGCTTTATCTGGAACCATTTTTGGAGGCAAAAACCGAACAGGTCTATCAATAGCTTTTCGACTTTGTTCTGACGATAATTTGACAAGCATATTGTCTTCACATTCTTGAGCAAGTCTACAAAAAGTTTTGCCATACCGAAAATGCATCCCTGGTATATATCCTATAATTAATATACATAAGCAATAAATAATTACCTAATATTTTGTGAAGTTTTATACGTTTTACAGTGAATAAAAATTTCATAAATTTACCGGTATAGCCTAATATATATCTTTGATAATTATTGACCGTTTCTTGTTCTTTATCAATATTCATTTTTAAATTATTTATACTTGGTTTTGGAGGTAATTCATCAATGGGGCTATCTCGCAGATACACATTTTTTAAATCACATTGTTTTAATACTCCTTTCTCACGAAGTTCCTAAAATGTATACAATTAAAATTATGTATATTTTAAACATTTTGAAAAACAATTAAATTTTTTTTTTTTGAATAATATAATATGTATATACTATATATATATAAATATTCAAACCTGAATAATGTCTAAAGTATTAGCTCCATATCGTTTCCCAAAACGGAATTTCAATGTTGGACAATGACCAGTATACCTAAAAATACAAAATTAATTTTTTTCTATTTAGTACTATTTTTTTATATATATTCTTATAAGTTATATTTATTCTGTATTATTATGGTCAAGTACATATCATATTTCTGATTTCTCACATATTTGATTTAAAATTAGTGAATACCAGAATATATATATATACATGGAATAATTTAAATTTTTAATGCTACATTGGCCATTGGCTATAATTAATAATTATCTTTAAACGAATAAAAAGAAAAACAATGCTTATCATTTCAGTGTGTTCACGATGAGTTAATGAGCACCTTTATTTGTATTTTTATACATCACAAGTAATGTATATTATAATCAGCCATAACATATTTGAAAGTATTTTATAAACCGAATATAATATGCATATTTCACATATTATGTAATAAGCGTATTTATATAGGTAATATTATTTATAAAATCTCTATTTAAGAAATATAATTAGATAGATGCCAGATATAAATGTAATTTGAACATTTTAATTTAAAGATATGTATAATTAAACAATTAATAATATGAAAAGCGTTAAGTTAATTATCATATATTTATAACAGTACATATATTATAATATGTGGTCCGGGTAATATTAATTAATGAAATTTGATCATTAAATTTAAAAGACTATAAATACCTAATCAAAACCTAATCACTATAATAGTCTTATTTTGTCAATTCAATAGCTTACGAATTACGATGTATTATTCTATTTTCATTTACAAATGATAGAATTAATATACTTTAAAAAAATATAAGACAAAATATAGGTAGGTATATACATTTAAAATAATAAAAAGTTAAGTACCTATCTAAAAAGACAGGGAAATAGGAAATGTATACTGTTTACATAAACTAGTATCTTCATAGGTATTTGATGTATAATGGGTAGTAGTATGCTACTAATCGTACTAGTATGTTTTATAGTATAATGGCAGAATAAGTAAGAGTAGCTGGTAGTACCAGTACCAGGGCCAAACAACAATAACAAATTAACAAGCAGTTGACACGGAATGGTAGAAAGGTATACTTTTGACTGAGATTTCCACCAAGGCCAAATAGAATTGTCACATTTTTTATTAAATAATAATTCAGAATCCGTTTAACGAAGACATAAAACTACTTAGGTATTTTATTATCTTTATGAAATCCAAATTTCATACATTTTATAGTACAAATTGAAATGTATAAATAAAAATAAGTAAGAATACTATTAAAATGTTTTTATAGAAATTTTCACATTGTTAAAATATAAATCAATAACACGCGTAACGAATATCATTTATAATTTGTGGGAAAACTCCTATGAACCATTACTAATTGCATTCGCTATAGTTGCTGACATAATTAAGAAAGTGAGATTTAAGAAAACCATTTACTATAAACTATAAAGTATGAAGATAAAAATGTTTTTTAATTTACTTGCAGTCTGCCAGTATATATTCGTTAAATACTTAAATCAGTTAAATCTCATGCATAAAACATTAAAACAAGAAAATCAGTAATTAAAATAACTGGACTATGCAATATAAAATATTTTAGTAACTATACTTAATTGTTATATAATAAGATTAATTTACATTATATATAGCTATGGGCTGTAGCTGTGTACTTTATTATGTACTTTTATACTAAATGTTTTGTACTGTTAATTGCTTTTCATTTTAAAAGTCATTCATAATGATATACTACCGTGAATAATCACAGGCGTGTCGCGCGTATGTTTAAATTCTTGCAGAATTTTTATAAAAATATAAATAAAATTAATTTATCATTACTTATATATTATTATATGTTAAAAATCATAGTTAAGTATTATAGTTTCAACCAATAGTTGAGTATAATATTTATATTAACAGGATAATTCACTTAGCGTATCCAATACCCATGCCTTTTCTCCTTTTTGTTATTTAGTATTAAGTAATACATTTATTTATATTTTAATTTTTGAAATTTTGAAGTAATAGAAATAGTATTTTTAATAATGATTTTTTTTTAAACAATTCTTGTTTTTATAGTAAATTAATGGAGTTGATTTTTTTGAAAATCTGATGCTTTTTAATCGTAATTTGTACTTTAAGAGTACCTAGTTAAACTTTAAGTACCTATACTTAGGATAATGATCCATTGTCCATTATAAAAAGTTTATCAGATATACCTATGGGATTTATGATAATTATTTTAAAATTTAACAAATAATTATAAATCAATCTAATTTTAAAATTTTTAAAAACTACTTGAATATACTTGAGATTGTGAATTTGTGTATAAAACCATTATTAAATATAATTATCTTTAGCAGAGGCATTTGTATAGCCACAGGAGACAGGATATTCATTAAATTGTAAAAAAAAAAAGTAAGTAATTGAAAATATAATATTTAAGTATACTTAAAAATTTTAAAAATAATAATTTAAATAATTACATTATTTAAGGTTAAAGAGGGTGAGCATGTTTCATGAATTATTGTGTATGTGAGGATATTATATTATATTATTAGGATTCAAATTCCGACTGTAATAAGAATTTATCCGGACAGCCATGCACCTTGGAGTGAATAACGACTTCGAATATGGAAGTTTTGAATATATAGTTAACTCCTAATAAGTAATAAGTATAGAATATGGTATTGTGATTGTCAAGGACAGGGTCATATTATACACAGTTTTATTTATTTCAAAATTGTTTATTACCTACTGTTTGTGTACAGAAGTTAAGTATATTTATAGAATATAGGAAATAGTATAACGCTGCATAATATTTTAATTTGAGTACGATTAATATATTATTTTCTAATCAGTAAAACAAATTATTACTTATTATTATTATTCAAATAGTAATTAGGTAGGTACTTAATGTTTTTAATTTTTACATTAAATAACGGTTTTAAACATTTTTTGAATATATTATGCGTAAATTACGAAAAATCAAAATATATAAACATGCACATATATGTATTATGTACATTAGTATAATATGTATAATTATTAATTACCTACAAAAAAAAGTTGTAGAATACCTCTGCTATTTTAAAGCACGTACCTACGTCGAATCGTACACTCGGACACGCACTCAAACCAACCACAGTAATGTATATAATCATATGACGTATTATTGATTTTTAAAACTTTTATTGTTATAAAGTTTCATAAGTATAACAATGGAGCAATTATTATGTTAAAATATTTAAATTTTTTAAGACCCTAGTATAATACATGAATTATTTTTTATTACGTAACACGTTAAAATGTTGTGCGATACTTCAGCGATAGCACCCACTTTAATAATTTTTTGTCGATTATTATTGATTTAAATTCTAAGAATTGTTGCCTTATTTTATACAAAATTGAAAATATAAAACAATAGAACAAAAACAAAGATTTCTCTAGTCGAAAGAAAATTCTAGGACATTTACTTTTTGAGATTATGAGATATTTTTTCAAAATAATAGATAATCTCTAATCATTTTAAATAATCTACGCCATGTCGAATAGATCATATAGTCTGCAGTCACAAAATTAATCATCGAAAAACTAAGTTTTTTTCCGATGACAGCATTAGATTTACACAATGTACAATGTAACTATAATCTAATAAAATATAAGGAATGATCCGATATAAATTGATAGAGCTCAAGCTTTTAATATAATGAAGTTTCAATGTTTTGGCATTACTAAATATATTAGTTATATAAATATAATACATTTACATACATAAAATAATAATATTCCATAACAATTGTTCACAAGTTGTCAATGGATGTTTATGATTTAAATTTTAAACTGTCTGAGTAAGAGTAGCCATCGTATTTTCTGGATCAGATTTTGTTGATAAATATTTTTTTCCACTTTGTGGCTTCTGTTGTAACTTAGTTTATTTAATAACTGAATAGGTACTCGAAAACTAAAATACGTCTGGTGTTGGATAATAATTATCAAACATAAAAAAATGTTACATTAAAAAATTCCATTAACAAACTTTTGATTCTTAAAAATAGATAATAATGTTTTACTCTTGTATAAAGTAAAATTTATATTATTTGTATAATTTTTTTATAAAACGCCCAATTTAAACTAATTCTATAATTAGTTTAAAAATGTAAAATGTAGTATATAATATTATAATACTGTAATATATAATGCTTATGGTAAAAATATCATGTCATAATTAATTATTAATAAATCGGGTAAATTAAAATTTTAAAAAGGCCGATGAATTTAAATAATAATTTATTCAAATCATGTAATAAGTTCTATGTAATTATGCAATATACCCATTAAATTTAATTCATAATAAAATAATTTTAAAAAGTCGTGTGTTATTATTATATATTATTTAAATATATAATGGGCTTTAGGGCTTATTGGTTATAGGAGTAAAATAATAGCTGCATAAAAATATAATTTGTTATAATAATAGGTACCTATTTAACATTTTTTATATTGTAATTTGTATAACATTTTTAAATATTTAAGAATGTAGTTTCAGCATTAACAAATTCGTATAAGTTGATATTTGTCTTTTAAAATAATGTATACTTTATGAAAATGGGTACTAACTATAAACTTATTATAAAAAAAAAATTTCTTTTAAAAAATACTATGTTTGTTATAAATTAGAAAATTCTAATTACACACATAAACACATAAGTAAATAATAATTAGCGCCAGCAAACGTTTCATATAACTGAATAACCTATCTACGCGGAACAGACATTTTTATTGATTTTTCACATCATAAATGTATAGGCTTGTTTATATTATACAGAGATACTCATACTCACAAGTAAAAACTAAAAAAAACTTACCCTGGTAAAAGTGCACCATTAGACTGACTGAAAAGTTTTTCTCGTTCTTTTTTATTACATTCTATTACCATTTCAAATTCGGTTATAGCTAAAAAAAATAACAACAATCATTGTACAGGCATGTTAAATAATTATTATTTCTTGTTAAAAAATTACCAAAATTAAATTTTTTATTATGTAGTGAAAATGGAGAATGTTATTTTTTCAATTTTCAGTTTTCAAATTTATGATATTATTTTTTTTGCAAAGATTAGTGTTTAACAACTAACTAGTTTCCTCTTTGACTTACTTCTGAGTTCTGAATACAGATTTTCACCTTTCGAATATTTTCCACGGTTCTACACTCCCGTGAAATCCATTCACGGGTCGAGAGTTTATACATTTACTAGCAGCGCTATCTGTTAGCTCAATAATTATAACTACTGCATACGTCGGTGTAGTTATAAAGATCAAAATATCAAATAATTATTTTATTCTTCGCGTGGTTGTGCTGTATTTACACCACGGTATTATTATATTATCTTAAATTTACACGCAACAAGTGATATATCATTAATTCATTTACGATTGTTTGATAACTGATAAGTATTATCATCATGTACATGTGTCATAAACAAGCTACAGTGAAATTTATATTTGTCACAGACCGTCCTGACAAGTGACAGACGATAGACGTTATTATAGTAGAAGTAAACTAGTAGACTAGTAGGGTTACTAGGGTTAGTAGTCACTATGTCACTATATAGTACTGATGTGTGTATTATGTTGTCTGTACATCAATAATAATATTAATTTTAGTTTATTTTGGTTTAATGAGTTGAATTTATGTATTTTTCAACCATCGAAATGGGTTTTCCAAAGTTATTGTTGGTGTTAGTCATCCTTCCATATTTGTACTGTGAAAGTCTTGATGATGGTAAGTGTAATTTTTAGTTTGAACTTTGAGTGTAGTAAAAACTAAAAATAAACACTTAATTCGTATCTGTATTTTTTTTAAAAAAAAATCACAATTAATTTATTTTATTAATAAAACCATTATGTTGTTTTAGATGAATTTAACAATGTTAATACTAGTATACAGTTGATTTCAAGATTTTCTCAAGATTTAATTCATGGTTCAATATTGTTTTCTCAACATTCATTAATTGATGATATTATTTTAATTTCTGTTTCATTAAAAAATTTTGGCAACTCATTACAATGGTCTTGGCAAATCAAAGAATTTCCCGTTGATTATACTATTTTAAATGATCGATGTAGCGACAAAAATCTTGGAAATAAGTATTATAAATAATTTCTTTTAAGTAATATTTTTTGTAATATGTACATTAAACAATGTGAATTTCCTTATAGATTATTGAACTTTGATGATACATTTGGAGAATTAACATTAGAAAATCATACAAGACTTCAGTTTTCAATTTCAAAATCTATATTAGAATTAACTGGTCCTTTAGGAATTTGGTATAGATCTCTGTTACTTAAAGATAATGCTGGGAATACTATTTGCTCCACAATCATGGTACGCATATTAATTATTATTTTAATAGGAAGTAGGTAAATATTGTTGAAGATTACTTCATTTTATATATGATAAGTAATAGGTAGGTACTAAAATAATAATTAAAATATTTTATATTTGATATTTGTCTCAGTATTTTTATACTTGGATTAAAAATAGCTTGTATTTATTTTTTTTTGCTTTGTTTCTTTATTTTTAAGTATCGTTATTATTGTATAATTGAATAATTCTACTTTGTATGTATGTGAAAAATATATACAATATACCTACTTATATTTATTATCAATTTTTTTTTATGAGATTTTAAATTTTAGTTATTTAAGCAATTAATCTAATCATATTTCATTAGTTATTTTTAACTAAAACAAATTATATTTTATAGGCAAAAGATGATTCCGAATTGCGAGTGGCTGAAGCTAAGTTTCAAACTCGATTTTTTGGCAATATTTATATAGTTTGGGTTGGTATATCAAGCAGCTTAATGGATGCAATTATATTTACTAATCTTGAAGATAGAAAAAGTTTAAAAACTGAACTCACTACCAATAATTGGAAAATATTTTCAACTGATGTTCTTGAATCTATTTTAGGTGTGTTACTAATCATACATGATTGTATTATACTTTATCATATATAGTTTTAATATCATCATGTTACTTTTATTAAAATAATAATGTAATTTTTTAATTCTTCAGATAAATCAAAACTCAATTGTGATGCTCTTCAGATTTTATATGATCCTGAATCTAATGGATTAGGTGATTTAGGGGCTCGACTTGGGCCAGTTCAAATTGGGAAAAAATCATTAATACGAGATACTAATCTAGCAACATTTGATATTGAATATGAAAATAGAGCTTTATACATGGTTTTGTTTGATAGTGAACGTGCTGATAATATTTTAGATTGTGCCCAAATCAATCTAAAAAAAAGCATTACACTTAAGTAGTTATTTTTATTTCAAATAGTTACATAAATAGATTATAATACTTATAAATGCATAACTATATATTTTATATAGGGGATTTGTTAATGAAACAAACATAAAACTCGAGTTGACACTATGGCAAAAATCAAAATTTGAAATTACCAATGTTTATAGCAAAGTTGATTCAATTCAAAATGATATAACTTTAAGATTACACGAAATGCCTTTGATTCCAAAAACATTCAAGACACCATTGATTTTAAATAATAATTGTTTGGGTGTTGGTAACATTTTTAATCCAACTGGTAAATTATTTCCTGCTGAAGTCGAAAGACAAACTCAAGATAAATATGCTATTGGCGACTTAAGTGGAAAATATAATTATGATAGTTCTAGTTGGGATACATATTTACCTCTATTTGGAAGCAATAGTGTTATTCATCGATCATTAGTCTTATACATGTAAATAATAAAACCCATTTTATTTTGTATAGAAATTAATGTTATCTTTTTTGTTTTAGAAATAAGGAAATATTGACTTGCACTACATTGTTACCATTTACTGATCCACATTCTCAAACTAAAGTAGCTTACTTAACAGCAGAAGCAATTTTTCGCTATCCTCTAGTTGGCAGAATTATATTTCGTCAACCTATTGACATTGGAGCAACTGAAACTGTAATAATAATTGAAAGTTTAGTTCATGCTGATGGTACTACACTAAAAGATTCAGATGATCATAGGTGGTCTATTAATGTACAACCACCTGGAAAAGACTTTTATAATTGGATGGATCGGTGTAAAAGTGCAGGTCCAATATATGATCCTCACAAGGTATTATTAATTTATATGATTATAAAAATTTAATATTGTTTTATTTGTATAATTATTATTTATCTTCAAAAATAGGTTGTGAAAAATAATATGACATATTTATGCAGTAAGTCGCTTAAATACTGCAGTGTAGGTGATTTATCTTCTCGTTTGAATAGTTTGTCGATAGCCGGTAATAAATTAAACGCAATAGGTGTGAGTAGACATATGTTTGTGGATGAATATATGTCATTATTTGGAATAAATTCAATTATTGGTAAATCATTGGTGATTTATGGTGACCATGGTCCACAAGCTCGTGGGGATCGTTTAGCTTGTTCAAAGTAATTTAACAATAATTGAAAATAATATGGTGGATGTATTTAATAATTAACAAATCTTGCACGATATTTTATTCACTTAAAAAGTTTAAATTATAATAATTTATTTGTTCGGCAAATGGTACTTGATACTTATTGAGTAGATAAATTTTACAATTTGCATGTTAGTATGTTAGCAAATGGTACTTGATACTTATTGAGTAGAAAAATTTTACAATTTGCATGTTAGCATGTAGTACAGTGGCGCGTTGAACTAATTTTTGATTTGAAGTGAAATGTATACTATAGGTAACCCCCCCCCCCCCCTTACCATCTTAGTTGCATTTAATTCACTTCAACAAAAAAATTTTAATATACAAAAAAACAATGCATTTATTTGTAAATATACGAGTATAGTCTTATATGTACAACTATATGTATTAAATACAACTACCCAACAGGGTTTTATGCTGTAAGTTGTTCAAACAAGATACATATTTGTATACATTGTATATTTCTATGATATACCCAGGTATTTTTGGGAAGGGAAAAACCACCAACCCCCAAAAATTATGTAAGAGCAATTACTCCAAAATACTACCTTCACCACGCCACTGGTAATGTATATATTATGAAATATAAACACATTGAAAATAATTTATGAATAAATTAGATAAAATTAAATATTTTGAATGCAGTATTACATCTATAATTTTACCTACAGATTATTGTATTTACGCTTGATGCTCAACTTGTTGTAACAGGATTTAACTAAATATTTCATATAAAATATAACTGATATGATTAGGAGGTTCCATCGTTAACTACTTTGATTGTATTAATGTTATTTTTTAACTATGATTGGCTGTCAGAACTATGTGTAAATAATAAAATATTGCTGAAGATATTGATTAAAACGTACTATGTAGTATGAGCTTAATTCAAATTGTTAATTTTTAATTTTAGAATAGAAAAGGTATGGCATCGAAAAGCTGTAGTAAAGGACTGGTACAGCGATACTGACACAAATTCTGTTTCTGGAAAAATTGAATTATTCCAACTTTCTGAATATGATCCAGTTGATTTTGAGATCAACCTCCAAGGTATACAAGGCGGTTATGATTATTATGTTTATTCAGTAAGTTTGTGATAAATTAGTTTTTAGAATATTAAGTTTATAATTTGTTATTTTATATTTATGCTTTAACAGAATCCAGTTGATGGTGGTTTAGACTTACCATGTGAGAGTTCAAATTTATATGAAATTTGGGATCCATGGAATAATAAAGAGACTGGAGGTTTACGTTATGGCGATTGGAGTTTGAAATTTGGCTCAATAAGTGGTGCTAGAACTGTGTCTGCTATTGGAAATGACACCCATGCTCAGTTATTTGGACAATTAGTATTTTTAGGTCGATCAGTAATGATACATGGTATGCCTCCTAAAAAAAGGTGGATAAATATAATAGTTAAATAAATTCATATTTAATAATACCATTGATTTTGTATAAATTACATATTTTGTATGTATGGTGTTAATAGATTAATGTGTTCTACGATAGAAAGAGGATATGCACCTTCAGAAGCTCGAGAAATCAGAGCAATGGCTTCATTTCATAACCCTAATGGTTTTCTTTATGGTTATATACGAATGGTCTGTAATTAATTGATAATATTTTATTATGTAGCTGTAAACAAATTTGTTTTTTGTGCATTTTAGACTCAACTAGTTTATAATGATGGAAGTAAAAGTGATACTGTAATTGAAGTTAATTTACATTACCCAGGTTTATATAATAAAAATATGGTATGTTTTAAGATGTATATACATTTAAATTTGACTTGTTTGATTTATATTAATTAATACAATATTGAACTGTAGACTAAAAATCACAAATGGGCAATTTATGTTAACCCAGTGGGTATTGACGCCACTGTTAAAGACCATGGAACTCGGTGTACAGCAGCTGGGTACATATGGAACCCATACTACACACAACTTGCTGATCCATTGAATGTAAAGTATACATAGTTACTTTGTTTTAAAACTATTTTGGATATAAATATGTAACATATTTCATTTTTTTACTACAATTTTAACTTAATGTGTTATAAAAGTATAAATAAATGGAAAATGTTCAAATATAATAGGTAAAGCTGTATGAAGATGAATGTGGGCCTGATCAACCTTTAAGATGTTATGTTGGAGATATATCTGGTCGTTTGGGTAATATTGATATTGGTTCACATTCAATGGTATTTTCTGATCCAAATTTGCCTTTAGGTAAATATACATATTATTTTAATATGGGTATATTGTGTACGCAATTTAAATGTTTTTAAAATTAATTTATAATTTTAGAAGGAGATATTTCTGCTATCGGAAGATCAGTTATTGTATTTTCGAAAAATGGTTATGAAAAATTAGGTTGTGCCAATATTGAGTATGATAAAGATATCATAAAGTATGTGAATGTTAGAAAAACTACAAAGTATGAAACAACACATTTTTTTGAAGCTGTGAGGAATGCAATGGGAGTTCCTGATTGGATGATAACTGTTGACAGTAGAAAAACCAAAATATTACATAATGGAGCTTGTATTCAATATTTGGTTCATTTTAAAGGTATATTTTGACAAGATTATTCATGTTAATTTGGTATAATAGTTAAATTAAACAGATATCAGATAAGTGTAATCTACAGTTTTTTTAATACTAATAATAACTTTTAAAAATATCTATTTTAACAGGGTTATTTATTATTATTTTTTATTTTTAACTAGGTGCCCTTGCTAATGAATTGGAATCTGATTTTAGTAAATTATTAGCAATTGGCCAATTGCCTGCTCAAACATTAAAAATAAGTGGTTATTATCCTACTAATGTGAAATTAAAAATCCCATATCAAGGATGTCCTGTATACAACAAAAAATTAGCTTCAAGTAAATATTGTTGTGTCAAATAATTCGGTTTTGGTTTATGTTGAATAATTAATTATTTATTTCAGGTATATCATCTGCAGGGAAGTGGATCACAAGCAATTTTTTGGTGATAATTGCATTAATTACATTTAACTTTTTTTTGTGGGGTTGATTCCTAAACTCAAGTTAACTATTTTTTTTTCATTTATATTGTTATTAATTATTATATATTTATAATTTGTTTATGTAAAAATATGATACATTAGGATACGTTTTTTTATACTTGTTAGTTGTAACATGTTCATTATTATATGATATATTTTATTTTAAGATTTGAATTAATACTTAAATTTATTAATGTATTATTTCTTCTATCTAGACCTAATTCATTCTTAATTTGATTATGCATATAACATGATAGGTATAAATGTAAATTTGTTATTAAAAAGAAAACGGTCAAGTAGTACCTATGCTCTGCTGTACAGTTGGTATTAAGTAGACCTCCGACATATAGTAAGTCACTATAATGAATGTGTTAAATTTTAATGCAATAATAGGTATCATTGTACACAGAAAAAAACTCTGAACGGAGATGATTTCAGAAAACTTCAGAAAAGTATTTACAGTGATTCGTTTTTTGAGTTAAAACAGTATAAAATTTTTTGAATTGCGATGAAATAGCATTTATCAATTGAGGTGAAATTATGTTACGTGTGAAAATATAAGATCATCAAAATTTTAACATCAATTGCTCTTAAAAAATGTTGTGGCTTTTTCCATTGAACCTTTTTAATCCCAATAAAAAAAATCTACAAGGAATTTTAAATTTATAAATCTAAGATATTAACATTTAAAACTATAATGAATTTTAACTATAAAATAATGAATAGACATTTGGGATTTTGGTGAATTTTGTAAAATATTTTTAGATTTAAGTGTTTTTACATACATTTCATTGTACAATTTGTACCTACGTAATTTAAACAATTTATACATAAAGTAGAAAATTTCAAATGACCATTTAAATGGTATAATGTATAGATTGCACGAAAATATCCAACATATTTTGAAAATTTGTATCAAGTTCAGAAAATGCTATTGTTACTCAGTTACATAGTCATAATTATTGAGTAAAAGATCAGTCATATAGGTTTTATTACTTTTGTCTTTTGAATTACAAATTACAATAAAAAACTATTCAAATATTAAGTAGCCAGTAGGTATTATTATTAACTATTATTATTAATAAACAACTGTAGTATTGACAATATAAACAAAGTATTATAGTACTGATGTATAAATTTTAGAAAATAAATAAATACAACAATTTAATACAATGAGTTATAATATTATGTTATACAATATTACATTCATACGTTCATTATATTGTAAAATTAATTTTTGACAAAATCGATTTTGATTTCTTATTGTATTACAAAAGTGAATAATAAAACTGTAGAAAATGAATATTTTCACTAAACATATTTTACATGTTCAGCAAATAAGTATTTTGTAAACTTGGTATAATTTTAAAAATATTTTGGTCTACTCTTTTTCTGGAATTTATTGAAATGTCTTTTTTTAGTGTTACTACGAAGTCTTCTTCCACGACCGTATCGTTATCTTGTTTCTAATCACGGCCGTCATTGTGATAACAGAGCATGTGACCACGTGAGGTTGTCCAATGTCGAAGCCCGATTGCACCAAATACAAGCTATACAGACGAGTTACCGACTATAATAGTGTCTACCGAGTGCCCAGTGGATTTTAAACGAGGAAGACGTGGACCATATTAATTTAATACATTTTTAGTTTTTTAATATTAAGTTCGAAAACGGCGTGATTGTGTGAGGCAAGTCATCGTAGATTAACGTTTAAAACGTTGACTTAGCTGATATCGACGTCGTCAAACGCCAAACGCAGCAGGCACATACGTATTGTACGTCGTACGCGCACAGTGCACACGCCATATACGCGCGCGCTCGGGCACGTTTTTATTTCGTATTGACGTTTTAAACAATACACAGTTATAAATTACAATAGAATAACTTGAACGCTGCTCTGATCGGTGTATTATCAATTAAAATAGTTCCTAAACAAATAACGACGTCTCACCAACTGCTGCGGTGGATTATTTTTTTTCTCGGATAAGTGCGCGATCAGTTTTCCATTGATCCCGGACCTCGTTAGACGTCAAATGCATCGTCGATCGCTGTTGTTCCAGCTACTACTGCAATAATTATCGTCGTTGCTACTGCTGCTGCTACATTCTGTTAATTAATTACTTGGTACAAGTCACCAAGTTATTATACCATCTACTACTACTAGTTGCTACCAGTTACTACTACTAATACTACTACTACTGCTACTATTACTTTTAATACTATTATGGTATAGAGTATACTACTCTTACTTCTGAGGGACATAGTACGTTTTTCAAGTCTTTTAGGTTAGGTAAGTCAGTATTTTTAAAAAAGTAGCTAAAACGTAAGACAAAGTCAATGCTCGTTTTTTATCGCCTTGCATCATTTTTGATCCACACCTTTATAAACCATTTTTATTTTTATTTTCATTTTCATTTTTGTTATTTTTTGTTTTTAGGTAAATTATCCTTCCTCAGGTGTTTGAGTATTTCTTGTACCTGTAGTTGTTTTGTCGTAAAAATTATATACCTATCTAATATTTTATACGTAAACACTTACGCATAGATACTAATAAAGACAACCTTTAGCAAGTCTTATCATACCGCTTAGTTGTTTTAAATTGGCAGTTATGTATTCAGATATGATAGAGTGAGTTTCAGATTTCCATTGTTATTTAGTGCAGATTTACATTTATTTCATGTTTTAGGTCACCATCAAAGGACTGTTTCTCCTTCAATGATCAGTCTTTATCTTATGATATGGCCGAGGTATAGAATATTTTTCTAGTTTTTTCCACATTGTTAGAAGGTATAGTTTAACATTGTACTTTTTATTTGTTTTAGGTGAATGAAATTAGTAATCAAACCAATTTGGATTATATTTTTGATTCATATTATTCATCGTAAGTTATTTTATGATAATTAAGTAGGTATATGTTTAATTATATACATTGTACCTACTTATGTGGGAGACTTGTATGTTAATGATTAAGCAACGGTATTTATTATTTTGTATTAGAATAATCATGTCTCATGTAAGAAAAAAGATGGTATATGAGAATAGTACCTATGAGTTGAAAATTTAAATTTACAAGTTACTTATGACTATATTTACTATTGAGGTAGGTAGTTAGATCAAATGTTCGATGTAGGGTTTGTATAAATTGATTTTTTTTTATTATAAATATTAAATATATTAAAATATGTAATTATTATAATTTATATTGACCTTTTCTAAATTATTTTAAGTTATCTAACAAAAATGTTTTCAAGGTTATATTAAATATTTTAATCACACTTAAAAGTGTTGTCTATTTTTCATGAACACAATATTATTATATTTAATAAAAAACTTAGGAAATTTTTTTTAGTTTTTTAAAATAAGATAATAATTTAGGGATTTATTTACTAAAACATAGGACTTTGTTTTTGATTTCAATAATATTGATTAGATAAATACCATTAAAAATGAATATCAAATAAAAATTTAAAACAAGCATTTTAAACATAAAAAAGGCAGAAAGTAGGTAACATCTCCACTGTAAAGTAGGTGTTAAATGTAATTTGTCAGAGTAAGTCATTAATGCATTTTTTGAATATAATGATCAATCAATGTACACAAATCAAATGGTTCTTAGAAAAAACTATCTGATAGCGTATATTGTTTTTAATATTTTTTATGATATATTTATATTGTTAATATAGTAATTTATTTCACTATTTGTATAATAGTAAGTTGAATAAAATGTTACTGAAAACATTCCAGTCATTATAAATTTACCATGAAATAGTTTGAGTAGGTTAATATTATTATAAATAAGCTATAATATAAAGTTAATCTTTGATTAAAAGGTTTTGATAATATAATTATTTAATATCTAATAATAAGTGTTTTAGTTTCAAATCTTTACACTAAATATTTTTAAATTACTAAAATTGTTATTCTTTATAAAAATATCTAATTTTATTTAAATTAGAAGTTGAAATCTTTAAAGAAAAATGATTTGGGTTTTTCAGTTTTAGTATCAGTGAGTTATAGTTATGTAAAATATTAAAACTTTAAAATGCCTGTAACCCGCTAAAAAATTGAAATATCAGTAAAAGCCTATAAGATGCCCAATATAATATTATTACCTTTAAGTTTGATAATAAGTAAATTGACTGACATAAAAGCTAACAGCATAAAATTGATTCTGTTGAACATAAATCTGCTATGTCTTACTTTCATTAGATGTAGACAGCAGACAACACATGCAAGTTATAACATTCTCTTCAGAATCACTGTTGAGGTACTAATTTATCAAATAAGTTTATAAAAAAATATATTAGTATACCCGCATATTTTTTATTATTTTATAATTACATGAATCAACAAAAAAAAAAAAAAAACAAGTTGATATATGCTGTGTACTGAATTTATAAGCCTCATCATTGAAACTTTTTTCTGTAGCATACAGTTCTTAATTTGTGTAGGATTTAATGTTAAAATCTAGATTTAAGTGATATATAAAGATGTATCCAAAATAAATTAAATGGATAAACCAGCATTTGACCAGGTATAAGTGTCATGATCTAGTTTTGATAGATTAAGAGGTTATTAGACCTATGTTAGAACATAGGGTTCAGAGTCCCAAGTGAAATATGATTGAATTTTTATATGTTTGATATAAGTTTATGAGTTTTATGTGTTTTTGAATGTTACATATAATATTATATTGTGTTACTGGTACTGAATTAATGTTAGAAAAATTTGATATTTATAGGATTGTGTTTGTATTATTTTGTGGCAATAAAACTATACATCCATATTTATCAGGTGGGGTCGCCCTATGATTGAGTTAATTTTAAGTATTAATTGTGGGATGTAATTGTTTGTGTTCTGACAGTTTTTTCTTATTGCTGCAACACCTATTGAAGTTATTGAACTATACGGTTATGGCTGAGAACTGTATTAAGATTGTTAATAATATAAATTATTCAGGTTGTGTTATGTTTTTTCAATACATCAAGACTAATGATATTGAGATTGTATTAAATGAAAGACTATTTAAAATTTTGTTTTATATTTAACCAAACAAATATTAGCATTTGTTTTCGAGAATCCTTATTGCTAAAGATTGAAATGGTTTTTTTTTTTTAATAGAAACCAAGTTCATATATTGTTATTGATATATTGATAATGTAGCTAGTAGTTTCACTATATAGTTATAAATAGCTTAAAATTTTAAAATTATTGTACTACACATAATATGAAGTAGTATAATTTAGATTTAAACCAACATAATATTTTAATTACATTTGATACAATTCATTCACTTGTTTGATGATTATCCTACATTACTATAGTTAACACAATTTGTATGAATGGAATAAAATATTGTGTAAGGAATAAAATAAATGATAAAGAATATAAATTTATGAAGGAACTATTAAGTTCATATTTTATGTATAAATTACTCAATGACGAAGAACAGTAAATACTTATTTTTAGCAGAGCATTTGCCTCCAATTAAAAAAAAAAAATTATATCCTCATAATTTTCAAAATTCATGTTTAATTTAACCTATAAGTATTGCAATTATTTTAATGTGATTATCTATAACTATTATTTTTATGTTTTAGTGTATCAAGTTATAATACTGGTTTTGAACTTCCAGAAGACTGTAAAAATATGAGTTTTTCAGAATTATTTGATCAAGAATTGTTTAGTACTCATGGTAAATATGTTCACCATCATTATCATTTTTTAAAATATATTTTAATATAAAAATGTAGTTTCAGAAAATAAAGACTGTCAAATCACAATCAAAATTGAAAAAGAAGATTCGTTAAATGAATGTTATTCTACCGACAATTCTATAGATACTACTGGTAGTTCGAGTTTTGTCAAATTAGAAGAAAATAGTCCTTCCTCATCATTATTATCAAAAAGTTTTGCTCCAAAGAGAGGCATTAATAGAACTTCTATAAAAACTAAGAGAACTTCTGATGTTAAGCATCTTATTCAGAGTAATCCTTTTTGCGAAACAGAAGATGTTAATAATCAAATAATTGGGAAAATTAACTCATCTATTGTAAAATGTGAAGTTGAAGATGTCAATGACAATGTTGATGAAGACTTGCTTGAAGTAAATCCATATTATCCTTATGATATTTTTCAAAATAATACAGATTTTGAAAAAAGTGAAGAAAATATTGTTTCATCTTTGTCATTACAAAGTTCTACCCCAAAAAGTCAAAGCAATAATAGAATTTCTATTAATACTCCAGATAATTGTGTTAAACATCTTAACAACCCTTTTTATGAACCAAAAGATCTTGGCAATAATCAAATTCCAGTTCAAGTTCAAACACCAATTATTAAATGTGAACCTAAAGATGAAATTGACATTGAAGAACCCATTTTTGAAGAAATTAATGTAAACCCTAATTATTCTGCTGATGATTTAAAAAATACATTTAATAGTCACAATGCGGTGAAAGTGAAAAATAATGTCAGTAAATATGGTTCACAGAGTGCATTAAATAGATATAAAATAGTACAACTTTCAGATAGTATTAGTCCTTATTCGTTACAAAATTCTACTCTTAAGCATGGACGAATCAACAAAATGTCTATTAAAACTCCTGAAAATTGTAATATTAAACAATTTAATAATTCTTTTTGTGAATCAAAAGTTTTAGATGATGATAAAATTCCAGTTAAAGTTCAATCATTAACTTTAAAATACAAACCTATAGACAATAACAACAGTTTTGAAGAAACAAATGTAAGCTTTCATTATTCTGCTGATGATTCACTAACTTCAACAAATAGTCAGAACATGGTAAAAGTGAAAAATAATGTCAGTAAATATGGTTCAGAAAGTTCAAGTAATAGTCTTAATATGGGTAAAGTTATTGATAGTTTTTCTCCTTTATTATTAAAAAAATCTACTCCAAAATATCAGGGTGTTCCTAAAGTATCTTTAAAAACAATAAATGGTATTAAGCACCCCATATACAGCACATCAAGACATTTAAATACTAATCAAATGTCTGTTAAAGTTCAACCCCCAACTGTGAAATTGGAAACTGAAAACGTCAATAACTCAATTGAAAAACCCATTGCTAAAAATGAAGTGAAATTATGTTATTCTGCTGGTCACAATTTAATAAAAGGTGAAGATAAAGTATCATCTTTATTATTAATAGATTCTACTTCTAAGCGTCAAGTTAACAATAAAAAGTCTATAAAAGTTACTGAAAATTGTGAAGTTAAACACACTGTACCTAACCTTCATTGTGAACCAAAAAAAATTAGTAATGATCAAAATTCATTGAAACCCACAATGCTCACTATTAAATGTGAACCTGAAGATTTCAATACTAGTGAGGAAAATATTAAAATGGAAATAAATCCATACTACTCTTCTAATGGTTTACAAAGAACTGTCGAAAGCCATAGCTTGGCCAAAAATGATAAAATTGTTTTACCTTCATCAAAAAGTTTTGTTTCACATCATCAAGATACTAACAATAGCTCTATAAAAACGAATAACAATTCTGATAACAAAAATTTTGTAATACACAAACCAAAAGATCTAGGTAATTTAACTTCTGTGAAAGGTAAAATGCCCATTATGGAATGTGAACCTGAAAATAATAGCACCATTCAACCAAACATTATTGAGATTAATATAAAACCTGAAAAAAATACAAAATCTGTCAATCCAAATGAAATTTATTCTGTTGCTTCATTTGCTGGAAATGCAGAAAATCAAGAAGTGATCATAAAAAACACAGAAACTATTGTATCTTCTATAAAAACCGAGGATATAGATACTCAAACCGATAAAAAAAAAATTTCTTGGGAAGAATTTAGAGCTAAAAGAGGGTTAAACAATTCAAGTAATATTTATATATACTAATAAAATGTACTTTATTGTATTTCATAATTAAAAATATATGTATTTTAATTTTAGAAATTAAAGAAGAGCCTACAACTGACATTGTTACAACAGATAAAATAAAAGCAGTGAAGGAAGAGTTTGATAGGACCACTGCTGAACATTTCACTGGTCAAAAAAGAAAGATAGATGACAAAGAAGAAGAAACTATTACTGCTAAAGAAATAAACAATGAAGAAGAAGAACTGCAGAAAAAGCGGATGAAAATTGAATACATCAAGAAACTTTTACCATCATCTTTTGGTAATATTGTTTAGTAAATCTATTAAACCTTTAGTTTATTCAGAATAAGAAACACAGTCGGCGGTCGACTACTGCGTATGGGCGTGGTTACTATATACGGTCAGCTTACAGATAGTGTCTTTGATAGGGATAGACAAACGGGTGTAATCTGACCACCGTCGATGAAAACAAGTCGCCGCCGACTGTGTTTCTTATTCTGAATATACTATAAAGGACTGCTAGGTGCAAAGCAAAATTCCATTAACTTTTTTATCATTAATATTTAGTAGCTTAATGTATTTAATTTTTAAAAGTATAAGAATGTATTGCTAAAGTTATTGTTGTTGGAGCCGCACAGACATTTTTTTTTGAATTCTTGAAAATTTGAAATTGATGTATATTTAATTAGTTTTCAATGTTATTGATATACCTAACCTTATATTTTTAATGACATTTATAATCAAAAATTGCAATGAAAGTTAAAATTATCAATTTTGTGTTTTGACATTATAGAATAGCAACTAATTAAAATTGTTTTGTACTTTTAGCATCAGAAATAGCAAAGACCTCGAGTTTGATGAAGGGGAGCTTAGTAGAAGATAATGGTGAATTTTATTATCTCAATTATGCTTTTTATATTTATTTTTATTAAATAATATTTATTGTTAGATAATGAAAATAATTCTGATGATTCAACTTTGTCCAACGATAAAACACAAGGGAAATTATTTAACACGTATGATAAGTCCCAAAAAAAAAGCTACCAATCTAGAACGCATTCATCTCACCGTGTTTCATCAAGGTTATAAATTATTATAAGTTAAATTAAAAAATGTATTAGTAGTATAATATATATCAATATCTAATATTTTATCTTATTTGATTTATAAGGTCTGATTATAATAATAAAAGTAGCCGCTCATCATCATCCAGTTCAGATGATTATTATAATCGTAATAGAACTGATGCTCCATCACAAGGAGCACAATATAGTCAAAATGCACGAACTACTCTTCAAAGGTAATGAGGATATACATTATTGTATAATTATACTAGAAAGTGTATTCCAAACTTTTTGTTATTGTACAAATTAAATTATCTAGACCTAAAGAACAGAAAAGGGTGGTATATGTTGGTCAGATACCAATCAAACTTGGAAAACGTTACTTGTACAATCGGTTCAAGGAATTTGGTACAATACAATCTTTAACACTTCACAAAAAACCAGAGTATGTGTAGAAAAAAATCAAATATCATATTAATTCATTTTTTTAATTATATACATGACATTTTTTTTTATAATTTATAGTTTTCGTGTTTATTATGCATTCGTAACATATTCTGAGAATTCAGAAGCTGATCGTGCTATTAATCATGGAAATGATGATGAAAGCCAAGTCCAATTGGATATTAGATTTGGTGAACGGAAACAAACTCAAACTCCTTATTATGATTTAGGTAAATAATATATTAATACTAACTAAAAAAAAAAAATCAGTTATTTAATGTAATTAAAAATTGTTTAGATGATGAATGGTTAACTGACTGGTATGGGTACAAACAACCTTTAGCACCAGTAGTAAAGACAGAAGACATAGAAAAAGTGTCTTTTGAAGAAGAATTGCAAGAATTTTATAAGCTTTCTCAAATCAAAAAGTTAAATCAAATTAAGTCTTCTCAAGCCTCTTGACATAAATTTTTTATTTTATTTCATCTTATAGTGTTGGAATAAAAATGTAATAATAAATATTGTTATAATTTTTCTCTTTTTAATTTGTCTTGTTTTATTTTACAACAACTATCCAATCATACATAAAAAGTAGTATATATAATAAAAAAGAAAAAAAATTCTTAATATCTTTAAACATTTTCTCCTGTGGTGTCTTGAACAATTTTAGCTACTTTTCGGTATTCTACTACACTTGTTTTTGTACATTTCATTTCAGTCCAACTAATAGGAGTCATTGGATGGCCTAAAATTACAAAAGATCAATTTTATTAAGTAAATTAAAACCATAGGTCACTTGACACTTACCATATTCACTGCACGCAATGACTACTCCAAGTTCATTTTCAGCAGTGGTTAGTTTAAAGGTATGAGCTTCAGTCATTGGCAACTAAAAAATAAATGCAAGTCAAAAATATTAACAGAAGCTATTTGTGTATCATATTAAAAAAATTCAGACAATAAACTTGTCACTTACTATTCTAGCTAATATTATATCTCCTGGTCTAAAACATTGTAACATATCAATTTTGTCAATTTCTTTCATGCGTACATCTTGTCTTCTAAGGCTACTTCTGTATGTTTCATTTAGCTCATGTCCACAGACACTTGTGATAAGACACTTGCACATGTCTTGGTTTAATGTAGTCACCTGTCAAGAACAATTTATTAATACATTATTATATTTTAATTATTATTGTTATATATAGTTTATAAATAAAAAAAAATAATAAGTTATATTACCATTGCTGTTACAATATCTCCAGGTGCTGGAACAATAGTCTTATCTTTACTTCGAACTTCCACTACAGATATCTAAAAAATGATTAATTATAATACTATTTTCATTTTTTTTGTTGAATTCAATGGATTTTTAATTACTTTATTATTTGTGTTATCTACATTCACGATTCCAGCCAAACTGGAATAAATGTAATCTTGTCTTTTATATGTCCCTTTACCTAAAGTGTGTGTCGAATCTAGTCGACAGAGCCGTTGTCCTAAATATAAACAAATAGTATAAGTAAAATGTTTATTTTGTTTTTAGGAAAAATTTAATTAAATATTTTTTTTAACATTTCAGTACACAAAAGTGAGTAAACTAATTTAATTTGCCATACAATTACAAGAATTACATTTTCGATCAAAATATTAGTGGGTACAAGACAAGTACATTCAATAATAATTAATTTGTGTTTTAATAACAAAAACGATAGACATTGATACTATGAATTAGGTTTAAACTATGTTATTTTTATTATACATAGAAACATAAATTTTAAAAGTATTTTTACAAATTTTAAATTAAAATTTGAACCTCACTTAATCAAATATTAATCTGAAACACCAATTCAAATGTATAAATTTGTACTTTGGGTATCATCTAAACGTGATATCAATTAATGTAGGGGAGTAAATAAAAATAAAGCTGATTAAAAAAATTACAAGTACCAATAAACTATTAGGTATACAAATTAGAGTTATTTACTTATTTTTTCTTTTTTTTTTTTTTAAGAGTGATGTCTTAAGAAGTATATAGAGTTGACTAAATTCTTTAGATATTTTGTTGAGTAAATAAACTCACTAAATTTAAGTTGATACATGGATATACTGTCGTATAACAATTGATATAAAACTAAGAAAAGCTAAATCTAATGTATTTTATACATTTGAAGTATGGTAAGTACACCCAGAATAATATTATTATTTATAATTTAATTCTATTCAATAATATTTTTGAAAATTGAAGTGAACAAATTACTTACAAAAAAAAAAAAAAATCCACAGAAGATGGGCTGATACATAATATTAATGGGTATTTAAGAGAACTAAACATCCTATATAATAAGTAATTAGATAGAAATATACATTTTCTTAGAGTTAAAATAAAAACTAGTATACAAATTGTAATTTTATGGCAAACACAAAATAACAATAAATTTTAAATTTAAGTACATATTATTAAAAACTTACCAGGCACACAAATTATTTTGTTCTCCATTGAAAGTTGGCTGTGTTATTATTAAAGTTATTAAACTCAATAATTATAATTCTCAATTTTTAATTTTTATGGGACCAAAATCTAGAACACAAAAAAACAAACCAGAGATAAGAAGACCAAACTCTGCCGGTAACTTCTGATAAAAACCTGAAAACAATGTGAACCATGGTAGACTGCGCTGCAGTCGTACAACTAGCTACATAACCTGTCGGCTGTCATAATCATACCTATAGGGATTTATGATGACGTTTTTTTGAAGTAATTATTTTGTTTATAGGCGATATTTTAAGATTTGATTTTGACTTTTTAGATTATTAAAACACAAGTGTAATAGGTAACCTATCTTATATAGAATATTTAATTATGCAGGATAAAAATAATAGGCATTAGCCATTAGCATGACAATAATATTAGGTATTATTATTGATTTTTAAAACCAATGGTATTATAATTGTTTTCCTCATATTAAATTAATAAAAATTACATTGAATACAATTTACCTGACATTTACAAGTTTACAATCAGCTTAATTTTTAGAGTTTCATCTATAAACGGTAATTTTTTAAGAGATTATATTAAAATATTATATAATAGTTATTTTGTATTCCTTGTACCAGTTATATCGCTGACAAGTTTTTGGTGCAAATCTTCAAATTTGAAATTACACTTTATCGTAAAAACCAAAACATTGTTGTTCAATTTAACGGTTAATTTTTTTTTGCAAGTAAAAGATTGGGAGTGTAAGTAATATTCTAACATATTTATCAACTATTTTATGTATTTAGCTGTGTTCAAACGTGTAGGTATAATGTATGTACATTATACAATGTACAGTGAATCGTCATTCAAATTGTTTTAAGGTATTTGATTCATCGTGATTTATGATATGTATCTATTCATATTTTATTATTAATAGTTATTTAGTATAATATAAGTATTAGATAATTATATAATATTATAATATTATGTAAAATAATAGAATATATGAATTTTAAATACCTATATTAAATAGTCTCATAACTCATATTAAACGATACCAAATGTACTTTAAAAAATGAATTGCTGTTTCATACTTAATAATATCATATTCACCAATATTTTTTTGTGAATGTAAAATACCTATTTATCTATAATAGATAATAATGAAAAATTGTATAATTCAAAAACATCATTGCATCAATAAATTAAAACAACTCGTATTATAGTGTATAGTAGATATAATTTAATAATTTAATAATGTATATACATAACATATATTTCCAAAGCTGAGTTTTGGATTCTGGAAACGTGCACGAAGGGCTGATTTTACCCTACATCAAAATCGTTTAGTGAAAAAGCTATATTATATATTGGTTTTACACCCGCGTGTTTTCCATTTTATTTTTGGTGTATTTCCCTTAGTTTTTTTGAATACATATAAGTTATAACTCTAAAAGTTTTGCGTATTTATTACGGTAGTTACAGGAAGATAGGATGAAATACTTAAATGTATAACTTATAATTGAATTATTTGTAACATTTGATTTGTAGTGTGGACTATTTATATATGTGTGTATATTGTATGTATGAATATGTATCTTGAATTTTTTCGGTCCACTAACAAATTCATTCGTACCCGGTGAATAAATGTAATTTATTCCCTCAAATATATTCTTTAGCATAATGATAAATGGTGATTACTCATTAATAGGGCTGAGATTTTGATGCAAATGCATCTTTTTTTCTAGTGTTTTAAAACGTTCCGTAAGTATAAAATGTGTTTTGGGCGATGTTGATTAATTTAAAGTAATTTTTATTTTGCATTTTTAGGGCATTTTTTACAATTTGTTCATAAAATGAACGAAAATTGTTGCGATTAATAAGATATTTTCGGCAAACTGCCGACGGTACGATTTATAAGTTATATAGCACGACAATCGATTATCCTCGATAACAATTTTATCATAGCTAGGACTTTCCGCTTAAATTATCGCCGTTATGGCGTTATATATACCTATTGGCTAATATGTACTAGCAAAAACATGTTAAAATATTATACAATTTTTTTTAAAATTTTTTTATTAAGCCATAATAAATATAAATGCATTTTTATATTGAATTTTTAAAGTCATTTTTGCATTTTTTCAAGGGCATTTTTTGAGATTTTTTAGGGCATTAAAATCCCAGCCCTACTCATTAAATAGTGTACTATTTTTTTTTTTTGGTCTTCCGTCGGTCATCTTCATATAAAAATATAAAATTATAGGTAGTCTATTTCACAACTAATGGACTATTAATTTTTAGATACAGTTATCGTTATATGTATTTTATTACATGTAGTTGGCAAAAAGCTTGGCAATGTACATAAATGTAGGGACAAAGGTAAAATTTGTAATACAAATGATATAATATCAAAATACCAATTTATTTAGAAAGTAATATTTAAATATAGTCTTAAACTAATGTTTCGTTAAATTAATAAGTATACTTACTAATTCAAATAATAATTGTTTAAAGCATTGTTAATAAAAATACGTACTTATTATAAAGTTTATGCAATATTTAAAATGTGTTGTTTAGCCTCCAATAAATACAAGGTGGGTTAAAAACTTGGTTTCTACGATTTCTGTATATTTAATCTAACCTCCACTGCAATAATGTTATAATTTTTACTTCCTAAAAGAAACTGCTTTTTAAAGACATAGTTATTTCAACATAATTTTGTCATCTGCTAAATTGCATCTTTATAAATAATTGTTTGAATTATTATGATCGGTGATTGTTAAATTGAGTCATATATATATAGGTAATTGGTATAATAAAAGCACTATCACATTATATACAAGAATATAGAAAGTCACATTACCTGCAAAAACAGTAATTTTTAATATTTAAATTCAATAGTTTTTTTCAATTTAAAAACTTTAATTGTAATAATTACCATTACAATTAAATTCAAAGCCAATTTTATAGGCTAAAGGTTTTCTTTAATTAATTGTTCAAATGTAGAAACTCACTTAAATAAAACATATAAGTATAAATATTTAAATAAGACGATGTGTAGAGTGTAGACTAAAGACATATACGTATCTTATGTCGTAGTATTTAAGATTTTTAATGTTTTAGATCGATTAGATATATTTAATTTTGAAAAAAAGAGAAAATAGGTATGCGTTTTTATATTCAATTATTTTTATCATTCAATATTTTAGATTCTGAACGAGGTGATGAATGTATTGATTTTATAATGATGTGTGTTTTTTTTTGTTTTTGTGTCTGTGTACAGCATACAACTTGTGGAAATAATGCTTCAATTTCAAACTTCTAACCTGATTTCAGATGGCAAAGTGAATATCCTTGGTGCATTATAGAGGTTAAAAGTAAGCATTTTCCAACAGTTTTCAAAAAAATAAGTGATAGAAAACGGGAATATTTACGCAAAACCAGTTTTCGACAAAATCAATTTTTTATATGGTTGTAACTCAAAAATTAATAACTATGAATACTTGAGATTTTCACCAAATGTTTATATTAGGATATCTATACACGGTCAAATTTTCAAAATATTTTCACTTTTTTTGAGCTACTTATAGACAACCGCAATTTTCGATTTTTCTGAGTATTTTTTTTTTGAAGTGTCAATAAATTTCGGATACCCAAAAAAACTATAAATTTGATACACGATTTTATATAAGATGTTTTTATTTTAATTAAAAAAAAAAAAAATCAAAAATCGTTAAGTTATTACGAAATTTTTACGAAATATGTCAAAATCGCGAAAATTTGCAAGTAATTTTCTAGTTGAAAAATGTTTCTATTTATAAATTTATTATATAATAATACTATAACGTCGTTAAATGAATAACAATAATAATGATTATTAAACAACAACATTAGGCTTGGCATTTTGTGGGGTTTCACTTATCATACAGCCAATCAGCGCGCTACTGACTATATACTACTTTTCTATTGGTTGTTATTATTATTGGATGCCTTTTAAGTTTTAACATATCTTTACTACTCGGCTCTCGAGATTAAGTTCGTCAGTCGTAGTTCGAACGCAGTGATCTATACTTCAAACCCTGCAGGACCATTCAAAGCACCGCCGAACCGGCAAACCGAACACCGTTGTCTCATCTCATATACGTCGACAATAATAATTTATTCACCGTCAATTCTGTACACACATTCTGAGGTGAGTCGTGGGTTATTTCTTAACTATACGCTTTAAACAATTATTTTAATATAATATGATCTATCTATACTATAAAAGCAAGTCCCGATTTTTTGTCGCGTAAATAAATTCACACCGTTCAACGTTTGCAAGTAATTTTATAGTTGAAAATTCATCAAAATTTTTGTATTTATATCTAAGGTTAAATATTTCAACGCTAAGTTTTCTATAAGTTTTCTTTCAAATATCTATAGAGTGAAAATTCGAAGCTTCATTATAGGAAAAATTTTGTGATTGTTTGAATTTTAAATTTTTACGAAATCGCGTAACACTAACGATTTATCCTCAAACAATTTTAAGTATTTGCTAGTATTCAAAAAATACAAGTCGTAGAAACTTGAAAATTTCACCAGTTATTTAGATTGGAATTTTCTTTAAATAATTTAATTTTCAAAATATTTCACTCATTTTAATGCTATTTATAGACATTTGAAATATTCGTTTTTTTCTATACATTTGATATAAATTTTTTAGATGAGTCAAAATACTTGAAAATTTAATACAAAGTTCCTCATAAGTTAGTCTTATAGTGATTCAAAAATTATAAGAATACGTAGACATAATTTTTTTTTTTATTAGTATTTGAAGTTCAAATATTTACAAACATTTGTCAAAATCATGAATATTTGTAAATTATTTTGTAGTTAAAATTTATAAAAAAATTTATAGAAGTAGGTAAGAGTTGAAAATTTAATACAAGGTTTTCTATAAATTGGTTTATAATTATAAAAGAAGTTGAATGTCGATCAATTAAAAAAATTTTATTTTAAGTTTAAATTTTTACGGAGTCCAAAATCTACGCGTAAAATAACATCAAATAATTTTATATTTTTTTGTAGTTAATAATTAATTGTCGTAGAAACTTGAAACCGAATAATTTTTTTCACGACCCAATTCAAAATATATATATTATATACTATACGACTTACGAGTATATCGTTAGACTGACAAATCATCTCCGTTAAGAATCATTTTTCGTATAAAATTATAATACATTGGATTCAAATTTAATACATCCATTATAATGACCTACTATACAGCAGAGCTTTACTCAATTGGCCACTCTTTTTTTTAATAATAAAAACAGCATTATTGCTTTATTTTGGAAATATTTTATTACTAAGAATTATTTAAATACAAATTTAACAATAAAATAAAACAGTATAATAACTTAGTATTAAAATATTTACACATCATCGGACAAAATCGAAATTTAAATAGTTTTATTTTTGGGGGAAATTTTAATGATAAAATTATCGACACACATATACAATTTATTCAATTTCGGAATAAATGCCTATACAAAATAATTTGCCTAAGATTGTAACTTAATTAGATTAGCGATTTAGTATAAAAAAGATTTGAAATTGTTTTAAACGAGTTAAATAAAAATTATTTAGTTTTATAGTAAATTATATTTATTACTATTATTTTTTATACTCACTATTAGCGAGTTTGTCAATTTCTAGAGAACTCTAGTACATACATTAGTAACTACTAGCTGTTCTAAAATTGATAATTTTACCATTTAAGTTATTAGAAAAACTTTACTAGACTCCATAAAAAAAATGAGTGTTTAAAACTTTTGAAAAATTATAAAATAGGTATGTCTTTTTATATTTTTTCAAAACTTCATATTATTGGTCTATAATTATTAAAAAACCACTAACATACAGACACATCATAAGATATATTTTGGTAAACTTTTAAGTATAAATTAGGTTAGTTTAAGTATATTTATAATATTAGATTTATTTATCAGTAATTATTGTTTCCTATGTATGAAATATTACACATACCTATATACGGCTATATACCTATCTATTTTGTATTATTTATTAATTAAATAATGTATTTTAGGTATATGACATATTTTATTAGGTTAGATATATTTTATTTTTTCTTGGTCACTTGTGCACAGTAAATAAATAATAAAGTTATGTAAGTAAAAGCATCCTTTAAACTTGATTTAAACTTTTTAACTAGTTAGTGTTCAGCTTTGATTATCTGAAATCTGCATACTAAAATGTTTAAATCTTTTTACACTTAAACAAATTTTACATTCCAATTCTGAAAGAGTCGGGATAATAGCATAGTTACATAATTTAATTATCTTTATTATATTGTATTTTGGAGAACTTTGATTTTTAAAATCATATACCTATTTATATATAAATACCTATTTGGATTCTACTGTGATAGTTTAAAAATGACTTACTCTAGACTTTCACTCCTTAGAGACAATAGAACGCTTGATAATATCTAATTAGTAAATAGTACTGTATGGAGTTTGTGGTTATAATAATTAGTATAAATTACACGACGGGATTAATACTAAATGTAGTATAAAAAGTTATAATATAATAATTATTTCTCAATCACCATTTTAAATTTTAATTGATTCTAATAATTAATAAGTAATAGTGTAGGTACATATATGTTACATAGATCATAGATCATAGGGTATAGTATAGAACTATAGACGCATACAATTTGTTTTATGGTATATATATATATAAGTTTTTAGTGGTTTTTACGATTATTGGTTTTTGTGTTATGAATAATTTATGCATTTTTTATTTTTGTATTTAAACTCATCATTGTATAGAATGGATTTCTAGTTTTGTCTGATATAAATTGAGAGTATACAGAACAATATGCAACTCCTACAACTTCCGAGCCTTATAGTTATAATGAATAACAAAAATCGCTTTTAGTTGTATTGCAGGTTATTATTCACTGTCGTAAAAATTTAAACTTGAATTGGTTATAAAAAATTGACTTAATTTTCCAGTAAAAAAATTTTTTTTAATTAGATTGAAAACATATTATATAGTTTTGTATTAAAGTCTCAAATCTAAATCTAAATAGAATTTTTTTTATAAATTTCTAACTATAAAATGTATTTTTAAATTTTTCTGATTTTGAAGGATTAAATTAAAAGGATTTAAATAAATTGTAGATTCATAAAAATAATTAAATAAATATAATTTATTGGTTTCATTTGAACTTCAACAAGATTAAAGATTATTATTATTTTATTTTATTAGCTACTAGCATAGACTATTAAGAATAACGATTGTATTGATTATTTGTTTGTAAATAACACTGTATTGACCCATATTAATAAAGTTAAGTGTAGCCTTATAGTATGACTAATATCCTCTTAACGTCACGTGAAAGTTTTCAAGGGCTGGTTACGAACTTTTCAACTATTCGCGATAGGTATTCTAACTGCAATTGAAGATATGCATAGCTAGTACCTACCTACAATAGTAGGTAATCGCCAATTATATAAGTATGAGTTGGAATAAGGTGTATAAAGCTAAACTTTTCTTTAAACATACAAATTACTCAAATAACTGTGTACGATTTGGAGTTTTGATCGGGCGCAAAATTTATTCCTTATATATTGTTAAAAAAGTCAGGATAGAAGTTTCAATTACAATAGTTTTACACGCATATTATTGAATATATACATTTTATTTATATAAAATATAAGTAATAGTATGCATTATAAAGTAAAAGTATGAAGACAATAATAAAATGTTATTAAAAATTTGTTTAAAAAGGTACTATTTTGTTAAAAAAAAATTGAAATATCATAAATAGGTAGGTAATCAATTTACAAACAAAGATAATTTAGTTATACGTTTTATGATATAGATTAATTCATTCGAATTATAAAAGTTAACAAAACAAAATAATTTTTAATGAAAACACATTTTCTTTGTTTTATACTTTAGACGGAGACAACACGCAAAATATCAGTTTGAATTATGAAGAGTAGTTTGATCCAAAAAATGATGTCGCTCAATCAATTTGCGTAGGTATATAATATAATTCGGCCATGCAGCGATGTATATAGCCAAGTACCAAAAAATCCGCGTCACCACCAAGTCACAAGAGTATCAGCAAAAGAGTGAAAAACAACAAAGGTCGTATAACTTGGAAGTCAAATATATACTTATCTCCGTCAGATAGCTGCTTATTATAGCCAGTGCCGTGTTGCTGGAATAAGTCATCACGAAGGTTACGCGTATATATACAGGGTGTCCCGTGAGGATTTACCCATTGCGATATCTCGTTATCTGTATTTGTTACCACTATGGTATTAAATAATTCACTGTTTTTCTAGAAACTAGAAAAAATATTAAAAATCAGGAAATTAATGAAATCAAAATGTTGAAACGTCAATATTTTCAGAAAAATTAACTCTACAAAATGGCTATCTTCGATTTTTTTGAAAATAATTAAATAAAAAAATATATTTTTTAACTTTTTTACCAAAACATTAAAATAAATTAAAACATAAAATATTTGTAGTTCTTATTCCTGTGAGTCTTATTAAAAAATCAGAATTATGATATGTCCATTATTTCAGGAGATATCGCAATGGGTAAATCCTCACGGGACACCCTGTATATATATATTATAAAATAGCTGTTATCGGAGTACTGGGTTATTTGTCGTCGGTGAGATCCTAGAGGGAGGAAAAACTATCTGTAGATATATACATAATATAATACAGGGTTTTGGTATTTTCCTTTTTAGCGGTGTTTCGACGATTTATTATTATTATTACTATTTTTAGTGCTAGAGATTTATACAGAGTGATTGTTGTAAAGTGAATCGGCAATTGTACGCGATAATAACTTAGGTTATCTTATTTTTAAATGATAGTAACCTACCTATATATTTTTAGTTTATTACCCTGGATGAATACCCTACCCCGGCTTACCCTAGTTTGAATATGATTATTAAATACATAGGTACTTATAGGGATCCGCATATGGTAATTTGCAATACTTTAAAAATATTGCAATTCAGCATTAAGTGTAGTACGGTCAGTATTCGCCTTCGCCGCAACGACGATCGTTACTCAAATTATTATGTTTATTGCTCTTAAAAAAATAAGAATATCGTAAATAAAATGATTTACAGATCGCATCGCAATGTCTATCGTTAAGACACTAAACCGAAATGTTTGAAACAAATTGTATGAAATCATTAATTAGAATAATTGGCTGATAGCTATTCCGTATTTTACTATAATAATAAATAATAATAAATAATAATAATACATACACGGCACACGCGCTGCGCGACTTGTACGTATTTTACGTCATACATGTATGCATGCGGGTGCGTCGGAAATAACTTACGGCGCGCCGCGCCGGAACACGACAGCCCCTATCGAGGCTTTTTCCCAGCGGGCGAAAAACCGCGAGCGCGCACGCAGTCAGTGTCGTGCCACCGCCCGGGAAACCCATTCGACCGTCTGACCGTATACGCCGCGTTTACTATTTTTCGCCACGCTCGCACGTAATTCTTCTTCGTATCGGAGTGACCAAAATTGTTTTTCGCGCGTTTTCTCCGCTAGCGATACACATTGTGTGTTATTAATATAATGTGTTATCGATTGCAATCCAACTCGATAACGTGTAAATAATTAAATATAATATAATTAAAAAAATTGTTGGGACACAAGAAAGCCAAAACGGTTTTCAATTTGATGTGATGTGTTTACAGTGATGTGTCTGGTGAGTGATGACCAATAACATTTAATCTGTGTGTGCATCATGTCGATATCATTCGACGAGTCTGTCGCCAACCACCAAGTAACATTGTATGTCTTACGAATACCGATTCCCGACTAGTGAACGTTTAAAGAAAATTCTATCATGGCATAGAGTCGCAGAGTCGTATTCGGGGTAGAATAATATTATATTCACTGTCGAGGCTTGTAAGTATATTATTGCAATTTACAATGTACCTATACTTATAAAAATTATATTTAGAAATACAGTAAGTTATAAGAAATTGGCCATGATGACCCATAGGCAACTTGTTGTCGTCCTCATTTATCTTAGCATTACGAACATTTTATTCTGTTTTATTAAATATTATTTTATAAACTTAAGAAAAAACTAAATTGAGTGGAACATGACATTGTAAAAAGTGATTTTTACAACAGTTTGAACTTTTATTTTTCATTGTTAGAAATTCATAAAAATAAAAGCAGGGGATGGTTAATTAATAAATCTATAAAATAGTGTATTAGAAAAAATACTGTGGAAATTCTAACACATGTTGACTTATTGAATGATAGCGTATTGACAAGTTTGTATTAGGTAAATTGGTAGACTTACAAAGTTGTAATTCTAAAAAGTTTAATTTTATGTTTATCTTTTTCTAGAGCTAAAAAATGGTCAAATTGTTTCGAAAAACTTATAACTAATAAATAACTAAAGAACTATATATATACATTGCCATAGTTTAAATATTTTCCGATATTTTTGAATGTTAAGAAAGCTGAAAGTATAATTTTTGTGTAGTAAAATTAAAACTAAAATATAAATAAATGCTTTAACTTTTTTTTTTTAAAAGTAACAATAAACGAACGACCATTCAGAATTCACTGCAATAGTAATAATTCCAAGGGCGAAAAGTTTCGTTTTTAGAAGTCCCCAGTGTGATTCACTAATGGCCTTTGGCACGAAAAACTTCCTCTACGCCATCTCCCTCAAAATCCCTCAGGAATATACGTCTACCTGCTACCGTCTTCCGAATAATACCATATTTTTTGGAGGCTGCCAATAAAAACCCCTAGTATACAGTCTATATACCTATGTGGCTATGTCTGACTTCTTACATTCTTTACACACCTCATAGATTTATCTATTACACGCTCTTGTGATTTCTCAATTTTCGTTTTTGTATTTTGTATAATAATTTTTGAAAATTTATGTTAAAGATGGGTAACGTTTTTATTGCTTTTTGCTTCATTTTGCATTGAAACGTCAACATGATTCATGGAACCCCAACATTTTGCGCCTGTACGGCGTCATTAAGAATACCCCCTGTGTATGTATAATAACTGCAGGCCAACCAGAACTGTTCGGGTATGATTCAATTAAGGAGCACCCGAGTAAATCTAGAAGAGCTGTTAATTATTTTGAAAATCAAAATCCTCCGGTATATAATGTGATTATCGAGCATTGCAGTGTCGACCTGTATGTTTTTCCTAGACCAATTAATTTTATATTATATCCAATTTACATTTTTTATATGATTCATATTATCCATTATAAGTAGGTAATACGCTATGTTATCAACAAATTGAACATTTAAGTATACTGCAGATTAATTTTCCAAGCTTTAACTTGTTACCGGATACATTTGAAATCTTATAAACGGCGCATATATAACAAAAATAACTAACTATTAAAATTTAATTTATGTTTGGACCCCTGTAATTTCTATGTGCGTAACCGTAATCCTTGCATATTTTAATATAATAATTCGTTTGTATACTAGGGAGACAATAGTTATTTGCTATAACTGCAACAAAAAATTGTATCTTAATCAATAGGAATTTCATTAATATAAAAAGTCGTATTAAATTAATAGAATAAGCTAAATTAAATATATATCATACAAATAAAAACATTCAAATAAACTTCATAAGTAGTATATAACTTTTTACTTTGAACGTTAATCAGGTTAATTGAATGGGTTATTCGTATTAAATTGGAAAGTGGTTATAATTTATTATTTTAAACATAATTCTCAGCTTTAAGCTTGGTTGATTTAACACATCTAGTTATTATGTATTATAAGTTAAACATATTAAGTTAAATATACAATTTAACGCATATTATAATATAAGTATGTCGTATATATTATGTTAGGTACTACTTTCGGGAATTTTTTTTATTTTACTCCAAAAAGTTGAAAAGTTAAAAAAAAAAAACTTCTAAGTATTCCGTCCCTTTGTGAAAATTTTTCTGTGAATTATGTTGTTAATTCATAGAACTTAAACGAAAAATCTGATTTTTTTTTTAATTTGATATTATTTAGTGCTATAAGTTATTCAGAGAATTTACTGTGACAAGACTAGTAAGAAAACTCTGAATCTCGTTTGTCACGTCTCTGCGGGTCATTCCCATGAGATTGGTGGCCACATAAAAGAATCACAACGTAAATTAAGATTTAAAAAAGAGAGAGAGAAAGAGAGCTTTAAAAAGTGTAGAAAAACTGATGAAAAGTTTTACCCAAGTATAGTATCTGTTCTATTTGGTCTCAGTCCAGTTGTAAGTCGTTCCCTCGAGAGAAGTGAAATCTAAAACTGTATAAAAACATTTTCTTAGTTTACTATATTGTGTGAATCGTCCAACAGTTGTTACATGTTTGTAATTAATTTAATTTAATACTATTTCTAATAGGTTTGTGGATGATTTTATAAACCACAGAGTTCACCATAAAATAATATTTATATGTAAACTGCAAGTGAGAGCTAAAATAGACATTATATACAAGTAAATAAATTAATAATGTACCAAAATATGTTCGTATTTTGGGTATATACATAACAAATAAGTATATACAAAATATTTTTGATCATTGGTATACACATATATTTTGCAGCTAGTTCAATTTTGATGTGAAAGGCAATTTTGTTTGGTATTGAAGAATGGTATTGGGTACTCGTGGGAAATAAAAATGTTTTTTGGTATAGCAATATCCCGGAATTATTCCACCGCCAGTATATAATATATTAATATTATATAAAAGTTGTGTATATGTTTTTGTTAATGTGTCTAAGATGTAAACCTCATATTATACATTTTTACTATCCGCATATATTAGAAGATACAAAAAAAAAAAACAAAATACTATTTTATAGATTAAATAATATTTTTTCTTTATATCTTAGTGAATATTAAATGCATTTTTGATTAATTAGATTTAAGTTCTATGCATATTTACATTTTTTATATTGTTATATGAAATATAGTTTTTTAAGACTAATGTTTGTAATTATTTTTTTAACTATAGCTATATGTATTAATATATGTTATACACTGGATAAAATTACTATTGTACACGGCCTGTTCAATAAATTATTATACAGTGACCCCTTTCATTAATTATTAAGCTTACATGGTTTTTCATTTATTGTCCAGCGTAAAAGTAATAGCATTATCCTCCAAAAAATGTTCAGGACTAATAACTTTTACTAATCAATAATTTTAATTTTAAATAATATGTTACCATAATTGAGTTTAAAAATAAATGATTGTATAATATTAATATTTAAATTATATTTTATTTGTTTGAAAATCCAAAAAACATTTTTAGATGTTCAGTGTAATTAATTAAAAATCATTAATAATATATGAAGGTATTTATTATTTTATATTATCCCATAATATAATATTTTTATGAATACTTCAATTCTTGGTAAATAACTATCATATTTATATATTTTGTTATTCACTATTGGAATTCCAGTATTCGTTTGTCGTTAATTTTTAACTCTATTAATTTACCAATTGTATAAAATTATAGCAGCAAAATGTTGTATAATTTGTTAAATTCTAATTATAAAATTAAAATATATACTAAATATGCGCTAAAAAAATGTAGAAAACAAAATATGCACTCTTGAAATTTTCTGACTTTGTCCAAATTATTATTTATTAATTTATTATTAAAATTAGAATAATTACTTACAGCAGTCAATTTGACAACCGCCATAGGCCATAAATACGAACAAACTCAAATATACGATAATTAATAATCAACTTTCGATGTTCGTACATTAAAATAATATTTATTAAAATTTATTGATAATTCTTTAAAATATGTACACTATGTGTGTATTTTTATTGATAAAAACCTCTTGTTTAACTTTTAAAACCCTCAGCTAAGTTATCCATGAGGAATATAAATCTTTCCTTGGATAACTAATATTGTATATATCTATTGGTATGTTCTTACTGTTAACCCTTTTAATAAAGTATCTTACATGTATTAAAAAAATTACAATATATTATACAATTATTGTACGATTATGTCAATACAGCATAATATTGTAGAGTAGGTATTTGATAATAATTAAATATTTATTTGTAGTTACTGAACTATACGTCTTATACTTATTTGTTGATATTAATGTAAAATAAGTATATTTTTAAAATCGTATTAATATAAATAAGTTATATTAAAATACTTAGAAATAAAAAAATAAGAATTAAAAATATTAAAGTTATTTTTTTTTTTAGATTTTATTGTTTTTAAGTAACGTTTCTTTTTTATTATTAAATTTTTACTTAAAAAATTAAAAGAAAAATTTTAATTTGTAGAAAATACTATTTTTAAGAGAATAATAATTTTAACGTTACAGGTTGAATGATTAATGAAGGAATAATTGATTCTGGATATTTCTTATGAAAACGAATAAAAAACTCCATTTAAAGGAAAATCTGCTACAACCCCAAACCTATAAATAATGTACGAAAACACTAAACAAAGAAGACCAAAATAAAAAGTTATTTTTTGTTCAATAGACAGCTTTTTGCAAATACTAATATGTAAATTAAATTTAAATTTCGATTTTGTCCGATGATGTGTAAATATTTTAATACTAAGTTATTATACTGTTTTATTTTATTGTTAAATTGTATTTAAATAATTCTTAGTAATAAAATATTTCCAAAATAAAGCAATAATTCTGTTTTTATTATTAAAAAAGAGTGGTCAATTGAGTAAAGCTCTGCTGTATAGTAGGTCATTATAATGGATGTATTAAATTTGAATCCAATGTATTATAATTTTATACGAAAAACGATTCTTAACGGAGATGATTTTTCAGCATAGAATATATTTTTCAGTAGATGGTGAAAAAAAGTGGTTTCTGTTTTAATGATCTGAATTACCCAAAATTAAATCATATACAGAAAATTCTAATTTAAACAACTGATGTATATTTCAAGTTTCTATGACTAGAGTATAGTTTTAAACTATAACAAAAATCGATAATCTAATTAAGTTACAATCTTAGGCAAATTATTTTGTATAGGCATTTATTCCGAAATTGGAATACATTTTTATATATGAGTCGATAATTTTATCATTAAAATTTCCAAAAAAAAAAACTACCAGAATCCATAAAAAATATGGTTTGTTACTATTTAAAAAATATACATTAATTTTTTTATTGGTAAAATTGCGTAATTAAAAAAGCGTGGTCAAGTGGGTACTGCTTAGCTGTACATTAGGTGCCGTATGGATCATTATTATATAATATAGGAATGTTAAATTTGAATCCAATGTTTGAATGATATATTATGTATCATTGTATAAGAAAAACGAATCTGAACGGAGATGATTTGTCAGTCTAACGATATACTCGTAGTATATAGGTAATATATATATTTTGAATTGGGTCGTGAAAAAAATGATTTGGTTTCAAGTTTCTACGACAATTAATTATTAACTACAAAAAAATCTAAAATTATTTGATGTTATTTTACGCGTAGATTTTGGACTCCGTAAAAATTTAAACTTAAAATAAAATTTTTTTAATTGATCGACATTCAACTTCTTTTATAATTATAAACCAATTTATAGAAAACCTTGCATTAAATTTTCAACTCTTACCTACTTCCATAAATTTTTTTATAAATTTTAACTACAAAATAATTTACAAATATTCATGATTTTGACAAATGTTTGTAAATATTTGAACTTCAAATACTACTAAAAAAAAAATTATGTCTACGTATTCTTATAATTTTTGAATCACTATAAGACTAACTTATGAGGAACTTTGTATTAAATTTTCAAGTATTTTGACTCATCTAAAAAATTTATATCAAATGTATAGAAAAAAAAACGAATATTTCAAATGTCTATAAATAGCATTAAAATAAATGAAATACTTTGAAAATTAAATTATTTAAAGAAAATTCCAATCTAAATAACTGGTGAAATTTTCAAGTTTCTACGACTTGTATTTTTTGAATACTAACAAATACTTAAAATTGTTTGAGGATAAATCGTTAGTGTTCCGCGATTTCGTAAAAATTTAAAATTCAAACAATCACAAAATTTTTCCTATAATGAAGCTTCGAATTTTCACTCTATAGATATTTGAAAGAAAACTTATAGAAAACTTAGCGTTGAAATATTTAACCTTAGATATAAATACAAAAATTTTGATGAATTTTCAACTATAAAATTACTTGCAAACGTTGAACGGTGTGAATTTATTTACGCGACAAAAAATCGGGACTTGCTTTTATAGTATAGATAGATCATATTATATTAAAATAATTGTTTAAAGCGTATAGTTAAGAAATAACCCATGACTTACCTCAAAATGTGTGTACAGAATTGATGGTGAATAAATTATTATTGTCGACGTATATGAGATGAGACAACGGTGTTCGGTTTGCCGGTTCGGCGGTGCTTTGAATGGTCCTGCAGGGTTTGAAGTATAGATCACTGCGTTCGAACTACGACTGACGAACTTAATCTCGAGAGCCGAGTAGTAAAGATATGTTAAAACTTAAAAGGCATCCAATAATAATAACAACCAATAGAAAAGTAGTATATAGTCAGTAGCGCGCTGATTGGCTGTATGATAAGTGAAACCCCACAAAATGCCAAGCCTAATGTTGTTGTTTAATAATCATTATTATTGTTATTCATTTAATGACGTTATAATATTATTATATAATAGATTTCCCGATTGTAAGAATTATGATATATTAATGTGAAAAAAATGTAATCTAAAAAGTAAAAGTATATTTATGAGAATTTATAAACACCTTCAATTATCATTATTTTGCGTAGGTATAAGGTATGTATGCTTTATAGCATTTTATGATCGAAGTAACTATAAGACAGCCCTACAATTTGTAAACAACTATCCATGGGAGCGGAGCACGCGGGTGACAGCTAGTTAAAATATAACTTTACTAAAATAATATTTTCGTCCTGGGAGAATAAAGTAAATAGTTATAAAGTTAAGTTGAACAATGACTAAGGAATCTATCTTGTAGAGTAATATTATTTACGCAATTAACTTAACATAATTTAATTGACTCTTATTGATCAAAATTACGTCTTGAAGAATTACAATTATATGTCACATCATTTATATTGCATATATATATATATATATATATTATAGGAATTTTCATAAACAAATATTTTTCTGCTTAAAATTATTCACAAGATTATTCACCAATGTATCATAAAAGTTATTTACTTAATACTTATAATATATTCATTATTCATAGTAAATAAAAAGTTAATAATTCTGAAATTATTGGATTTTTATTAACTGTCTAAATAATAGTTATAATAAAGTATTATATATTTTAAATTAAGTATTAATATAAATAAAGATGATTTTTATCTTCCTTCTTGAAAAGTACCTGTAAAATATTATTACGACTGTACATTTTTCTACTTTTGATGGACTCATATAGATAACATTTATTTAATAATGAATAATTATTTATAACAAAGAGTGAACTGGCGATAATATTTAATACCTTAATTTTATAGGTGTTATTTAAAAATATTCAGAGATATTTTCTTTAATGTTCATTTGATAATAAGTATTTACGATCACACGGCGTTATGAATAGGCATAATAGGGGCACCACGGCTGTGAGTTCATTTTAATGTTTTAATATTGATAAAAATTAGGCATAGTTTCCACATTCACACATATATATTGTGTATAATGTAATTATATAATTTTATTATAAATATTGATATTTAAACATTTGAAATTTATTTGCATTTAAATTATGTTGTATAATTAAGTTCCTTTAGAAGTATATGGTAACAGACTGAGCGTAAATTCAGGAATAATACATTTGGGCAGTAGGCTTTATGGACATATTATAATATACTCAGGGTATAAAGTATAAATGTTAAGTGTATTGTTTATTGTTTTGTAGTATTTATTTCATACGTATATTATTATCGTTTTATATAAATGGCTTAAATATGAACATTGAAAGTGGTCTTTTTAAACAAAACTTTTAAGTGTGTGCTTAAACTTCAATTATTAGTAAATGAAAAAATAACAGTATTTTTAAGACGTGAATTGCGTTTTCTTAAATTTTCTTGAGTATTCTTGATACGCATATATATTATATACATTATATACCTAATAATATTTATGTTTTATTATTCAAAACTATTATTCTGTTATTTACTGTTTATGGGTGATTCAGTAATTGGTACATAATTAATATTATAATTTATAAAATAATACTAAAATTTGAACCTTTAATATTTTAAAACATTTAATTTTATTGTAAATATAATTTGGGTCTCATACTTATATGGTTTTTAATTTTTAATATTAAGACTTTCGATGATATTTCGTAACCACAGTTTTCAAAGGGTTTTGATTCTTTTCAGTTTAATTCTCTCGTTCAAACATATTTAATTTTAAATGATACGAATTATTGAACAATTTTTAAATATTATTTTACTTAATTGACAACTCATTGTAGCATAGTAGAACAAAATCAATTTTTTAATTAAAAATATATTTCTAATAGTCTTTAATTTATATTTATTACTTTTTTTTTTTTTTAAAAAAAATTAAATTTAATAAAAACTATTAAAAACAAATATATATTTATACTTGAATTTTTTTTACAAAATGTTGAGGTATTTTAAAAATTATACCTAAACTTAAAAAAAAATATAATCCATCTCGTATCTGTTGTTTTTTATCGTTTGGTCTATTGTTTTATTTTTTTATATACTAAACGTGGGGTGGATTTAATTTTGATGAACGATTTTACAAGTGGGATTTACGTCTTTATTTGACGTGACTGCGCATACAATGTTATAAAGTGAATGTAGATGGAAAACACAAAAGGCCCTGTTTATAACAGTATAGTGTATACACACAAAAACAAACGATTACTCTCTCTCACTCAATTATTTACGTAGCGAAAAATATTCATTTTACAATCTTTATATAATGTGTATATATTATTGTCTTTTGTAGGTATTTTACTATATTGTTACGAATATAATAAAATTATCATATTTTCCTGAATGATAGTTTAAAAAAATATAACTGGAGATCATAATATTATTATGTTATTTTATTTTATCTCGTGAACAAAATATCTAGCAATGGCTAGTGATAAATCTGAGTAATAATGATGTTAATACATTCATTACAATAATTTTCGATTTTTATACGATTAAGTATATTATGAAAAATATGCATTGAAGTGTACACTTGTAAAGTAAGTAGGTAATTGAATTGTTTATTTATATGCAATATGCTATAAAAAAATTTAGGTAGGTATTCCGAAAAGTACAACTAAAACCGAAAAGTGTAACTCACAATCGTGTAACTAACCATATTATACAATCGAGTATATAAAATAAAACTTTTTAATTTATAAAATATTAATACAAACAATATTATAGTTCACATCAAATTTAAAAATACAATTAACATTAATTTTTATACGGGTTTATCGATTTGGAGCCGTCGTATCTATACACTATTGTCTATTTGGCGACTTTAAAATCCGAAACTGATGTAAATCGTTTAATACTTAACGTTTTTAAGTTGAACATGTCAAAATTATCACAGTCGTTAATAAGTGGAATTCAAAAATTAATGATAATATGGTATAATTCACAGAACATAATTATAGTGCTAACGAAACTGGTCTGTTTTGCCGAACATTACTAGACAAAATCTTGTCTTACAAAGGACTGACATGATGTGGTGGAATAATAGCTAAAGAATGTCTTACTGCAGTTTTTCTATGTGTGAGCATGTATGGAGAAACTTACACCATTAGTCATTCAGAAATCTCTTAAGTCAAGATGTTTTAAAGGAATTGACATTAGTAAACTGGGAGTTAAATTTAAAGAGAACAGTAAAGCGTGGTTGACTACGTCTATAATGATAGATTGGCTTCAACGATTCGATAATGTTTTATTGTTCCTCGACAACGCTACATCACTTGTACATCGGGATTTTTATAACTTTAAATATATTTTTTTCTCTTAAACATAACTTCAAATTTTCAATCTTTAGATGAAGAAATAATCCTAAATGTTAAAGTTAAGTACCGTCAGTTCGTATCGTAAAACCTTATTCCAGATCTGGATAACGTTCAAAATATACAATACTTAGCTAAGCAAATTGATGTTTTGAATGCAATTACACGGGTAAAAAGATGGACGTTTGGAAACTACTGAGAAGCTCTTGGACAGTTTATTCGTCTAACGTATAGTTTTAATTAAAGAAAAATGTGAAAAAGGGTTTTCACGTGTGAATAAATTAATTACACACTGATAGCTGGAAATAACAAAATCAAAATTAAAAAACATAAACAAAAATCAATTCTATAATTTTTTTGAAATTCGATGTGTTATGTATAATGTATATTCTTTGTACTAAATAATAAATATTAAATAATATTATGTATAAAATAATTTCATCAAATATTGACATGATAGTTGACATGTAAGTTTTACCAAATTTATACATTGAAACCCCTCTATAACGGACACTTTTTAAGGTCCTGTAACTATATGTTTACAGATTTCTCTGTATATATATATATATATAGAACTATATACCTACTGCACCATAGCTGGTAAATAGCTTCATATGCCTGCGGGCTGCAATGACTACATCACTACAAATACACACATATTATATTATATATTACATATAATATTGTATATACAGCCTCTGGGTTCATATCCCGCATATTCACGTTTGACTGTTGTGCAAATATATACGCGCTTTCGAAAGGGCGATCGAGTCAGACGGGTTTAATCCGGTGTTTGTACAGGCCAAAATAGGGACAACGCAGTAAGAGATCCGGTCAATGAGAATTATCTGTTCCTGCAATGTGTAACATATTACATTGTCCGATATTTGTTGGGGTGGCTGAGACTGTATACGTTTTCATACACGAGATATAATAATATATACAATGCCTGGTATTATTTTATCAATTAGCAGTTGTAATTCTCTCAGAAAACGTGTGTTTTTGAAAAAAATTTTATTTTTATAATTATAATATTTTTAACATTTTTGGATGAAAAAATATCCCAACATCGAATTCATATGCTCGAATAGAATATTTTCCAAGGATTTTTTTATTTATAAAAATTGTAATTTTCCAAAATAGCACCGGTTAAACTAAATCATTCAACTATAAAATTTATATTTTATCAATGGTCGTACCTTAAGAAAAAACGACGTATTTATACATGATATTTCATTAATGCGAAACATTCACAGTTTCAAAACTTTTTACGATTTTCAAAAACGTTAATAGTTTGTTTTTTATACTAATAAAATCACCGTTTATTAATTTACAGACTACAGGCACCTGAAATGGGAATTGGCGGTTGTTCTTGTGTGTAAACCGATAAATATATAACATAATATAACGTTGTATTACGCAATAATATTCACGATGATATAATAATAAAAAGTACATTGATAATATAAATATATAATACATTTAGTAAAAAATACGTTGTTTTATCGGGAAGTGTTTAAAATAATAATTATAATTAAAAGATAATATAAATTATTCTTAGTATTTTATGAAAAAATTACAATAGTTCCATGATGTATTCTTCATAATTATTAGATAATAAGCATTAATCTGTGCCATAATACAAGCTATAATTAAAGAAATAAAAAAAATTATAAAAACAGAAAATTACACCTTCTTTTAGTTCATAAATCTTCCGCGTATTACAATTGTATTATTATATTTTTAATTTAATTTGATGTTTAACATCGTTTCTACAATCGAACGATAACATTTGGCAGATTAATCGTACAGAGCATGATGATTAACAATTATTTATTGCTTTTTATTTTGCTTAGGCGGGTAAAAATGCGAACTTTAAGTTATACCAAAATATCCTGCCAAGTCATTTGGCCCGCACTATGCTTCTCAGTTTGGATTTCCAGGTGAAACGCTATCCCTTTGGAGTGTAAAATTCTTAACTTGGCAACATTCCAATGGACCGGGGCAACTAAACCAACTGCTCAGAGGGTATCGGAGATTTGAAATAAACTCTATTTCGTTGTATATTGATTGGAAACAAAAAAATCCAGAGATTACTGGGTAGGTTAGACTCTTCACTTGATTCGCACGCACCTTGGCTTAGGCGATACTGGTTTACTATGATATTAAATCAGATAATAATAGGTATAATTATGATAATTAAAACATTTGAAAAATAATCTCGGTTTAAAAGAACTTTTATGATATGTATTTAAAATAATTTTCCTATTTTAAATTAACATATAGTTTCAATTTACAACCTTTGATGTCGTTGTAGGTACATAAAATTTATTTTAAAATAAAAAAATTGACCATTATTGAAAAAGATAATTTTTTTGTTTTTAAATATCATTGAAAGACCAATATATTCCGAGTATAAACTAAAGAATGTAATAATGAAAACAAAGATACTACAAAAGTTCAGCATGAAAAGAAAGCAATTTAATTGGGAAACATGTTGTGATAACTACTAAGTATTTTTCAAATAAAGCATAAAAATAAAATAAAATAAATAACTTAAAATTGTTTCATTTTTACCAAGTTTTTACACAAGCAATTATCGTGCAGTAATAACGGTTATGATGATAAGTACAAAATAATTAAAAAAATTATTATAATATTTTTGACAAGAATGTATAATCACGCTTATAATTTGATTTGATTGTAAATCATTCATCAATTTGGTTTTATAAACTGTAAAATTATTATAATTAATTGATTGATATTTTAACATTACCTACTATAATATGAAATGTAAAATAAAGTTGTAAAAACGATGTTTACGATGTATTTAATTATTATATGTGCTGAAAATAATAAACGAAGTAAGATAATTTCTTTATTTTTTAATGAATTATTTAAATTATTATTATTTTTTATTTATAATAAATATTTAACATATTATTAATGACTAGGCACTTATATGCATTTTAAATTAAGTATTTATTATTTTTATTCAAGTAGTTTCAAATAATTTATATTATGTATAAAATCATTGAATTAAAGAAAATGCGGCGAAAAATATAACTGATTGGTTCAAAAAACTTTTGCATAATGTTATGTAAGTATTATGTAAAGAAGTTTCTATAAAATTGGTGCACGTTCTAAACATAAAATATAAAAATGGTTACTACAACAATGGTTCTTAATAGACGGAGACAAACTAAAGTACCTACTTGATGTTTACACATAGGTAACTAAATAGTTAAACACACATAGTGTGAAATTCTTACTTTTAGTGAATTTAACTCAATACTTAACATCAATTACGAAAGGATGAGTTTGTTTTAGTAATAATGTAATAATAAATAAAAGTACATTTGGAAAAAATGTATTAATGTAACACAAATATTTATCAACCTGAATTTCCTTATAATAATTATGATTAATTGTTTTTAATAGCATTTTGTTAGTATTATTACTATTAAAATAAGCTATAGATTTTTTTAACAGCAACTGATTTATTTGGCATGCATTTTATAAATTGTGTAACATTATTGAAATAGTTATTAGTATTTAACAATATTATATATTTATATTTGAGGTCTAAATAACTGTTCAAAAATAATAATAATAATAATAAATAAATAAAATTAACTTATATTGCTATACAATAAATGTTTTTAAGTTTTTGATTTTTTTTTTTTTTTTAATCAAATGTGATTAAATTAATTTATATGATTACCTATCGTTCCTAACGTCTTGTAAAATATACATTAAATTAAATAATCATTTGGATTGATTTAACGATTATTTGTGAGTTGATTATATAATTTTTTAAATGCATTTTATGTGTAAGGTTTAAATTTTATTATGTTATTATTGTGATAATATTATTTTTTGTACATATTCAAAGAACAGAAAATAACCTTTTAATATTTGTTTATTATCAAATAAAATAAAAATTATAATTCATGAAAAATATTTAATAATATTTTAACGTTTTTCTTAGATCTATTTCCTAACTAATTAAATGTTATTCTATTTGTCACCGGTAATTAAATATAAAACAAATGGATAACTAATCTTATCAATTTAATTTATAAATATATTTCATAGCATATCGAAATAAAGAGATTAAAGTGAAGCTTTTAGTGAAGTTAATCTTTATAACTCATATTATTCTTAGCATCCTGATATGAAAATAGTTAATTAAGTACAGTGACTAATATAAATGTTATCAAAAGAAACCATTTATCACTGATAAACTAAGTCACCTGATAGAATATGAAGAAAGCATGTACCTATAATATTGCAGTCCGCATAAGACATTTACGGAAGTTTAATCCTTTTAAAGCAAATGTAGTATTTTTATTTTGGATTCCCAGTCTTATAACATTTTTTTGGAAATTTCATTATAAAATTTTATGTTTTAAAACATTATGTGATTAATATTATAACTAATAAGTAAATATTACAAACTGAAATCCAAATTTCTTCATAATGCAATCGTTAAGTAGTATCTATAGTAATTGTAATGCTTATGAATAAAATATACTATTGAAACTTGTATTATAATTTATAATTATTAATATTTTAATAGTTATATAGTGATTAATTTATATTAAAGTAACCTCTGTAGATTAAGAGTTATATTGTATGCGTACATATAGTTTTTATAAATTATAATTATCAACTAATATTTCTACATATTCTACGAACCTTATGTAATGTGTATACATACTTTTAGTTAATTATATATTATTTTATCATTAGTATTTTTTATAACAAATTGTTTATTTTTCTTTCAAAAATTATTATAATTTATGTTACATAATTAGTTAAATAAATAGAGTAGCTAAATTAAATATAATTACATAATAATTAGTACTTGTGGAGTTGTGGAAAAATGTATAGGATGGTGTGTTACCCTTAATTTATTTCATAAGTCAAAGCAGAGGTAGCTCGTAATTTAATTAAGTTGGAACGTCGATGCGGCTTCCGTCATATAGTTTTCATTTGAAAATGTATTTTTTTTAATTTCTTAAGAAATCTTCTATATTATGAAAATGAATAATAGAATTATTATATCAAACTATGGGGTTTTATATACACTATACAATTTTATAAGATGCTTTTAAGAGTAAATAAACACACTGTAAGTTATAAATTTTGCAATTTGGTTGTAATTTGAAAATAAAATACATGTCGTCATCGCCTAAATATCGAAAAATCTGTTATATTAATTGTTAATCTATTAAACTTTACAATTTATTATTAATCATGATTATTTCGAAATTATAGAAAGAAAAATGTAATGATTATCAAATACCTCAACGATCATGAGTAGGTACATAACTGTCTAATTAATATATCTAATAATTCAATTTCCAATAGTACTTTTATTTTCCAAAAATTATCGAATAAATTTGATAAATCATATTTTTCGTGATTAAATTAGTTTTTTGCTTTTAGTTTACACATTATAAATCATATAAATAATGTATTGTTTTAATGAATGTGAGCGAATACTTTATTAAAGGACAGTATATTTTTAAGGTAACTAATAAGTAATTATGAGCTTTTGGTAGTCGAAAATAATAATAATATTATCACTGTTTATATTTATCTTGACTTAAAACATTTGTTTTTTATTATAATTTTGTTTTTTTTTTTTTGTTTGCGAAATACATCTTTGAATTTTATATCACTAATAATTAGCAATAATTTAAAGAATCCCCTTCGATCCGAACTTTGTAAGGTTTCAGGAAACCTGTGCACGTAGGTTACTTTGTTTAAGATTCAAATGTTCGCGTTACTATAATGGTGGCGGGTTATGTTACAAGATGAACTTATTTAATAAATCACGTTGCTATGTTCTTTTTTGTTATTTTTTTTTTTATACAGTACAAAGGTTTTGAATACGACTTGGAATTAAAACTTTGCAGACTCTAACGGGTTTGGCTTTTGTTTAGAGTCTACAGAGGTAATTAAACTATACTACACTGTTATGTGATGCGTTCTCAAGCGAATAACATATTTTTTTACTTGCTATAACAGTCTCTTGCATAGCGGCGTAACTACACGAGAGTTGCATATTATATTATTGTCTATCGTAGTACAAAACACTGAAAGTCTATATTACGTGCATCGTGCCAACATGCGAATTTTGATTTACCTTCTCGCGTGATCTAAGAGGGCTCAGCTTCTTAGCCTTTTAGAATGTTCTTATAAATGCCTCTTAGCCTCTATGTTTACATAGCCCCTTGGTCAGAAAAAAATTAATAAAACAGGATATTTTCCATAATCTTATAGTATACTAAATACTTATATTATTATAATACCTAAAACGAAAGTAAGTGTCCGATATTCATGGAAACTAGAACACAAATGTTATAAGCAGTGTAATGTTATAGGTTATCGTTATTATTTAAAAAAAAATAATAAGTTAACAAATTAGATTTAATCCTCAAAAATAATCTGATTATTTTATATATATTTAATATTTTTTTTTCTTTTGGAATAATGATGTCTTTTAATGAATTAAAGTTTATGTTAGGTATATCTAAGAAAATATTTTCAAAATTGTTAATAGTTTTTGAAATGAGTGTGTTAAACAGATCACTGAGTAGTGTAACATCAGAAATTTCAAAATTAAATATTTATTGATCTTTATTAAATGTAATCCAACGTAATTATTCGTAAATCTAGTCTAAGACGATTAAAACTTACTCATTAATTCCTAAAATTATTTACCATTAATTCCAAACAATTTAGTTGTAAATATTATATACATTGTACATATGTAAATAAATATTATTTATTATGCATTGCACACAATAAGTAGGTAATAATTTATGACATTATTCTAATGATAATAATCATTTAATTGTTAAAATTTGCTATACTGAATATGTGACAAGAATAAATTGGTATTTATGTATTTATTTTTATAACTGTGAACTAGGTACCAAATTTAATAAATAAATATACATAGCAATAAGAGTATTAAATGTATATCAAATTAATTTAATATCGTTTATCTGAATTCAAATCTTTAAAACAAGAAATATACGTAAGTAATTACATTTTTAAATTGTCTAAATTTAGCTATAATGATACAATAATTTGTTGAAAGCCAATACAATAAAAGTTTATTTTTTTAATCAGACAGTTATATATTATACATTTAAATTTATCAGTAGTAATGTTATTTATGTACGAATCATTAATTAAATAAATATATAGCTGATTAATATTATTGCGAATAATTAGTAATCAATTGTAATTTCAAATTGATTTTGCATAGGTAAAATTTTGTAGTTATTTATAAAATAATTTGACACAGCTATTATTTATTGTATAGTGTATATTATAAACTTATATAGTAGTTCTGTAAATAAATATATTATTTAAAAATAAAAGGACAAAAAACTTTCAGTGTAAGCGCATATTATAACTATGAAGTATCTATTTAACAATAATATATTACATTACGAATTATAGTAATGAGTACTTACTTAATTAAAGTGAAAGAAGTGATCTCATGCAGTCATGCATCATCGTCAACATAGCATTTTTGACAATCTGTTTTATAAACTAATATAATTCAGGTAATGTAATGTATTAATGTATTATGTAATCATAAAACAATATTTTCAAATTTATTTAATCTAAAACGTTTATTATCTTGGTCCGGCCCAGTTAAAATTTTTGAATATTTTCTTTACCAATATATTTGGTAGGTGCGGTGCCAAGGTGATGTGATTTCTAGAGAATTGTTAAAATATTTTGTTAATTTTTTAGTTGTTATATCAGTAGGAAAATATCTTTATTTAATTAAAACCTATTATATAGTAACATGCAATTTAAAACTTTTATCTAGAGTAACTAAGTATTGCAAAAATAACTATTCATTGATAGCTCACTAAATTGTACGTAAAACAAAGTATAAAAAGTATGAGCATGATCAATAGTATAAGTTTTTGGTTGTAAATTGGATAAACTAGAATTTATAAAAATATAAGTTCATATTGTAAGATTTTTTTCATTTTATAACTATATAAGTAGGTATAATAATAATATACACCAATGGCCAATGGAGTATAAAGAATAAATTAAATTATCGTGGATGGCTGTATAAGGATAATATAAAACTTTTTTGTTTATTCTAACTTCAAAAGTTAATCATTATATTTAAAGAATACAACAGTTAGTATAAATATATTTAATATAAATATTATTATTGATAAACTTAATACTTTGTTGAAAACTTAAGACTAGGAAAAAATTAAAATTTTCTTATTAAAGCAAAAATAGGTAGGTACTATACATCTATACATCAAGTTTTTTTTTTGGTTCTCGTTATACACAAAAATAATGAGAATGATCTGTAGTCTGAACGCATTTTACATATAGATAATAAGTGGGTAAAATAAAAGTAAATATAATGGCAAATTTGATATTGTAATGTACATTTTACCGTTAAATTAGGTAGATACCATTGTTGTGTCTACGGGTTTACTGAGATCATTATAACAATACCAAAAGAATATTATCAATATGCAATTTGGATATATTTATGTTAGGTATGAACCGCGTGTAGGTGTTTTATAAGAATGAAAAGAAAAGAGTACGCTGACTGTTGCTATAAATAACCATTTTTTGTAGAACTATTCAAAATTAGATTGAATTTACCGATAAAATTAAATATTGTGCGATGAAATGGTTTCAATGTATGTATGAATAATTTTTTTTTATCGTATAAAATCATCTCTATTATAATTTAAACGTTGTTTGTTCGGGGTTATTTTGTGTGTTGTACTTTTACCTCGCGATATGCGTATTCTATCCGACGTTTTTTTTTTTATTTTGGCCGTCATCGGAAAAAGTACTAACACGCACGATACCGTCCCGCGAACTATATTATATTATAATAACAAGATTTAAAAGCGTATAGTATAAAAGTGTACAGGCAAATGAATTTAGGTAACTCACGAAAGTTAAAAATAATATAAATCACGTCAACGTATATGTACACACATCGAATGTGTATGAAAATATATACATAAAAGTTAAAACAAACCTATTTCAGTGGCGCATTTTGGCGTATACAACTAAGCAACGATATAATACGTAAGTCTCAAGTCGTCTCGATCGTCTCAAGTCCACAAAACTCACGTGGACGAAACCGTTTAAAACGTACCGCTGGCAACCGTTAATATAATATTATAATTATAACTATATATAACGTACACTCACACAAAATATAACATAACTACACGAGCAGGTACGCGACGCACCTCTGAGTTCTGACGAGCGGTCGAGTAGGAGGAGGAGGAGAGAGTCGTCCCAGATCAGATCCGCTCGTAGTTCCGGCGGCGGGTTTTGCCGTTGCGCCAAGCGTACGTCTCGAAGTCCGTCTGGATCTGCAGGAACGACTTGCCCTTGGTCTCGGGCACCCAGAAGTAACAGAACAGGCCGCCCAAGAAGGTGATCACCGCGTACCCCACGAAGTTGGCGCGCTTGCCGTACGCGTCCGTCACCGGCTGGTAGATCTTCAGCATGATGGTGGACGTGAACGTGATGGTGAACACCACCGCCGAGTTGGCCAGGCCCCGGGTGTCCGACGGGAAGTACTCGCACTGGACGACGGACAGCACGGGCATGAGCCCGATGTTGATGAAGAACTCGGCGCCGCACACGCTGGCCAACAGCAGCCAACCGTCCAGCGAGCTGCTCGCGGACTCGGCGTCGTCCTGGGACAGCAGCACAGCTATGAACACGTGGCACAGCGTGGTGCCCACGCACGACGCCATGAACAGCGGCCGCCGGCCGTACTTGTCCACGGTGAGCGCGAACGGCACGCACGCCACCACTATGAACAGCCCGAATATTACGGCGCTGGCGTTCGGCGACAGCCCTGTTCCGTACAGCACGGACGACGCGTACGCTTCCATCACGCTCGCCCCGCACGCCATCTGCAGGGCGGCCAACGTGAGCACGATGATCAGCGGCGCCCGGTCTCTGTGCAGCAGGTCCGTCAGTTTTCCCTTGCATCTGCGGCACGACAATATTATGTTTTAATTAGGTATAATTAATAATTAACATTAAATCAAACTTTTTATCGATTTTGTGTTATTTATTTTATAATTTATAAAACCTTTATTTACTGCAGAACGGTTCGACTGTATTTTCACATATACATATTTTATTGAACGAGATATAGACATTGTAATATATTATAATATTGTTACATTTGGAGTACGGGTTTTGTTATAGTAAATGCCATCATAGAAAATCATATCGTTTCGAATAAATTTGTATGCATTGCGGTACGAGGAAATTTAAAAAGATAATTAAAAAATATATATGTATTATAATGCTATAAAATATGCTCAATGCGATTCCGAGAATTGAGTTTTCAAATGTCGATGGAAAATCAAACTTTAAGATGTACTTAACGTTTGAATAATGACCACGGGGCTGAGTTTCGAGGACAGGACGCGTCTACAAGTCAAAATTAAGTTTGTGACCCATATAGTCTATGAAACTAAATAGGTACAATTGGTTGACAAATAATAGTCCTAGCGGCTAGCGACGTTTTCGTGCGTTCGTAACGAATCGGTAGATGGTAAATATTTAACGGCAAGGACAATACAATTTAATTGCGAAATGTTAAAGTTATTATAATAATATAATACGATGAAACTTGAATGCTTTAGTTATTATTGTAGTGGCACAATACTGAGCTCGGATGGTCACTCACCACAGGCATTAGGTATTCAATTTTTTTACGTCAATAATTGTATAAACTGAGATAAAATAGTTAGGTACCTGGTACCTATATTATAATTTATTAAATACATGTTATTTTCATTTATACTTTTAAATATTTTGTTATTATAGTTTTCTATGCTAAATAAGCTATGTAAAAAATATAAATAGCCTAAATAGCTAAATTGAGTAATGTAAATTAAAACAGCATATTATACAATATAGATTACAACATATAATTAAAATATGACATCGATTTAATGATTATAATTATAAGATTGTTTAAAAATTAAAATTTTTTTAAATTATAAAAAAAAGATTTTACTCTCCGTGAGTCGATTACGATGATCCGCATAGGATATTAATTTTTGTTTAATATATAATAATATATCTATATCTGTTAAATAATTAAAATGAATTAATGCGATAAGACGATAAACGAGCAATCATAGTATGTTTAATAAATAATAATCATTTGTATTTACAACTTATTGATTGTCTTTAATTATTACTGTTTAAGAATTTAAAATCGTTTAAAACACGTTTTTCGACAAATCACACCTAATCACAATACCTACGGCAAAACTAAAATTTAAATGGAATTGGTGGGGCTATATTAATTTATTTTATGGCAGGTAGTAGAGCTATCATTGTTACAATTGCAGACCTCACTGCAGTGATCGGTATTATAATACCTACTAAACAATATTGATATTCCGGCACAGTCATTAACGTTAGTTTTAGGTTAAGCGTATAATTTTGTAGTGTGGTACCTACGCGTTCACTTAAATAATTTTTGAACTAAACCTAGGTAGTTAGGTTTAGTAATCATGGTGACATGGTTTGCACGCGAATAATAATATTATCATTGTTATTATAATTACTACGATTAGACATTACTTGTCTTCGGTGACGGACAGTCTGACGATCTCGAGCTCTTCAGCGAACTCTTCATCTCCGCAATTTCGCAACTTTCTCAACGACCGGGCCGCCTCTTCCGGTTTGCCGACCATCATGAGGAAGTAAGGCGATTCAGGTATGGATACCATCAACAGGCCCGTGATAACGGGTATGATCGCGCCGACGATGGCCAACGTCTCGTAGTCGGAGAGCCACCCGACCACGTAGGACAGCAGCAGACCGGAAGCATAAGTCAGCTCGACCACCAGGGCTAACGATCCCCGGACAGATATGCTGGCCATCTCACCCACGTACGACGGGGACACGATTAACGAGATCGCCATTGCGCTTCCGTGCAAGAATCGGGCGACGTACAGGTGCCAGGGCTGTGCGTACACATAAAATGTTAAGTAAACGATTGTCATTATGACGCGCCGAGAAGTACACATATTTAACATTTATATACGGAGGACCATGAAATGTTTAAAGTGTCACGATAATTTGGTAGCGATATCTCACACGAGATTTGTACAACACGAAATTCTTATCACTATAACTTTGCAGGTGTCAGCGGTCGATTTAACGCGATTAATATAATATTTAATTATAATATATTATATTATTCGCGGAGTGTCATCAAGATTGTATATAGCTGCAGGGGTGGTCAAACTTTTTTTGGTCACGATCTACTAAAAATATACTTCGCTTTTGAGAATCGACTTCCATAGAAAATTTTTTTTTATCATTGAATAACTTTAATTATCAAGAAACAATAGGGCGCGTGGCCCTAAAAATAAATTCTAACACGATCGACTTTGCAGAAATTGTCCGCGATCGACTGTTTGGTCGCCCCTGGTATATAGGTTAGGTAATTGTATATGGGTAAAACGCGTGCAACTCGTTAAACCGGTCCGGCTGCAGTACAAGTGCAACGACGACGCGTTTGCCGATCGCGAAAGCGCATTTCGATCGATTTCGCGACGGTGGAAAATTAATAACAAGTCCTTACCTGCCGAGCGGTCAGTATCAATATCCAGCCGGCTAGCGTTATCGGCACGGTCAAGTACACAGACAGTTTTCGGCCGATTCGGTCCATCATAATGCCGGCCGGTAACGATAGCAGTACGTTGCCGACGTCGATCAGAGTTACCATCCAAGACTCTTGGTCCGAAGTCAGGTGAACCGGCGCCGTGCCTTTCAACGTGTATTCCATCATCGGCGATGACCATCCCAGCGTCGTACCGGCCATCAACAGGGGCATGGACACTGACAATCAAACACGGACGTGGTGCAATTATTTGATATTAATTATGACGTCGGCGTACAGCAGCACAATATAATATATAGTAGCAACAATAAATAATAACGATAATAATAATAATAATAATAAATTAGACAGTAATTCGCTGGTAACCGCACGCGGGACATACCTATGAAGCACGCGAATAGTTGTTTGCAGATGCCGTCGGGTAAGGTAGACATTTTGTTAATTTCAAACGGGGTCGCAGTGTTCGTTCGCAAGTATATTACGATAGTTATAGTATATTTTATGGTCTAAAAAAAACCATAAATATTTTAATATACTTTTTTTTTTTAGTTTTTACGAACCGATAAACGATCAACCCGTTTGGCGTGCACGTTTGTTAATACTAAAATGAAATAATAAAACGTTTCAAAATAAAAACGGCTATATCCGTCGGTGTATAATCTACAAATTAGATGAACTGACCTTTTCGTTATCGACACATCGTTACAACTGCGGGCAACGTTAATTCCCGTTCACACAATCACACAACACTATATAATAATATTATGTAGGTATATAACAATATAGTAGGCATATCGCAACGACCGGACGAATAGAATGCGTTAACCTAACCACACATACGTTTATTAGACAACGATTCTGACTCGTTTGAGACGTTTGAGTTCGATCCTTATCCACTCTCGTCGTCGTTGTTGGTGTTTGGAAAAAAAAATAATTTAGAAACGAACGAGAATGTATAGTATATGGCGTGTACCTAAATTAAACAGAGCGAACTTGTTCAAGCCTCATCATAAATAGGAATATGATGTTAGTAAAATATTAGCTTACACACGCGTTGTATGCTACGAATGATGTATATATTATTCATACACATTATATGTACGAACACACTTCCGTGTTTACGGAAAGTTCGAAAAATATACAATCTGCTTAATGTGTAATATACCTACTAAGATAATATAAAAATAGTAGGCACATTATAAACCTACGATTTTACTATTTTTGGTAGGATAATCGATAATAACATAAAAATATATAAATTAACTGAATTATCAATAGGCACAAGAAAATAAAAAATATGAAATACATTTATTAATTGTACAATAATTTATTAATATAATTGATATGAAAACGTTTAATATATTTACGTATAAATAAATTCGTAAATTGTATTTACGAAAATTTGGATAAAATTGATAATAACTAACATGCATTCAATGCAAACACGTGGTGGTTACTGTTATACACATCGTATTAGTGTAAATCCAATGTTAAAATTTACATGATAATCATATTACATGATTTTTGACGAATTGCTTATGCGTAATGGTTAATATTAGAATTTCTGATGTCGTCAGGACAATATATACCATGATATAATATTATGTAACTATCACTGCGTTACACAGTATGAGTAAAAAGTGTTTCGTGTGTTCTCCGTAATAATAATACAATAATTTTTATTTATGTATTGTTAAAATAAATCACCTTATATTTATTGCCAAAGGTACCTCTAAAATTTACCTAAAACGCAAAGATTATATTATAATCACTTGAAGGATTAAATTATTTAAATCAAAATGTGGTGAAAATATTACATATTATATTCATGGGCTCGTGGTATAGATATCTATTTATTTATTTATCTATTTTATAGAAATATAATAGCCATTTAAATGTATAGTATAAGTTAACTAAAATTTTCCATCGGTTAAGTTTGGTAAAAAACCTATGTCGGTATAGTTAGAGTCATAAATTATAATTGATTGTGATTGTTGAAAATTATATAGTTAATATACAGAGTGTACCACCGTGTTTTACTGTCTTCGCGTATTAATTTTAGTGAAAACCCGATGATCACTCTGTATGTATTTATGATGAACTAATATTACAGACTATTATATTATTATTTTATTAGGCCATAGATAATATTTCGAGTTGTATTTAAAAGTATCATACTATATTATCATTATAAAATGAAAATTTTTATTATAGTTTAATTTAATTAATTTTAATAATATTTGTGATACAGTAAATTATAAAATTATTCGTAGTGGTATAGCAATGAAACTGAGTAAAACCTAAGTGTCACCGATATAACGTAGACCTTAGTTTTTAATACAACCACTTTATAACTAAAATATAACTGCTCTCGAATAATATCTTGACTTTGGTTAAAAAGTGATTTGATAATTTAAAAAATATTTTTTTTTTTTACAAAATTTCAAATCACAAATATATTATATGAATTCATATTTAATCACAATTTAGTTCCAATAATGTATAATATTTTATATTGGCTGAAATCAATTTAACAAATATTGAAACAATATTTGTTTAAATATTTACTGGAGTATTTTAATAAATAATGATATATTATCATTGATTGTACTCATATATACATAACATTTGTTTGATATCCATTGTATTTAGTTTAATACAGTGTTCACATGAGTTACGTGAACGAAAAGATTTGAAGAAAAATAAAATATCAATTAAGTGCAAAATGGTGAAGTGTTATGTGTAGGTATAGCTATTAGGTAGCTATACAAATTATTCATTAATTATGCGCTAGCATGGTTTCAGGATATTACAATGTTTTATTATATTTTTACTTTTATATTAAGAAACATTATATTCTCCTTACTTTAATTGTTTTCCATCTGATTTTAATTCATTGAGATGACCTTTATGTTTTTGTTTACTTTACACTTATCGCTAGAGGAGTAGGTAGTAGAAAATTCATGTGATCCATTTATCCATGTATATATTATATATATATATGAGTATCAGCATTGCTAAAATATAATAGTTAATTTAATCATTGGTATTACTAAATGCACGACACACAAACTTCTATTCAATAAAAGATGACCAGACTCCCAGTGAAGTGGGTTATAGTTGGAAAACCGGACGATGCAATTTGACAACAGCATACTATATTACTATAACAGAATTTCGAATGATATACTCGTATTTTTTTTTTTTTTTTTTTGATAAAAACTTCAATCGATAGTGACTTTTGATTTTGGTATCATATGGCGATAAATAATTTTAAATGTCAAAAAGTATAAAAACAAAAAATGTGAATATTTAAGAATTATTAGATAACTAATGTAGTTTAATAACTTACACTTTAATTTTAAAGAATTGTTCTGTTTATTGTTGTAGAGTAATTACTTTAGTAGACTTTAATCTAAAAGAAAATAATAAAAATGTGAATAATCTTGTATTTTAAAAATAATTAGTGATACATGAAGCGTGTGTAGAGTGTAGACATTATCGGTAATTTAGTTATATTGGTAATAATGATAATATTTCTAAGTACCCTTTCACATTTAAACTTAAAGTTTTTTTCTCAACATCTTTATTCAAGAGGAGCTGAGCAAATACTATTAAACACACATTTATTTATTTATTTTATTAATATAAATGCAATAAGATCATTGTAATATGATAATAATTCATATTATATTATATAGTTAATTTTTAATAAATAAATATATCACATAAAAAATAATCTTTAATATTATCTACAAATACATGTACGGATATGCGAATATTATAATATTTTCTTATACCTATACATAAATAGGATTGTAAATTATGTTGTTTTATAAATAATTATATAAGTTATTATTTCTACAATCTCACACCAAAGATATTTATATGATAATAAATTATTGTAATTTATAATTGGTACATTTTTTTTAAATCAAATGTTAATTAATTTATAATATACAAGTACCTATAGAGATTATATACATAGAATATTATTAATTGTTATACAACATGTCAATATAATTTGTTATACCTAGATATTTTAAATATATTACCTAAATAATTATATTGCTAAAAAAAATTGCATAGAGTTATCTATTGATTTAATAGTGTAGGTACCCTTGAGCGCAAGTTGATATTGGTACAACTTTATTATATTATTACATAACATAGTCATTTATAGTAGTTGGAGTGGCTTTTAATTCCAATTGAATCCTCTAGAGAAGTTCCCATTAGTGGAATATGATTAATCGGTATAGATCATAAAGTTCCTTCATCGTAATATGAATGTAATACTTAAGTTATAATCACTACTATTGTCTGTTACTGTTATACATTTCCTCAATTCATCATTACAATATATTTTTATAACTTAACTGATTTAGTAATTTTTAGAATAGTATGCTTTCAGTTGACAAAGGTATACAAATACAGTATACCCATAAGCGCAACTAGACCTCTAAAACAGGAGGTGTTAAATATGTGAATGCACCACAGAGATATAGTGCTTTTTGATGCGACCTATTGGCTAAAAATAGCTTGTAAGCAATATATTTCTCCGTAATGTATACCTTATCGTTCTTATAGTTAATCGTCTAGCAATATTATGGGAATATCCGTGTATGGAATGAATTACAATGAATTATATTACATTACTTACGACCAAATAATTAAATATTTTTCAGGAAATTTTCCATAATTTAAAAACATAACATTCATGGTATTTCAATAAAATAATAAAAATTAGATATAAAAAACAGGGGGTGCTAAATTTTAACTTGGGAGTGCTAAAGACCTTTTTGCACCCTCCTAGTTGCGCCACTGAGTATACCTACTTATTTAAAACGTTATCATTCAATATGAATTGTATTTTAGTATAAAATTATATATTTCGTTATTTTTAATGTTAGTCCTTTGATGTTTTTATGTAAACATTTGAGAGATGTATAAAAGTATCATGCAAAATTTAAAAAAATATGTATATAAAAATTATTCGATATTATAAAAAAAACTAGAAATACTAATTTTATTTTTAAATTTTTAAATTTTATACTTTTTGTCAAGATGTAAAAGTTTTTATTATATGGAATTACTAACTCGGCGATGAATTGCATCATTATTCGACATTTTAAATAAAAGAAAATATGTAAATTTATCTAAAAAAAATTTATAAAATAAAATATTAAACTATTGTCTTTTATTTATCTTGAAAGTCAAAAACAGAAACATATAAGAAAGCATATAATATAGGTATATATATATTATATAGTATAGAAAAAAATTAAATTAACTATTATTTAAATAATTTCAATGCATTAAACGTATATATTGTACAAAGTACAATGAAAATGTGTATTGTATTTCTTTACGTAGGTACATTTTTTATTTCATCTATATCATGCCTTTAAAGCTTAAACACATTTATATTATATTATTTGAATTTAATTGGTTTCGATTGGCAATTTATAATATAAGAGCTTAGCTTTGTTTTCTTTTACGTTTTGCCTAATTAATGGTTGATTTTTTGAAAGCCTAAATCCTTTTATATGGAAAAGTATTTGTATTATTTCCGGGAATGCCTAGTTAATGGCAATTGTAAATAACCTATTATTCCGCAACCTTATTTTTGTTACAATGGAGCCTTTACCTTTCGATTTCGATTTTATATCTTTAAAAACAGCGATGATAATATAAAATAGATAAAGCATAGATAACACTCAAATAAATAACAATAACCTAACCTTATACGCCCGATGATAAGCATTATATTAAATTTAAGTTAACATTATTTAAATAACCTTTAGTCGTTGACCATTGAACATTTCTAGTAATATGTTCATAAATTCACACTTAAAATATTATTTTATATTATTCACATATTTTACAAATGTTACATAAAATGGTTTCCAAATAATTTTAAACACATGCACGATATACACTCGGATATCCAGTTTAAATTAAAATTTTAATTGTCATTTAAGAAAACATTTTTTTTTATTTGTTATTCACATATATTAAATTAAAATATGACTAAATTGAGATAGGTAGCAGTAGTGTGTATAGATTTTCATTTCAAAGAGAGTCGATCATGTATTTGGATTTTTGGAAGAAGGGAGTGAGGAAGTAAATTATCATCATTATTATCATTATTATTATTGAAGGGAAGCTCACCACTAGTAGATAGATATTCATAATATTATATTACACTTTGATGGCGTAACAATGGTAATTTTCAACGATTAAACCACCTTAACAATGAAAATTTATCATCCCATTACTGTTTTAATGAATTTGATTTGTTTTTACTCATCAATTAGAATTTCTCTTAGTGACCTATTTCATAAATATTTTATAAATATTGTGTATATATACGCGTAATTTAAGTATTACACATATCATAATATTATGATGCAATCATACCATACCTATATAAAATATTATATTATTAATTCATAAATCATATAATAAATGATTATAACTACACTTAGTTTATAATTATTTATATCGAAATACAAATATATGATTTAACATTTTTATAAACAATTTTTAAATTATTCAGCTGATGATAAAAATGTCAACAATAGTTATAATAATAATAATAAGAAAGCAATTTTAATATTACATTATTATATGTATATAATATTAGATATACTTTCCTATTATGTTCTATATAGGTAGATAGGTAATAACATTGTTTTCCAATAAAATAGAATTTGTTTTATAAATAATGCAAAAATTCGATTATAATGAAATGTCATAAACTAAATTGTATATACATTGTAAATTATAATATTGTAATTTGTATTCATATAAAAATAGTGATAAACGTGTCAATATACTATAGGTATAGTAATTTACATAATAATAATAATATATAATGACGAGTACAATAATACGTGTGAACATTGTATCCGTATGCATCATCTGTGTGATTCACTGTTTTTTATGAAAATTTTGTTTGTATAAAATCTATTCGACGACGAAAAACAACAACAACAGTGTTTATAATTAACAGATTACCCGAAAGTATTTTTAATTATTGTGTACTCTATATTCTACACTAACCCACAGTGTTTAGTTCACTTATTTACTGTTGTATTTGTATACGAATGTCGAGTGATTTTCTGCATTTCATCAGTCCGACAGATGAATGTAGTGTTGCTGAATCTTATCTTAAATAAGTGTTTGGGTGAAAATTGTACCGGAAATAATGGCATTGTGTTAAAAGATAGCAATGAAATAAAAATATACATAGTTATAACGTAGGTATAATAAAATTAACATTTTCTCGTTAAAATATCTTATTTGAAATGTACAAAATGTTAATAATAACTTTTATCAACTGCTGAGAGGGGTAACCTTGCTCAAACATTTTAATTATGTCTAGTTACTCATAACAATTTTCACCCTAAATATATACCATGATAACTACTGTGTTTTTGTTGAAAAGCAATTAATTCATGTTTTCTCCGGAACAATAAAAAAGAAAAATGATTTATTTGATTTATAGCCGTAATTAGATTCCAAAATAATAACAAATTATTACCCATATATTATTGTATTACACCGTTAGTTTTATAATTTTTTTTTTATTAACGTCTTAAATGGTATTAGGCATATTTTTATTATAGAAGGACGATAAGGTCGAGCAACCGGAGAGGTATAGTATGTTCATTAGATGAATGGAAATCTGAGATGAATCGAATCACGTAACGCGAGCCTTATTATTATACCACGCTAGACTTACGTATGATAGATTTTCATAGTAATGAATATTATCCGCAGTGTGGTATTTATTTTTATTGTATTTCGCGGTATCGAATGTTTATAGGAAAACGTAAATAGACTATTCCGTAATAAATACCTATGAAGTGTTTCGGAGATGGATTTTACGTTAACTCGTGATTTGTAAATTGATTATAATAATAAATAATAACTAACTTTATGTAAAATATACGCAAATAGCTCTTACGCTTGCTTATATTTTGTATAGCATGCATTATTATGAATTTAATATATTTATGTAAAATATTGTAATTTTCATTTTCCACAAATTTCAAGTTTAAAAAAAGTATAAAAAATGATGTGAAATCTGTCATTTAATTGATTAAAGTTTAAGTTAAATGTTAGATTTTTTTTCTAATGGGGAAACTATCGCGGGTTAAAACTACTTTATTAATACCAAGAAAAATTCATCTTATACCTTACATTTGTCTTATAGAGCTGCGGTGGAGATAAAATTTGTATAAATATGTTGTTAAAATAAAAAAAAAGTTTCGTTAAACGTAATTGAATTTTCATGAAATTATTGAATTCATACAGGCTTTACCACGAAAAAAATGCAAAATAAGATCATTATTTTACTTTAGGTATCAAAATTAAAATTATATTGGTTAATTATTGATTTGATAAAGTTTATTGAATAAAATTAAATTTTAAGAAACCCAATGTTTTTTTACGATATTAATTTTTATATTCTGTGATAATAATTACTATTTAAAAATACAGTTCACGATAAATATATAATTGGGTTTTTTTTTTGCAGCTGTAGTTTTATAATCAATAATTGTTTCTTATAATAATACATATAATTTTTATAAATAAAACTTACCAAGAATCATAATTATATATTTTAACAACCGATGCAACAAAAAAAAGTTCTGAAGCAGCATATTATGTTGCCTCTGTTGCCCCTGTGCACAAACCTATATGTTTATGACAGGTGAAAATATAAATATTTATATAAAAAACGCATTACCTAGTTACATTGGAGTAAGAAAAAATACAAATTTACATAATATACACATAAAACTATGTTAAAAAAAATACAATTAAAATTGTATTAATACAAAAGAAATAATTCTTTTACTTTTCAATACAATTATGTCTGTTCTAGGTACATTTATTATTGATATCCATAGAATTCACAGTTTTACACTGTTATTATCGACTTAAAATAATTGTATTAAATATTATTTATCATAAAAAATAATTTTTTTTTAAATTTATATGACAGATATGTATATAATTTATTGTTTTAATTTTTTAATTATATTTTATAGTATTTTTTTAATATCTAATCGATTTAAGAGATACTCGTTAGGGTGTTACACTGGACACTGGTGAACTCTAAGTAGTAGGTATTTCTAGAATGGGTTACTAAATACAAAAATATTTTTGAAATGAAACTTCTTTTTTATTTTAAAATGTCGTTTGGATGACAAATGAATATAACATTATGATAATGTACGAGGGCAATATTATTACTCATAATATTTTCTCCTTTATTCTCTTTGTACTTTGTATACAATAATTACATTTGTTCTATGATAATAGTATTTTTTTTTTTTAGTGTTATTTAACATAGTTAATATAATTTTGCATATTTTACAACATTTTCGAATAATAAACTATAAATTATGTTATACTAAAATAGTCGTAATATCAATAATATTATCGTATCTAAGCTTATAAAATATAGATTATAAGTATAGGCAGGTTATATTTGAAACATAAAATACTCGTCTATTTAATATTTGATATTAATTAAAATATTTTTTTAAATATTGGCAGCCGTTTATAACTTAAAGTACTAAGTCTTAATGAATAATATTCAGCTTATAATCGTATTTAAAAATAAGAATAACACTTAACTTATTTATTGTACTAATACGCGATATAGTTAGATCAGGACAATGATGACCAAGTAATGCACGCGACCATTTATTAACATTAACTAGTCCGCTAAAGTATAATCAATAAGGCTCGGGTTTAAAGTATAATAAACAACTGAATAAGTAAGTACACGAATGTTTTAAAAAAGCAAAAGAAGCATACTTATTTTTAAAAAAGCATGACAAAAATTAATATGAACTAGTTAATGTAAAATGAATAAAAAAATTTGAAAAATTAATTTCAATTAAAAAAAGAATTAGGTATTTACCGTGTATTTCCCTAGATTTGTAGTAGTGAAACTGACACTATTGTCCGACAGAATATTTTTATACACGAACTCTTCACATCCACTAAAACGATCGGCGCATACTTCATACAAGAGTTTTTAAATTACAACACTGAATCTTAAATTTTGAAATGGTCAATATCGATGTTATAGGCATACTGACCGTATAGGTAGTGCGGGCTATTATGTTAATCGATTATCTATACGTTTAATACATTTAATAAACAAGCCGATAACGAAAATAATAATAATCCAATATTCGCATTTTGGGTTTTTACATTAATTATTATTATTATTATTTTTTTTTTTATTACAATAACATAATAAATATACGAACATTCACAGCTGGAATAATTGAAAAAAAGGCCAAAATAAATTGGTTTATTTGGAATTAGAATGATTTAGAAACGTATGAATGTATAAAAATAGAAATTCTCATACATAAAAAATAAGCATATTGTGCATTAAAATCCGAGTCTTAGTAATCAAAATTGAAAAAAAACATTCAGCTTTTTAAAAATGAAATGTTTCTAAAATTTATAATATATGAATTTTTTTCCATTTCTTATTGTCAATTACGTTGTTAATTACACATAACCTTATTGTGTCGCAGCCTGTATAGATCTATATAAGTCTTATATTAAGAAGTGCCTAAAGTGGAATATAATATTAAGAAAAAGTTTAAATTATACCCGAGAATTTTTTTTATGGCCCTCGGTAAAAAATAAGGTTGGTCACCACTGGATTAGGATTAAGTATATAATATATTACGTAATAATAAAAGTAGGTACTTATCACGAAATTGTAGTTATCTGTCATCTATAAACGAAATCTTAAAAATTATGTTGATAATTATATTAATAATAATATATTTATATATTAATCGGCGTCATGATAAATATGTCGATTGTCGGTAAAAAATTCTATAAGACCTAAAGGAAGTGTCTCGCGATGTTGTCGCGTTGAAATATACGATTCGGTCACGCCAAATGACGTATAATTCGTTCATTTATAATTTATTAAACTGGCGTACTACCAAGATACGTTAACACGTTTCAATATATCTCCAGTTCCGTTGTCATCGCCGAATATCCTGTGCAGTAGTCGTAGTAATTTGACAGGCTCAGGCTATTTCCTGATAATCGCTAAGTTTCTGGATTTTTCCGTCGGGCCGTTTGGTCTTGTGGAAGTCTACTTGTATTTCGGCGAACGATTTTCGCTTGGTCTCGGGCATGAACAGACAACAGAACAGTCCGCCGGCCAGGCAAGCGATCGAGTAGATGACAAAGTTGGCGGACGTGCCGAGTGCGTCGGCCACCGGCTGATAAGTGGTGATCATGAAAGTGGACGTGATCGTGACGGCCATCACGACGGCCGTGTCGGCCAGGGCCCGGGTGTCGGACGGGAAGTACTCGCACTGGACGACGGACAGCAGGGGCATGAGGCCGATGTTGATGAAGAACTGGGCGCCGGCTATGGACAAGAACAGCGGCAGCCAGCTGCGGCCGACGACGTCCCGATACCAGAGGATGATGGCTACGGTCGCGTGACAAGCGGCCGTGCCGAAGCACGAGACGATCATCAGCGGCCGCCGACCGGACCGGTCCACGACCAGCGCGAACGGCACGGCGGCCAACAGCACGACTAGTCCCAGGTAGACGGCGGACGCGTTTGACGATATTTGCGTGTTCGACATGATGGACGCCGCGTACGCTTCCAACACGCCGGCCCCGCAGGCCATTTGCAGTACGGCCAATACGATTACTATCACCAGCGGTCGACGGTCTCTGTTCAACAGGTCACTGATGCTTCCTTTGTGCCTGTCGAAATAATGTCAAAGGTGGCGTTATAAAACATATATGTCATATAAAAATATACAGAAATTATTATAGTATGTACCTATAATAAAATAAATAAAATATGATGATATACAAGGGTTTACTTTTACTAAACTCTGTACGCGAACCACCATCGGACTTGTAAATTCAAACGATGGTTGGATAAATAGTATGAATTAAAATTACATTTTAAGTAATTCAACAACAAACTCGAGTGAAATTAATGTTTTACAAATCAATCGGGAGACAATTTTTTTTCGAGTGTAAACCCAATTAAATTCCTTAAATCTAATGACTAAACAGTGAACAAGTGTATTGTGCATTATTCATATGATATTTTTGTACATTAATAACGATTTTTTTTTTGTTTGGACTTTAATTTAGATGGAGATTAGTCATCTCATTTCTAACACTTTTCTCCTCTTTCCCTACATTATAGCATTAGCTTTGATCACGCATTGAAATAATTTATCACATTTCGATAGATGTATGAACACAGACAAATAGACGCATTGTAAGCAAGCCTCGTGCGATTTGTATATTATTATCATATCATTATATTATTTTGGGGTGACGATACTTTGGGTGTATTATGTGCGCGCAGATTCTATAGGTACCTACGTATTATTATGTATATAGAGAACAATGCCTGAACGAGTCATAGCGGCACGTGCAGGAGAGGGAAAACCAATTTTGTTTTTCATTGTTTTTTTTCTCAGGTCTTCCGAAATTGCTATAAATATTTACACCGGCTTTCCTTTTTGTTGGTATACCGTTTGACGAGATCAAAAAAACAAAACAAAAAAAAAAAACGAAATAAAACGATAAACACAATTCCCTTGAGACAGTTGAGACAATCTCGACCAAATACTGGTAAATTAATTTAAAAAGTTGTTCACAAACACGTCACAGTATAGGTATATAATAAAAGTATAAAAGTCACGGTGTAAAAAATATAAGGAAAAACAACCTCGAATAATAACAGAAAATGTATTTTAGACCTCGTATACGTATTTTAATGTTCTACCATTACATTACACGGTTTACCATATTAAGAACAATATTTACAACTAGAACGGTTAATGGTGTATGTTATTATTGCTTAAAATATCAGAAGAAATTAACAACTTAAAGCTTATTTTAAATAGGTACAACTATATATTTATTTTTATTACTTTATTATTGTTTGTACACACTATCCTTTATTTGTCGTCTTTGTAATCATTTAAGTTATAACCCTATTTTGTACGATATGTACACATCAAAGCAGAAAACAAGTTATTCAAATCATAAGAGTTTTGTGAATGAAAATGTATATCGTGTTTAATTGTTCAAAATAATTTTTTTGTTAATAATTTCGACCTGAAGCCGAGATTGTATCATTAAAATCGTTATGTTTTATTTTATATTTTGTTACTGGTGTTTACATTAAAAACATGAGCTTTTTTTTAAAAATAAATTTTTTTTATTATACACATTACTAACGTACCTATAACTATTGACTTTTTTATTTTATTGATCAATAATAAACATTTCGTTTAGTACAATTATTAACTTTTTAGTATTATGGGGTTCAAAGGTAATAAGAATTCATTTGGTATAAAGAAGACACTTTGGGTAAATGTATTTAATAAAAAAAAAAGAACTTAGTGGCCTATACTCCCTGTAGGTTGCAACGACATATATATTGAAATTTATTATACTACTGTATATGTATGCACGCGTATACAATAGGTATGTATATTATTATAAATTATAATATTGTACATATAGATGTATTTTCCTCTGAGATGAAACTGTACGTAATAGTGTAGTGTATCTACGATATATACCTATATACGTTTATTATAAAATATTTAGTTAAGTAAAATTTGTGAATAAATATGAATAGGGTATTAATTTTTGTAACGAATAAAAAATAAAAAATTAGATAGGTTGAGTTAACTTAAATATAATTTTTATAATATGTATTTATATTATATATTATATTGACTATAAAATATAATCGAAAATGTGTTATCAAAAATCCCTAATGTTGATGCATCTCGTGACTTTTAAACACGTGCCATTCTCATGTACGTACGGTATAATATGTAATATTCACTGAGGTTTATTGAATTTGATGTAGGTTAGAATGGTTCTATATTGACAAAAAAGAAACGCCTCTTCGAAAACAAGACTTGCAGCACTAAAGTTGAAAAGGGACCCAGCGACATAATAGACACGTGTGACTTGCATATATATATATTATATATATATTATACATTGTATGCTTATAATGCAGTTTACGGAAGATGTTACTAATTGGTGATAGCACCTTTAAACACTATACTAGTCATCACGATAATACGAAATTAGATATAATTTTAAAAGTACCGTTTACGAGTAAGAAATGTTTAATTCAATTTCCCTAGATGTCATAATTGTCATATTTAACTCGACAAGAAACTTGATAATATAAATTCAATAAATAACTTTTTCAACATTTTTCTTCTAGAGAAAATTGACAATTTTCAATTTAGATATCTATTGGATGGACACTTTTAAATTTAAATTTCCTACAAATAACATCACTAATACCCACGTTCATGGCACACAATATATATACCTGTCGTTTGAAATGGAATCTTTGACGGACAACAATTCAGTCTGTAAATCATCATCGGTGTAACTTCGCAGGGACCAGAGGCATGTGGCCGCATCGTCCGGTCGGTCGTCCAGCATCAAATAGTACGGTGACTCAGGCAGGAACAGGAACAGCACGCCGGATATGACTGACACACTGGCAGACACGATAGCTAATGCGGCGTAATTGCCAAGTAGCCAACCCGCAAAGTACGAGAATAACAGGCCCAATGCATAGCTGAGCTGAACCAACAAGCTAAGCTTGCCACGTATCCCAATGCTGGCCATCTCGCCGACGTACGCCGGAGCCACCACCCATGCGATACCCACGGCGGAACCCTGAAGAAGTCTAGCCACGTACAGACACCATGCCTTGAACATAGAATATAATAAATTCATAATCCTTAAAAAAAACTTTAATCATATGATTTTGGACCAACATTATGGCGATGACTTGAAAGTTTATAAGACCATGATGTATTATCATTTTATATTTGTATTATATTTATAGGCCAATTAAATATAAATTTTTAATGAATTTACAGTTGATTTGATCTGCTTATTTTGTATAATTACAATGTAATACCCACACTGAAATTTTAAAATGTATTTTAGGTATATATTATTATTAATAATTTATTGACATATATGTATTTGTCTGACCGTTCCAAAACTTTGCGTTTTATAATATATGTTTGATCGTAAATTTATATTAGTGGGTGGCGAATGACATGCAAATTTTGGTGGAAACGGTCATGCAAACATATGCTAATTGCATACTAAATATTAACATAGGAAAAGCTTTTGAATTAAGTCTTTTATGGGTTGGAGTGAATTATAAAAAGGGCTTTTGAAAACAAATGAATTGTTTCAGAGCTGATTGTGTAAATATACATGTTATTATTATATGCTAAATATTTGGACAGTGAAAAATTCGAAAATTAATATTTATTTATATTTGGTAACACATAATATGTCGGAGACAATTATTAATAGTATGTCTATCGATACTGCTTAAATAAAATTGCATGCAAATACATAATTATACTATACCATTCGTAATAAATAACTATCTGTACATGATTTAATTGGTCTCATATTTCTGAACAATGAAATAAAATACGAATAATTTCTCAACGCTTCTCATTGTAACACATTGCAATAGTTTTATGACATTCAATTCGAATCTTGATTGCCGATTCTCGCCAACAATCCAATATATGCAGAACCTGAACGTGTTTTATTATTATTATTATATTATTCACCCTGTACACGGTCACAAGGGATCCGAAAACGACGGTAACGGCAACGTCGACAACAACGACGACGCATTTTGGAAACAACGGTTTCCGTATAATATGACGTTAATATTCATTGTTTGAATACAATCTCTCAGCCCCCCGTAATGATAAATTGCCCAGCATGTTACTTTGTTATTATTATATGTTAGGGTTGGTATAATATATGTGTATATGCGTGTATAGTGTAACATATTATAATATTTTCACTGTACCACAAACATAGAAATTATTTTATTTCCCGAAACAGCGCAGTTTTCAAACGACCCAGCACTATACCGCCGTATAATATATTAATGCGCACACGCTTAATAATGTACTCAGTCCGATTTTTTTTTTTTTGCCAAATGAACGTTGTAACATTATCACACCATGTTGAGCCACCATATTGTATTTCATATATTATAATAATATCACTGCATCATTGTATTATAGATATAAAGTGCTACGGTGTCGTTGATTTTAGTTTCCGACACGTTTGTATATACATATATATTATACATTATTATTATAGTGATTGTTTTTTTTTTTTTTTAATACCTTTACAGACTACTACTGTAAATTACAGAAACAGCGAAAGTTTTGAGAGAAGACTCTTTAAATTGTATAGTGATCCGTTTAGATTATTGTGCTGGAAATGTCACTGATTTAAAAACGTAATTATTATTATGATTAAGCCTCTACTGTATTTTTTTTACACGACATTTGTTTTACGACAACGTCATTACAATGTTTTTATTATTCATTTCTCACATTTTATTTTTTAATTCTTTTTTTTTTTACAAAGTATGAATAATTTTTTTCTTTGTGCCATTGAAAAAATATTTTATAACGCCTACAAAAATATAATCATTCCAAAACGAATACAATACCTAAAGAATAAAGATAAATCTTGACATCCCAAACGTGATTTTTTAAAACGGATGTATCCGAAAATAAAACTATAATACATATCTCGTATTATAAATTAAATAGTAAATACATTTTTACAATTATTTGATCATCAATAATTTCTGTTAAGTTCATATATTAAGTATTTTATGAGGTATTTTATATAACTGTATAAAATATATTATCTTCTCATTAACCATATTATATCTATCTAATAACGGTAATATTATAACAATCTTATTAAATTTGAAAATGGTTAATTGACTAGTGTTATAATTTGGAATAAATCATTATTATAAATTCTCCCATATCTATAAACCTAAGTTTGTCGTAATTTATCAACATTTTAAACAATAAATAAGAAATATTTTATTCCTATGCAAAAAATATGTTAAATAATTTTATCATTCTTGAAGATTAAAAAAAATTATATGACGTGTAGTTGATGTAGCATAAATTAATTCTGTAAAGCTTAAGTGATAACGATAACCTATATAGGTACATATAATATATTATATATTTTTTGATATTTTATTATTATAGGTATGTTATAATAATAAACAAGATTTTTAATAGGTTTGAAAACCTAAGTACTGTACATATATTTTAAAACCTACAATAACAAGTAACACTGATGTACATTTTTGATTTATTAAATATTTAATAACCTCATTAATATTATATAATATTATGGTTTATAAATCCCTATTGTCTAGTTGATAGTTTCCAAAGTTATTGAATACTCTGTTTACAGTATCTAGAATTAAATAATATATTTCTAATATATCTCTAGTAGATTAGTATCTATGTTCTTTTTCTGTCATCAATTCAAAGAAAAAAAGAAACTAAATAATTGTTCATAATTCTAAAAGTGATGACGATAGCTGAGTTTTGCATTCTAGAAATGCATCACATTTGTATATATATATATATATAGAATGTTCCTATAGATTTATGTGTATATACCAGAGGTCGATTCACACGGGTCACCGGATCGCCTTCGGGTGGTCTAACTTTTCCACACCCAACTATCCATGCGTACATGAGTTTACCTAACTAAAAGCAATTACAATATAGAGTTTTTTCACTCTCTCTCCTTACTCTTCACAAAAAAAAAACTTATAGTGTTCTCGTGACATAACGGCGAAAATTGTCACACGACAGAAATACTACAAGATAATATACTTAACGATGGGGTACATTAGTTTAACATTGTAGGCATTAAATATAATCAATGACGCAGATGTTTCGTCATAGTAACTTGTTAATAGAAACGATATTCATTTAAAAAAATCATACGGTAAAAATCAGTAAAAAAAAAAAAATCGAAAAAAATTGAAATAGAAAATACAAAGAATAATTTATTAAATAAAGTTATATTGCAGTCTATTACTTCATCTGAGATGTATTTCACGGTATATATTTTATTGCTTTTACTATAATATGCTCATTGAATAATGAATCTTGTCATAAACAGGAAATGGTGTGTGGGCTGCTAAACTAAATAATAATATTATGAATAATTATCGACATTTACGAGTGGAATAATTCAATTCGAGACTATGATGTCAGACGCAGAAGTATGAGATTGCGGCAGAGGTGTTAGTGACGAGGTGTAAACACGCGTTTGAAATTATAATATTATTCTCACTTGTCGGCCAAACAATATGAACATCCATCCGGTGAACATGAGTGGTGCGGATGCGGTTACGGCGTACTTGCGCCCGATCTGGTCCATCAGCCATCCTGCAGGCACAGCCATGGCGAAGTTTCCGATGTCGATGCAAGCCACCATCCATGATATCTGCGCTGATGTCAGTAACACGGGTGCCCGTCCATCTGACATATATTCCATGATCGGTGACGGCCATCCTAGCACGATGCCTGCCATGAACACGGGCAACGACGCTATGGGAAAGCAAGAAAATAAAGAAATGGCATACACATGGGATGGAGGGGGGAGTCGACTAGCCAAGGCGTTGATAGTGTATTGTAATCAATAATCTCGACGTCTATACGTCTTAATAATATATATAGATTGTGCACATCTCATACCCTGTCAAAAGTCACAAAATATCAGCGCTTAGAAACAAAAGCCTGGTCAACACCTATAGGACCTAAAGTGAAACAGGTGATAGGATACCTATATATTTTCTAAAAATGTTATTATTTTTGTTGTAGAATTTGCCTCTCACCCTCTTTCTCTCTCTTGCTATTAATGGGTATTAATAATTCTAAGTTGTATCAATGTACGTTATATTTTTCTATTAATATTCGATTATGCTTAGTATACAAAGTTAAACGATTTAAAACTAGGTGCTAATTAAAATATTGATTTAGATTTATTAAATATCAAGATTTTCAAAAAAATTTTAGGCTTAACATTTTATTAAAGATTGGGGCCGAATAATCAATTGAAAAAAGAAGTATTTCCAAAGGTCTTGAATGATATCCATATAAAATCAAAGAGTTAGACAATATATGATCCTAATAAATAAAACTAAAAATGAGATACCGAGAAATAGTAGTTAAGTCACTTTATAACTTGTATACTGGTAGGTATATGTTATTTAACGAGATTTAATGAGATACCGTATAATTAGTAAAATATTGTACAATATCCAGGCTTTATGGAGAAATACGCTTAAAAACATTACATCTCAGTACCCTATAGCGGAGGTACTGTCTAAACACCGACATAGCCCAGGCAATTTTTTTTAAAACATACTTATGCTTATTGCTTATACATAACATAGACATGATAACACTCTCCTACTATAATTTTTGCATACCAGTTTACATTGTTTATAGTAATAAATACCTACATTGGAAATAAATCAAGATACAAATTTAATACAGATTAATAAAGTCATAGAATCATGTTTATATTATCTACAAAAATAATTATGAAATACTAATAGGTAGTATTAAATAATTACGTATACATTATACAACATTAAGTTGATAAGCATTTTTAAAATTAAAAACCTATGTAATTTATATTATAGTAAATGTAAAATGATTAAATATAATAATTTCATTGCTAAGATTGGTCTTCAAAAATATAATAATTCATTATTCCATTATTACGTAAGTACTATGCACAAATCGCATTCATGATATTCAACATATTATTTTTATAGTAAAATGAACCTTTTATTCAATAGTTAATCCTATTCTAAAAATGTCATATATTATTGTACACATATTTGTATTTAACGAGATTTTACGGTACCTATAAGGCTATAACTATTTAATCGGTTGGTGAGAAATGCAATAGCTGGTTAGGTAAAGTTTAGTTGGTTCAATCGTATGGAATAAAGTTTTGGAAAATTTTTGCCAAGTTCGTTTAACTGCCACGCGCACACATTAAACATAGGTCGACCGCTGAATTCGCGGACTAATCTACTTTTTTGTTGAGTTAAATCCAGTAGGTTAATGTAGATTTTCTTCTCCTATAGTTGCTTCAAGTGTCTGTTTTCATTATACGTATCGTTCTTATCATTTTACCGATCGTTTTTATATTCCAAAGTTTGCCACCAGACTATAGATATAATTTTCAACTATTATCAGATATATGAATTATGACACATGGATCTTTTATTACTCTGCACCATCCTTATAGTAATAAATATTGTTAGCAATTTGTAATGCGTTTATTAGTACTATTACTAGTCCTGTTGTTGCATGCTACTTTAATGTACAAAAATAATTCCAAAATTATGCGAAGTCCAATTAATTATATTGTGGTTAATATTGTTAATGGTAGGTATGTCTCATTCTTTCTATCCTATAATTGTATATGCTCGCTCTCAGTTATAAGGTAAATACGTTACAAATTAAAAACAACTAAAACATAAATTAAATAACGTACTTAATACTTCTATAAGTAACACGATATAAACTCTCTTTTAGTTTTATTATCGGCTTTAAACAATGTTAGATAAGTGTAATCATTATTCATTTCTATACCAAAAAAAAAAAAAATATATCTCAAATGATCTACCTACGATTGTTGATAAGTCTAGTAACCCCCCCCCCCCCCCCTCAACACGGTAAATAAAAATAGTCTAGTAGTATATTTTCCTTAGTTTAGAATACAAAGAGAACCAGAATTATCAAGATATCAAATAATAACGAATTAATAGAGAGTTTGTATTATGATAACATAAATGATGATACAACTTAAAGAACGCATCAATTATAATAAATAAACATGGACTTTCATAGAAAAATAATGGGCACGCTACTGAAACAGTGTATTTCATTTTATTTCATACATCTAATTTCTTACGTAGATATAATAGTGTCAGGTATATAACAGATAAAACATGGACGTGAGATTTGTTATTCAACAGTAAGATTAATTTAGCTAATGTACGTGTCAATATTATAATATATGTTGGTAAAATAAAATAATTTCACAAGAAATAAGTAACACTAAACTTAACGAATATAATAAAATAATATGCTACGTTATTCGTAACAACTAAATAACTTATTATTTATTACGAATATGCAGAAAAAAATATATTTTTTCGTAAATATAGGATTGTATAGAATGCTGATATAATGAAAAACTGTATTTATCTTGTTAGGATAATCTGGTTGTTTCTTTGATAAAATATCATATATAAAAAATATTAATTATTGCAAGGTGAAAAACAACTTAGATACGAAAATATGGCTGTGTAAATGAAGTAACAATTAACATACTATAGTAATTAAAAAATTAACTATTAATTTTAATTTATAAATTTAACAGACTAGCAATTCAATTCAAATTTAAATCAATTGATTCTGTGTCATTATACAACTTATATGTACAAGTATAAAACTACATTAATAAAAATCCAAAATTAATTTTTAATATAAATAATTCGAATAAACCTAATTTCTTAGTACCTCGTCAATGATGTTTTGAACGAAAATGTATTTGTATAATCTTTTAAATTGTTTTTCAAGATTCAGGAATGGAGGATAAATAAAAGGGAAATCGTCTGAAACTACAAAGTGTAGGTATTAAATTCACTTCAACAGTACAATTATATCCATACTTGCAGTTTAAATAAATATTATAACAGCTGAATACAGAATATTAATTTTGAATGCGTTTTTTATACTTCACAATATTATTACGTACCCAATTTTGATGCTGCAAGGTGGTACAATATTATGTATTGTGATAATACGAGCCGCGTATATATTATCATTGGTTATTATTTTATTTTATTGTTTTAATTATATTATTCATAAAATATACATAATATAATAAAATAAAATAACCCGACAAATGTGTGTAAATAAAAATATTAGATTACTTACGTAAATATAAATTTGTATTAAAAACATATAATAACAAAAAATTATGCTAATTACGTATAATATATTTGAAGTGTCATAATATTATTTGTACCTAGCATGAGTTTATTATTGTGACAAATTATATAACTTAATAACGAATTCTGAAATGATGAAAAATCGGTCTGGGTGGGATGATAATGTGTACGACGATGGTGTATACTGTATAGTGTATACGAATTCATTTTATGATTAAAGGTATAAATTTGCGTATTAAAAATTTAATATCATGATAATTTTTACTTTTTCTTAAATCGGTTGCCTAAAAATGAATAAATTCCAAAGGGTTTGTGGTCTGCATAAAAATATGCAAATTACACAAAAAAAAAAATAATAATAAATTACGCTACAAGATATACAATACCATAATAGTAATTAGGGCCCGGATTTAAACGTTTTATAAAATAACCAAAATTTCTCTATTAATGTATTTTAAACGGAATAATATCCAAATTTTTTGATACGTAAATGAGAGGTAAACCATCATGGTTTAACTTATGCATTTTTAACACTTTTTTATCCTAACTAACAATAGGCAATACGAAAGTAAAATCACGATCGTGATGCAACTCCAACTGACAGATCAGTCGTTAGTTCAATAAGAACCGGCAAGACATCAGTACATCACATCCAATAATCGCTTTAAATAAATAGACGAAGACGTGTTATCATATTTATAAATAGAATGATTGACCTTTAGTAAAAATGAAAGATAATATCTAAAATCTATTGATGCAAATATCGCGCGTAAAACATATTTCTCGATTACAATATTTCAAAATTCCCAATCTAGACCGTGAGGCAACAATAACAATGTCGTAGGTACGTGAAAAACGTACGGGAAAAGTGTCACGTTTGAAGCGTCTGCAGGTACACGAGACGATAGGATTATCGTGTACTCGGAACGCGTTGTCTCAGAGCGATCAAAAAATAATGCGCTTTGCGTTTAAATCCGGGCCTTAAATCGACAATATATATCATAATATAGTGCGTAAGTCATGGCATGACGAATTAATAGTATATTATGTAGTTGAATCGACGAACCGACAATGCACGCGGCGATCTGTCTGGACGAACCGGACGAGAATTGACAAAGCTCCATCGTGTTAAAAAATTTCCTTCGTCGTTCGGGCCGTGTGTAATACGCGATTGCGAGTTTTCGATTGCGCTGTATTCCGACGTCACGCACCGTTCGTCTGCGATGCGATCACTGGCTGGAGGTCGGGAGATGCAGGTTGCTCGTATTTTTTTATTGTAACATACGACGTACGACTACACCGGTTTCGCGAAGACGGCGTTCAAGGCTGGTTCGCGATTTTCTGCGCCTACCATCGAGGAATTCGAGACGAAACGGACTCGCATAAATTATTTTAATAAGTGCGCACGACCATCACTGATCGATGCGTTGCGAGACGCGTTTCGCGTTTGGACGCCGGCCACATGTTACGTTATTATTGTTAGGCGCTAACCCGCCGCCTCAGCCGGTGATCTTTTAACGCGCAGTGGTACCATATATACGATAATATCGAGCGTGCGTGATATAGATCGGACGCAGTACGCGCCGCCGCGGCTGTCTCGGACCACGGTTTAAGATCTTAAACCGCGCTTCGGGCCGATGATTACGATGATAATGATTCTAATTTTTTATATTGATATATAAATAATTATTATTAATGACGATTAATAACGCGCGAGGCTGTGCGAGGCGTGACACGCCCGACGGCCGAAAACATAGCGTGTTTTATAAATGTTTTAATAATTCCATTGTGATACCTCGCCGGGGCCAGATCGAGAACGGGTGACGAAAAATTGCACGATATTAAATGTGGCGACCGACAATGGTTTTTTTTATTTCATTATAAATGCCACGCAGTATAATTATCCACCCGGCCGACGTCTTGATAAAGACATTTTTTCGTAATCATTATAAACGTTATGGTATTAATGTATTATGTATAGAGCCCGGTAAAATATATGTTTGCGTCGTCTGTATAATATTATTACGTACCTATATATAGGAACATCTGAAATTAAATAAATTAAAAGTTAGTTTAACGTTTATTCTCTCGCAAAAACATTTTAATAAATTATGATGCCTACTATTATTATTCAATGATGTTTAGTAAACTGTCACGGTTTATCTTATGAAATGAGTATAAATTCATAATCGCGAATACACAAACCTTATTTTTGAAACTTTTGCTCCGAATCAAACGAAAGTTTGTAACCAAAGCATGCCAAAATGATTCAATATTTAATGAAAACTTCGGTAAACGTAGGTATACGACTATCGCATTGCAAAATATTACTACTAATATTAAACGCCGAGTTGGTGATAATGATGTGTGGATTATTTTTTGCTGTTTGTTGTATTAATTTTTGCATACCTCTCTTTTTCCAATTTCACGTACTTACTTGTACTATAGTAGGTTTATAATAGATGTACAATAGCAAGAGTATCATAAAACAATATCTGAAATAAATAAACGTGACATCGGTTAGTTAATATTTTTATATATGTTTTTATTTATTTATTTCGTGACATTATAGGATATATATATACAGAGAGACATACAATAAGAAAGTAACTACTACAATATGTTATACATAAATGTACATAATAATAATATAATATAATATGTTACGGTACAGCGATGTTTGGTAATATATTATTTTAACATTCGGTGTATAAAAATATACATAAATTAACATTGTTCGGGCGGTTTTGACGTATGGAAATTATTTTCGATCGGTTTTCGGTTGGCGGGCGGTACAGCTATATATAGTCTTCTTCACCGAACATGTCACTAAAATCATTTATGATTGATTAGGGTCTCCGGTGCGCGTTGTTTTCGGAGCAAAACGAAGCTTAACGCAATTTCCGCAACTTTATCCCTCTTCGGGACTCAGATATACGTTTATATTATATATATATGTGTGTGTGTATTATTGTAGTGCGGTGTGCGTGTGATCGCGTGTATATGGTAGAGGATGACTGTCAATCAAACGTGAACGAAAAGTATGGCAGTGATGCCGTATACGCTCCCTTCTGCGGCCCCTTTTCGGTCGCATTGTAAATGCGACGGCGACGTGTCTTATTGATCACTACCACCGCCGCGGTGGTGGAAGATTCGAGTTCGAAACGTCAAAAAGGAAAACCGACCTCACGTCAGCTTCGCAAAATCTCCACCCTCTACCCCTCTCACTCGTACCGACCAGTCGTACCTTTGGCCGCCGACCATCGTCTGGGGTCGTTTGATGTGTAACGTACGCACTCGCACATATATAATATTATATGTACGAGCGTATTACCTACATAATAATGCGGAATGGCTTCTTCGTCGTCGTCGACATTATGAATTATATACATATATGTGTGTGTGTGTGTGTGTGTGTATTAAAATAATAATAATATATTTATACTATACCTACGTCCTATCTAACAACTATATGTATAAATAATAATGTATAAACGTATAAATAGTTTAATACTATACAGAAATGTAAAGAGAATGATGAACAGAAAAAAAAAACACACACGAAAACGAAAACATATTATAATACAATAATTTTATCGCAACTCGTTCGTAATTATTATTATTTTTATTAACAATACTGCAGGTGATTTGATCGTCAGCGATAATCATATATATATATAGGTAGGATCTAAACGTCCGACGTGTTGGCGTTGACAGGTTTACGGCGGTTCTTGCTGCGGGACATCCGGTCGTCGTCGACGATGGTCTTCATGATCTCGCTCTGGATCTGCGCGAACGTCTTGCCCTTGGTCTCGGGCAGGAACCGGTAGATCAACAGGAAGGACACCAGGCATCCGGTGCCGTATATGAAATAGTTGACGTGTATGCCCCACTGGTCGGTGATGACCTGGTACATCTTGAGGCCGACGAACGATATGACGGTGAGCGTGACGGACGTGATGGCGCTGGCCAGGCCGCGGACGTTGGACGGGAACATCTCGCCCTGGAGCGTGGGCAACAGCGGCCCGAGCCCTATGCTGTAGATGACGGCGAACGACCCGATGGCGGTGAACGGTATCCAGGCGCCCAGCGACTCGAAGCCCACCCACCGCTTGTAGTAGTACAGCCCGGTGACCAGCTCGAACGCGCCGCACCCGAAGCACGAGAACAGCAGCAGCGGCCGGCGGCCGAGCTTGTCCACCAGGTAACCGGTGACGAACGTGGTGCAGAATATCAGCACGCCCAGCAGCATGGTGAACTGGTCCGGGGACAGCGTCTTGTCGGTGTCGGCGTGCGCGAACGTGGAACTGGCGTACGCCAGCACGGTGGTCATGCCGGACAGCACGTCGGCCGCGGCGACGATCTGCACGATCAGGAACGCCTTGCGGCTGCACTGGGACCCGAACAGGTCGCGCATCGAGCCCTTGTGCCGGAGGTCGTCCCGGGCCTCGGCCTTGATGCGCATCAGCTCGCGGACCACGACGTCCGATTCGGCCGACTGGTCGCCGTGCAGCCACGCCACCGACTCGTGCGCCTTCTTGTCGTCGTCCCGGAGCACGTAGTAGTACGGCGATTCGGGTATCCACAGGCACGTGCCCAGGAACGCGCACGGCACCAGCAGCGAGTAGTACGTGAGCGCGTCGTACGACACCATCGGCCCGACGCAGTACACGTACAGTATGCCGGCGTTCAGCATGCCGTTGAAGAACGTGCTGAGGGCGCCGCGTATGCTGTCGCCGGCTATCTCCCCGATGTAGATGGGCGCCACGGTGGTTATGATGCCTATGCAGGCGCCCTGCAGGAGCCGCACCCAGTACAGCACTCCGATCGTGCTGCTCCACAGCACCATGAGCCAGCTGACGATGTAGAGGGGCCCGGTGAGCAGCAGACACGGTTTCCGGCCCACCTTGTCCACGAGCAGCCCGAACGGTATCGGCGACAACAGGTTGCCCAGTTCCAGCATGGCGATCATCCACGACTGCTGTTCGTTGGTGGCGACCATCGTCAGCCCGCCGTTGGACAGCTTGGCCAACACCGGTGACGGCCAACCCAACGACGTGCCAGCCATCATCACCGACAGCGACGCTAAACAAACACAAACAAACACAAGTCGATTATATTAAAATAATGACAATAATAATATATATTATAAAATAGAGGCGCGCGCCCGGACTTGCAAATTCCACCCATCGACTTTCCCGAAACGAGTGAAATATTCGCTAGAAATTTTAAAAATTTTACGAGATGACGTGATATACCTGCTACTTCATAATTAGGCGTTATGGACTTGTGTTCCGATCGAAAGCTAGCGTGGGTAATAAATAGATAATGAATCGATATGTTTATAAAATATTAAAGCTGTGCGAGGAAGAATCTGCGAATTTATAATAAACAAATGGATAGTTTTTATAAAACATAAAAATATTTAAAGTAGTCATATCTTGAGTTATATCCCATTCATTTTGAATTCAGAATAAAATTAATCGGAATGCAACTTCGTTAACTACACAACCCTGGTAATAGTAATTATAAATAATGGGTTGACTATAAATAGGTAAGTAAATAATCTAGCGATGTAAAATGACAATAAATTGCAATTAACATTAAAATGAGAATTTTTAAGACTTTTGATTATATTTTTAGTCTAAATAATATCATTTTTTAAAATATGTATTCCAGAAAAAAAATATTTTGTAATACTAAGCAGTTACAGGTATAATTTAAAAAAAAAAACCAAGAATCACTCGTATTTACTTGTTGAGTATAAGAATATGCTTAGGTACCTATTTAATATTCTCTGATCACGTCATTAAGTACGTCCATATCGTACGTGGGTTGTGTTAATATTATGAACGTAGGGTAAAGTGGATTTATCATAAACAATTTTGACTGATTTTATAACAATCAAATGTACTATAAAATATTTTAAATTATTGTATTCTACTGAGAATGATTCAATGGTAATATTTTTAAGGGTATTTTTTTAAAATTATAAAATTTAATGGATAAATAATATTCAATAATAGATATTGGATACAGATATACAAGGTAATATATAATACCAAGATCGAACGACTTTCGCACGTCATCAGCAAGATTCAGTAATACACATAACAACATCAAAGAACTACGAGATTGGTTATTTTATATTATATTACATCATATATAATATATATTTTATTATATACGACCGCACTTCAACTTTATTCGCTTAGGCCGCGGTTCGACAAAGCAGTAAGAAAATAATATAATAGCCAACTTTTCATAAAGCTTTGGATGATTCTGAAGTAAAGAGCACTATTTCTACCTGTTTGAGTTAAACATAGATCTCGTTTCTCTTTGATGTCTGATCCGCTTTTTCTCTGATGTATCAACAAAGAAAAAAACCGCGTGCGTTTCAATAAAAGATAATACACAAACATTAACGAGTGATCTAATAACTTCGTATATTATAACCAACATAATCGAATATGAGGTGTGCGTTCTATATACTGCAGTATTATATTTAAATCGTAAACAAATGTACTATATACATATCACTTTAATGTTTATAATAATTTGAGCTTTACATTCTTACAAAACATAGATTAATGCATTGTCAAACATTATGAGTTTTTTTCTGAAAAATAAACCTGATTCATATACATATTATTATACATAATAAACTACAGAGTGTTGATTTGGTAATTCATCACCAAACATGAGTATTCATTTTATTCTAAAATAGTGCATTTATTCAAATTTTGAATTTTGTATTGGTTAGTTGTACTAAATACTCGTAGACTATAATATTTTCAAATATTGAGATATTTTTTTTATAATTTAATGAGTAGTATATTGTGTTAATAATCAAATGAATTTTCTTTTTTTCAAAATTTTTACGAGAAGTTTCTTTAAATTTGAGTTATTATATTGTATTTTCCAACGAATGAAGATAATATAATAGTCTTTAGCAGTTAATGATCTTACATCAAATATTAAATAGATTCAGAGCCGTGTTAAGGGGGGGGGAGCCTTTATTTGTGATTAATATGCTACCTATGGCCCAAAATGAAATTTTGCCCCGGGGCCCTGAATTACTAGACACGGCTCTGAGTAGATTTAATTGTTATATTAAGTCTAATAATTACCTATTATTAAACTTGAATTCAATTTTTAATAAATTTATAATAATTTACAATTTATTACTATAAATTTTATATCGTTATAAAAATATAATCTCATATTTTCTAAGCCTGTTATCTTCAATAGTTAAACTTAAAGTTTATTTATACTCAAAATCTATTTAGCATTTTTTTGAATTCTGATTTATGTATAAATACAATATATTTTTAAAAAGTTATCTCCCCCATAAATTATCATAAAAGCAGTGGTTCTCATTAAAAAAATAAGTTGTATCGCTAAAGAATACTACTTTACATTGCATTAAAAAAAATATGGTCCTATAATAATTAACTTAAATTCTGATTTTTAAAATTTTAAAATTTTAAAAATTAAAAATGAGGATTTGTATAAACCTATAATATACAATATACATTTATAATTGAATATTGATTTATCCATCCCCATATTATACATAATAAATATAATAATTTCAATTAAGTGCATTATATTATTTATTTATTTGTATATAATTTTTTCAATTACAGATGATAGAAGACTTGATGTAGAAGACTTTAAATCCAAAAATTTACACGACAAGTCTTCAGAATAAAGCAGTTATTGATCGTTTTTTGGTGAGATATATATTTTTTTTTTTTTAATGATTATTTAACTGAATTGTTGAATAGTGAATAAAAAATATTATTAATTAGCTTTAGTTAAATATCAAGATGTTTAATAATCGTTAAGCAAAGTCGAGAAAGAAGAAAAACATAAAGAAGCTAATATTATTAAAGAAATATATCTTCTGGGAGTCAGTTTCTTCATACAATTCACTTTAAACTAGTTAACTACAATTATACTATAATATTTATTAAAGTTGGAAGGTACGTGTATCCGAGTATATGATAAAAGTTTGAAACCGTAAATATTTTAAAAATATTAACTAAACAAAAAATGGAGTTACAAAAACTTACTGATTCAAAAATTTTCTTTAGAGTTTGTCATTAGAGATACCCATCTAAAAAGTAAATTATTTATACTTACCTAAATTATAGTTATTATAAAAAAATATGTAAAATTGTATTAAATTTATGAACAAAAATTAGTTATTTTGAATATGAACATTTTATGATTGATAGTGTTTAACCCTATTAATAAATTAACTATAGAAATATATAAATATATACTGTAACAAATATTTTAACATTTTTTATACAAAGTAGAAATAGATTAATTAGTTACTAACTATGATTCAATTTTAATAATAAATAAAAAAAATAACTTATATATTCAATATGCATATATAAATTTTGTTAATATATTAAAATTAAATCAAATATTTTGCATTCGCAGTATAGGTAGTACATAAAATATGTATCTAATTAATTAAAAGAAGAATACATTAAACCATATTCTATAACAGTAACTGTACTCATAAAATAAAAAAATAGATTATTATTCCTATAATTTCATGCTAATGGATTTGTTTAATTGTTTTGTGGTTTAAAATAATGAGTCCAAATTTGCATCACAAGGGAATACAAAATTAATAAATCATACAATTGAAAATGCATTAACGAGGTCTGAATTCTGGAATAAAGAATAACATTCCAATTTTCATTTAACAGCACAGCAATTGTTAAAATAAAAATTATTAGTTAGTATTGTAATAATTAAAATCTGTGCAAAATGAAAGTAAAACAATATTTGAAATAATATATAAAATCAAATTTTATAATAATAATATTATATACTATATTATTACCTAGCTGGCTAGCTATGTAGTATAACATAATACACATGTAAGTTGTTCTTAAGTACAGAAATTTGAATTAATAACTAAATAACCTAATACTATGAAGTTAATTGTAAATTACAATCGTATAAAATTTGGCTAAATTTTTCATGGAGGATTTAAATAAAATATTTTATTTAAACATAGAACTTATGTGAATACTATGTTCATTAAAATTGACATACAAATTGTATTCAAAGATAATGGCAGAGGTTAAGTATCACATTTATGTACTTTTTTTAAAAATATAATACATTTTCATTGTTTTGGGAAGATGAGCAACAATTAGCTCAAGCATTAAAATTTTAATTTTGTCTAGAGAAAAATTTAACTAATAATAGATCGTACTTTATTTTAAAAACCAGTCAAAATACAGATGAATATTAAAATATAAATAAAACTGAATAGCATTATTATTCATTCATAGTTTAAACATTGTGTAAACAAACTAATAAAATAGTTCTGATTTGATATTTTTTTTATATAAAAAGAGTGCTCTTATTTTTTAAAAGTTCTACATTTTTATTATTTATTTGTAAATACATTCTATAGACTTAAATGGATTAAATGGTTTTTTGATTTACTATTGGTGACCCTACTCTAAATATTGGGATACTTAAATTGTTAAATGTTACATGTATTTGTTACGTCTTACACACGATTTATGTATGCAATAAATTATGATCGTAATGATATAAGAGAAAAATATAAAATTTATTTTAAATAAGATACTAGATTTTAGTTAAATTGAAAAGTTATAAAAGTTTCCTTGTTGTAGGTTTCTTTTCTAGTATTTTTGTATTAAAATTAAATTTTTAAACAAAAACAACAATATTATAATATTTCTTCAAAATTAACATGAACACAATAAATTAATTTCACATTATAAATACAATTTACGTTTCTTCTGTAAAATTAAATAATCAAAAAGTTAGATAGGTATGTCAGTACGTGGAATCTTTATGAAAGTGAATTTGATGGAATAGATGTAGGTAGAACCCAAACCTTTTTACGTTTATGATATACATCATTGAGACAGAATTCATATACTACACAAGAAATTTAATGTACCAACTCATAATTAAAAAAGACGAAATGGTGCACAAAAGTTTAAATTTAAGTAAAAGTTTTCCTGTTGAACAATTCGTATAGTAGGTAGTGCTGTTGTGTGGTTGTCGGTAACACTACTCTTATCTCTCTTAAATTTGTTAGTTAGGTACTTTGTTTATAATACGATGAAATAATATAGAGAATTAAAAATTTTAATTTTGTATTCGACATTAAACTCGACCATTTAATTAAATGTTATTTAAATATTGCTCCATGAGAACATAATATCAACAATAACAACAATCGGTTTTAAAGTCTAAAGGTTGTTGATTACTCCAAGTATGTAATGAAAATGTAACCATTAAATAATATGTGTAAGATAATGATGAATATTGTTATTAATATTATGCAAATATATGATTATGTATTAATAAATGATTTAAAAGTGTTACATAATGATATAAATGTTTAAAATTTCAAATATCAAAGGAATAATAAAAAAGATTTATGTTTTTGTAATAATTAAAACATTGAAATTAATTATGCAACTAAAACAATAGTTTAATATTTATGGCTATAAATGGCATTTGTATAAAATGTAATAAATATAAAAAGTTAATAAAAATGTGAATGATATATAATGGTTCCTATAATATTATGTTTTTACACATTAAATTTTATTAGTGGCGTATTTTGATAATTTTTCGTGTGGCAGTGGAGGGGGGAATTTCTATAAAAAAATAGATTAATCATCAATAGAAATTATATATATAAAGGTAGATTACTAAAACCTTTTAAAAACTGTTCACAATTTAAAAGTGAAAATAAAAAAAAGAACTATCATTAATACTTAACTCAGTCAGTTATTGACCGTTACTTATACATAAGAACTAATAATAATTAATTTTATCATATTACAAAATAAACGTGAAAATTATGTACTATGATATTTATAATTTTGTCATTGTTCAGTTTTTACGTGGATTTAAATATACGTTTTAATTATCAATACAATATTTGACATTTTAACAATAGGTATTATATTGACTATTAAACGATTGTGATATTATTATACTCTGTGATTAAATATAGGAAAAAGGTCGGCTTGTACAAATGTACAATTGTTGTTGACAATAATTATCGGTGTTTTTACATAAAGAACAATAATTGCCGCCTCACGGATAAAGAAAAGAAAACATAACGCTTTTTTCGCTTCAGAAGTCGTGCAGTAGAAGATTTACGAGTCGACGGGGGGTTCGTTGGATTTACCTGTGAGACTAAAACCAAGCAATATTAACTTTTCGGGAACTTTTTGATTATTTAGCCCATTTTTCACATCCGGTGTTACGAAAACCGCTGTACCCCGGGTACGAAATACCACTCACTTGGTATATACAAATATTTATTTATATATATATATATTATATTATAATATACATATATACCTACTATATCTATATAATATAAACTTATATATATATAAGCGTATAGAACGTAACGATTTCCTAATGGAAAAATTCATGACCCACATTTTTCACTTTTGTAAAGCCGACCGTCCGTTTTTACGTGCGAATTTGTATGCGCAGTCGAAACCTGAATAAAGCTATTAGAAAAAAAAATGAGCGAGGGTCGGAAAAACAGCATAAACTTTTGTAGTCCCCTAACCTCCTGTATACTACACATCGATGAGCGGCGGCGAAAAAATAATCGTCATGAAACCGACATGTGAGAATAAACGTAATAAGTGTTTCGGACGACGATGCCGCGATGACGTCCCGCAAAGAGAGTGCAAATGATCATTTGACAGCGGACTGTGTTTAAATAAGCGTTTTTACGCCATACATATAAATATACGGAGGCGCCATGTGTTCTGAACAGTTTAGAAAACGAAGGGATGCTTTTGTGACCGCAGCAGCCATTAACTTGTAACGGGTTAATGGAATTTCCCTATATATATTATATATATACAATATACATGCACGCACGACTGGTGCACATACACTATACACTCTGGCGAGGGTATGTATATTATACGACCGGGCCAGCCGATGTTTTTCACGACCCGGAACGTAAAAGGGATTCGGAAGTGTGTATGCGCGTGTATGCTGCATGTGTGAGAGATAGGGTGAGAAGGAGAGTGAGAGAATATGAGCGCCCGTGGAGTGGGAGAGAGATTAGAAAAAAAAAATTTGATTTACGACACGAGCTATTGCTTTTGATATTCACTTCTGGGTCGCATATAATAGTATTCTATTATGGAATTTGGCGAATCCGTATGACTGTAGACGAGGTGTATACGAGCGACACTGGCGTTTATTTTACACCAACGATAAACGCATGCCTGCTAGTTATTACGTATTTACTATATTTTAACAAAAGGTATATTCATCCTCGACGTCGGCTGTAAATTACACGCATATTATTTTATACGCCAGTGTACACACGACTTAAATATGCGTACCGATCAGGGCCTGACTCAATCGAGTACCTGTAATATTATATCGATGTCCTCCCCACTGATTCCTGTTATCATAAAATATTTGAAACGTAATTTTGCTATAATAAATTGAGCATTTTCTTATCAGTCGGTCAGTGTTCTGTACGAACTCAGTATTCGGCGCGATCGGACCAGTGCTCCTTTTTTTGTGTTAAATGCTAATAATCACGGAAATTCCGTTTAAAGGCAATCTACTGACATAAGACATTGTTGACACATCACAAGAAATTTTTCATAGACGTTTTTCAATGGGTGCCTAATAGATTATACATTTATAACGAATTTAATACATAATATTAATATATATATATATATATTTAATATTTAATTTAATATTATAATATCATCATGGATCGAAGTATTTTTCATTTTAATTATATTTTTTAGTAGGTACATAGATTTTATTTTTAATAAGTGTCTAAATTATAAAATCACAGGCTTTATGTTATGTACCTGGCACCGAAAATCGCAAACCAGACCTTTGATATCAAGTAGGTATACAATACCTAGCGGCAATACGCTGTGTGCCGAATAATAATTATAAAATATTAAGTATTTCATCTAAGTAGTACTCTTAAATACGAAACACCCCACGCATAAAATATATTCGATAATACCTTCTACCTACGCTATTTATGTTTAAATGTATACTTTTAATTCAATTTTCTAATTAAAGTTTAGTGTTTGAGTACGGTTTAAGTTTATTTTTATTTACTAAATACTCTACTCACTTTTACTCCCGTCATTATATTATATTAAACGTTGTTTGAATAACATTTAATGTACCGTGACAAAGATGTCAATTATTTTTACAGCGTATCGAGATCCCCAAACACTACAACTATAACTTGCTTTGTTTTCGAACTTAAACCTTCATTTCTGTCATTGGAAAATTCAAAAGAGTTGTTTTAAAGTTCAGTAAAAGTGTTTAAGAGAAATATATTAGCAGCGCCTATACACTTCTTGTGTCCTCCAAATAGGTTTATTTTATAGGTAGTAAATTCAACCGATAACTTGAGACCCATTTTGAGGACGTACATAAGTCAACTATATCGCACTATTATCTATGTTATCTAACTGTACTAAAATCAATACTCAATATAAATCGATAGTTATCCATACAATTTTTTTTTTTATTTTGAATTTTATACTTGATTACTTATTACTTATTTAGGTTTTTATTTTTATTGTAACAAATTAACAAAAAAATAAATAACTAAGTAAAACATATTGACTAATTTACAAAATAAGTGTTTTATTTTTATTTTTTTACTGTGGATAATATTAAATATATAATATAATATATATTTTAATTATGATGGATTAACATTATTATGTGAAACAAATTGGTTTATAAATTACCAAACTAAACAGTAGGTATAGCAAAAATGTAAAATATATACTTTTACTAGTTAATTTATGAACCAATATCGTTAACTTGGAATATAAGTGTTAAAATAAATCATAAAAATTATTTTTTTGTCAATTGACCGTGTTTATAACACAAATATATCAATATTTGGATAAAATTGACATCGAATTGGTCATTTGTCCTACACATGAGTCATATATACGTAATAAATGATGACTACTTTAATTGAATTTAAAATAAAAAAGTATTATGTAATAATTAGATCGCCTATAATATTTAGTTAAAATTTAATGATCAGCATTTTTTAAATGATTGTGTATTACTGTAGTATACAATTATAGATATTATGAACTATACAAGCATACGAATATAACGAATACATCGTATATTATTAATTTACATACAAAAATCGTTTGAGTAGAAAATCAAATTAATGTAACTAGGTTATAAAAAAGGGTAGGTAATGCTAGAACGCGAGTAATTTTTAACCGAAACAAACAATAATTTACCTATTAAATAAAAACTGAGATGCAAGTAGTATGTATCACCGTCTGCAGATTATTAATATTCTTCTAAGAAACGATTCGCACTCTTAAAACATAGCACTATTACTCTGATAGAAGTTTGTCAATCATGAAAATTAATAGAACCCAAATATATCAAGTCAATTATATAGCCTACTACCTACTACTCAAAATCGACCATACTTTAATTGGATAACGTTAGTCGGAAAAGTGATCAAAAATAAAAATTAACTTGAAAAAATCCACCACGGAATAATTTCCTTTATCATTAGCTAACTAAATGATTTAAACTTTACTTTACTGCATAAAGTATATTAAATACTCTAATTTAAAATGAATAAAATAAAAAAATAAAAAATTTCATAACATATACTTAGATATTGCTTGAAATACAGTTGAACTTTTACACATTATCATACAATAAAATTTTTTTAACATATTATATAGATATCTTTTTTAATATTTCATACTCACTGTGTTATTTAAAATCAATTTAAATTGAATAAAATGTTCATCTAAATCAATAATTAGCACTATTATAATAGTACTACGATATTCAAAACTGAAACCAGGCAAAACCGTCAAACTTCTATTAATTATGAGTATAGCCTTTCAAGGAATCACCTTGAGACTTATAAAGTTACAACAGGTGTTCCACTGTAATACGTTTACATAATAAATGCTACAGTCTTCCAGAGTAACATAAACAACCAGTAGTGTAATTAAGGTACGGATTTGGGTGTTGTAACCCCCCATGACTTTTTTTTATTTAAAAAAAAACTAGTCAAACATATTTTTGTATAAATTTAACATCTTCGCCAAAACGATGGTTTTTAACTCGAGCAAAAACATTTTTAAGAAACACAATGGCTGAGGTTTGATCCTTAATTAAAATATTTTTTATAAGCTTTATGTGGTAGAAATCAAATTCAAGTCTAATTCTTAACTTTTTTATTCCGCAGAATCGATTAATGGTTTTGCTATATTAGTTGTTTATAAAAAATGTTAAAATTGACCCTGAAGAAGACAGAAGTACTTAATGAATAAGGATTAAAATGATCAAATAGTCTTGTAGATTGAATCTTTTATTGTTATTTACTTATTTGTGATGAAGTTGAATCTTAGTACCAATAAAGTTATATTATATAATATATTTATAATTGTGAATATTTAAATATGTATTATGAAATGTATAGATTATAATGGTTGTATTAATAGGTGCTTAATTATAATATAAAACAAATTTTTTGGTGGAAGGGGGAAGATAATAGACATAATGTACAAATATTTTACCCCCCTCCCCTCCATAAACATGATCAAATTACGCCATTGTAAATAATCATCGATAGTATACTATGCTGTTAATAGATACTAAGATTCTACAATAAGTTAAACAATCACTCAAATCAATTTTAAAATAATAATATATCCAAGAATTTTTACAGAATTGTGTTCATATTTAAACTGTTCAACCTGATTGTTGGGTTACAGTAATTATTATTATCCTATATTTTATTTAAAACAGATTTTAATTTATAGAAATTTTAATAAAATAAAATGTGTGTTTGTATTATTTAAAATGTAACTAATCTATACAATTTTATTTTTGTTTACTATATTTTATTTATTTATTTTACGGACTGGATCCATTTTTACATTAACATATGCATATACAGCGCACAGCCGCATAAAATAAAAGAGGGGTAGGGAAGGCAATAAAGTTATTCACTTGATCAAATTTATGAAAATATATTTTCAATTAAACCTTTATTTTTTTATTAAAGGTACTTTTGATCGATTTTATATGGTATTATTACATTTTTGACTTGATATGACATACAAATCTATAAGTTATAAACTAATTAAAATATGGAAAATGTTTTAAGCTACTATTTAAATATCGTAACATTTAATTCAACTGATTGGTTCATTGTAATAGCTATTGTTCAAGGTTAGATAGGAATTGATTTTTATTACTTAAATTAATTTTTTTTTAATTCTTAGAACTTAAATTTAATAACTCGATCATCGATTCATCTACTAATCAGTTGTTGCTATAACGTTATATTTGTATTTTAATTGTATTAGTATTATCATTTGTAATTTTGTTTTAAAAATTATCTTCACAAATTAAAATAGTCTTAAATGCTCTTATCTAAATTAAAAGAAAGTTAAATAATATTTAAATACTATACATTCATAATTCTATAATAATATGCCCAATTTTTATTTTTAACAATAGCTAGACCAAAACTTCGAAAAAATAATACGTTTTTATACTTCCTGATTATTACATCAATCACGTTGTATCTTAACAAATGCTTTAAAACGAGAAATACAGTAGGTAAAATTAAAATTATATCACATGTTCAAATAAATAATTCAATTAATAGAAAAATTAGGAATGACATAATTTTACAATTTTACGTTGTATAGATACGCGTAAATCCGTATTCAATATTAGAATATATTTATGTTTATTTCCTAATGTAACTAACCAATCAGTATGGTCTAAATGTAGACAACATTAAAAGATTAAAATAATAAAATTTAATGAACGAACCGGCATAATAACATATAATATGCGGCATAAACGTAATACAATAATAGCGATTGAAGAAAAGAAATCATGAAGTTGAAAAGTGTTAGTTTCAATTATGATAAATTGAAGATAAATTATTGCGAACGCTAGTAGTGTTATTGTCAACAATTATATGTTTCATAATATAATACAAGTATAGGAAGTTGCAATAATATTGTGAATCAGCGTTACCTATACTCTAAAACTAAAAATCGACTGATCTTTCCTTAGGTATACTGCTATTATATCAAGATGAAAAATATTTTACACCAATTAAGTATTAGTACGGTTAAAATTAAAACATTAACGTACTTAAGCTTTTAATCTCGTTGTTATTGTATAATTATTAATCCTTTATAAATATATATTATATATATAATATATATAGTATCGTTAATCTTTTAAATCGACAGTTTAAATTGTATTTTTCATAAAATTAAGACGTAGGTTTATACTTATAGTATATGCTGCATAAATATTAATTATTTTCTTGCAATTCCTCAAAAATAAATTTTTAAATATTACCATCAAAAAGCTTATAAATAATAATCACGATAAAAGGATTAAAACAATAATAATATAATACATAGCTGTTACAAATAATTAATTCGAAAACGCGAAAGGAAATTTTACCGAACAGCTTCGAATAAATGTGGTATAGATACCTACGTTGAGATATAAAACGTCCAATATATTAATACCTGATGTGAAACGCTGCCATTTTGAAAGACATAATCGACTACCACAAGTCTCTTCTGAGATATTCGTAGTATATATGTTATACTAAATTCGTAGGAGTAGACATAGTGTTCGTATTTTATTGAAATTCCTCTCTAGTGGATACCTACATTCGCCGTACGCGATGTTCTTGCATTATAACAATAATGTGCCACGTGTGATTTAAGTGACGACTTTTGAATTAAATCCACATACGAACTTTGCGCTAAATCTAAATGGGTTATTTAATTATGCGCAAAGTTTCGTTAGTTATTAGTGTACGTGTAGTACAGTCGAGTAACGCCTGAATCGTGTACTCGGTGTCTATATATACTACTTATACTACCTAATGCATATAATATACTGCGGGTATGATATTAACCCGATTAAATTTTTACGAAATTGATACAACCGAATCGTACTCGTTCACGTTACACCGACATTAATTTGGGTGCTCGAGTGGTGGGGTTGGTAAACGGTAGAAGTGGAGGGGACGTGGTTGGTTTTGCACGACCTGCAGTACGTAATGAAAAAAAATGTATAGCTATAGGTTTATGGATTTGAAACGACTGTGCAAATATGGTGGTAGGGAAAATAAATATCGATATATAAATAAACGCTGAGATATATAGCAGGTCGTCGTCAAAAACGGGAACGAGTGTAATGTCGTGGCGATCGATGAATTTTTTTAATTAGTCGCGATTACTAAAATAAACGACAACCCCGCGGAATCGACGACGATTCGCGGAGATTTTAGTGGCGAGAGACCGGAAAACAGAAACTCTATAGACCGGTTAGACGCGGCTGCGACTGCTCGAAATATGCATAATTATCGCCCACTTAGCACTTAATAATATTATAATATTAATGAACAGGTACGCCCTCGGCATAGCGACGTGCATAATATTATATGCACTTAAGGTGGCGCTTCGGAACGGACTAAGATCATAACGCGTGAGTGACTTTTAATTTACCTACTATTAAATTAATAGACCTTTACCGCACACGTTATGGTAAAGCGTTAGATGTATTCGTCGCGCAATATTATTATTATTACGTTTAGTATATTAATAGCGATACGATAAATGGACTTTGTGCAAGTGACGGCGCCAGAAGTCTCTTGTACAGGCTGCAGAGGACAACACTTTTACTCGATATAACAAAACCACCAATATTAAAAGCACCGTTAATCGTGATACGTCTATAATAAAATAAAACTAAAATATTTTAATTTCATAGTAAACATTACACGTCTTAGACTTATACGGCGAGTAAACCTTTTTCAATAAAACAATAACTATTACTCGTGCTAAAAATTTAAACGACCGACTACGATTTATTTTAAAACCACATCGTAAACGAACTCCGACTAAATTTGTTTGAATTTTAAGGCGGTCTGTACGGGACACGTCTAACGTCGTCACCGGAGTCACCACAGTTCGCATCTAACCCATCCTCCCGTCGTCAACCGGTCCTAATCGCGATGGATTATAATTTATAATATACTTACCGACAAACGCTGCCACGTACTGCCGGCCGACGGGCTTGTTGAAGAACCCGCCGAGCATAGCGGCCAGCCGGGGCGACGACGACGGTTGCTGCGGCTGCGGCGGCGGTGCTCGGCGGCACGTCCGGGCCGGCGGCGATGGTGCGGCACCGTCCGCGTCGGCGGCGGCCGCGTTACATGTTCGGGACGACGCCAATGCTTACGGGTTCGGTCGCAACGGTAGTCCAAACGACGGACGACGGAATTCGGGGTAAAAGTCGGCGGCGGTCTGGCGGACGGATGGACGGACGAACGGACGCGCGACACTGCCTGAAGACGGACTGAAAAGCGATTGCCGCCCGACGCGCCCGTCTCACGTGTATATAGACGACCGACCGCGCTCGACCGCGAGTTTGTGTGTGTGTGTGTTTGTGTGCGCGCGACAGCGATATGACGACGTGCTGATGTGCACACGACGGATGATAATACACCTATACGGTGTCACCGAGCCTGCGTGTACTGCACGGGTGGTATAATATAGTAATTATATATCGCGTCGTATTATTATAATATTTTATTGTTAATGGCACGTCGTTACGAGTATTGATATCGGCCGTGTTGGTCGCGGCGGGGTGACGAATATGTACGTACATTACACGCGCGTACTTAAATAATATTAATGTGTCAACGGCGCGGTTGAGGTGGAGGCGACGATGGGCGCGGTCAAAATGCATCGGCGGCGGCGGCGGCGGCGATGATTTTTATTTTTTATTTTTCGTGACGTTTATCACTCAGAACTGCATCGCGCGTTAGGTAGGTCGAATAGACGCGTGATACGCGACCTTTATAATATACGATGTACGAGATTTCGAGTGCAAGAACGACCGGTCGACGGAGTCGGTACGAGCCCTCTATTATTATAATATTATTTGCGACTTTAGACTTTTAGAGTACCTGTATATAGGTAGTTGGCGTATGACCGAGGGGGAAAAGTTGAAAACCGTTAGGATTATACGTTATAGTAAAGTTATAGTGCACAGCTACTAAGATAAACGCCTTTATTATTGTTTCGTTTTATAAAATCCATTTAAAAGGAGGCTTGGAGTCGAGAGGTAGATATACGTTTTGAAACCAGTTTATAATTGCAGACCGAGATCGTATAAATGTTGACATAACCTTTATAACCCCAGTGATTTCTATAACTTGATAATATCAACGGCCGTCTATGTGCTTCTTCGTACTGTATATAATAAAAATTGTGTACAATTGTCTTTCTGTTTAATTTTATTAATCGAGCCGTCGGAGAATACGCAACACCGGAACTCAAATATGGAACCGAAACATCGGACACACCCGTATAATAATCTCAAAGGTCCCACCCAACGACCAGAGCTCGTCCGCATAAATACTACAGCACGATATGTCGATATAACTGTAAACTCGAACACACCGTTGCAAACTTGCAAAGGTATACCACGTGTACGTATAATTATTCACTGCAAGGTAGCATCATGAAAAGTTTGATGAGAACGGGTTATTATATTATAATTTATATTATTGGGCGAATGGTGATAATACAATAAAAATTTGCCTTAAAATATATTATATAATTTTACTTACATTTTATTTTATTTGTTCAAGATATCCCTAGCTTAACGCAAACGCTTAGTAACAAAGTGTATTCTCGTGTAAGCGGTGATAAATTAAAATAATATTCACGTCTGGCTGAAGAGAAGACTGCATCAACAACAGCATCGTTAAGAAAAGAGTGTGCTACTTCGAATAAGTTTCAGAGAGAAATAATTTAGTTTAAATAACTGCAAGTTCGTTCAAAACTGCACACACAAAAATAAAACAACTTTTTAATTAACAATACTCTATTTGTAATAAATCTATTTTATTTTTGGTATGGACAGTGAGAGGTACCTATGAAGTAAAAAGATATACCTACATAAACCTTAATAACTTATTACATCACTACGTGATTTAAATGCGGATTTTTTTCTTTTACTTTTAAATAAAAAGAATAAAATAAATATGTATCTATACCTATTGTATTTATATCATTAATACTTTAGAAACATTAAATATATAATGTGCAATAAATTAATAATACCTAATATTATCATTTTAGTATAATTTTACAATAATCATAAAAATACAATTTCCCAATTCTGAGAATTTTTTATTCAAACTGTTACTATAAATATCACTGTACAAATAAAACGATGATTACTAATTTACTAATTAATAATTACATACATACTATATTTGATATTATATATAAGTATAGTGATGCTGGATAAAATGTGATAAGAGTTTAATATCTCTTTATTCTGAATAAAACCGTAATTATTTGATTACTGGTTAGTCACCACCACTGTTAAAGTCATTTGATAATAAAAAAAAAAAAAAACGAGATAAGAGTTTTTGTACAAAAAATAAACTATGTACCTACTTCTACTTATACACATTTATCAGTGTTCGTAATCGTTTTTCACCCCACGTTGAGAGTTTGAGACCACAGCTTAATAGGTATACTAACACGCTGATATAATTATTGTAAACCTTGTATATAGTACCTACCTATTCATTTTTTCTGTGGTCGTAAGGGAATGGATTGTTTGAATACACTTTAAGCGTGATGTGATTTGATTCTTCATTTACGTAAGACCATTTATTCTAAACAAGAACAAAACAAATATAATTAGAAATACAAGGTTTATGAAAATTACAACATTATGTTCTACCATATTGCAAATCCGCAAACACGGTAAAGTCAACAGTTTTATTATTGTCTACTATTTTTTTTTTATATCTTATCTTAACCAAGATTTTATGTTTTCTGTATATTTGTATACAGGTTTTTCTCTCCTGTCAGAGTCCTATAGCCATTGACAAGTTTGAAATAGAGCCAAGAAAAATGTATTAATGCAATTATTATTGCGATTGCTACAGCGTTTATAATGTTTAATTTAGTATAGTTTTAATATCTCATGCATGGAGTAAAAATGCTTAATAAACACAACTATAATATTATAATATTGATATTATGTGGATATTATTTTCCCTGTTAATTGATCTTCTTTTATAATCCTCAATTCGAATATAGTTATACAAAAAATAAGCCTATGGGCTATGAGGCGATTAATATCTATCGCTAATTCAGACCAGACCTATCAAATTATTATTTTTTATTAAAATGTTTTTAAAATTTATGTACTCTTGTACAAGTTTGTTATTATTACTATTATTGCTATTGTTATTTTAATCTAATTTATATTTACCACTCTAGTTAATAGGGTTCAGCCAATAAATATATACTTTAGATAAATTCAATGTATGAGTATCAGAGTATATGTATACATAAAAATGAATTCATAATATATATGTATGTAATAATATGGAACATTATTATGAAACATTATATCTGGACAAATAATATTGGTAGGTATATATTATAGTTATATACGTATTATATGTTCAAATAGCATCCTAGCGATAACATTAATATAAGCGACCAATAATTTACAAGATAACATTAAACTGTGTGTAATCATATAATTACGCTATATGTCATATTTTAATTTTTGATAAAATCGATTTAACTTATTGAATAATGGTTCATTTATTTAACTATTAAACATTAAAACACACAAGAATCCTGATCTAAAAATGTAGACTATTTATTTATTTGAAAATATACTGCGGAGTTATGGCCTTCTAAGTATCTGTTTGATTAGCTCAAATATTTAACCAATTTTATAAATTCATTATTTAACTTTCTTATCGTTATGCGTCAGACGCTGTTGAATGTATTTAATTGCTTCATAGCTATGCGTCGAAAACTCTTTTGTTTTCACAATGATTTGAGTTTAGTAATAGACAACATATTATGGAAAAAACATTTATGTATAACTAGTATTTTATGATTTTTTAATATGGGTAGTTTATAATTTTATTAGCATTGTTATTAATTATTAATTACTCTAGAACTTTAACTGACAAAATTAATAATCCACGAATTATAAACTAAGCCATAAAAATAAATCATAATATTTATTTATAAAAATATTGATAATATTCGTATATGTTAAAATATTAATTGTTTGATCATATAGTATTATATGATAATAATTTTAAATAATTTTACACAAAATCAGTTCTGTAAAACTAATATCCATTGATTTGATTTATTTGTTTATTCAGTTATTATAACCAAAACCACCGTTTTAAATTTAACATATTTTAAAATATAAGATAGATCCGATAAAATTATAATGCACAAACTCAAGTATATTACAGAAAAATCAAGTCACCAGCATATTATTATAATTACCAAGTTACTGTGTTTACAATGTTAAACCGTTTATATCTAAAAAAATACGTTTAGTACAATGAAGCAATGATTGTCAAGTTTTATATTATTATCATAATTTCAATAGCAAACTAGTCTTGTGTACGTATCTTAATTTACCTAAATTTTAGTTTATTTAAATAAAACAACTTTGTAAATTGCAATAATAGTAATAATACAGTATGAATGTTTTTAACTGATAAAAATATTTTAGTATAATTTAAATAATCCTACTATATAAGTATAGATGAACTACCAAAAAAAAAAAAAAAATAATAATAATATATTTGCACTTAACTGAACTATTTCTTTATAATACCATTACATTACCTAATATATAGTATTTTAACATCATATTCATTAAACACTAATAATATTTTGTTATTACGAGTTATTTTATCATAATAATACTTATTATAATACCTAAATACTTACAAGTATCAATAATATATTTTCAATTGTTATTATAGTTTTGAATCAACACGATCGATTCATTCGGATAAATATTTTTTGTGTCTCTATAAATTGAAGATTTATTAAGAAAATTTTTTCGTTTATATTTTTGCCTTTTAAATTTATTTATTTTCAAAGTGACTTTAAAATATTTTATAGATTATACCTACAATAATATAGTTGATACGATACGCAGCGACGAGTTGACGAGATACGCCAGTCGCCAATGTTGTAACTAACAAGTAATAAAAAACCGGAGGTTGATTTTGAGCCCTCGTTGTTTACAAATTTAAATAAAGCAATTTGTTGAATTGAATATTGATAATTTCAGTACTTTTTCAGATTGATATGGGAGTATAAAGTAAAGTATTCGATGTGCTGGCGCATATTAATTGCACAGTCTCAATTTTCGATGGCCCCATAAATATGATACTTAAATATTATAATGTTTTACTGATATAAGATAATTCGTCGGCTTAAGTGCTGTGATTCATAATTTGCTGTAAAGATAAAGCGATTTATGTATTTTTGAATTATTCATATCACATAAATAAGATTAAATGTTCAAAGATTACGTATTACGTATGTTCTTAATAGAACTTCAGTATAATAATTTGATGCTTTATAAATTATAAAGAACAAATAGGATAGGAATATTTCATTTTTCTTGATCAATCAATTAGAACAGTTTATTTATCCATAGTGTATAGTTTTGAATTATTTTAAATTGAGTAAATTGAGTAGTCACTGTAATGGATGTGTTAAATTTTAATTCAATGATTATTGATTAAGCATTGCATACGAAAAACGATTTTAAATTAAGATTGTTAATGTCTATATTACTAAGTATTTTTTTTTATCATATATCTATATTGTTATAAATTATAATAGTTATTTTTATAGTATTTATTTTAAAATTAGTGATATGGTAGACCGAGAACATAGCATTTGTTATAGGTGGTATTAATTATTTTATTAATACATATATTATATTTATACTATACATCATCGTTACTCGTTATTCACTTTTAATTAATACTGTTTACAGTAGAACGATGTGAAAATTAATCTAAATATTTTGAAAATGTTATTGTGTTCATCAAATACTTATACCTATAAATACCTAGCAGCACAAATAAACCAACATATTATTTTGAAAATTATAATGTCTCTAGTAAATGGTAATATTTACAATGAATATTCTGTAAAAATTTGAAGTCTTTAATTATCTATAGTTATTCATTTTAGGATTAAAACAAAAAACAATATCAATTTTGTTTAAAACTAATTTTGTGTAAAACCATCGTCGAAGTATTGCTCCAAAAGGCGACGACAGACAGAAAAATACAAATATAATATTATAAAATCAATACATTTATCGCTCAGCTCAGTATATTATAAAATAATCATAATAAATACATTATATCGCAATATAATACACTTATTAGGTACATATTATAATAGTCATATTATAAGGTTTCTAATTCCAATAGCATTTGACACATCACTTAATTTAATATTTTAAATATTTTTTTCTATAACCTATTTGTGTTTGTATACATTAATATACTTACACAATAGAAATTTTAATAAAATAAAATAAATAGAAAATTATTTTAAATGTATCATCTATTATATTGGCTTAATAATTTATTGTTTAAAATCTATTTATCATTAAAGGTGGTATTCACACAAAGCTATTTAAATTAAGTTTATCTTGTAACTATTAATAAAAACGATGATTTAGAGTAAATTTATACATTTTTATGTAATATTAAAAATGTATTTTTATTTATCATTAAACATTATGTTATATAATATGTACAGTTTTCCACGTGTTCTAATCGTCAATCAATTTTTATTGTACCTACGTATTAAGTAATTACCTAGTTAATTAATTCTACACTGATTTGATAAGTTTGTACATATAAGCTATATATTATATTATAGTATCATATTATTATGTTTGTAGACTTGTAGTATAAATAGGCATAATTTGCACTATACGTAGCTAAATCAGTATCGATAAGAGTAGGATTTTTTTTAAGCACAAATGTAAGTACCTAGTTATGCTATTATTACGTGCACTAGATTAATTGTCATTTCCTCTTTAATCCTCATTGTAATCTAGTTTATATACTCGGGTACAAGGTCATTGGTGTCTTGAGCTTATAGTGTTTATAATTTATAGCTCATAGGTATAGCTTATAGTTTAAATATGAGTTTATTTAAAGTTTTAAACGTACTCATTTATAGTAAAAGAATTTTTTTTTAAAAACCAAGGTTTGTTCTTTATTAAACTTGTACTTTACACTTAGTTTATGTATAAAAAATATTATTCATTCGTCATCAGTAGGGCTCGAATTTTAAAGCATAATAAGCAACTAAAAAAAGTACACGATTGTTTTAAAAAAGCATAATAGAAGCATATTCATTTAAAAAAAAAAGCAAGACTAAAAATTAACATGAACTAGTTATAAAAATGAAAAAAAATTTAAATATTAATTTAAATTAAAAAAAGAACTACCATGTATTTCCCTAGATTTTCAGTAGTGAAACTGACTCTATTATCCGACAGAATATTTTTATACGTAGAAAACGATCTCTCTACATCCACTGAAGTGATTGGTGCATACTTCATACAAGTGGTTTCGAATTACTTACAACACTTACAACACTAAATTTTAAATTTTGAAATAGTCGATATCGATGTTATAGGCATACTGGCTGTATAGGTACTGCAGGCTATACGTAGATCGATAATCTACATACGTTTAATACATTTAATAAAAAAGCTGATAACGAAAACAATAACAATACAATAACCGCATTGTGGGTTTATACATATCTTATTAATAATTTTTTTTATTACAATTACATAATAAACATAAATAAAAATTTACGACTGGAATGATTAAAAAAAAGCCAAAATAAATCGGTTTATTTGGAATCAGAATGACGTAAAATGAATTAATGTATAAAAATTGGATTTCTATCTCATATATATATAAAACCATTTGCTTTAAAATCCAAACCCTAATCATCAGTAAGAAGAGATTAAATAGTACTCCCCATACAATTGTTGCATTAAAAGTATATGTGCCTGTGCCCTATAGTACAATCAGTGGTTTAAAATAATCATGGAAACGATAGAAAATTTCTACTAACATATAATTGTTTTGCTCTAACACTATATTAATTATAGTAAAAATCTACAGAAACTGATTTAAAGAAATGTTCAAATATATTATACAAAAATGCTTGAATCTAAATAATGACATAGCAAGTTATTTGTTTGTAATGTAAGAATAAAATATATACAAATCCATATAAACAATAATGTTCCAACAGTGGATTATAACTTTTGAATGGCCATAGGTATACATATTTTATAATTATAATAATACAACGGTTATTGTATGGATTTAGCATGTTCACATTTGTGGTCGGTAAAATGTTATAAAAAAACTATGCCTATTCTAAAAAACAAATGATTCTTTAATTTTTGTGTTTTAAATATTGTAACGTAACTTTAAAGTAAACTATAACTAAAAATAACTTAAACTTTAAGGATTTAAAATCATTTACGCTTTTTATAAATGTGTTCAACAAAATTACTCATTATATAAATAACATTGAACATAGCTTATAGGTTTCTTATTTTTTTTATAATAGATACGATATACAATCAAACTTATGTAACAATACATAATATTATATTTAATTATCATCAACAAGCTTATTAACGTTATTGATAAATTTGATAAATGACATAATTTATATAAAAAAAAAAAAAATACAATTTACGAAAGTTTAATTTTATTATTGACTTCAACATAATAATACAATTCTAATAAATGGAGATATTTTGAGTTGAGAAGTACTTTTCGTGTTTATTGGCAGTATTTATATTTTATAAGTTTATATAAATTATGAGGATAATTGAACTAGTCTCCAATCATCATATTATAGTATTCTGATAATATTTATACTATTAGGACTTTCGGAGTAAATAGTATTATTATAATACCTCCCAGAGCTGATAAAAATTCCATTTTGTTAGAGAATTATAACTAAAATCTTACATATTTTATACTTACACTTTTTGTCGAATAAACATAAGTAAATTCACTGAATTAATAACTGTTTCGTGTTCAAAAATATGCTGTTTATTTTGGCAATATCAAATACTAAAAAATTTAAAAAAAACTAAAATATATTTAAACTTATATCGAATTCTATAAAAAATTTACAATTGAATAACACAATTTAGTTTTTAAAATATTACATTTATGTTTGAAAGTGTATAAAATAAAATTCCTAACAGTTCAACGAATATATTTACTAATAATCTTCTTACATAAAAGTATCATAATTTTATATAATATATAATAATGAGTACTTTTTTAAAAATATTTTTATATATTTATTAATTAATTATGTACCTATTTACTCTATTGTGTTAAAATGTATTGTTTATATACTCTTAGTGAAGCTGATGATAAACTTTTAGTAATTCTATTTAAACCTTTTGATTTTTTTCAATGAACAAAATATATTATTAAATGTCAACAAAATTACATTTTGAGTATTCAAAAACGATATTTTCTTTTTAATAAATATTTAAAACCAATATTAGTCTATAGTATACCTATTCAGAATATTTATATTATTTTGAATTTCGACATAATATATTATATTATAATTAACCTTTTTTAACTTTACTTGTTATGTTATAAAAATAAAATAATAGTTTATAATACAATTATTTGTTTTAATTTGAATGATAACTTATAAATTATATATGCATAATATATTTAACGACTACTGTTACCAATAGTAAATTAATAATAATAAAAATAATGTAATATATCAATGTACTTATTAAATAATTTTATCAGAGATATAATATTATTCTATCGATGTTAACTATGCTTTTTTTTATAAGTTAAATGTATCTAAATGAAAAGATGATATATTTTAGTCTAATTATGTGGTCAGAAAAATCCGTTCTAGGTAAACATAAGTGTGATTTTGGAAAGTATAAGTCACGAGGCTCTCATCTCTTTTAATACATATCAACACAAATGATCAAAAGAAAAGACAAATTTCTTTTAATACATTTTTACTGAAAATGATATACAGCATTTGTCAAGCTTTTATCATGAACTGAGTAAGACTATTGGGTTTAACGAATTAAAAAATCTACTATAGTTTACGTTTCATTCATTCAATTTGTGCTTAAAACTTTTTACTATCTTTATTGTGTCCACCTTTTTGTTTTTAAGTAAATCGTTTTCATGAAGAAACCCTTCCTGAAAAAGTACACAATAACAGTTAACACTATTTCAGACCATTTCACTTTAACCGAGATAACTTCGATACAAGGAAAACCTATTAGATTACTCGACTAAAGATTAATGACCTTTTTGTAAACTTTATGCAGTATGCGTAAATATTTCATTGCTGCTAACGTTCACGATACTTAAATACATACCAATGTGGAGACGAAATAAAATAAAACTTTTCCATGGCATAAATTAATAATAAATGTTAAAGTTACAATTTAAGAAAATTATTTATTATATTATCGATTTCCAAATAATGAAATATTGTTGCATAGTGTATTATAAAATAGTCTTCTCGTAAATTAAGACATATACGAATATAACTTTAAACGCTTTCGGATTCGATTCCAGCAGACGTTTATACACATCAGCATATAATATAGTTGGTGAACGACAATAGAGTCCATATATATATATACATATTTTTATTACCCATGTCCGGATCTTGAGTACCATTATCTCGTGTAAACCTAATGCATCAAAATTATTCAATGCCTCAATGGCAATACACGATAGCAATATTATAATATGCATTGGCTACACATTGTGAATGCAAGCATAAAATAGAAGAATAAAATGTGCACATTATACACAATACTTTGGCAGAAAAATACCATTTGTGCTGCCAAATAAAGTGCCTAGAAACTATTTAATTATATTAATAATTTATAAGAATTACATTTAATGGTTAAAACTTATATCTTGTACACGTTTAAAGAAGTCGAGTATAATAAGTGAATTTTAATTTTATAATTGAATATTTCCCATTAATATGAATTTATATTTTTTATTTATAAATTATATTGCTTTATGATATAATCTTAAATATTTATACAATCATTAATTTATTTATTTTTAGATATTATAGGTGTGGTTGACTTTTTCTCCATAACATCTGTTATAAAAAAAAAAAAACGTGATTTCCAAAATCTTTTGAATCTGCTTTTTTGAAAAATCTTTAGAAAAATTCATTAATATTGATTAGATATCCACCATTGCTACTAATCTCGTCATCTGCACTGTCATCATCAATGGGCGAAATCGTTAGGCCAGTTTCTATGATACTATAGCTGCCGCGTCGTCGTCGTCCGTCTTTCAGCGTGACCCAAGAATTTCGGATGCCCGCACAACCGTCAGATTTCGGTTTCTTTTTCTTGTTTTTCGATCGTCGTTATTATTTCATTGATCGTGTCAAAAATTATTGTATTTATATCATCTGATTATGGCTCGTTAATGGTGTTAGTACTATGGACGACGGTAAATTCAAAAATCTTACGGACAACAGGTACAGCGTCCTTTGTTATTAGCCAGCAATAACATTCATTGATTCCAATCGGCTGAAGTGAGGATTCTGTGAGACCGTTTATTTTTCCAAACAGCATTATTATTATTATTATTATTATTATTATTATTTACCCAATAGTACCTATTATAATGATTTAACGAGAATTTCAAATATTTTGATTCGTATAGTACCCGTTTTAAACTTTAGGTGGTATTTTTCATTTTATATTTTAATGTTATTAATATACTATTCATTATTCAATAACTATGAACAAATACCTATTATATTTTCAACAAAATAATATTACGGTGACAAGCAAGTGCACATATTATTATCATTATAATTTTATGTAATTATGTTATAATTTAATTAATGTTGCTATTGTATAATATATTATGACTTATACCATGACCCAAACCATTTTTTTTTACTGAACATATTAAAAAGATCTAGAATATCTCGCCGCTACCATATAGATTATTGTTTAATAATGATAATAATATGATGGTTGAATATACCATTTGATTAAATAGCAGAATAACGTAAAATATATATAACAATATATAATATACTTAGATATATTTTGGCTGGACCATTTGGGTAATATTTGCTTTGTATACATCATTGTGTAATTTAATAATTTATATGGACGAATACACAAAGTTTTCAGTAAACTTTAGTCGCGTGCGTGGTCCAGAGGTCATTTTGACCTTCTCTTATGACATTAAAACACCCTGGGGGTTGTTCAACATATTATACTCCCCTAATGTAAGAATGACATAGCCGAAAATACCACCCATAATCATAATGGCCGTGTATAGGTGGTGTAGAGTATATATTATTATTTCTACTATAATATATTATTCCCACAGTAATTGTACACTGTAGCGTTGTGATGAAATAATATTATCTAGTAAATCCTACACTCGTTCGTGTAAATAAATTCGTGCACATATTATATATGTACATACATATATAGGCTATATATTTTGATACAAACTATATACATATATCACACGTGTATACTACCGTTGTGAATTCAAGTATTTCATTCAAAAAAAAATAAAATATATGTATATATATATATATATATTATATATATATATATATATATATATATATATAATATATGAGTTGTCAAAACGGCTTCCGGTTCCAAATTCTTTGCTGAGCATCGCTCACAGAACGCACTATAGAAAAGTTTTAGCATCGTTCACAACGCACATGCAAATCATTTTATAAGAACAATATTTTATAACAGCATTATTGTGATGTAGTTTGAAATTTATGTACATTGTGTGTATATCATCATAGTTGTACAGAGTACACGCAAGAACGGTTTAGGAAATGTCGATCGAACAAGCGAAAAAAATATTTACTTATTTCAAAATGAGATATTATAGGACACGCAATAAACACTTTATATTTTAAGTATAAATACGTTTATAGGGCATGGAATCTATCTTAATTTTTAATATTATTAAAAAAGACTTATACCTAAAGAGAATTGTATTTTATTCTATACCTGTAATATCTCGTTATCCCACGGATCATAATTTATATTGAAATAGAAAAAAATGTTATCAGTAACGAAATATTCGGAAGCGGTAAAACAACTTATATATTTTTATCTTCATACTGATTTTTTAATAAAAATATATATACAAACATTATATCTTACTTTGTCTATAGATAAACACTTTATGTTTAATTTTCGTTAAGTGATTTTACAACAACGTTTATGTATATATATTATATATATTTGTGTATGTTTAGCAGTCATTGAACTTTTTTGAACAATTATGGTAAATATGGAAGATCTATAATCTCGTATGATATAAAATAAATCAAACTCCGACGGAACATCTTCTTTTATTAAACATATAAACCCTTCTTTAGTCAATAGTAACTTAATATTATAAACTATAAAGGTTCGCATTAAAAAGTTACTGCAAACATATGTATGATGTATATGCACATATTATTTAGTTTAACAATTAATTATTTTTTAATGTATCGTAAATTATAAATAGACGCTATTTATTTATAAAACTAGTTTAGCAGTATTGAAATAATCAATAAAAAGTTTTAAGGTTTAACCCATACTAGTTATAGTATTATAACATAATATCCTAACTAATTTCCGTAATTTTTCAATAGTTTTTCCCTATCTTTTCTTTAGGACATTGAAATATACCGTATTCAAGTTTAAATGATGTATAACAAAGTATCTATACTTATATTGTTGTATGACGTATGTATATTTCGAGATCAATTTTTTTTTCTAATACTTAATTCAAAAAGATTTTATTTATAATTCATAAATAAAATTATTTATATTAAGATTATCTACATTATAATTATAATTGTATGGTCTTGTAAGATACTAAATTTTTAATATAACTAAAAAATATAAAAGCAAGTAATTTTTTAGGGATTTTTATAATTTTCAGTTTTGAAATATCTATTTAAATTGTATACATATATTATATATATGGTTTAAAAATACTGATTACAATTGTGATAGATCATAGTTGTTTTATATATCTACCATCTATATGACTGTATAATAATATTATTATATATAAAATATTTATATTAAATCTATTCATAAGTTATGTTGTGTTACACAAATATTTTATCTCACATAGTAGACAACCGTCAATTTTAATTTATAGTAGTGATAGATGGGAATGTTTGAATAGTACGATTGGGGATGGCTTGGCTCAGCCCTAAATTAGAGTCAAATAATATACTCACAAAAGCCTTAAAAGAAATTTATCATTTATATATAAAGAGTTTTGCTTGAATTGAAGGTTTTGATTTTATTATTTGACTAATGAGATCAGTTTTTGAGGATTTGTCTTATGGTGAGTATCAGCCTAATTAAACATGATGCCAAGTTATACGTATTTAACTTCCAAAAAGCTAGCAATTTATATTTCTAAAACTTTAAATAGGATTATGATCTATTTAATAAAAATGATATATACCTTATACCTACTAGATATTATACACATTTCTTTTAATTAAATCTTGGATGACTAGTACTACTAGTAGTCAATTAAATTTAAATACATTTGCAATGCCTAATAGAGGTTTAAACTTAATGAAATTAAAAAATATATAAAATGTATTTAAATTTAATATTAATTTGACTATTTCTTTTTTTTTTTGCAACATAAATCAAACTTACATTCTTTTAAATTTTGAAAAAATCATATTTCTCAAATATAGGAATCACAATATTTCTAAGTACTTACATCTTTAAAAAATAAACTTATCTATTTTCAGCTACCATTTAAATTTTTTAATATTCATTTGAATAAACTATTTATAATAATTGAAAGTTTTTTTTCGAAACAACATACCTACTTAGAAACTAAAATAATTTAAGCTTTGTATCTATATTACTTCATATTTCTATGAAATATTTAGATAGGTAAATAGACATTTTTAAAACAATGTTATACTTTGTAAAAAGTTAAAAATTGAATGATTATAAACGAAGAGTAATATTATGGTAATATTCTGTAGGTTGGATTTTTTCTCGCTACAAAATATATCAAATGTTTAAAAAAAATTTTAAAATGTGATTTACGTTTGTCTGAAAAAAGTTTGAAGCCATAATGTTAAAAAGTTCTTATAGATAGTAAAATCTTCCAGGCATAATATAGTATGTATAGCCTTTGTGGTGTGAATAGTTTTCGGAGTAATAAAAATGACCCTATGGTACGTTTGAAAGGGATGTTGTGTCGACAGTGGGTAATGGATAGATAGAGTAGGGGATAGTGCGTTTATCGGAAACACATTTCGGACATATCGTGTGGCGCGGGAAATAGGCACAGCGAGAAAGAAAGGAGTTGTTGAAAGATTTGTGGGTCAAGTATGGCCGTTGTAGCACATCGATTCATCTCCGATGGGAACAAAAACCGTTCTCCCTCATACGGTTTCCCGAGAGAAGAGCAAAAAAAAATTCCAGATATGTAGTGACGGTGCAATTCTTTTATGAGACGGGTCTTACTGTTCGATAAAAGCTAAGTCCCTGCGTACAGGATATTTTCAATGATACAATTATTCTTACTTACAAAATCCTAGCTAATACTTAATTGAATTTTAATATTATTAACTATAAACTATCCTGTATTATTTATTTTTAACTGTTTACCACATAATTATTTGGTAAAAACAGTATAAAGTATAAGTAAGTTTTTTTATTAACTTTAATGCTGTCATGCAGTATAATTTTGTCTTGTTATTTCGTACAGCGTGTATTCAATAGGAATGCACAGCTCTATAAATTTAATATATTTACGATTATATAATAAATTTATGTATTACTATATAGGTACTATGGTATTTCAAATAATTTTTTTTTAATTACTCATTTAAATAAAATATTATTAATTATCTCAAATATTTAATGATAATTTGGAACGTATTTGTGAACATTTTTTAAATCAAAGAAATTAATTTATAAAGAAATTGTTTTATTTATATTATATAAGTATCTATTAAAAAAACAATTTTAACCAAAAATAAAACTAAAGATAGGTCAGGTCAACCTAATATTCTAATTATTTGACATATCTAATTTAGTAGATCGAAAAACAATTTATATACTATGTGTATACAATCAACTACGTATGCAATAACTAATACTATAATACTAGGTCTTTGTACTACCTACCTATAATTGCACCTATTTATTTAATGAAGTATTGTATTGTGACGAGTATAAGGTCACCACCTACTTACCAGTCACCACTCACAACCCATATATTTATTAGATTTAAAAATACTATAATTAAACATACAATATATTATGTATAGTAATAATATGCTAAATGTAGAATAAAGCTATAAACAAATAGTATATAATTACTCCATTAAGCACGGATTTATTGATAAAAAAAAAATGTTAATTTTTTTACGCTTCTCGGATTTGGGATTAATGTTATATCAAAACATACTTATAGCAATCACATCTCAATGAGTATATACATATAAATAGTGTGCTATCATAAGATAACAAAATTAAACCCTTGAATGTCACTTGATTTCTTGCATAATATTATATTAATATTAGTATATAATATATTAATTGATAGTTGAAACTAGTTATATTATGCAGTTTTATCTTCTATCAAAAAAAAAAAATCTATGGAAATCGTTGTATAAGATCATAAAACATAACTAAGAGCCCTTGGCATTTCAGTAACCTAACGTATTGCAAAGCACGTACATAAACTTTTGTAAACCAAATTATAGGTACCTACATTTTCGACTTGCGTGCAACCGCATGCGAAAATATCGATTCAACGACTACCTACAGTATTCAACCCTTCTGGGACATTCCATGTTGATTTTTGTTGTTTTAAACAAACGTGATTTATTTAACCTGTAAAATTGATTTTCCAGCATATTTACCTCATTCGTATCCGCCTCTATCACCTTTGATTTATTTAAAACTATTTATATATAGGTACTACCAGCTTTACCCAAACAGTTAAACTGCAATAATGTTCGAGTAAATCCTTTATGGTCATTTTATTCACTTATATAGACCATTTAGAAATGCATTATTTTCTTTAACAAGTTTTTATTTAAATACTTTGACTCGATATTAAATTAGTTAAATATATTAATCTTAAATATAATTTATATTACCGTTTAATGAACGTTGATCCGCTTACGAAGATAAATTAATTCATCGATATAATTCCCCGTTACACATACGCATATGAAGATAAATTTATATGTTAATCGGTAATGGTAATACGGTCTACGTTATGCAATAATAAAGCATGAAGCATGGTCAGATTATTTGATAAATGTTTTTATTTGCTACAGAAATTGAGAAATGTAATACTTCTTATTTAATACTTTAGCGTTATTAAACCTTTAGACGTTTAGCTGGTATAATTTAAATTCTCAATAAGGTTTCTTCCTTCTATAATTCCTTTAGAATAATAATAAGACTGCTGCAATGAAACACTTCAAAACTGACCTACTTATTTCTAAGGCGTATTTTCAATTAATAAAAATTATAAAATATTTTCATTACCTAGATCTCTTTTAAAACTAGGAAGAATAAATGTTTGAGTTAAATCAATTGTTTACTGTAAGTCTGTAACAAGAAGAGTTATATTTCTCGTCTATACAAAATTTCAAAATGGATTTCTACAAAACTATTTATTTGTTTTGTACCTTTGTTTAATAGTTTTTAGTTAATAGTAAAATATAATTGTATAAATTATTTTATAAAACCATATAAATACAATTAACTTCGAATTAAAATAATTATGACGATAAATTATTTTAAAATAAATCAGAAACTACTTGTTTAATTTGATAATATTATAGTTTACAGTATTCAATGAATTAATTTTAAAGCACAAACAAGTTTTTTTCTGTTGAATTTCTTAACAGTTCGAATAAAAAGTAATAAACTAACTAATTTAACTTAGGTGATATACTTTTATTCGCTTATGTATTTATAGTGGTATTTCAAAAACGTAAACGGCGAATTTATATTATTTCCAATATATTATATTAATAATATTATAATATATATTACACTTCGTGGACAATTTATTTACCTGGGTAAAAATAAAGTGTTTCTCTAAAAAAAAAAAAAATGATAAAATATACATAAACGTATTCGTAGTTTTAGAGTAGATACATATTATATTCAAACTTTTACTTATTATTATTAAGTTAAAAGTTTCTAGGTTAGTAGTTTCTAAAAAATATCTTAATGCAATAATGCTATACAATTAATGTTACAACTCACATCATGTATTAAAGTAAAGTAAATTGTTTTTTATTGTTTGTTTTGATAGAATCTAATATCGATGTTAAATACAAAATATTATATAACTCTAAAATTGAAAAATAACTACATATTTTAATTTTCTTTATTATAATGTCAGTACTATAATTACATTTTATAATGTAATAAAAACGATTAATGCAGTATTTTATGCAATTTAAAAGCGTGTAAACACAAATACAAACATATTTAAATAATATCGATCATAATAAAAGAATGTAATTATTATAGATAAATGGATAAAAATATAATATAAAATATACATTATAAAATAACTATCATCACCAAGTAATAATATGTAAAGTAAATACTAAGCACTATCTATAGATGAATCATTTGTTTTCGTCAATCTTTGAAAATATAGTTATTTATATATTATATACATTATATAAATATATTATAATATATTATCAATAAGATATCTAAGAAGATAACTAAGACACATTTTACTCAATAGTTCAGTAACACGTTTTACACTATTAGACATATTATTATTGTTGTTGTTTATTCCTTTAAAATGATAATGGGCCCTCACTGAACAGGTTCGTGTAGGAGCATACAATTTAAATTAAAAGAATGACCTTCAACATTTCACTGTGATAAATATAAATAAGCGAACAATTAAACGAGACAGTCCGCTGAGTAAAGTTGGTAAAGAAATAACATGCTATGTATACGATAATTCTCTCTGTATTATGAGATCTCGATATAGAGTTTCTCGAACAAATTTGTTCGGAACTATGCGAAACGCATATTAAAATAATCGTTTAAGTTTCCAACTAAACATAACATTAAACGTCAGCCGGAAAAACGCACAGTGTGATAATACACCGTATAGAGCGAAGGGTGAATAAATATTACAAAATGTTGTAAGTAAAATCCATATAGTACAGAGTGACTATTTTGTTAAGTTATACAAATTTAGATTCTTCGGTTTTACGAGTACAGCGAATTATTTATAGAATTTTTAAAATAAAATATGAAAACGTTTTATGAAAGTAAAACTTTAACTATACATCAGTCAACTATAAGATAATCAAGGAATTTAAAGTATACGTAGGTAAATAAATTTTTTATTTCACTCGTAGATACATTCTCTAGAATCCACAATGTCTTATAAAATTATCCTCAGTGCTTCCTCTATTTATACTAATATTTAATACATGACATTTTTAATCATTATACATAATCCTTGGCTTAAATTCCTAAAATTATTTAAATTTATTTTCACAACACCCATAAAATAAAGACACACCAATTATTTAGAATTTAGAATGGAAATCGGGGCTTTTAACACAATCAAAAGCAATTCAAAACGCTATCGGCCGTGGTTATAATTTATATAAACATAGGAATTTTAATACCATAGTTATACAATGAAAAATACCCTTTGTATTTAATACATTTTTAAAATATACAATATAATGCGTAAAGAAGTATTTACTCAGTATCGCTATCATATACATACATTATATTTAGGTGTACAGAAACGCAATTATGAACGGCTAGTTTTTTTTCCCAGGGGTGTCAGATACTATATTTTAGGTCATCTAAATGGAAAAATAATGCTGAGGGGTTTCGAACTTCACGGCAACTCAAAAGATATGGGCACCATCGGGCATTCCCCCTGAGAGCTTTAACGCGGTTAAGTACTTATTAAACGACTGTATATAGCTCGAGTAGGCCGTAGATGAAACAATTTCTGCTGCCCTTCAAAGCAGGGGTCTTTGAAATACACAAGTTATTATTTACTATAGATGATTCGAGATTCGACAACATTAGATATAATAACAGGAAAGCCATAAAATTCGATCGGAATATACTGTGCAATTCGTGTATTAAAAATAGAGTTAAAACAATATTTATAGACTTAGACTTAGCTAGAAAAAATTCATACCTACATAATATCTGATTTGTTTTTAAAGTTATCTACAACTTATTTTAATCACTAATTTATATCAATTTGACTAGTTGTACAATTAAAATACCACATAATATTATATTATATTTAACGTACAATAATAACAACATTTTCACTTTTAAAATAAAATAGTTTCGTTATACCTACGTCTTAAAATATATTTTATTTATTTGCATAACTTGTTTTTTTTTAATAGTTCAAACGACAGTATATAATTATTAAAACATTTTAAACATTTTTCTCAAAATATTATGATAGGTATATATCGTATAATTTTAAATGTTTAAAAACACATATCAAATATTTAGCATCAAGATTAATAATATTTTCTATAATTAAACTAAAGTTTGTTGACTCAAATTTTAACAAGTATATGTAACTAGTAGAGTTCATATAAAATATCTTATTATATCTGAATATATATTACACGTGTGGTTATCTGATTAATATTTGCAAAAAACAAATATAAACAAATATATTAATTTTAAATATTATATTAGAAACGTGTATTGTTTTATATATTTTTCACGGTCTGATTTTTTTTTTTTTTTTAGTTAATTTTGACTGTTAGAATCTTGTGGTGTTTTAAAATTAAAAAATAGATGTGAAGTAAGTTCTATTGTAGACATACGATAAAGGTACCTATATAGTATGTTATACAACCAATAAATACTTACATATTATATACTTTAACTATAGATGACAGGTGACAGCTGTCATAAATAAAAAATAAATACTAAATCACAGTACGTGTTCATCTGACAAACGGCCAGTTTTATTTTTCAATCGTTATTATTATGTAACTTATTCACTGAAATAAATGACAATATTTCGAATTGCATAACATTAAACTGACCATGTAGTACGCCAAGAATATTTTAAAGATGCGCAATATAACACTACAATCGATGTATAATGTAATATTGCATTGACGCATTGTACCTATATGTACCGCAATAATAAAAGTAATTAATTTCTGGTAGTTTCGAGAGCACTGTTGTTTTTAGAAAACGCTTCGAAATATCTGTTCACACGACACTTCTGAAGTATTATGGCACAACAATATCCTAATATCATCTATATTTTTATTTCAAAATAAGTTTTATATATTTTTATTCGAATATTTTATTGACTAAAATATTTAGTATTATTATGTTTTGAACTTATAACATTGTAGAGTGCCTTTCTATGTAAATGAGCGCGGATTCATGAACAATGTCTAAAGAGCGTATTTTCATTGAAATAAACGCAATATATAATATTATATAAGTAGTTTCTGATAGAAATACAAATATTGTATAGGGTACTGGGCTACTTGTCTTGCTTCGCATACCCCTCACAATCCAGTATTGTGTTATTATTTTAAATTTGAAAATAATGATAAATCATCGCGTTCATAGGTCATGGCAATTTCACAATTCTGAGTGAAGCTCTTGGTTCGTCAAAATTATCAGGGTTTTGTTATAAAACTGGTATGGTCGTAAATTCAACTGGGTTTTACAACTCTTTTTTAATGCTATTATTTTTTGTAGGTACTACGCTACATATAGGTCAACCTTTCTAATCAAACACGGACGAAGTTAACTATAATACTATTTTACATTTTTTTCATGTTCTGAAACATGAAACTTTTTACTTTTTACTTTTTACTAAGCTGTAATCCCTTATTATGTTTATACTATATAACTATTAATTATTGGTTCTTGATAAAGTTATTCGATGGAAATTCATGATGAACATGAAAATTTATAAATTGTATAGAAGTATAAAACATGTTTATTAAAACGTTTATATTTTATTTTAAATGTATAGAAAATATATTCATTTTACAACGGATTTTATTTAATGGAAATAAATGTGTTTATATATTAAAAAGAAAAAAAAATTAAAAAAAAAACCAAAGTATTTATATTATATCTTTGTATATTAAAATGGTACCTCCACAATACATGCTGCAATAATGAATAAATAATTAATTAGATATCTGTAATATTCTTTAAGACCTGTTATTCAAAATAATATAATATTACGTTGTATTTTTCTAATAATTATAATTATATTAATATTATATTATAGAAATGAATTGAATGATTTTTAAAGTTAAAAATAATAATTGCAAATTAATAACTTTAACAGTAGGCAGGCACTAAACCTTTAATTAATATCAGACATAGCATTTAAATACAAATAATTAAATGTAGGTATCATGTTTATTACCTAAGTTTAATCAATTATTAAAAAAATAAGCTATTTATTTCAGCTCACATATTATTTTAAATAATTTAGTAGGTACCAATTTCTAAAACAGTAAATTGAAACAATATTACAAAATTAAATTTAATACTCGTATATTTTGTAGTTAGCATAAATTTTATGCTGTTCTTCTTGTATTATGGTTGTTTTTGTTGAAGACTCATTAAAATACAATATTAAATATCAGTAGGTACATATTATCAACTATTATAAATCAATTAATTTTATTCAAGTAGGTACTTTAAAAAGCAATATTATACTAATATATACTAGCTGAACTTAGACGTTTCTAAATTTCTTTAAACGATATTTAAAAATTACTTCATGCAAACACTTATAATTGAAAAAATAAACTGCAAAAATAAATAATTATTCCATTCAAGGAAGAATAATTTACGCTTAAAATATTGTTAAAGTAATAATTTTTACGACTTGTGTCCGCCAAGTGGGAAGTTCGTTTATTGTTTATCATATTTATTACATTATTTTTTTTTTTTACATTTTTGACATTTTAATATTTTTGATATTTAAATGCCACGTAACATTTTGGAATCCTTTTTCTACAAAAAATTATCGCTATTATATGTTAAGGTTTAATACATATAATATATACCATTCAATCTTAATTAGTATTTACAACTAGCAGTAGTCAATATATACATGTAGTATTATTCTGTATACTAGGTATAAATAGTACAATAATATATACAATATTATTATTATTATTATTATTATTATTATTATTTACTCAAACGTAGGAGAGGTCAGGGTTTCATAAAAAATCATCATTGCATTTGGACGGATAGTTATAACTAGGACTCGGATTTTAAAGCATAATAAGCATCTAGAAAAGCACACGGTTGTTTTGACACAGAAAAAAAGAAACATGACCAAAAATTAACATGAACTAGTTATAAAAATGATAAAAAAATTTTAAATATTAATTTAAATTAAAAAAAGAATTAACTACCATGTATTTCCCTAGATTTTCAGTAGAGAAACTGACTATTGTCCTACAGAATATTTTATACGTAGAAAACGAACTCTATCCACTGAAGTGATCGATACATACTTCATACAAGAGATTTCAAATTACAAGACTAAATCTTAAATTTTGAAATTTTCGATATCAATGTTATAGGCATACTGACCGTATATAGGTACTGCAGACTACATGTAGATCGATAATTTACATACGTTTAATGCATTTAATAATTAAACCGACAACGAAAACAATAATAGTCCAATATCCAAATTCTGGGTTTTTACATTTCTTATTAAAATAGCATAATAAACATCTAAAAAATGTAGAGCTGAAATAATTGAATAAAAAAAGCAATAAAAAAGCAAAAAAAGCATTTACATAAAAAAAATCCATAATTAGCAAAAATTGATTGGTTTATTTGAAATCAGAATGACGTGAAACGGATTTATGTATAAAAATTAGATTTCTACCTCATATAAAAAAAGAAGCATATGATTTAAAATCCGAGCTCTAGTTTAACTTAACGTAAGACGATAATATTCATCGATTAATTTTAGTGAATAAAATATTATCTATATCGTAATCATTTATATTTATTATTTATCGTTTATATCAATTTTAAACTTGTTATGTTTTATCATAAAACATGATGTTTTGCACGAGATTTTAATAAACTGCAGCCAATAAAACTTCGAGTTAGTTACCTGTATTGCAATAATTTTCCGACTGGACTTGAAGCACGTGTACACAAAACAAACGAAATAATATTGAAAAAACAAACACGTTTGCTGTGATAGCTGATGAGTGATGACAATATCGATCGTTTTGCTAATATTTCGTTCATACAAATCAGCATTCAACGCGTCATCAACCGCTGCACTTCTACGGCATGTCCGTAATACTAAATCAAAATTAGTAAAGCTTTCTACTAATGACAATAATAACAGATAATGATATAACAACATCGATGTTAAAAGATTATACCATGAAGTCACTGTATATTTTTAGAAAAGAAATATATCGTAATATGAATAGATTATAATATGATATACAATAAATGTATATCAAAACAGATAAAATATATTATGTGCTATGGATGTATGATGTATACCTACTGTTCTACACTGTTTATGATCGTTTAGAATTTACGCGATTTCATTAATTTACCTTATGATGTGTAAAATTACGATTTCAAATAAAGTAGAAACCTCAAAACTAAAGGTTTTTTTTTTGAATATCCGGATATAAAAAATACTCCTAGTTAAAATATTATATCGGATAATAGTTGCGAATTCGAAAACTATCATACTATGATAATAAATGCGTTCGTTGATACAAAGAAAAATGGTCTAACAACTGTCCTGCTATAGCAAATAGTGAGGCTAGCAAAACCGAGAAAGTGTACAATGTCTTTATTATCAGTTTAAAGTTGTTATGCACTAGCACTATATTATTATAAGTCAGATAATCGTGATCTAGATCAAAAATTAAATTATAGGATGGTGTTTGGAAAACTACAGACGAATATATCAGACATACCACGAATTTTGATCGACCATCTAAATAGTATTATTTCTCTGATATTTTATGTACTTATGTACTCTAAATAGTATTGTTAACTGCTGTAGTTGTGATTAATAAATATGAGGGGTGTATAGTGTATACCGAAACTCTTTATAGATGATTATTATAATAATTGTCGTTGAGGATTTAAAACAATCAGAAACGCGTGTCATCAATTTCAAAATTTAAAGCGGAATAGTAAATGTCACATTATTATTATATATTATTATTGTGTCACAGATGACATGGCGAGCAACGAATGATTAGAAGAACTGTTAACCACTTCTATATATATATATATGTATCTACAATGACTATAATATATTATACTATCCTATCCTGCCCAAGTCATTAACACGCATCGCCGCCGTCCATCGGCTGGTCCAAATATTTATGATTAACCGCATGACCACAACAGACACTGTATTTTTCACTTTTCCATCCATTCAAATAAAAAGCTCGTCGAATTGGATGACGGCTTCGATGACACTATAATAATAATATGTATAAATGTATTGAATATTCAAAACATTGTTATATCTCACATAGTCTTAGCTCATCTGTTAAAATTTATACGTGTTTATAAAACGGTTTTACTGGTTTTAGTACAATTTTTTTTATAATTATATTATATAACACGGGTATTATGTATGTATTATAGCGGTAACATCCCCGTGGCCTTAGGGCAACACATGTGTATTAAACATAATAATTATGTATAATTATTGCGCTAAAAAGTATTATGAACTTCAATGCAAGAGGGTAAGCGTCCGCCCGACCCACATCAATACATCATGCGAGTCCAGTCGCTCGTGTGTCGAATTGTTATTATTATTTTTTTTTTCATAAATTTTGTTCGTAATAACAATATTGTATTACATACATCAAACCGTGTAGAACAAACGACACGACATAGAAATACAAAGACAAATATTATGATCAAAATAATACACGTGGTGCAATATAATTATACGTATCGAGTTTTGAACAAACACACTCACCCAACCTACCTACGTGGAAAATGCAAAAATGGAAAGTCTGAAATCGTGCGCACATCACCTGCTCGTTGCGTTAATAATACCCATAATAATAATATCACATGACGTGCAACGGAGTACAATACAATAATATTACATATTAACGATGTGGCACGGTCGTTTTTAAGCAAACATCGCACAACCGATGTCATCGCAATGACACGAACGCGAAACTTCTGGTTGCGATAATAATATATGTATATTGTGTATATTTTATAAATAGTTACTCGTTAATATCATTATAAAGTTTATATAATATGTGTATCCTAACCGTTATACGAGTACACTATTATATAGGTATAGATAATCCATCCACACGCGGCTTTAAGTTTTGAATAAAATTAATATTATCCGCCTATAGAGATCGATCTTATCAAATTACATACATTTTAATTACATTATACCATTATTTCAAATTGAAATGAATAATATACGCACGTACAAATTTGCCAGTCTTATCCTAAAGTCCTAAGTTAATATACATTAAAATCCTATACTATACTATATATTATACTATTTACCACATATCTTTTTATATATCTGTGCGTGTTCAATTATTATTAACAAATTGAAAAACATCAATAACGTATGCAATTATTACTCAATCAGTGGCGGGCAATATAAAGAAAAATAACCAAATCATTTTGCATTTTGTCTCTGGTATTACTCAAGTTACTTTGATTAACTCGATCTCACCCAAGTAATGTCGACATTACCAGCAAATCAGATATGATCCATTTACCCGTAACATGATATATTTGTTATTATTATGTAGGAACTAGGAAAGACTTACAATAATATATTTGTCATTGTTGTAGACTATTGCCATCCATTGTGACATATATTTTTTTTTATTATACGTATTAAAATAATAATACAATATTATAATACACTCGAATATTGGTGATACATGATATTATAACATGTATTATACACATATAACAAGTATGAAAAATACAATAATGAATAAATGACATAATTTTGCACGTATGTCGTAAGTCTTGGAATCACTGTATAATAGATAACTATATAATTACAATGTGAATATATAGAAATAATACGAAAGTGGAATCTAAAATGTAGTGACGTCCTCAAACTAATTTCTACTTTCAAGGAAAAGGATACTAAATCTAATATATGTATAGATATTGAACATAATATTATTTTACTTATATTATAAAAAGTTAATTTTAAAAAAATACCATAAGGCGAATACACCATTATTTCATACATCATTCCTGACGAAAAACTGCATACAGTCAGCATAATAATAGAAATAATAATAATAATAGTATTTTATTAAACCACGTACCTAATTCATATGTTAAATATTGGCGTTCGTTTGAAACTGATCGGATGGATGAGTTAGCAAAATAATATGGTTAATTATAAGGCTTGATAACATTTATTTCATGGAGTTACTCATATGCAAATTTTAATAAAACAGGTATACAATTATTTGCGATCAATTTGCTGAAAATGTACCCTGTTTTAAACCACTTTGATGTAAGTAGAGAGTATGACTTCATTATAACTTGGTGTCTTTATAAAATATAAATATACGTGCCTATGTACAACGTTGTAGATTTACACTGTACGCATGTATACATAATATATTATCAAATTATTAAATTTTAATTGGATCACCGACGAGTGTATAACCCAAAGTAATAACTAGGGGTGGACAATTCCCGGGAATACAAAGTGGCGGGGATTCCCGGGAGTGTGTAAGAATTCACGGAAATAATACAAAAATTGCGCAAATTTTAGTTTACCCATCAAAAATTTAAATAATAGTATGTTAATGTGTTGAAACGTGTACCATAAGTATAGTATACTGCTTAAAAGCATAAAAACCATTAAATTATATTTTAATTAGAATATTTATTATTGTACCTATATATTATGAATCTGTGTTGGAATCGATGTGAGACTATAATATGGAGACTACTGTGCGTCGTTAAACATAGAAAATAATATACATTTGAATAATCATAATTATTATAATCTTTCGAAATCGTAAAACGATTGGATCTATCGGCTTAACTTTGTATACACAAACGAATATATTACTTAAACGAGCATGATATAACGATATTGTGAAACGTCGCGAATTCCGAATCCGGACTCGGCAGCCAACAACACATCCGTACTATAAAATAAAATATCGATGCTTACAGAATAATAATAATAATAATATAGTCATACATATTATGTATCTGTAAATATTATTGTATGGCTATTGGCTATACGCCAAAGTATAATAACTTACACTTTACAGGGTGATATTTTTATCAATTTAACAAAAAAAACATAGTATATACAAAATATATCATATCATATCATGATTTTATTTTGTTTATTTTAAATAATATTTAAAATTTAATACAGTAATAGTTATCAAAACGATAAAATTTAATCGTATAATATTCGAACAAGATATAACTTACGGTTTAAAATAATTACTCATAAATACAATAAATAGTTAGTAGTTACTGTACTATTATAATTAGTATTAGTGTTAGAACATGTTTTAGCACTATTATTGTAAACCGGTATAATGTATTAACTTCGCCTGATAAAATACATCAGACCATACCTATAACGTTTACCTGTTCAGTGTTCACAAAATTATATTTTATATTGCCGACTACGATGCAGGCGTACATATATTATGTACGCACGTCAGCCGTGGAGTCTTAAAAAATAAAAATTCAATCTGTGCGATTTGTTTTTTTACCGTGTTTAATCGATTGGGTTATTATTCCGGACTACGTCCCGTGAAAGCAACAACAACGACCAATGTTGACACTGTATTACCCATGTCTAAACTAAAAAAGGGTTTGTTAAAGGTCTAAGAAAAATCAATAACGTGCGTTTAAACTGTATAAAAAGCTTCCGGTGTCTAACCGTATATATAATAATCCTGTTAAGTTGCAAATTCCGTATACGTAATGAGATACAACGTTTAACTAATATAGTTATTTACCACTTTCGTTTGTCGACTAAATATTTTATACGACCCTTAACATTCCACTCCACAGCACTGTTTCAAACAGACAAATATATTTATTGTGCATTTTACTGTTTAGTACATAACTTTATTATTTATAATACGATATAAACTATCCAACTACCTACACAATATTAGCATATTGACATGCACGATCTATTAAAATTAATTGTTATCTATATAAATACACTAAAACAATAATTTATCGTTTAAATTCTACACAGTACAGAGTTATAAGTCCTCATATAATTCTACAATATTGCTACCAACTCAAGTTACAATAACGATAAAATATCTTAAATGTCTTATAATTCTATACAACAATAATAATAATATTGTCATCCAATTGACTACTTTTTATACTAAAATCTTTTATAATGTTAATTCAACAAAAATACATTTCATAATAAAAACAATTTTGTGTTACATCATTGTAATAAATATAATCAGAGAAAAAGATGTCTTGGTAATAAAAACTTTGTCAATTATGGTCAATGGACTTTTACGAGTCTATAGAAAAGTTTTATTTTTATTGCATTACTGCACTATTTCAAAAGTGTACATCTACATTACATATTGTAAATGAAAAATTGAATAGTTAAAAATACGAATGATTTTACGTAGAAAAATGTTACTATCAAAGTGAATTTACTTAAATGGAAATAAAACAAAAGAAAGTCGTTAAAGCATTATGCATCATTAACAAACAACATTCATATTGTACATCAATTAATAATTATTGTACTATTGTACAGTAAAAAGTAAAAAAAACAAAATGATTTATTGTAAAAATTACTTTTTAAACGGCAAAATTGATTTGTAAAATCATAGTTGAATTAATAAAAAGTATACTATTGCATTATTTAAAAATAGCTTAAATACTTCAAATTCTAATTTCAAAACATGTATAGGTATTAACGAATCGATAGTTTAGTTTATTATACCATGATCGATACACTGCAATATTACTATGTATATTTTAATACACCAAATATTTATTGGTGAATTCTTACATGTTATCATTTTTGACCGATTTGAACAAACTGACATAATATAAATTCGTCCAAAAATAATATATTATCAAAGAGGAAAATATTTTACATATCATGCAAATAAGCCCTGCTGTTTCAATAACACGTTAGTGGGTAATGGGTATACTATTTTGACCCTTTCATTGCTAGCAAGTTAATGTGGAATTGTATATGTAATTAATTTTTTATACGATTAATATTCATGTGTATAACCATGGCAACAACCATAAAGTTGATATTACTAATAAAAATCCGCCAACAAATAGCTGTATAATATACCAATCAATTTAAAGTAGTTTTTTTATTTAATAATAATTTATTACACATAGTAAACATCTTAATTCAAATATTTCTATGATTTATTTTTCATTTTTAAAATACTATGTTCACACCACGCATATTTATAATGGTTGTATCTGTTTAAATTACCAGCTAACCGTAATTTAAAAATGATCTAAATTAAAGTCGGTAATAACTAATATGAATTAATAGTATTTTTTTTTTTTAATGATAAAATTGTGTCTGCTGCCTGAAGGCTTATGTTTTATAATGTCGTTTTAAGATAATAATTTAAACAATATACTAATTATTGTTCCGTCTTTTTTTTAAATATGTCCATTAGTTATTACCCCGGTTTTTACAATACAGTTTTTAAAGTAATAAACTAATAATTTACTAAAGAATATGATGTTAATATTAAAGTTGTTTGACTTTAAAACTATATTTAGTGCATAATAAACATAATGCGTTAATATTCGCCTACTTAAATTATGATTTCCGAGAAAACAGATAATATTCTGATAAACCTTGTTAATTATTATAACTTTAGTAGTATAACAATTTATTTTAAAATAAGATATCATTTTAATATCGTTAACGATTTAATACTTTTAATAATCTATACTAAGTGGGTACAAACAGTGTTATGTTGAGATAATTCCTCTGAAATGATTTATTATAAGCTACTAATTACAATATTTTTAGGAAATTAAAAATAATTATTAAAATTACGACAAACCCAGTTTACTATTTTATGTAATATCATGTACCAAACTAAATTTACTTTTATTTTGAACATTTGCAACAAATGTATTATTTAATGATTCAAATAATTAAGTTAAGAAATGCAAAAAGTTCAACAAAAAATATCGTAATTAAAATAAATTGAAAATTTGTCTATAACGACATTTATAAACGAATTGATTGTATTTGTACACCATTTCAAAATTGTGATTGGCACAATTTGGTAGATATTTTAGATATTATGCTCCGATTATTATACTTTCATAATAATTATTGCGACAGGCAGTAACTCAACGTGAGATACTTATCATTTAATTTAACTGAAATTACTGATGCTTCAAGTGCAACTGCTTTTTAATGAAATACGAGTGAATCAACTTAAATAGCGTATACGGCTTTTGGTTAAACCCAATTATTTTCAGGCACCATACATGCATAATGAACAACGAATAAACTTAGAATTTATATTTAAATTAATATGATTATATTTATATATTATGTTACCGCATTATCCCAAGAGAAGCAAGACTAAGACTAAAGGATTTAAGATTTAATTAAGTATCTACTTACATTTTTTTTAAATTTAATAGGAATTTATAAAATATTATACAGCTATTGTTCCTTATAATTGTAATAATTAAATTAATAACGCTTGTAGCCTGAATTGATCCCTACAACAGAGTTAAAATGTCTTTTCGGTATTGAAAATAACAGTGATTTTAATAAATCATTAATTAATGGAGGCTCTTATAAAAATGCAATATCATGAAATACTCTTGTACATTTTACAGTCGTCAGTTTATAAGTCGTATGTATTTTTATATTAAATGTATTAATGTACGAGTAAGTAATATAACTAAATAATACATGTATATTTTTCAATCGATTTGGTACATATTTTACATTTCTTTAAAACACTAAACACATCTGTAGAACATTATCACCACCAAGTTACAACTATTACATATCTATTCATATTCCTGTAGTTATACTTCCTGTATCTTAATAAAATAATATAATAGTAATATGTTTAGAACCTTCTAACCTTTGATTTGAACTGTTGATATAATACACATATCCCCTAACACGTCTAATATGAAATCACTCCTAATACACATTATACACATTCCCGCTTCCATGTTCGTCTCAACCTATATAATATCCATCCTTGTCATTTTAGACATCTATCGTAACACGTGTACGATATTATAATACTAAACCGGTCTCTAAATATATTATATCGTATGTTAAAATACGCATCATATTATTTAGCTGCGCCCAACTCGCATGCTCCTTATTTACACCATTATACTATCTTCCCCATAGTATTCGTTATTTATAATTATATCAGTATATCAATATCATAACGTAATTGTGATGCATTAAATAAACTTCAGCTGACCTTCATCATGATGTAGGTTTTGTGTTGTTCATCTGAAGTCAATCGACGAACACCATACGATTTCTCCAACAGACACGATGTGTAAATGTGTTGTTTCGTTATCATATTTTATTCATCGTATAATTAAAAAAAAAAAAAAACTAACGATTTGATTTTCTTCGGAGATTATCGTTACAAACTTTAGTCATTATCACGTAAAACTATCAAAATATGCGTTAAACTTTTAAGTTGTGAAAAAAAAATGTTTAAGAAATTATCCTTCGTGTTTATCAATAATAAATTATGAGCTTAAATAGAAAGGAATTCGTATTTAAAACATTAAATGTTTATTATATTTAAATATTCATAAGTTTATTATACAATTATAAGAATAAAACATATTCCAAATGCACCAGAAACAAAATATAACAAAGCTATAAAATATTTAATAATATTATGTATAGGTATTTGAAGTTTTTATAATAATGTATTTTTTTCATTTCTTTTTTTGTCCATAAAGGTCATCAAAGGTTTTATAAAATATAAATTAGACATTTAACATAAATATTTTCTTAAAAATGTGTGGAATTTCTTCAAAGGCATTTCTTAAATACCAACTTTAATATAAAAATGTTTAATAATAATAATATAAATAATATCAATCAACACATTAAAATAAATAATATTAAGTATTTTATACTGCGTAGGTAATTTCATATAATTAGCTTTTTGTTTAAGAAAATATTTTTAGTTATCAAACTTACAAATCGTGATTATTGCTTCCGATTTATTTGAACTTTCAACTTTTAGCCAGTTGCGGTTTGTGTACATAATACATGAACGATTGTGCAATCACTTTGCCCCTTATACGAAAAAAGAGGAAAAGGGTTTATTGATCACATTTTCGATATTTTTTAGTGGGTACTTTTACTGAAATAGAACGAAAAAACTTTTAAAAAATGTGATTTTTTGTGATACCGTAAATCGTGATCTATAAATAATGACGGATAATAATAACAGTCTCGATTCCATACCGTTGACTTTATACATACATATTACATACGTATACATATAAATTACATACATACCTACATGGCTACATTACAGATTGATATGCATAATTAACACGTTGCGGTGAAGTTACGAATCTATAATATTCTGGGAACAAACAAGTATTTTAATAGTTGAACAACCATATTCTAAACTATAATATACTGTTTGCGGTATCCGTCTGACTATACATGTGTATATTATATTATATTAGCTGGACATAATTATAATTGGCGTAATCGTTATTACATTATAATGTGTATAATATTGTGTATTGAGATACGCACGACTAACCGTTTCTTATATAGTGTACCTAATTAATAATATATTCGTTATAGACGAATAAACCAGTTGACCAGAATGACTAATATCTCATATAGCACGGTGTATAGTCTATACTCATAATAATATTAATTGCAGTTACCTCCATCACGTATAGTACCTATTTGGTCATTAATCTGTATATGATTAGGCTATAAATTCAGGAGGAATTTTCGATTTATGTAATAGCAGAGATCAGGTTTTAAAAGTTCAATGCTAGCAAGTGTCTTTTTAATCGATGTGAAAGATTTTTAGGAAGTTATTTAGTATAAAGCCTAGTGGGTTCACGTGGTTAATTAATTTTGTGTGGATTTTTTAGTAATAGTTTTTAGGCGTGGTAGAAACCATTTTGATTTTAAAGACTTATAACCTCTTTGTATAGTGAATAATTTGAGACGTATCTTGGCACAGCTGACGTTATTTTTTGAAGCAAAATCACTATAAATTTAATAACATAAATATTTTTATTCTAATTAAAAATACTGTAAATCTAGTTGAGCCCGGTTGAAGCTATCAATCTTGATATTATTAATATAAAATATGAAATAGAACCATAAATGATAACATATTTCGTAGAAATGTAAATTATTAAAAAGATATAGTTATTTATTGCATAAAATATAGTCGTTGGGCGGATGTTTTAACACTCAAAATTCTCTTTAACACTCAAAATTCTCCTTCGACTATATGCTACTGCTGTGCCTTTAGGTGAAAATAAAATATTTCTTCGAATAACATTAGTACTAAATGAATAATAGTCCAAAAATTTAATTTAAGAATAACCATATAACTTTTTAGTATTTTTCTCATTTCTATTATATACATAGTTAGATTAAAAATATGTTTAAAAATGTTATTCTAAAGTCACCTATACATGGCTTGGACACAAAGGTTGTTTATCTTAGATAAAATAATTGTCACATATTAATTCATTTTTTAATTTATAAATTCGTCTATATAATCCATTGAAATGGCGTTATAAAGATCAAGGCGCTCGTGTAAAAACACGGGTTCGTCCCTCATCCCCACGATAAAATCCATTCGACTGCCACTGATCGTTACATGTATTTTTGCTTGTAGAACGTCGTGTGGCCGCGGGACAGACGATGATCGACGGCGGCGGAGGAGAAGAACAGCAGGACGGCGGGGCCGGCGACGCGGCCGTCAATTACAAGACGAGAAAGCGGCCGGCGGACGCCGCGGCCACGGCGGTGTACACGATAACCGGCGGCGACCCGAACCAGCTCCTGCAGGACGTGCCGGCGCCGTGGTCGTCTGCACAGTGCGCGTGCTGCCCGCCGTCCTTGGTCGCGCCGCAAGGAAACGGGCCGCAGAGGCGCAGGCCGCGGACGTGGACGTGCGGAGGTGCGGCCGGCGGCGGCGGCGGCGTGTCGAGTCTGACCAGGAGCAGGACGTTCACGAGCAATTACGAACGGGCCATATCGTCGCTGCTGTGGCAACCGTACGAGTGCCGATCGTCCAGTAATTCGCTGAACGACGACGGCGACGTGGCCGTCTGGCTCAGCGCCACCGGCCGGTACGAACCGCTGTCCAGCCGGTCGTCGCTCAGCCTGTCCACCATACCCAGGTGAGCGTCATCATCTCTATACCGTTACCAATCATCATTATTATTATTAATCGGTGTCCGCACTGCGCAGGCTTGCCACAGCGGGCCCGCTTGCGTAATCTGCACCGCGTAATAATTCAACGCTTTAGGTATATAAATATAGGTACACCGCGAATCGGTGCGGTCGGGCGGGAACCGCGATTGCGACAAATGGCTCGAACTACGGTCGACCTAATAATAATAATATCGTTTACGCCGTCCGCCAACGCGTATCTCCTCCAACGGGTCCTCCAATTCGCCCGTAAACATATAAGCATTGCATATAGATGTAATATCATAGGTACGCCGCAGTGTAAGTTACAAATGGCCCGCGAATTCCGCTGCAGAATTGATGTAGTTTTGGGGTTTCCTCGCAGAAATCGTCACTTAACTTCGCACAATATGATTATAATATTATACAATCCGTTAAACGCTTTTGCCCAACAACACAATAATTATTTTTGTACCACACACCCTTATTACGTGAACGATTTGTCGTCAGGATATCAGATTTCTGCAGGGCTCAAATTCCCCACCACCCCCTAACGAGTTTTTGATTAAACTATCGGTGCACGACGATCGCCTATACATAATTATGGTACCACAAAATTTCATCGTAGTTTTCGCGGATTTTACAGTATAGATATTATTATTATTAATTGGTCAATGATCACCGTGAAAAAAAAAACGGTGTATTTGGATGAATGACGGGTGGGTTCATGAAAAAAAAAATATTAATTTCCATTTGCAAAACTTTTTTTGGACTAAAATTGTGTTTATTTTTCTTGAAGTATTAAAATATTTAGCCGATACCAGTGTTGTAGCAGCTGTGTGCCGAATTATAAAAAGAGAGTGATTGACTATATAATCTGCACACTGTATGCGTTTTATCGGTTGCTGATTTCATTTTGGTCGCGGATCCACGATTAAGTGGTGAAATTTCTACGTATAATATCAAAAATTAAAATAATTATATTAATATATTATATTTACCTGCTGTCTAATATTCCTTTTATTTTGAAAAGTATTCTTTTGTTACCGAAGTATCTTATATCCATAAAAAATATAATAATAATAATTATTTATTTATAAGTCACTATACTATTGTTATAATATAATAAGAAATGATAATTTTTTTTTAAATTTATAACCAATAAAAATCCGTAACTTAGGTATGATTATCTTGTTTAAAAAATTGCATAAAATACTGATACGATACACTGTGTTTTTATTAAAAACTTTTTAGTCTCTATTGGGATAAAAGAATTTTCAATAAAATATATTACATTATAGAAAAAAAATTGCCCTCAACAAATAATTTTCTCAGTTTGTATAAAATTATGATAATTTTGATATTAAATTATGATTATTATCCGTCGACCATTTTGTTTATTTATCATAATAATATAATATATTATCCTCGATTATTGTAATATTCGAATATCATATATCTAATAACGTACCAATGTACGATCAGATTGGGCCATGTATAAATAAAATAGTCATAGCCTCAAAAATATCCCACTACACACACTTCAAAAAAACTGAGCATGCACAGACCAAAATTCCAAAATTTCAAAAAATTTTGAAATGTATCAAAAAATGTGTATTTATATACCACCAGTTTGAAAAAAAAACCCGGCCGATAAATTCAATGTTCCCAAAATTGGTGAACACCCTAGAAATAAGAATAAAAACCAAATATTTAGTATCATAATTTTATAATTGATATAAAATGTCATAACAAATAAATTAATAATAACTCTATTATACATAAAAAATAAATAGGTTTATCAGCATGTATGATTTTAATATTTCGAAAAATTTAAATATGTTTCTAATCTAGAACAATTTGGCAAGGAAAATGGAAAATATTTTTATTTTTATTAATAAAAATGAATGATGGCAGAAAACGGTTTTTTTTTTATTTTTGGGGAAAATTGATTTTGCTCAAATAAGTTTTCGACTCAAAAATTACATGATATCGCTAAAATAAATAGGCCTGTGGCAACTCGTTCGTCTAAAGTCGAGTTGGAGGACCACGACGAATGGAAGTTTTTTAAATTAACACATGAACAGTGTACGATGTAATATTTATATATATAATGAACAATAACTTATATGTGTCATGAATCATGATAACAAATGATCGTTCCCCGTATTACACGCCCGATAACACTAACACGCGATTATCACGGCCATTAGGTAGTTATAGTTATAGGTACCTTAAATTATTTATAGATAGGACTTAATGATTAAAACCGTTAAATGTGATACCAGTGTGAAATTGCACTGATTTATATACTATATATATATTACACAAAAAAATAATGTATGATACAGGAGTTGGACACATGGGTGTGCCGTTTGGGCGGGTATCTTTAAATTTAAAAGCAACGATAAATCATTGAACTCCAAAAACCGATTTTCAGTTTAAAACTACCGCTTGGGTATTTGTTTGTTTACACTTCTTTGCGATTCCTCAAAAGCTACTGGAATTGTGTAATATAATGTGATTGTGCAGTAATAGTGCTGCGTTTCAGCGTATATAATACCGTATTAAACGTTATGAGATTTTTACTATCAGAAAATGTGTTTCCTGGAAAAAACTCTCTGGTCTAATAGACATATCCCTGAATTTGTGATACAGGTTTATACATAGGGACGAAAACGATATTTCTCGTAAGTCACAAAACTGAATACGCGTAATACACTGCAATCGAATTACGACTACTGCTGCAACGGATAAGTTTTTACAGTCCATTTCATTACTACCCTAGGTACAAAAATACTTGAATATATTGCTGGAGTAAACCTATCTATATACTTGGGTTTATTACCACATCAGAATTGTATTATGATATATATTATTTCTATGCATAAAAATGTTGCAGGGTATTACTTAACCAGATTTTTGATATCAAATATTTTTCACAAGCCCAATTCAGTATCGAAAATATTTTGTACGGTTATTTTTCCAAACGTTTAACTTAAATCTTACAAATTTATAAAGATATAAAAACAATAAACGAAACGACGATTATGTATTTATGAACAATAATAAATTATAAATCACAATATTATAAATTACGTTACGCACTTAAAATCTTCATACACTTCACTGGTTTAAAATGTTTAAATAATTACGTGACTACTTTACCAAGCGTTTTCATTAGAATTTAAAAATCTTTTAATATACATATTTGACAAATACAAATATGTATATTAAAAGTATAGAGAATGTGCAATCTGACGAAGCTGATCCACTATTTTTTTTATATTTTGAAAACATCTTTACTAAGTATTTTCATTAAAATAGGAAGGCGTTATTTTTAATAAAATTATTTTTCAATATAAATTTATTTTATGAAATTTTCTCGGTAATATTAGATTAAATAATTATTTTATTAAAGACTACTCGTTTAGAAGAGGGTGGTACGCAGTATTTAAATTGTTAATTGAGCTCATTGACCTAATTTTTACCAATTCGAGCACGTTGTAATAAGCAAATAATATAAAATACGATTAATTCTAAATAACAGTTACAGTATAGAGTCATAATAAACTGGCTATCTCCGAAAAAATCTTGAGAACAATATAGATGACATTGTGCATCTTACCTTGAAGTGGCGGCCAAAACTTAATCTTAGGGAAATGGGCCATTCGGTTTGTCATACCGGTACAGACGATAAGGCTTAAATATATGTAGGTATATACAAGTATGTCAACAGATTTGTTTCGCCGGAATTTCGCAGCACTGCACACCATACTATTATTATGAACTAGCATAAAATCTGTAAGGTTTTTACAATCCCAGTTTAGGTTTTTAAGCTTACATTTTTGAATTTCTACATTTACAGAAAAAAGGTTCATTTCTAGTTTTAGTAAATAATGGTTTTATATGAAAATAAGATAAGCTAAGATATAAAAGAAGTGATAAAAAGTAAAACATAATATATAAAGCCATACTACTGCAATGAATTGCAAACAAAGCATTATATTATGATATTAATTAATACTTATATAGTATGTTTCAATAGTTTTTTTTTATTAAATAGTATTATTACTTAATTTTCTTCCGAGCATTAACTATGAACATATTAAAAAAATTTATAATTTATTATAAAACCCTAAAAATTATATATTATATATTCAAAGTGGTTTTTGATACCTACTATTTTAAATTTCGGTACTCTAATGAAATGTATTATAAGAACTAGGTTATATTAATACCTTCCTTAATATAGGTGAATAATGTTAGAAATTGTTTAAAGATCAATCAACGGAAAATGTCATGATTACTTATTTATAATAGTCTATGACATACAATAACGACGACGTTCGTGTCGTACTGCATTCGCGTGTAGAGATCTCTTGCTCCAATCTTTTCAGATTGCAATTTCAGATTTAACCCTTCACTAAATTTCGTCGACGGATACATTTAAGCATTTGCAACGTTCGAAAGTTATCGCCAAAGCTGTATCAAAATGTATTAGGATCTAGTAGTACGATTTTTTTGTACTCAATATTAATAAATAATGATAATAATATGATACTCCCATATTTATATATATTATTGTTTCGTTAGATTCACTTGTCTTAGAAATTGGTCTTAAAACTTCATTGTAGTATTTATGCACACGGTGTCACGATCACTTCAATAATATGTATTTGGAACAAAGATTAATATTATATTATTATCATATAACATGTTTAAAATCTAACATAACACAACACGGTAACGTTTTAAAATATGATGATGGCCTAAGGGTATATAGGTATATAACTTTGGTTATTATTCAATCATTCGTGATCATTTTTATTATATTATAATAGAATAGGGTCACAATTTATTAACAGATTTCTAACATTATATTATGACTTTATAATTCACCGCGTTTATAGTTGTTTATCTATAATATGTATATACGTACATGTTCATTCAATATAAAATTATTTTATTATATTATTGATGGTTTTAATTAATTGTTGTTAATTTTACTATTCGCTGATATTAATAAAAGAACAACAAGCTCAATTATATTTATTATAAAATTTAATATATAATACATGTTAATTATTCAAAAATAATTTAACTGAGTGATAATTTTTAAAAGGTATTTGTAAACAAGCTTAAAACATATTATACAGTGTGTATCATAATTTACGATAAACAATACACTTAGGTTTTATATATTTATATATTAAACAATAAATTATATACTTACTTATACTATTGATTTTTTTATGCAACTGTTTTAAATTAACAAACTTTCAAAATTATATTTACAATGTGACTTTATTATTTCTTTTAAAATACTTTTTCAGTCAGAATTCTTCTAACAATCAATGTATATACATTATTTAATGAAAATAGATCAATAATAAACTTAAACACATTTTTAAAATTATTTACAGTTATAAATAAAAAAAAAATTACTTTTATGTAAATGAAATATTCCAGAAAATCAATTTGAAAGCGAAATTATAATTTTACTAAATGGACTTCCCGTCAGTCCCTATATATAATATTTTAAATAGCTGTTGAAAGTTTTAATTTATTTTCTTGTTATTGCCCTTTGAAATTAATATATTTAACCAAATGGACATTTGACACTTGAGTAATTAAACACGAGATAAATGCATATTATACATATTTTATTAAAAAATAGACAGTAGAACTGTAAAAAACTAATACAGAAAAATATACATTTCAGTATAGTGTCATTATGTGTTAAGCTTAAGGATGCTTAAATAATATTATAAAATGTCAAGCTTCCGCTACTCGAAGGGATTTTTTTAGTATAAGTATACGTTCCTTCCATATATATATACTATACTGTTGATGTGGTTTTGTATAAAAAAAAATATTACGGTAATTTTCACTTGAGTTTAATCCATCTGTCTCGTGTTAGCAGTAGAAAAATTAAATAAATAACATTATTTCATATTATATCACTTTTCTCTTTTTGTTATTTTATAAATGTTTGTACTATATATAACAAAGATTGTCCACAAATGACATGATAAATGTATTATTTAATTCCCTGGTTTTATTGCTGACTACGGAACTGTGTTAATTTTTGGTATCTTTAGTTTCATAATTGTTTTTCGTCCGTCAGATTTTTATCATTTATACGGATTCTATCAACCACCGTATAAGTATAAAATCCTTATGGCGTTTAGAATACCTAGGAAAAAAAACTTTTTGAGAAACGTCTTACATGGTAATCCTAATAAATAAACAAAACTCAACAATGACTTCAAAATGTTTATAATATATATTATACATGACATACAAGAACTACTTAGACACTCTCGTTCTTATTTCAAGGACGAAATCCCTAAATAGACTTGTTTAATCCCTGAATAGAATGTACCACTCACCTATCCCTGTCTTCGTCATCTCTCGTTATCTTTTAACATATTTTTTGTGCCCGTTAACGTCTTAATGTATACATTAAACACAAATATTTACTTGCGTTTTAACGGCATCGCTGTCGAATTAAGTTTTAATGAGTACAAGACTTATTTTAGAGGTGTCAAAATATTTACTTGCTTTTTTTTAATTTGTTAACAGTGTTCTTATATATTTGTACAAATATTTGATTCCTTTAATTGTAACAATATTTGTCTACATTTTAAAATTTGTTAAAAATTATTTTTCTTTAATATCATAACAATAAATATTAAATTTTAACATCTCTGAAAAACAAATAACAATAATGGGTTTTACATTTTTCATTATAAAAAAATGTTTGGTTTATAAATGTACTTATGTACCTATACCTACTAACTAATAACTACTTGAATACGTCTTGAAGTATCAATAATACGAATGTTATTTAAAATGTATAAAAGAAAACTTTAATTTACTTCAAGTACTTTTAATTCATTATTAAAATTGTGGTTATTAAATATATTGCAATCATGTTCAAATCGTTAAACTTTAAGTCACGTGCTGAGATACCGAACATGACTACACGCAATGCAGTTAATCAAAAATCCTTGGTATAATGTACGTGCATTGACACAAAGCCACAAACCATTGCTTTAAAAATGGGTTAAAACGTTCTAATTTAGACAATTATATTTAAAAATATCTTATATTGAGAATTGAGATACAAAAGTATAGTTTTGTTTTGACAAAAATATATAATTTCAATATAACTCATATACTTTATTGATTTATAGAAAAATAAAGTAATATATTATGTATAGAAGAAAATTATATAAGATTATATTATTATATATAAGAAAAAAAACTACTTTTATTTGAAAAATAAATTTATTATTTAAAAAATATATTAAGAAAAATTTTCTTTAATGAGAGACTAAAAATAAATCAAACCAAAATTAATTAAAAAATTGTTTAATTTCTGTCTACTATATAAATTTAAAAAAATAAATAAATATTAGTCAATTTAATAATTAAATCACAATATTATTATATCTGCCATGTACTAATTATGATATAATATATTAAATATTATGTTTAATCGTACTTTAAAAATATGATTTGATCAGTAAGATAATATAAAATATTAACAATAATTGAGTTTATAATAATGTACCCCTTACTAATATATCACTAATGATCCTCTCCCTAATCAAAGATTTTTCTCTTATCAACAAAAAATAGCATAGTATTTAAAAATACAAGCAACTTAAATAATTTTTGAGTTATTACTAGTATACTTGTAGTCATTCAATAATTTCTAAAATAAGTATGTTTATAAGAAATCAAAAATAATAAATAATCTATAAGTTACTTATAGGTACGTATTACTATTAATATGTACTTATTAAATGAATACTCCTTATAAAGAATATTTATTTCAAGCCTAAATTTATTTCTCAATTTGTCTAGGCTACATTATAATTATTTTAATAGATGTACCCATAACTAAATCATAGATACATAAACCTTTTATTTTCATTATGTATCCATCTGATTTAAATTAATTTATAATACCAGATGTGAAATTATTATATAAATTGTCTAAATTTATTTTTAATTTTATAAAACACTATTATAGTCTATAGACACTTAACATTATAATAAAAATCCATTCATATTAATAATATATGTTTTATAGTTTTTATGTAAATCGAATACATGTATAATACTAGTTAATAGCAACAATTATATTTTAAAAATTACATTTATAACTTATGAATTATATTATATATCTTAAAAGTTCCAATGAGATCATAACTGCACTCTTGGCTTTGTCTCCTATTTTATAAAATTTTTAATTAGGTAAAAAAATAACTAATAAGTTATTTTAATTCTAAACTTTCCAATCTGGAAATAATTAAAATAAAGATGATATATGCAATTGTTAAAAATTGAAGTGATCTTGAAAGTTGTTCGTAGTATTCAGTAAACTACTTTGTTTAAGTAAAAAGTATTTTATTTAAGAATGTCAATTAGTTTGTTAATGTTTAAGATTTGTATTCTTGAGAATACTTACATAATATATAAATTGTTATGTATTGTATTATAAAATAAACTACCGAACTAATATATAGGGATACAAATACTATTTATACTCTATAATATAAACTTAATATCAATCAAAAATATTGTAGTATCCATACAAAATCACGTCAATCATTTAAAACTATTTCAATCTTAATCTATATACGGTCTTAATACTATATTTCAATATTTGTTGTAATGTTTAGTACATTACATCTAACTAAAATTCGTAGTTTTTATTGGCCAATAATCGTTTAATGTGCTCTGAAAACATAATTATATTGTGCACGATGATATTACACAATATTCATTATTTTACACCATTTAAATAACATCTAATCGACATGCCTCGATTGAATATTAATGAAAAATATACAGAGCGTGCATGTGACGTATTTATCGTTTAACACAGTATTTAAAATTATTTCAATTACAACCAACGTAACTAAGCATATTTTATATAACCAATTCATGTATATAACGTACTTTTGTTTACCTTATTATTTCGGTTTATTTTAATATTTACTTTTCACAAAAGAAAACATAATTTAAAAAAAAATAAATAAAAATTGTGTTTAATTTTAAGTTAACAGTAACAAAATATATCATATTATTATATCGTATTAGTAAGTATATTATCTATATATTTTGTGTGTGTATAGTAATAAGTTATAGTTAATACGATTGATCGCAATTTTGCAAGGAATTTAAAAAGATGAATAAACCTTCTGCTCTTCAAGAGTTTATTCGATAAATCTTTTTTATTATTGTTATATAATTCAAAATCAAGTGGTAAAATTGGTGTTGGTCAAATTTATTTCCATTTATTGATTGAAAAATAAAAACTGCTTCATTAAACATTGTTGTTGAGCCCACAATTCACAGCCGTTTATAAAGGGTAATTAAGTATAGAAAACGTTCATAATAATGGTGGAAAATCGACAAAAGAATGTAGAGAAATTTTAAAGAATTGACAGACAATTATTATTATTAAACCAATGAAATCAACCTTATTTTACACTAATTATAATGAATACATCTAAATATCACTGGTATTGGCTTAGTTATTGATTAATAACAGCATTGTGATTTAATTGTAATTATCTCCGTCTCATAAATTAATGGCTGTTTTCATTTAAATTTCAAAAAAAAATTAATAATAATTGTTTACAAATGAACTTATTGTATTTCTTATTTTGTAGCATAAGCTACACAATAGATTATATTAAAAAAAAAAGTAATGATCCAGGTATATTTGATTACCTCATATCATATTGTAAACAATTGTAATGCAAAATATATTATTTTATTTAATTACTTATATTTTTTCCATTTTTATGGATGTGTTAAAAATTAAAATAAAGTACCTAATGAGTTGGTAAAATTTCTCACTGACTTACATTGCTGATAAAAATGAACAACGACTTCAGCCAAGATATTTTATTAATGAAATTGAATACAATATGTAAAATTATATAAATTGTATGTATATGGTTACATTCAATAACATAATAATATTATACTAATGTCTTTTTTTTTTTTTAATTAACATTTATTAATAATTATAGTTCAACAATTACATTAATATTGTATTAATGTCTATTGTCTGTGTATTTAAATCAATACTATGAAATAAACATTTTAGTATACGCATTAAATTATGTCGAAGAAAGGCTACATTTATATAGGTATACTAATACTATTTTATATGCTGTACTAAAAAAAATATTTCGAATAGGTATAACTTATACAATATTGTGTATAATAAATAAAAATGTGATTTATAATTTTAAATTCAAAATTTATAAATAAACTCATAAATTATGAAAACATTTCAAATTTCTAGAATGAGTGGTTACAAATTAAAATATTTAGTACAGGGGGTTCCCAAACTGGGAGACTCAAGCACTTAACAAGGGAGATGCGATATAAATATTGATATTGTACTTACGCACACAAGTATTAAAATAGTATTATATACTAATAAAAATTGTTGTTCTATTTATTCAAGAGAGGCGCAAATAATTAACTATACGCATAGGTAGGTACCTGAATAGTATATAGTAATATATAGTTTATAATCGGGAGAATATTTTGAATTTAACAATACATTATTTTTGTATTGCAATAAATAATATATTATAACAAAATGTCAGTGGATTTCCTTTACGTCTAATTTAAGACATGCATTGTCAATGTTTTAATTTTTTCTAGTTTACAATATACAAATTTAATTATACGTTCCCTTTTATTGCTTTCTATGTTGTATTATTATTTATAAAATATTTACGGAAAGTAACAAAATTAAATTATATTATAATTAATCAAAATGAAACACAAAGGACATGAAAATGTAGAAAATACTTTTATTTGGGTTTAAATGAACAGTATAATTTATGGTGACTAATTGATTTTTGTCAGTTACTATTCGTTAGAAGAGAGTAAAAGTATAAGTAAAAAAAAAAATTGGACGGTAATACAATCGTTTTAAAAGTTTTGACTACAACACAATAGGTACAATATTATAATGATCAGTAATTGGCTAAATGCAGTTTAAATGTTTTTAAACTAAATTAGAAACTTTAATCGAGTGAGTTAATGTTTAATTATCCTATAATTATTTTACAATATTACCTGTAACTTTATTATATCAGTGTCGATACTATTATACTAATATCCTTAAAAATAAGAGCTGTTGAAACTAAAATGTCCAAATTTTAATTTTAACCTATAAATGTATTATATTTATTATATACTTTGATCCAATTAAAAAATATTGATCCTAATATTGTATACACACAGGGTACTATATACATCATTCAAATTAACATTTAGTATAAATTATTACAGTATTCCTATTCTTTGCTCATGTAATATTTATAATAATAGTAACTAGATACATCATGGTCTTTGTGAACATAAACCATAATATTAAACTTAATCTTTTATCTAAATACATGGATCAATGATTTATATTTTATATTCTATAAGTATTAACACCATTAACATAGGTATTCAACAGTTAATGTTTTTACTTTTTTCTAATTTCTTCCTAGTATAATTTAATTTAATAGTTTAATCTATTCTTAATTTTTATTTTGAGACATTCTCAATAAAAATACTAGAATAAATTTATAAAATGTATACTATTGATACATATTTAAAATTTAGCATTTTTTAATTAGTTTACTTTTAGAAAATATTTAAATATGGTTGTAATACTTATGTCTAAATATAAATTTACATACTGAACAAATTTAATGATTTTAATGAACATAGATAATATAAATATTTTATTAGACATATTTTAACCGATAATAATTCTTAAATAATTAATTCAATAATTTTAATTAATACAATAATACATATGTTTTTTATATAATATAAATATTAAATAGGTACAAGATAATGTCTCAAATTTTCTTAACTATTATATTTTTGCAATAAATAAAATAAAAATAATATTAAATACCAAACTACAAGTGTTATACCTACTGGTATAAAATGTATAATGTGAAATGTGCATGCTTACCAAACATTTATATTAAATAAAATATATTCTAATGTTTTAGAAACACAATTTACATACTATCGCAACAGAAATGTATTATTATATTTAACATTTTTTTTAGACTGAAGTCAATTTAAAATGTAATGCCACCATTGAAAATAATACGTAAATGGTAGGTACATTTAAACAATAACCAACAAAATGTGACATGTTACATTCATGTAAAAATTTTAAATAATTTCAAAAATATATGTGCATGTTAAGAATGGCGTGTAATCTATTCATAAAAAAAAAAATTGTAAATCTTAATTTTTATTAACAAAGGAGGCTTCCATAACTAATTTTTGCGGGTCGTTTCTACAAATTTGTCATTTAACTTTATTTTACAAAAGAAGGAATGATTCAGGAAGAAATTTCAAAACGCGCGTTTACAGTATTGTACAATCTATTCGTAAATAAAAAGTTTTGAAAATCTTAATTTTTGCTAAGTTGGAACAGGAAATACATACTGAAAGTTCTTTAGTGTCATTTTGATTTTATGAAGAGAGGATTAATGTGAGTTTTAAAACTAGTTACTAGTTTTACGTTTTCACGAGAATGGTGTTCTTCTATTCTTAAAAAAATTTTTCAAAAAAGTTCAGTTTTATTAATTAGTGTTATGTACATTGTACACAACGATTTAAATACCACGAATTAAATAATTTAATACAGTACCTATTATACTATCTGCATTCTGCAGCATATAATACATATTACAAGTGTGAACAGTTTTTAATACTATTTTTTACGTTTATTAAAAATATAACATTTTAAATATTTTTTTTCTGAATAGCGTATTTACTACTAAATACGTCTCTTATGACTCTTAAAACGTATACTATCTTAAGGATGATTAAATTAAAATAATAGATAAATCGTGGTTTTGTCTTAATTTATTTAATTTTAAGTATAATGTTAAATAAGTTTTTTAAAGCTTTTTATTTTAAAAGCTTTTGAAGTCTTGACTTAATCATTTCATATAGGAGACTGGAGTATAAGAATAGTTCATCAAAATTTGTGTCACAAAAAAATCTATTTCTTTAAAATATTACTATTGGATAAAAAATTAAAACAAAAATAAAAATACATCTATTTTAAACTGTATAACTTTTTTTATTAAATACAATTTTATTTGCAATATTTATGTGAAGTTAAGTATGTGTAAATTTGATAATAATAGACAAATATCAGTATTAAATAATTTTTTATTTATATTGTAGGTATATTTCAATTTTTTTTTTTTTTTTAATATTACCAAATTAATTTTTTGAAAGATTATTTAATAAATATATTTATTAAATACATTTTAAAACCTAATTAATATTATATTTATTAATATTATATCGATAAACATGCGATAATATAAGTATACATGAAAACGTTTATTATATTATTGATTAACATAAGAACATATTAAATTTAACCGCCATTAAAATAATCTCCTTTAATTAATGTATTTATTATTATATTGACATTTTAAAGTTACATCTTTGATCTTAGTTATTTAAATGGTATGTGTGGATTTTATTATTATACCCAGGTGTTTAACTTTTTTAAACTCAGTTCTAAATATATAATGAATAATATCTAGTATTTTAAATGAATTAACTATTGTTAATGCATTTAGTATAAAATGTAATTTTTTACTTACTTAGTTTGTATTTCAGTGTTTTTCTAAAAATAATATAAATAAAATAATATTTTAACATCTGAAAAATATGTTTTGCGCAACGGTTGGCCTTTAGGACATATAGATTATTATAATATGTGAAATAAAAATGTTATATAAGTTCAAATATTACATTTTATGAACACAATTTTAGGAATCTGTTCCACGTCATAAAGTTACAAGAACCTTTGTATAATATGAATTCCCACATATTTTTTTGTGCCGTTACACCTAAATAGTTGTTTGTTAAAAACATTTTCTCAAAAAATTCTAAAAAACTGATACTTATACTAAGTTAGAACTCTATACCTAGTGCAGTAAGGTATAGTTAAACTTTTGTTCAAAAAATCTTTGTTCTTCGGCCACAGAACCTTTTTGGTAAAAAATATAAAAAGAGATAGTTGCGCTTTTGGTCACTAAATTGTAGTTAATGTAAACAACTGTTTGTGAGTCACTAACCATAAACTCCATCAAACATTCCCAACATATTTTATTTCTGTAATAAAAAACATGATATATTTACTTGAAAATTAAAACCTTTTCATAAAGTATAAGTATTTTAATTTGAATTGTAAATATACTATGTCATGCAATGTCTGTTTACTTTTCAAATTTGATGTAATAATTCTGTGTGTATAAAAAATACTTTGAATAATATTATTATACAATTACATAGGTACACACTTATATACACCATGTATATGTCATTTTGTACTCCAGTAGTAGGAACTGCAGTTTGTATAAAATATTATTCACAACCATAAGTCATTACCTAAATGTATCTTTTAACGATTAATATTTTTGTTACAAAGGGACATCTTATCTATCCCTGGTAAAATTGTATATAATTACTGATTAAAGACTTAAACATTTGGGCTCAATGAATAACACTTGAACTATGGTTCAAAAGTAAGTTCTAGTTGCGTCACTAAGAGTATATCACTAAAATATAGATACCTCCTACATAGGTAAATTAAATTATATAAACCTAATAAAAAGTAATGGTTTGAATTTTAAAATGATTTAAGTACTCTCAATTAAAATATAATTTATTAACTAATAAAATTGAAAACATGGATTAATATTTTTAATCCCATCTCTAAATTCATATAATATTATTAAAATCCTTTTTTATCATTAAAATGTTCAAAAAGCATTTATTAATTTTTAGAAAATGTTTTTCATCGACAAGCCTACAGAAAAACAAATAAACCATAAATTCACATAAATATGAATGAGAAAAAATAAATTTTAAATTTTCCGTGTATGATAATTTGTGATACAACGGAGTTATCGAAAACCCAAGTTGGTTTTTATTTAAATCATTTTTTAGTACCCTGACAATGGACATATTGTGATAATTGTACTGGCCCGCAAGCATAAGGCAATAATGCGCGCACTAGGACACCAATAAATTAGGTAATATATGCACCACTAAAATTAACACCTGGAATTTAAAACAATGATGTAATAGCTGGGCAATTCGTGATGTAATAGTTCTAACAGCTGTATTCGGGGTTGCCGGACAAAAACTGTGTGTATACTGTAATTATGTGTGTGCATACTTCTTAATACTATAAAAAATGGTATTTTCAAAATAGGTGTATATGAGAGTATACTCGGGAGTAGTGAGTAATAATGGTTACAAAATATGACAGGTTCTCGGAAAACCCAATGCGGAACAAGTTTTTCATTCCCGCCCCATCGGTTGGAGATATTTCTGTCAATTCTAGGACAATAGATAGTAGTGATTAGTATCAGATATAAAGTATACTTATAAGCCATTAACACGACACATCGTTCAAATAACGATTTCGCCGGAGAGTCGATCTGAAACTCGCGATGAGATTTAAACGCACCGCAAGCAAGTATATAGCATACTGTACGACAAGTAGGGTAATGATTTTAATTATTGTTATATTGTGTCAATCGCATTGTGTGGTTTGTATGATTTTCCTGTTTTTTTCCTTCTCATCATCCGGCTCGTTTTTTTTTTCTGTTATTTCCAGGTCGGCCGGCTCGTGTTCATCGTCGGTGTGCCGTCTGCTGGACGACGGCGGCGGCGGCGGCGGCGACAAAACGCCTCCACCGCCTTGCTGGTGTACCGCGGAAACCGAGGCCGTCCTCGGTGACCCACATAATATAAACGACGTTATGGCGCGGACGACAACCGGTTACCGCTGTCCGCCGCATGGATCGCTGCCTCAGCGTCGAGGCACTGCCGCCGCCGCCGCCGCCGCTGCCGTCGAAGGGGGACGGACAGTGTTGCGTTCGCGTCTCGACGCAGACGTTCAGTCAAACGTACAGCGTCCGACATCGCGTGTCGTTCCGTCGCGTTGTGTCAGTGCGGGTGATTGGTGTTGTGATAACGGAGACGTCGACGTCGACGACGACGACGACGACGAGGATTACTATTGCATTTACGAGGACGAAAACCTCGGTCGAGTGGATAACGACGTCGACGTTTGCGATGAAAACGGAGTGCGCGTCGTAGTGCCGATGGATAACGGGAGTGGTCTGATAACCGGCGGCGACGCCGTAGCGACGGCGGACGGCGGCGGTGGTAAGCCTCAGGCCGAGAGGACTTACGCGTCCACGGAAGCGCAAACGGACGAGACGGCGTGCTCGTCCGCGTACAGGGAACAGCGGCGGCGGGAACGCCGGGAACGACGGCTCCAGCAGCAGCGGCGCGTCCATCCGCCGCCGCCGCCTCCGCCCGCGCTTTCGTCGTCGTCGCTGCTGCCTCCGCCGCCGCCGACGCTTCTGTTGCAGCAGCAGCAGCCCGCGATCGCCGTGCCTGTCGACCAGGACAGGCTGCCCGACCTGTTGCTCAACTCGCACCTACCACCGCCGCTGTACACCACCGTCGGCGGTGGCGTGTGCGACGTCGCCATGGCCACCCGGGCGGCCAACTTGCAGGCGTCCCTGTTGCCCGCCCCTTTCCAACATCCCCATCAGCCGCCCGGGACGCCGGTCGGCTCCGCAAATTCGGCCGTCAATTCGCCCGGTGGATTTCGCCTGCCGTTCGGCATCATACCGGCCAGGAGACGAAGGTCAGTGTTCTTTTTTTTTAATAAAAACATTTAATTTTAAGCACGTGGTATTATATTTTGTTAGGTAAATAATATTATATTATAATATGTAATGCTATAGTAAAATACAGTATTTTCGTAGTGTTAAGATTTTTGTACGTATCGAAATGGCTACATTTTCAGATAGGTAGGGTAGTATTTGTCTTTATTTATCGTTCGCGCGTATTTAGTAGCGGTCCCAGTACGGGTACAATGCGGTTAATGATTTACAAAATATACCACGGTTAAAAATAAAATCATACTGACCATATACCGCATACCATACAATAGTTGTAGAATGTATTGTTTCTGGATCAATCGGAACTTTCGTATACCTATCGAAAATCATAAAATTATTAAATACCATCTCTCTCAGTTTGAGATTTTCATCAAACGTCATACGCTCATAACATGCGAGACTTTTCAATTTTTGTTATGCTTTAACATATAATATTATTATTATTATTATATTATATTATAGGCTTTAGAATAGGAGTACTCGTACAGGAAACGTAATATAAGTACCTCTAAATCGCGGTCTTCTCTAATCACTGCATTATAATATTATAATAGTTCGTGTCGTGTAAACGTAAATTGTGTAATAACGAGTACACGATAAATAAAAAAATAAGAATTCGAACAAAGACCGCGCTACAAAGATAGGACAAAAGTGTTGCAGCAGCGCACGCTATATGTATATACGATATGGCTGCACGCCGCAAACACTCCTAGTCGATAGGTATCAACAGCGTATAATAATATTATACATAGGTATTTATATGTATACGATCCGTTTGAAAACGTCCCATAAGGACAAGTTCTCGCGGTCGGTCGTATTTATACGATAATAATAATAATGGTTAAAATATACGTATACTATGGAACGCAATGAACTCGAACGACGCATCGTATTCGGCGGTTTTACGACCCATTAAAAGAGGATATCATATAGAAGTGAAATCCAGGATGTTTGCGTTTTGTACAGACGATACTCTGCATGTGTGTTTTTTACGCGACACCCTATTGTTTACGCGACTTACAACAGTATATATATCGTATGTATATAGGTATAGTGTCACGGTCATTACTAACAAAACGCATAATACAAGAGTGTTTATTATAATAGTAATAATAATATGCGCGTGTTTTGGTACATTTTGTTTTTGAGAAACCTTTCGTTCATTAGCCATTGCATTGTATCTATCTGTCTGTACAGATCACGGTGACAACCGATAAAATAAATATTCACTAAACACAACATACCTACAGTCAGAACGATTTCAAATCCTCCCAGTACCTATATATTATAATGTGATGATGTATTATGTGTATTATTCGCAGTGCAAATAGATCATATATATATATATATATATAGGTATTATGTTATTGTGTTGTCGAAATGTATAGGTATGGAATAACACTGTATACATGTAATACTATTATTATAGGCATTAGAAGAATTTCCGGTGGTAGGACAGTACAAAAACAAATATTTATTAAAAAATGGAAAAAAATTAAATTTAATACATTTAATTATACCTCACGCTCGCCATTCTTTATCGTATTATTATTATTGTACATAAAATGTTTATTCAACGTCAACCAGACAATATATATACTGAGCGTATTATACAATATTACATTTTTTTTTAAACTTTTGACGACTTTATACTTTGATATTTAACTTTTTTTTTATGATTCAAATAATTTAAAATGCATTTTAAAAATCGTTTAATATCTATTGTCTTGATAAAAATTTAATAATATGTCTGATTCACGATGAAAAAAAATCACTGTAGGTATATCGTTAGGTATTGTGAACGAAACTAAAGTGCGCGATATGATAGTACAATATTATAATATAAGTATAATATATATTTTATCAATATCCTGAGAATCAATTTTTATGTGATGTAGTATAAAATAAATATTTATTCAATACTATGAGATTACGATTAGTCCAAAGGTTTGACACGGTACGCATTTAATTGTCCCGAATCATTTTCAATATGAACTGTGTACTGTGTACGTACAAGATACGTACTTAATATGATGTTTGTATAATAATTAAATTATTCACGAAATAATGTACATTGATGTCTAATATATGTACAATATTTTATGACTTTCAAAAATACAAGCATTAGGCAATAATAATATCTTTAAACTGACAAAATTATGTTTCTATATATCCATGTAATAATTTATGATTATACTTAACTGGTTGGTTAAATTCTAAATACCGAAATTATTATCCTTCGGCATTCATTTAATTATAACGTAATTTTTTACAAGTTAAATTTTACTTTTAAAGTATAAAATTATCGTCATTCCTATGATATATTATGTCATTATTATAATGTAGAATGTGATTGAAAAATGTCTCTCTCCCTTTAAGTATAATATATATTATATAGTTTAACTTTAAATAATCGACTGTTGTGAAGGTCCGATAAACAATTATAATCGTTTAGATAATATCATGTTTAGTCAAACATTAACAGTAGAAAAACAAGGCTAGCCCGCTCAAAAATTATTGATATTGTACGCGTAATAATAATATCGCGAGCCACCACATACATAATAATTATTCATTATTTCTCGTTCAATTGCACGACTGAACTATATTATAAATACATGTGCATATGTGTAGTGTGTGTAGTCCGTATGGATTTATTATGAGCTCGTGAAGTAATTGACGTAACGCTTGTAACTGTATACACATTTATAAAACATATATGATGTGTAACGATCTACATCATCATAATAATACGATCGTCATATCAGCCGACGATGATTCGGTTTTCGAAATTTCACATCCGGTACCCAGTTCGCGAAATAAAATATCAACAAAAAACTGTATCATAAACGCGAACAAAAACACAAAAAATATAATCAAATGAATAATATAAACATTGAATATAATGAACGTTTCCATACTTAGCTGTAGCTTCGGCTGTAGTCTCGTATATAAATAGGGATCATATCGCATGCAAAAACATTATTACATGTGCGGAAATCGTTTAGTAACAATTAACCTTACCTACAACGTTTTCTTATTTTCGCATAGGAATGAGATACATTTATCATATTATTATTTTCGTCTCCATTTACTGTTTCTCTCCTCTTTTGAAGAAAGCGTATAGTAACCTGTACGCCCGCGATCCGTGCTCGATAAGACGAGATAATATGCAACTGCGGCATCGTAATATAATCACGATAGTCCTCAGCGGGCAGTATATAATATGTGGTGCGGTGGAGAGGAAGACGTGTCATAATCATCGCGAAGAACGGTACCTATACATATGTATATATATATGTGTGTGTATGATATATCATCATTATTATCATTATTATTATAAACGGCGGGCCAACAGAGACGGTCGTGCGTGAAGCTGAGATCGGTTGGCGGCCATGTTTTCACTTGTAATCTCTGCTTAAACTCTTTAAAACACTCGGCGGCGGATCTATAGTAAACAGTTTCGACTATTTATCTCATAGGCCATATTTTACCTACCATTTATTAAAAACGTGTAAAAAAAATCTTGCAAAATAACATTTTTTCATATGACGCTGGGTTAATTGCGTACTGTTTCGATAAAATCAATGTAAGGTAAAATAATACAGCTATCTCCTATTTCATAATATATTATAATAATGTCAATAATATCGATAAATTATTAAGGAGGAAAAAAAGTTTAATTCTTTGTAGTTTGTATGATATTTCTACGAGCATTGTCATACAAAATAATTAATATCTGTTATAGGTTATTTATAATAAAATAAATTATAGTGTTATCAAAAATCCGTGTTGTAAAAATGATGGTGATTTTATACAATTTTTTAACTTGTGTAAACCGCAGACAATCATGAATTTAAAAATAACGTAATATAACCGTAATGCAATATGTTCTAAGATAAATACGTATACTTACCGTCGTAATACAAATATATTAATATATAATATTATGATATATACATGTATACATTATAAGAGTAAAGCCAGTAGGGTTAAAAGGGTGCCTCATTATTGTACCAACGTGCATGTCTGCTTTATATAGGCTTATATAGACCCATATTTTAAATAATAATTATACACGCTAAATCATATACAAAAAAAATAACACTCGATGAATAATAATAATATACAATTTTTACCATTTTCCTTATCACAGTAAATTAATTACATCCTATTGTTCGTAATATAAAACAAACAGTTTTAAATGAATATAGGAAGTAAAACACGGTGATTTTCAAAGATTATTTAGAAAAAAGTTATTATTGTTGAATAGCATGATAACACAGACACTATCTTTTGTCTTTATTAAAGGTACAGCTGCAGTGTACACACTGTACCTATAAGTACGTAGGTACTCAATACTAATAACAAAAACAGCTTGTGCTGTACACCTGCATATAAAAATTGTAGTACGAATAATTTAAAAAATAAATTCTATTGTCATCTTATTTGCGGTGTTCCTATTTTCAAAATCTGTTGGTTAAAAAACAAAATAAAAAATGATTTAACAACTAACACGTGTTACCCATGTATATACCCATAAATATTAATCATAGTAGTTAATCAATAATCTCGTCAATAATATACTTTCAGTAATTTCTCCTCTCCTTCGCTATCAATGAATTTGCATATTCTTCATTCTATCCATATTACATAGACCATATAATATTAAATATATAATTTTTTATAGATGTATTTTGCCTCTGGCACTCATGTACGTATATTGCGGGTGTCACGTTTGCACTATATATACTAAACTGTCTGATAAAGTGTAAATGTATCAGATTAAGTCTTGGATGTATATTGAAATAATAATATAGTAAAGCGTTAACGCTATGGATTTACAAAATTAGATTGGGTAATGACATAAATTTAGTATTCCGGATTGCGAAAATTAAAATATAATAATATGTACGTCATGGTAAACTCATATAAAATTCTAGTCCCCATTTATTTTGTACACGTAAATGGTTCCTTTCGCAATAAAAAAAGATATAACTAATAAAATGAAAACGGTATGACGTATTACTACCGAGTACGTCGCATTTAAAACAAATGTACTGCAGAAAACGTTTTATTAAGATGTGAAAAATATTTGCGCATCTATTTATTAATACAACTAAACTGCGCAGAATGAAAAAATAAAAAAACAATTACATAACTATTTAACTATTGAAAAGTGATATTTGCATAATTGTTATGAGTTGGGTATAAAAAACAAAAAAACATAATAATGAAAGTCAACAAATAACTTAGTTAAAGGTATATAATTTTCATTTAATTGACTATATAATTTACCACTTATCGAATTAGTCATATGGTACAAATTTGGTTTCATCAAATGTTATAATAGTTTTCAGTTTATTTTAAAAATATTAAGCAAGTAAAACAAACAAAATATTGTATTAATCATATAGGACATAGGTGTATAAATTATAAATTTTGTTGTTGTCTAACCTTCCAGAAGTATAAAAAAAAAGTTATCGTGGTTGTTCTAAATAATATTTGTGAAAACGTGTAGGTATTTCTACAAAGATAAATTATATAATATTTTATAATTTTAAGTCCATAAATATTAAATGTTGTATATTAAATTAATGTAAACATCATTCGATTCGAACAATATTTTAAAATTGTGTATTATTTAATACCTATACAAACCGTGTATTCGTCAATTTATCATCAAAATATTACGTCCCGTAGCAGTATTTTATAAACTCTAATGCTATGTCAGTTTCGGGGAGTTAATTTTTTGTCTTTGTTTAAAATCCGTCACGTGCATTATTATGTATGTATACAATATATTATTGTGTTTACAGAGGCTTATTTTTTATCCCGTGAGCAAGGCCGATTTATTGTTAATTAAAAAAAGAAACAAATTAAACACACGTTCGTCGCCCTTATTAAAAAAATACAAAATAAAATTGAAAAAGTCAACACGGGCGCGCGAGGATCGATCCGGGTTAATGGGTATAAGGTGAATTAAAAAAAAAAAAAAAACACGTAACAACGCACGAGTCGGTAGGTTAAAAACGTCGTTATTTTCGGACCGCCGACCACAGACCAATTATTATTATTATGATACGAGTTTACGGCAAAGTCCGACTTACCGTCACTATTATAAACGTGACCCCATGCGGCCGCGACCTAACCGTGGTAGACGCGATCGTTATGATATTCTCGGCCGGACGTTTATAATAAATAATAATAATGTTATACTAATAATAGTTGTGTGTACCTAAAACGGCAGACGGATATAATGTTACATGTAAGAGCGTCCGCGTCGTCGACGTAAAATCCGCCAAGGCCGTCGCCGCTACCCCGTCAAGCGGTCAGTGGCGTTTTATCGCTCCGGCCTTTATCCCTCCGCGCCCCGTGTACTCACGTCATCGGATACGCCGCCACCGTCGTCACTAAATAACGCCATTATTGCGGTGTCTACAGTATTATTATTATTATTATTATTATTATTATTATTACTATTATCGCGAATATATACAATTCGGCGAAATATAATAACAATAACGGTTTGATGGTATCGTATTATACCTACGCACCTACGCTGTACATATACATAATACCTATTATATAGAGTGTTCTATATATAGAATGTCCTGATTTCAAAATATCACGATTTTGTGAATTTCGGTCGTAGCAGCTTAATTTATCTATTTTGGTTGTCAATTAACGAACCAGGCGAGTATTTGATTTTTTCACTTCTGTCGACAATTCTTGGAGAACTGAGAGAAATAATATCGAAAAAGCTATCGGTTTAATTACATCTGACTTATATCTTAATCAGTGTATGGTTTAACGTTGTGACCATAAACATTCTTTGCTCGTATTATAATATTATCTAATTCTTTACACGGAAAACATACGCAGTCAGCTAATGACACTGCAACGGCTCGGCTTATACGTATATGTGGTTTATATGTACATGGTTTTAATTTTGCGACGCATTTCGCCGCGGCCGATCCTTTTCGGTCGGCGTCGCGACCTTGGGGTAAAACCGAAACCGTCGCGCGCGCGCGCGTTAAACAACATATTAACCTCAGTCGCAAATACGGCACAATGGCGCCCGGTTAATGGAAAACAACGCGGCCGCCACCGGTGTAGTGTTGCGACAACTGCTACACTATACACGTGTATTATGGACGTAAAAAATATAAAATAATATAACCTACGGTACCTATATAATATTTTTATTATTATAATATTGTAAAGAAGGTTTTATTATTATTATTATTATTATTTTTCGTTAGCCTATTGTAATAACTTCCACCTGTTTCCCCGCCATTTATGCCACTATGGAGGTATTAACCATCGCGTCGCCACCGTTTGCTCGATCGGCGTGCGTATACAAACGGCAGGCGGAATTTTTTCGATAAACCCGTGTAATTACACGGTATTATATACCTGTATACAAATTCAATACTGTCGCCCGACGTACAATGTTTCTATAATATATATATTGTCTATACATCATAATATGTCGCGAGTATTATATTATTATATTACAGATGTGCGCGTGAGTGTGAAAAATACGTTTATAGATACTATATAGCAGATATACGCGTAATGACATAATAACATATAGATAGATATGCGTTATGTATACTACTATCGTGAAGTAATAATCGAAATGATATATCGAGGAAAAGCGTGAAAAACGAAAACGCATTCCGCAAACATTGTCTCCCGCTAGGTAGGTACATATTATTATATACTCGCACAAACACGTGCATAAGTGTGTGTGCGTATTTTACGGACTTATCAGAAAGTAAAAACCTACTCCGTCGCATTGTGTGTTGGTATACACGAGTGTGTTATTATATTCGTACGCGTAATAATAATAATAATAATAATATAGTATCGTACACACTGTAGCATTATACGTTATAAAAATATATATGTGTGTGTGTATATGTATGTGTGTACAGTGATCTCCCCGCGCGAGGCGATCAAGGCCAATGTCCGAGTGAAAACTTGTATTAGGACTATATACTACTATATAGGAGCACAGTAGTCGTATTATACTGTTATATACGTATATTGCATCGGCGTCACACGCACATGCATGACATGATAATGTGGAAGGGGACTCCTCAAAGACTTTTGATTTCGTTGAAATTTTATTACTATTCGAAATAAATTATTTATTTGGTTAAAAATATATTAATAATTTGATTTTATATTTTATATTTATATTTAACTATAGAAATAAACACCAAAATGTTCGTAACAATACTAATTAACATAAATTATTCAATAATTTTAACTGTAATGCACTGTGGTAAATACAGTAAGAGTTTTACGTATCGATGTATTATTCATCATGTATTTGATATATTATCAATAAAAAATCAAACTTAAAAACAATAGAATATATTAAATTGTCGCTATATTCCTACAAGGAAAGTTTGAATAATATAGGTGACTGATCTTAAATTAATCCTTAACTATTATACGAGCCACCTAATATCCAATCTACGGACAACGAGTGAAGCAGGAATGCTTGTTAAAGCCTTATTTTGTAAAAATTGCATTGCATTATTGCTTTGTGACGCAGTCGATCGAAAATTTTATTAAATCGGACGGCGACAACATTTACTATAAGACTTACCGACAAAAAGAAAATATCGCAGTTACTTGCTATCCATCTATATTTCTACCGCATGGCACATACTATGACATGGTTGGCGGTCGCCTCGACCACCTCGGCCAAATTTATCTTTGTTACCGGCGTGTAAAGAGGACTGAGAAACTTTTAAAACTTGCTAATAGAATTCACAGAACTTCCACACAATTTAAGGAAGCATCGTATGCTTAAAGCGGTGACCGGGTAACCGCTATATTTTCCATCGGTTAATATTTTAAGACGGTCGTCACTGTCGACGTTTTGAGATCGCCTGAGATTTTTTTAAATTCTTTACGTCCAGGAGTGCAACGGAATTTCGACCGCGGATCTTGATTCATAACAATTTTGAACTAGCCGTTTATGAGTGCAGTACAATAGTTAAAACAATAGTGCAGCCTAATAATACTAGTCGTCAACCACTCGTTTGCTAAGGATTACAAATATTATTACGGTATTACTCGTCAAGGTAGGATGCATAATATTGCATATAGCGTTATATATACATACATTATTCACAGAAACTTGTACGAATGCTGCGTCTCATAATATCCCTCTAACCGTTATTTAAAAATTAATTAGAATGTATTATATTTATTTACCATGTAAATATAATATGGGTGAATAGGTTTGGAAAATCCGAGGAAAACCTTGATAAAATAATCATGCAAAACAGGCGCAACAGAAATAATTTTTTCAATGTAAATATTAATTCATAAAAATAAGTTAGTTAAATAAATATTAGTCATATTTTTTATAATGATTAAGTAACGTACTTATTCTTTAAATAATAATCTTAAGTTCACAAAGTTAACATATTTCATTTCCTAAATTAAATATAATACGAATGTATGACTTAAGGCTACAATTTTGTTCATCTACCCCACTAAAAGTCTTTTAATGTCACTTGCAAGATCAATTTTATTATTAATTATTTTATGTTGATACGCCTATTATTAGTAATATAATAGGAATATCATAATTAAAAATTAACTAAAACTCATTACTTAAATCGAACATCAAGTATTTAAGTTTTAAATTCATCTTCTCAAAATAACTTGATATACTTTTGCTGAATACCTAGCTTTGCAAACCTATTAATTGTTAATATATTACTTATAAAGTAATTAAATATACATAACTTAAATACTTTTTTTTAACTTAAAATCCATGATTTAGAAACTGTACGCACTTTTGTTAATTAATAACAATTGTTTATAATTTTGAAATGTCGTCTACAGTTTTGTAGTGTATACTATTTTAGACATAATTAACTATTAAGAACAATAACATATCAAGGTAAATTAACGTAACAAGTTGTACTCGGTTAATGGACCATTGGGGCTGCATATGTCGAGCCATAACACTATTGAATACAAGGATGAATTTAAGGTCAAGGATAACAATTAAAAATAAGTGAAGAAACTTGAAAAAAAAATTGGAAATATATAGGCATAACAATTTACGAACATGTATTATGACGTCCAGGATGAATAAAATAGTAAAGTTAAGAAGATTCAACTCCTGTACTTTTTTGTGTATATTACTTCTATATAGTTATACGAGTACACTATACAAACTATAAAAAACAAACATTAAGTTATTTTTTAATTACAAGAAGTCGACTACATTAAATCTTTTACATATATATTAATAACACTAAGACCATTGTCTATTTAAAGAGTTTGTTTAGTAAGCTAAAATTGATTTTTCTTTCTTGCATCAATTATAATAATTAAGATATCTTCATTTTATTTCCTACGTATTACCTAATACTTAATAGTATATCTTCAATTAATATATTTAGTAAAATCGAATATAAAATATTATATACATTATTTTCTTTCAACATATTATTATGTCATACTTTATAAGAGAGCATACTATTTTAAGACAAACACAATGTATACTACTATAGTCGTGCGCATGTAGTCATATCGTACATCATAATAATAATTAAAGCCATCATTACGAAAGGCGTTAAATCGACTGCGTCGAGTCAGTAACAGCTGCTCATAGTTTTTATCGGCAATTTTTTTTTTAAATAGTCGAACTCAAGACAATGAAAAAAAAAATCGCGCAACCATACTTACATCCAATAGCCGCCTTGGGCCAAACGTCGTGTTATCGGCTGTTGACTTACCAGCATTCGCAGTGGTTCTATATGGTCGGTCATTGCAGGCGCATATATTATTATAATATATTTTGAAATGATGCGTAACATCTCTGAGGAAGTATTTATTATACATATTAAAGAAGTGCCATGTCGTGTCAAGTTCGACAAAGTGGAATTGATCGTGTTTTTTTTTTTACACGCAACGTGACATTTGACATATTGCGTGTATGCCAACATCGTTTCAACCGACAAGCGCTGCAGCATCGATATATTTACACACATTATTATATCATATTATCATTTATAATATATGTAAATAATCATACAGACATTTAGCCGTTGCTCTAAATCATACAAATAAATGGAAACCGAATAAAACGCCGGATATAGTCGTTGGTACTCGCCATAATTAATATATTTATGGAAAATGTTGATTTAAAAAAGGAGAAACGTAGAAACCAACAAGCTAACGAACAAATGGCAACGGTATAAAAACCGTTATAATTAATAACAATGTGTATACAAATAATTAAAATATGTATGATAAGAAATGTAACACGGGAGACTTGACGTTTATTCTTATCTGCTGTTGATCAAGTGATATACAAGTACGTAATGCAATATACATCACTTGCTACTCGCTGGACTATGGAATTCTGCAGCAGTATATAGATATTCATATTATGTATTATACGTGCATATGTGTGGTGTGATGTGTGTGTTTTTGCAAACATAATATTACATATTACGTACGTTCTAGTCGTCAGACACGGTGCTTACCTACCTGGAAATTAGTTTCATGCTTTGTGGCATTTATTTGTAATTTTTTTCTCGTATATTTTATGTTCATTTTCGTGTATGTACACCATTTCGTTTTTAACTGAGTATTATTATACACAGAATATAATAATAATAACAACGATATTTTATATTATTACATTTACGAAACTAAAACCTGAACTAATTTATGTATTTATTTTTCAACGGATTATATTCTTATAAAAAATTATTTATTCATATATGCGTGAATGTACGTAGCTACAGTATTGATATTCGATCCAATCATATATGTCATGTGTACTCTATACAACATGTATGCGTACGTAATATGCTCGAAATTAAATATACATTTATAGGTTGTATTTATGTATATTGTATTTTTCCTGCGGCATGATGTATACGAAACAATTCGGGTGTGTTATGAATTACTTTTTGAATATGTTATTTGTATCGTCAAATATAAAGGAAAGGATAGCTACTGAGGCGCAACGTAGCTTTTACCACACGAGCCAGCAAATTAAGGACCGTCAGCAATATCGTGGATGCGGAAAGTTGGTAGATTTTTTTTCTTTCGGGATTCGAGCTCTATATATACCATAACGATACTAATATGTATATACATATTATATTCATAAAAATAATGTTTTTTAATAAACTTTTTGCATGAGATTTTCATAAAAGAGATCCTACCACACATGTGTGTATATTATAATATGTATAGGTATAGACGGAGTGATTTTTCCTGTTTAATGTGGTATATACTATATACATTATACAGACTGCGTTAGTGGACAAAACATTTTATCTTCCGGCCAAAAGTATATCCAATAGACTTATCATCACGCAATTGTTGATATTATTAATATGTAATTATGTAGCTAAGTTTTAATATTCTGATCAAAGATAAAAACAAAAGAGCATTGATTCGAATAAGGATATTAATATAGACATAATTTAACATAATAGGTACCTATATAGGTATGTTATTAGCTAGGTGTTACATTTTGTAAATGTTTGGTATTATTGGGATTTTTATATTTGTTTAATACCTATATCGGTTCTGCAAAATATATGAGCTTTGAATCTGTCCATTGTTTAACTCGTTGTTAGATTTTTGGAAGGCTAATAAGGAATTATTTATGATATGGCATATGCTACAACTAAATGCTAACTGCTGATTCGTCCTACGAATTAAAAGAACCACCCTACTGTATGGATAACATTAAATATATACACATAATGCAGTTATATTTAACGTATGCTTAACTATTTACGAGTAATAATAATAATAATATCATATCAAGAGTATAATTTATATTGTTATTTTAAAGTTCGACCATGCTTCATATATTATAATACATTTATATTATAACGATACCTTATCTTATAAATGATATGCATAATTAATATATATATCAACTCTAGGTGTTAGGAACTTTCATTTCTGTATAAATATTATGTTATTCCTTGCACACGAGACTGCGGCAACCGTATTCGCAGTAGAACGTCAGGTTATAATAATATGTTTGAGTGTACTTTTTTTCCTTGCAATCCGGATCTTGTGTATATAGCTTTTGTGTGATTTCTCATGTTTAACCGGATTTTATAGGATGGCGTGGTGTTACCTCCACCCCCGTCTTTGGGCGCGATAGCTGCTAGACTGGAAAACCACATCACTTAAATTGTCGTTCACATCATACAAATGGAAATACACGTAAATACGTGCGTGTTACGGAGTTATGCCGTAACGACGGCTGTGGCGTATGAATGCTTGTCAAATTTCATGCTATTTCAGAGGTTCAATTTTTTTTTACAACAAGTGCAACTTGCGAAATTATGAGACCTGTATGTCTGTATTGCAGGATATATGTGCAAATACGTTAGGTTTTTACTTTTTTATAAGTAGAATTTTTCTTGTCTTTTAGCGTGGATCAAAAGTTTATATATCGACTATTCTCTTATATAAAATAATAGGTATCTCAAATAAATTATCATGATGTATTGGTTTAATACACATAATATTAGTATATTACAATTATCTAAGATTTTTACATTTCATGTCCATACCTTAATAAATAACGATATAACCAATTAAAATTATTTTTAATATTTTAAACATTGCAGCAGTCTATGGTTTTGACGACACTCTTTAGATAACTTTTTATCGTAATTTTTAATCGTTCGCTAGTATTTAGTGCATATCCTTGCACAGTCTGCATTTATCTACAAGGGGTTGTAAAATAATGGACAAAACATCGTGTCCAAAAACTATATCAATCTTGTGCCTTTCCTCTCTCCTAAAAGGGCAGCGAATTTAATGTACAGTGTACACTCACATAAATAAACTGTAATATTAACTATATAGAAAATAAAAGAGGACGACGTTAGTGGACGGTCGTTTACAAATGCGTATTACGCGGTTAGAGTCCATTTCAATATCGATATTCCGCAATCGAATATTATTGATATTATCGTAGAGCCCCTGAACAATAAAATTATACTGGATACACGGTATAACGACGTCGAAAATCCGATGTATACCATGTATATGATAGATTCTTCTGTCTTATGGACGCGTAGACTTTAACTGTTATCGCGATAATAATAATTCGCAGAACCGTGTTTTCCTTTGTTTCTTATTTGGGGCATTATTCTCTCTAGATCATCTCTAAAAACCAATTTGTAGCTTTGGTCTTTTCGGTTTGTATTTACCACACGATGTGCTCACTGCTCAGTATGAAAAAACACATTATCTATACATTCAAAATGGCATTAAAAAAAAACAATAAAAATAGTCTACTCTAGAGTCCGAAGATATTTCTGATTAAGATATTTTGTTACCGGTTTAAAATGATCACGCTTAGTCGATGTGACTATTTTACGTTTCAAATGTTTCAGTTAAACATGTTTTTATTTTTATTATATTTTAACATATATTTTAGAAAACTGATCGAATATCGATTGAATTCTATTATACATACTAGTATTTATACATTATATTACCTAAATATTTATGTAAATATTTTCAGTTATTTTGATTATCAAAATGGAAAAAAATATTGATTTTAAGATAAATAATAAATTTATGTATATTAAAAACTCTGATATTATTTGACCAGCATATTTTGTGGTTTTTGATTAAAGTGTTGTAAAAAATTTAAATAACATCATATCATATACATTACCTATACCTACATATTTAATATACACACAATACGTCTGTGGCGTTTCTAACTATACTAACATATAATAGTTATGGCGGTAAATTCCCAGACACATCAAAATACGGTGAAGTTTGTTTAGGTTAGGTTAGGACTAAACACCGCCGTTTGCACATATTCTGTACTTAACAGTATTAAAAATTTGCAAGCGGATAAAAGTGATATTTTTCATTTATCAATTTAAGCGAAATTGTTTTGCGTCATCTTGTCACTTCGTTGTTTTTTCTACGTTATCGATTACTTGATCAAATCATTTTTGCTAAGCTGCCTATGCGTATTCTTGTGTAATATGTATTGTCACTTCATTTATTGTATTTACATACATATAATATTATATAGGTTTTAAAGTCCAAGTAGGTAAGACTGCTTATTATAATATCCGTAAAAATATTGTATTGTAACCGACAATGGCATTGTTGGACGTATTATAAGGGACAAAACTGTGAAAGATAGAGCGTCTCGTTATAGACCAGTCACAAATCTGAAAATCTGAAATGTGGAGATTAAGTTTTTTTTTTCAAAAAAAAAATACTATTATAAAATTAGTACATATAAATAAAATAGATTATAATAACATTATAGAAACTATTTGATAACAGTATAAACAATTTTAATTGTATTTTAAAATAATTAATTTTAAGATGTATATGAACTATTTTATTATATTAATACTTGTATACAATTTTCGAGCGGAGGTAGGATAAAGCTCCTTATCCCCTTTTGCCTTAGATTTGTAATCATGTCCACCTATACTTCCCTGTGTACCGTGTAAATGAATGGTATACTTATGTCTTTCTTATTGCAGTCTAGTTTGCAGGTTATCTTTATTAATTCTTTGAGTCTTTGACCATCAGTTTATGTGAAAGTTTTTAAATTAGTCTTTACATTAAAATTATTGTAGGATATTAATAAGTAGGTAATATAAATGTTTGTGTTTATTAGTTATTTAAAAATCCTGCAGTATAGTGTAACTGAATTTAATTTTCAATTTTTATCAAAATAATCAAATCGATTTTGAAAGATGATTTTATTATTATAATTAAAAAATAATAATAATAAATAAATAATAATTTAAAAAGTTGAGTAATTGGTTGCTAAAACAAATCCTTGCTTAATAGTTAAATATATTTATTTTTTAAGTGTTAGTTTAAATGTATCATTGATGCATAAGTGTAAAGTATTTATCTAGTAGGTAGTCTTATTTATTAATTGACTCCGTACCCCTCTCACCTTCATTGACGCTACAGTAATACGCGTAGTGTTTATAGTTATGATAATAATATATTATGTTCGCATTGCTGACATCGCCGTATTGTTACACGATAATATTGTAACGCACAAAACATATCGAAACGCCGACGGCTGCGCTTCTTGCCCGCACTTATAAATTATTATTATAATATTATATTATAATAACGCACGTACTGGAAAGATCCGTTGGCGATCATTAATTACGAGCGACGATGAAGGATTTTCGGGCGCCCAAATAATTAAAGTTAACGAACCCCTCTACTTTCGTTCCCCTCACCTACTCGAACACCCATTCGCTGATCGTCGTTTTCAGCTTCCCCGCTTGCCGCTGCATCATCATCATTGCTGTTGTTGTTACCGTCCATTACCGTCGCCGTGGTCTTCACGGTCGTAAATCATCGCGTTCGCCAAACCGAATCGATTGATTCCCAGTTCATTAATCGTCTATCGGATGTATATATAAACTACACAACAAGCTGCGCAAACGTCCTGGTCCCGGTAAACCATCGTCAGCGCTCAGCAAGCTGTATAACTGGCAACGATGTACATACATAACATTGCAGTATGATGATGAATACGATATTATAATAAATTTACACTGAAAAAAAACTGACGAAACAAATAATATACATACATATATATAGTTACTGACGATATAGATGGATATTTGCGGTTGGTAGATTAACCTGAACCACAGATTTATTTTTATTTAAAAATTTGATAAAAAAAAGTGGTTATAATTTAGCAGATATAATTGATAAAATTCTAAACGCGTCTGAAAAGAGTGGGAAATTCGTTCTTTTTTTTTAGAAACCTATATAGACGCCTTAAGCAAAAAAAAAAAAATAAACGAGCTATTAACATAGCTAATTATATACCTGTGTATCTAATATAATGACTATAGTATAAGTTTGATCATATATTGAGTCAACAAAGAAATAAGTAGCTATATTTTTAACTTTGTAAATTTATTAAATATACATGTTTTTAATAGACATTAAATTGAAAAGAAAGTAATAAACTTACTTTAAAAAGTTTGAAGTTCATTAGTCATAGATAAAAAATAAATCAATGAATTATCAGCATTTTTCGTCATGATTCAAGTGATTTAAATATTCAACTATGCAATATTTTGATACAAAAAAAAAAAAATGAACAATTTTAAATTACTGATATTTTCAAGACATGTAATATAATGTATTAATGCAAACAACTGTCAGTCATATTTTCATATTATACATAGAATTTTCACCCCGAAACAAGTAAAAATGGCTATTAGATATGTATTATTATAATATTAAATAGTATACACTATACACACTGCGAGGATTATTCTGCTACAACATTGAAACAATATTCACATCATAACAGCGGTGGATACTAAACGACGTTTTGGTGTCACACGAAGATGAAAATCGGCTTTATGGACGCGGATCAGAACTGAGAGATGATAACTTCAATATTACTATAATGATGTGCTCATATCGATGGAAATGTAATATTATCACCATGCACCGGCCGGTGTCCATTCCATAAGAGCACTACATTATGATTTTTATCTACGCGAACGTCTATTATAGGTGTATAAATATGATAATAGTAATAATAATATATTATATGTAGGTAATTACGAACTACGGATGATATACTCAGTAATGATTTTTTCTCCACCATGCGGATCGTGACTGGCGCAAATGCGATACGATATATTATATTATATACTTTAATTTTTTTTTTTTTATTCTCTATTCCCGGTATCTATGTATAGGAAATAATATTCGTGATTATCGTTTGCCGTAATTTTTCAAAGACATATAGGTAGGTACCTCATCGCAGAGAAAAACGTGGTATAATACTTTGTAGTAGTATAGTAACTAGTATATGTATGGTTTAAGTATGGGTACCGCAGTAGTAGTAGACATACATATTTATAGTAGTAGTGGAAGCTCTACGATATATTTATTACCGCGGGTAGTGCGTGTGCGTTGTACAAGACTACAAGATCAATCGAATGTGTCGGATACAATAATAACGTTGTATTAGATTTCGGAAAATAATTTAAACAACTAGAATGAATCGATTGAGACATATTATAAAGTCGGTTTGTTTGTTATGTTTATGGTAATTTTATTTTATCGACCGAAAGAACGCGATTTCGATCGTTTAGACGAAGCATAGAACAAAAACCATTAAAAAAAACAACAACATAATACACGAGTTATTGCGAAGCTCACCTACTACACAACTCAACACAAGTTATATCAACTGTGTTAGATTAAAAATCAAATACTCGGACGCCGATATTTAAAACACGATCGATGTATAGTAATATATTGATATAAATAATATAAAATATAATGTTTTAAACCCTTATGGAGATTATTTTCGTTTTACCGTGCCCGGATACGAATCGTAACTTACAAGAGCGGCACTCACATTATTATAATAATATTATTACGTGTGTACAATATACACATAGTAACAATAACATCATCGTCGTTACATTATATTATTATACGCGTACGACTGCCGCAGCATTAAACAATATAATATACAGTTGGCACGCCGGAGGCCATGATGTTTTTCAACGTGCCTAGACGGGTCCTGGAACGAATTTCATTGGAAAAAATACATGTACATGACACTACTGCACCACCACTGTCGGGCGGCCAACTAGAGAGACCCGCCGCCGCGGTGTGACGGCAGCAGGTAGTCAACCGAAACAAACCACAGCGTTCATCTTCTTAGCATGGCTTTATGATTTCATATATACGTTTTTGTTGTATAATATGTATAATATTCACCGCGACGGTTGGTGAAAATGAGAATCAAAAAAAAAAAAAATTAAATGTAAAAAAAATAGAAACGACTGACATCGCTTTATTTATTTATATTTTCGGGAGAGAAAAAGATACGTTCAAATCGAATTGATAAATACTTACGAAAAACGTTTTGGGCGCCGGCCGCCTTATTCTTCCTTTATATTCTTTCGCAGCAATTCTTACATTAGATCAAGTGTACGGATGTGACATTTTAATGACGTGGCCTTTGTCTACGGCAGACCTTTCTACCGCCACTCACCCATGCTGTGCTCGTATTCAATGTATATATGTTGACATGCTGTATGTATATATACTTTTGTGTATATGACCTCCTATAGGACGTTCCGCCAGGGGAGTATAAAATAAATTCCCTTTAGTTGTTCAAAGACACGTCGTGTTTTCTAAAAATACACAAATCGATTGGTAGAAATCGATTTTTTTTAAAGCGAATGAAAGTATATATAATATGTGTACAAGAACGAATTGTATTTCGTTCACCACTTCGATCGGCTAAAATTGCATATAGTAGTAGTACCTATATAATATATTTTTTTTTCAAAATCTTCAAACTCTTCGTTGCGATATAAAAAAGTCGTTAAGACTTTTTAGTTTATCGTTTTGGTATTCTTTTATTACTCATAAAATGAAAAAAACATCTAACTCTTTTTTGTCTACGAGTAATATACGGTTTTATAAAAAAAAAAAATAACAGTTATAATGTAATGTAATATTTGAATCGTGAATACATGTATTGTTTTTGGCTTTCCGGTGGACCAACTTAAAAAATTGTAAATGAAGAAAAATCGTATAAACAAGCCATATCTACAGTATATTATTATAACTATATTTTTGTTTGAATATTAAACTTTTCAAGTTATGATTATTGTATTAAAAAAGCATATATTATTGTTTACATCGTTCTATTTGTTTAGTTTCAGTATGGAATATGGATATATGTAAGATTACGATTTTTTACTACTAGTCTACAAAATATGTAGCTACCCATAAGGTTAGGTGGCTACACTTTTTTTGCCATACAAATATATAATAAATAATAATATAATATAGTCGACGTCCCTTCGAATTTTCGTCTATTTCAAAAAGGTTGCTTGTCAAACCAGCCAACCGTAATATTGCTAGGTGACAAAATTTGCTCACTGGTTAACGAGTACCTATAGTTGACACAAACTTCTCTTTTGGATAAGAAAAAAAAATATTAAATGAATAAAATATGTATGAAAAAAACTTAAAAAACTTTCAACACTTCCAATATGAAAATTCCTAAGATATTATTTATGTTCACTTGATGCGTAAATTTTAATTGTAATTATTTATGTAACAGTCATGATGATAACATTGATAACATATTATGTTATATATTTTATTAGTGTGAATTATTATACATACACCGTTAACAAGATTTTTTTCACTTTTCGTTATACTCGCTAACTTTCACTATTATATTGTAAACGATTTTCTTCTTAGGTTTTATCAGCATTAATGTTTCATTTAATGGATATTTTTACAGTTATTTTTATTAAGGAAAAAATGCGAATAGTAATGATACAAAATATTTATGTATAGGTATTAGGTTTAGTTAAAAGAAAGTACTCCACACCGTGTTTTAAATAAAAAAAAAAATACTTATTTTGTTCATGCGAATTATGGGAAATTTATGATTTTAACAGTTAAACCCATTTTTTTTTTAGTACCTATATTTACAATACACAATTTATACCTACTATGATACATTAAAATAATATAATAATATATTTATTTTTTACCATTCTATTAAATATAGTTTATTTTTTTATGTAAAAATTAATTTGACAGGAATAATTCGCCAAGGTTAAAAAAAAATTAATATGAATGAATGAAGAACACATTTCGTAAGTGTTTAGTGATGTCTGTAATAATTAAGGAGGGGTCTGTGAATGCGTAGTGTATAATATATTTTAATCTTATTACTTTTTAGATTTTAAATGTGGTTAGGTACTACTAAAGTTACCACTTACCATACGAATACAAATGAAAACCTATCTAACGAATAGGATAATTGATTTAAATCGAGTTGACAAAATAAAATTACAATCAACTATCTAATCATTGTAACTCCGAACTCGTTCCGCGTTGAGCGTTAAAATATTAATGCAAATGTCTCTTTTTCATTAAAAACGTATTAACGGCGTAACAATATAACTATACTTATTTCGATTTAATGCCACAGGCATGGCACCCCCGGCGAGTAAAAAAATAATATAATAATAATAAATAATAAAAAAAAACCTGGATAGATACTTCTTCTCACGCACTTATTTCAACCGAAAAACGCTATAATCACGCGCGACTCCATTTCGTTGTACACATTTATTTTTTTTATTCGTAAAAATACCGTTTATTTTGAACAGTACTGCGTAATACACCGACGCCATTTGGCTTTGTAAATTATTACTGTCGTGTGATGACTCGGGTTAACTACAACGGACGCGGAAGCCGACCTCTATATCTACCGACCAGCTTCTGAAGGAAATCTGACTATTGCAGTGTACGTAGGACCTTAGTAGTTAGTATCTTATACTATTTTTGATCACTATACAATTATTGGAAGTGTAATTAAACATTTTTTGCATGGACCGTTTTTATATTTATTTTACCACACCTATATCAACTAGCTTACCTGCATCGAATAATTGGATCGAGCGATTTGGTAACTTTAGACTTTGCAGTTATGCAAAACCGTATTATATAAATATAAAGTTATAACTTAAAAGTACGCCATACTATAATAATACCGTGTATAATAAATTATACACATACTGATTTGCTATTAAAAAGAGTCGCGCTCGTTCGTTGAAAATCCGGTACTAACAATAACAGGCTGTTCTCGGTAATTAAAATTAGACGGAAAAATGTGAAAATATGAATAAAAAAACCGTTCGTTTCGTCGAACTCTCGGCCGCGCGATTCGCTCATTATCGTGAACCGTGTGCATGATCTCTCACAAAACGACGTACCTATCATACCTAATATATTATTATGTATGTATATTAATAATAATAAGTATACGCCTGCCTTTATCGGTTTGTGGTGCTGTTTTCGTCTATACGGCATATAACTATCCGCCGCTGGTCCGGTGTGAGTATTGACGGCGTAGAATATAATAATACGCATATTATATATTGCACGCGACGTGCATTGACTGCAACAGTATATTATTATAAACATTTTGATATTGTCGAGACAACGACGACGACGACGTCGACACGCACAATGCATTAAAACGCAAAATCGCCTGAGAACTATTAAAAAAAAAAAAAAAAGCAATATCGAATAGGTATATTGCACATCGTTCAAAAAATGAACAACACTGTTGTACACAGATTTTGGAATACAATATTGTTAATATATTATAACTGCGTATCATTGTATGTAGGTACACTGTACAGCAGTATTCATAGCATTTGCGTTGTAATATGTCATCGCGTACATCGCGCGGAAACTACAATACTTGTCGGACACTTGAAGACCATTTGTATATCCAAACGATGTTATTATCCGTCCGTTAACAACTTGCAGTGTTGTTTTTATACGTATAATAGTAAAATACATGTACAATAAACATTTTTGCTATTTCGAATTTGAAGGGGAACTGGAAAAAGTTCAAGATAACAAAAAATTCAAGATATTCTGTTTTATAAAAATTAAATAATTTAAAATGCCTATACAATTTGAATACTTAAAGTACTATTATACATATATTTTTCAATCCTCATTAAGGTTTGTTTTATTGCCTAAAAATTATCTTTGTTATCTGCTCATTAATGCAGATAAAACAACCTTCCACAGTAAAAATGTTATTAGTATATACTCAAAGATAACGAAAAATGATTAATTTTGTATCGAATTATTGAGAGTAAAATGATATTGAATATAGTGATAATTTAAAGGAGATTTCAATGCAATTCGAGACAACGATGTTCGATTTAAGAATCTTCTTTACTATATTTTTACACATAAGTAAACCTATATCGTATATTTTAACTTAGTATACCTACATCTCTAAGTAAACAGTTTTTTTTTCGAAATTGTACAAAGTTTGACTTAAATTAATTATATTATATTTGATGCAACACATATCATGTATGAGTAGTATAAACTAAAAATAAAACACTGTTCGAGATAAACTATTACCGTTGCACAATGTAATTATTTAATAATATGTTTATTCATAATAATGTATTATACCTCTTAACTTTCTACGAAAAGACGCTCGCACTGACAATTTGAAACCTGGACTTATATAGTAAATCATATATGATTTGCGCGTATACACATGATCATGCGCAAACTTATATACCAATAAGCATTTCCACAATATTATATTTCTTATACAATACAAAGAGCGACGATTTATTTGAGACGTGATGGGATATTGTTATTATACGCCACGTACATAATTCGCGTTTCGTATACTATTAAGAACTGTATTATATACACGATACACCAAGAATTGTTGTTAGCATAATAATTATTATAGCACTTGGAAATTCAAGACTACGTATGTATTGTTATTGCCCCGAAAACATAATATGTAATAAGGATGCGTCTCGGAGGTACCTATGACAACAACAGTCAGCCAGTCGAGAGGATGATCCCGAGCGGGTTAAACGTTGATCGGCACTACTTCTCTTTCTCTCTATCTCTCATTCTGTGTATAAAGAGAGAGATAGAGGTAGAGAACCAGTAAATGAGCAGTGTTTATTTATTTAAAATTTGTTTATATTTTGTATATACTATACCTATAAATACACGTTATAACCCGTTGTGCAGGGGAATGGCAAATTAAACGCAGGTGCATGCTTAAGTTAGCCGTAATTAAGTTTCTACTAACGTTTAATCAAACTGTTCGAAAATATATGTATACTGAAATTTCAATATGTATCTACTATGCATTTAAGTATATTCATATAGACTATAGAGCTACCTTTGAAGTGTATACGTAAAATATTTAAACAGCATTTCCAATAGAAATAGTTATACAATTTGCAAGTACGCGGAATACGGAAATTACCAATATAATATATAATATAATATGATTAAAAAGCTCTACGACAGTTTTGTGTACGTTACAATATTGCCTACTCCAAAATTGGTATAAAATATTATATTATCTAGTAGAACAGCACATTCCTTCTAGACTTCTAGAAGACTAGAATTAATACGAATTAATCGTAGAGATAATAAACGGTATGATCGATAAAAGTTTACGATAATTGTCGTGTCAATAGTTACGTGTTATATTGTTATAATAATATAATCATCTACTGCATATTAATTGTTTCCCACGTCGCATCGCAATTTTTGGCCTCAATGATTTCGCAACCATAAGTAATTTATCGATCCGATAGTGTTTCGATCGGAGTGGAAAAAAACGGTACGCAACACTATTGTAACCATACGCGCCATCACGCACACGCATAGACGACTTCCCGCTGATCGTTTCGGCATAGATCGCCACCGCCCTACCTATACAGTTTCCTCGAGTGGATATTATATTGTAATGACAATTGAATTATTGCCAATCGGCCAAGGTCCTCCTCAGACTGCAAATAATGATAATATATCGTTATGTAACCCCGCGTACATACGACTTCCATGTTCGTTTCGTATTTTAAGAGCAAAATGTATACGCTTTGCAATTATTAATTAACAATAATATAATATAATAAAATAAAATACAACAGGTACCTTATAGACAACAGCGCATGTGGGAAACTGGTACAAGGTCATACGTTTCTCAATACGCGTGTACACGTTACAATATATTATATGTTATTATTTGAGTGTACTTCTATTCTCATTATATATATTTTTGACATTTTATAAATATATTATAATTTTTTGGCAGTCATTTCCTGACGAGTTTTCTCATCGAGTCGCAGTGTCATTAAAAATTAAACTTCGTTCCCTCGCGTCACCCCTAGCAATATCACAGCTACCTTTTTGCAGTAATATTATTATTACCATCGTCTATATCATGAATAAATTACCATACGATTTCGGTCACTGAATTGTACTATACGTATGATTGTAACCGCCGTAGGACGCAGTGAAAGTATTTATTTAATGTGGACAGAATATTATTTTTGTTTAATTACCATAATATTATTTTAGTTTTTGGACGCCGATCTATAATCTCGTAACTGGTAAGAGTAAATAATAATAATATTGTCGAGTCGCATTTCCTACGACCGAAAAACGATTTTTATTTTTTGTTTATGTCCCCGCATATTAAGAAATAAAACCTGAATATATACACATAGTTGTTTTTTGTTTTATAACTATCGACTTTTTGATTGCGAAACAGAAGTCTCACGAGTTCGTGATGGGCGGCAAAATATGATTTTAACCCTTAACGCCAGCGTAACCAATCGCTTCAGGCTTTGTTTATTGCATGATTGCAAGGCCTGACTGAAGTTCTGTTTTTCAAACTGAATTAGTTTATTTCCTGATGATTTATGATGTTACGTGTTCTTATTGACCTAAAATAAAAACCGAAAATAGCTCTAAACATAATAATTGGTGTACAACTATTGATTTATTTGATTGACAATATGACATAATTTAATCTTGATATCGTGTTTTGACTATCCGTTTTATCCTCTAATTTTATACTTAATACCGTCGTTACCGTCCATCTGAATGCGAAGATGCTCTAGAATAAGTTTAACAATGTAATCACATAATATATCCACACAGGTAAAATATACTAGCGGGGGTGGGGAGATAGATGTGTTTGAAATAAAGTGAAAATAAAACAACTCTAATTTTTGCGTAAAGCGGATACACGTTGTATTAGACAAAATGCATGCAAAAACGAAAGTTGTCAGATCAGTCTGACCCCTTCGTAAACACACACACATATTGTGTAGGACCGCGAGAAGTGTAGGAGAATGTATATATTATATTATATATCATATATAATGTATCCAAAATCCACGGTATACTTTCTGATATAAAACCCGGATGTGTTCGCTATCATTTTAACTAAATCTACAAAACACGATAATAACTGGTACTTAAAATAAACATATGACATTATATTATTATATTTTTTATACGTAGTTGATTAACTTTTAGACAAACACGAGTTTTTCTTTTAAGTGACGTACGTACTAAGGCCGATTATCAAGTAAGTCACAAACGATCAGCAAAGATCTTGAAATAATCGGCAATCTACGAACTTGAAATTGTGACAGCGTAGGTAAACTCCGATTAATTACTTGTATTTGTTTCATGTCCCGCTATATCGTAGTGTAATATATATTATATTATATACGCATTAGTAAAGTAGTTTCACGTATATCGTCCGATTCAATCTGCAGTGATGGAAACGGACACCGTGCCCGAATACTGTGTTTTATTTTTTCATCTGTCCCCCTCCCACCATCAATCACGTCAACATCATCATTGTACGTGCATACATATATACTTTATAGGTAGCGTCTTTTTTTCTTTTGTTTCGCATCGATTTGTATGATCACAGAACAACAGTTACGCCGCATAACGAAATGGATATTTTCTTTTTCTTCTTCGACAAATGATCGAACTGCAATGATTCTTATTTCATATAGTGGCTACGATTATCAACGGTTAGTTATCTGCTGTGAGTAAAAGTGAAAATCTTTGTCCGGTCATCGACAAAATTACAATTTTTTTTTTATCTATATCCAAGACAATGGATGGACTCTCGATCGTGAAAGCTGGCTTTCATTCAACAACGATTGTCAAAACACACGTACTTTGAATAAAAAAATTAAACAAATAAAAATATATAATTCACATACACGCATTTGCACACAAAATGCAAAATACGATATTTGCCACTTCTATATATGTATAATATTTACACACACACAATACAGCAGGTACACCGGCGCACGATTGCGCGCATATTAACACAATTGCACAATATTATATATATATACGTTCTACGTGATCAACAGATTTCGATTAGCGAAATTGAGTATATTACTCTTGCTGCAGTGTGCAGTTTGTATCATTATTATCCTATATAGACAATAATGTATACTATATATACACACAGGGCGGCTATCAGTGACTGAATTTTTACAAATAGGATTTGCATATTTTCCGGTCATAAAACCCCCTCGTCCCGTTTGCCGTCATTTGAATTCGCTTAAAAAAATTGGACATCTAGTTTTATCGCGTTTAATAAAATAAAATGACGCAAGACCCGAGAAGAAAAGAGCTTTATTCTACAAATTACAATCCCAGTATTTATATTTTTTCATTTTGCAGAAGGACAGTTTATTATTTTCCAAGTGTGCACATCTATACACTGGATTAAATATAGTTCATGGTTTATATATGTGTATTTAGTATTATATATTTTATACACACTAGACTTTGGCGTTTACGTCTGAAAAATGGTTTATTTGATGTCACAACAATATTACTATGTATATAAACTTTAAAATACGTAACCATTAGAGGGCAGAAAAATAGTTGACAAGCCAAATCCTTCTTATATTTATCAGAGCTTTTAATACGTTTTATATATTGTATATATTTATATCTATGTGGCGTTGGAGTGTATTTTAACTTGAAACAAATCAATAACAATTATTTCTAGGTGATATAATATAACATATATAGGTACAGTGCCACTAACAGTGTATAGCTGTAAACTCGGCCGAAATAAAACAACTCAGTGTATTACATTATAGGCCTTTACAGGCGTTTACGACCAAAGTTCTATATCAAAGGTCACGTAATCCTTGTACTGTTGATGGGGCATGCACCGAATTCATTAACCGACTTGGTTTTTGTGCTCTGGCACTCGAAACTCTAATTCTGGTTATTCGTTTGAAATCTCGAAATGTCAAATGCGCATATACGAGTCGCATGCTAATATACATTATACCGCGCTTATTATTCCGCATTTGGCCGGGGTCGCGCGTCGTCGTCTTCTTCTCTATTCACGCGAGAATCGCTAATGTGGCGGAAAGACGGAGGCGGAATTTCGTTCCTTTGAAACGGCGGGTTATTATTATTATTATTAATAATTTTTGGGCGTTCGAGTCGAAAAATCGGGTTAATCACAACCCATTGTATAATAATATACTATATATTATACACCGATCAAATCCAATAGGTATAATACTAAAATATCAAACAGTTAATTTAATATATTATATATTATCTACACCTATGCAATTTAACGTATAGACGCTGTTCAAATAGCAATACGTTCTACCGGTAAAACAACTCTTCCGTGAAAATTGGCGTCGTTTCGGGGTTGCCTATAATCTTTATAGCTAGCTAGCAAATATCGGCATTCCGCTGTCAAATGGATGAGCCGCGTTCACGTCCAAATGACTGAACATGCGGTGTCAGTCATCAGATATATATCGAATACCTGTAGTACATACCTGTATACACATGTATATGAGTGTGCATATATAAATGCTATATAGTCATACGACACGAGTTTTTAACACTGCTGCTACGTAGATTCGTCGTCGGCAGTATATTTATTTTTATCCTAGGTCTCTTAATATCGTAAAATATATATATATATATATATATGTCCATACAACGTTACGATATCATATTTTATGCGAATCAAATACGCTAATAATTTAAATATGTATGATATAATGTATCTATTACTATCTAGATAGCTACTGGTTAAGTATACCTGCAGGTGGCACTTTTCGAGTTTTACGAACAAGTGAATGTATTATTGGTATTGTTGTTATTGTTGGTATGATTTATTGTTAATCGATAAATAAAAAAAAAAATGTATATATATTTGATAATGTTCAGCGAAGAAATGATTTTTGTTGTGTCAATTTCCAGAAGATAGATTGATACACGTCTTAGTTTTATTGTTTAAATACGGTCACCCCGAGAAGCTAAAAAAAAAATAACCGGAAAATGGTGGAACTGTGTCTGAAAAATAAATTTCAATAACAGTGAATATATAAACATGGTGAGAAAATGTCGATTGTTAAACTACATTTTCTCGTATTATATTATAATATGAACGTTCACCGGATACCGCGGATCGTCATACTGTTAAGTGTGCGTTCTCCATTTTCATTTTAGAATTGTTTACAAAAATTATCGTTCCGTCTATTATGTGAAATATATTTTGTTTTTTTGTTAAAAGTAGATATAGATAGGTGCTTCTATTTAAATTGTACATAATCGCTCATTTTCGTGCCATAATATGATTATAATAATCTATCAAACCGATGTCACTGTAATTTAAAATAGCCATTTTTTTTGTTTTTATAACTATTTTTAACGTAGTATGTTCAGAAACGAAAAGAATTTTGATCGCTTTTATCACTCTCACCGTTTCACTCAAAAAAAAAAAAAAGAAAAAAATGTGAAAATAATGTAATAATGTTTTTACCTTTGATCTAGGTACCCTTTTTTAACCCTCGGCGTTAGAACCTAATCACGTAGTAACTCTGTATATCGAGTCTACTAGAATATACGGCTACAAACTCTTATACCCTTTATATATATATTTATATTTTCAAAATAATTCTTACAAAACCGACAACAACGACGACGCGGTAGTGGCGTCAGTTGGGAGGCTGCAGGTTCATCGTGAAAGCGGTTCACTGTTGGTCGTGGCGGTGCGGCAACGTCGCGTCGTGACAAAGGGAACCTGCTTTACTTTCTGCCGCGCGCAGTGTGCACACACACACGTACACGAATACACTAACCATATACACGTACTCACTTACACCGGGCGCGACAACGTGGAGGATCTCCCGCGCGGTCGTTGCAGTGCTGTCGCCTCCGGGCCTGCAGTGTTTCTGCCGCAAGTCGCAACACGTCGTTTATATTTTTATTTTTATTATCATCATCGTCGTCGTCGTCGTTATTATTATTAATATCCTTATCACCCTTGTTGGTCGGACAAATAGTTTTCATCGTACGCGCGTTATTGCCCACGACGACGGAGGTAATAAGCGCATACTTTTTACCCCGTTCGATTGTGAACGTAGTCGTCATGAGTTATGTCCGCGAGTCCGTTTGGGGGAAACAAATTTAATTTAAAAGTAAAATGCTTTTATTAATATGTATATAATATGTACCTACGTATAGACGAATACGATACCTAATAATATGTAAATGTACGTAAATTCAAAACATAACACATCATTACCGGCATACCCATCGGTATACACGACGTGGAATCCTGCAGCGTCGTCGGCTTACCGAAATGAAAAGCGAAACCGGTATAAAATATTATATATACACATATTATAATAGAAGTAAATAAATATAATACCTATATATGCGTATTGTGGATGTATTTATATACGTACATTCATATTAAATATCTGTGTGTTATACACGCGTTGTTTGTAGTATGGAGGAGAGTCGGGGGTTTGTGTCAGACCAAAACACGAAACAGAAACTGGAATAAATTGGATAGCACACTACGTCAAATGAAATCATATATTATTATATTCACACGGGTTCTTGAATGGCCGAGATTGGATGCGCGAAGACGGTGTCCGAAAAAATGATAGTACATCACTGTGCGTAATTAAATATTATTAAAATGCGTGCCGCGTTTTTCGCGGTATTTTTTTTCGGTCTACCCTATCCCGTCTTCAGTTTTCTTCCAAATGCTCACTATCTGTCGCTAATGAATTTTTCAGTTGAACAATAGGCGGCCCGTTCAAACTCGGCTGGGTGCCAAAATGACTATTACAGTGTAACGTCTGTAAATAATTAATGTGTGTGCATGCAGTTTGTTGTGCCGTACACACGCAATTCGTCCTGTCAAGAAAAAAAACTATTCATTTCCTAATCCAAACCGCGAAAGCAATTTCAATTAATCATTGCTTGCAATTTAATTAGTTGATAATACCACGTATTTGCCTATTGTACAATATTAAGTCTATAGTTGTATTCACTTGAGATTGAAACTAGGATCTCTAAGTAAACTCTATAGTACCTCCTATTTCATAAAGTTAAATTACACCCACATTTAAGTCACCAGAATAATAAAACGTATTGTTGCATAAAAATCCTTAGGGTGTTCAAAATGTTTTAAAGGTTTTTGGAGTCATTATAGTTATCAAATTCAATTCCTAAGTGCAATGTTTAGTTCATAAAACATGTACAATCCCTTGGCGTGCCCTTTAACAAATTAAGTTGATTTTAATCGGATTAAATCATGTCAACGTGAAAAACTTTTTTTTATTGTATTAAAATAAATTACATTCTTTGTATTTTCAAAGGAAGTACATTTTACAAATAATCATCTTTGATTTATTGAAAGTTATTCTCTTAAAAATGAAAGGAACCATATAATGTAATCTGGGAGAATTCTCTGCAGTATTATTGTATAGCATGGAATTAATGACACAATAATCACGGGACGTCAGTCACCAGACAATTATCTAGTTTGGTGTTAAATGATTTTTTCACTTCTATACATACTTCAGTATAATGGTCTCGATATAAATGTAGTAGACTCTTTTAAGTTTTTATAATAGAAATTTTGAAAGATTCATTTCAGTCATCCAGGTAGGTCACGCGTGGTTCATCATCATAATAAATTCGTGTTTGTATTGATAAAATCAGTTTTTGCAAATAAACTGTCCTTTTGATGTGAATTAACTAGGGAAAAAATATTTGGACTGAGTATAACATGTGCCATCGTTATAATAATATCGTAATAATATCTTCCACTAGAACAGCGGGACTACTCTGGAACCGGTTGGCTTCCTGCTGTAAATATATATACTATATATCGTGGTCCGTCGTCATTGTTTTCACCATCGCGGACGATTTTACGCAGAATTACTGGATCTTGATAACTCGACGTATCTCTGCGGGGCCCCTGCAGGGCTAGAACACTCCTTCTACGCGGTGTAGTATAGAGAAAAAAATCCATCGAAACGACGCAGCGGCCTAACGAACAGCTTCGTAGCAGTATAATAATATTATAACGTGTACGGTGGGGCGTGGTTTTTGAAGTTTTTGTTAACCGCTACGAGAATGGGAAAAAAAATTCCTTAATGTCCGCTATGATTACAGCGTTGATGTTTTCGATTAAAAGCGACCCGATCGTACGAAAGAAGGAAGAAACGCGCGCGTGCGTGTGTGTGTATGTGTGTGCTCGCTGCAGAACTACGATCCACGCGCATGTGTTGAGAAAAAAGAGGAGGCGGAATAAAAACGCTGGTCAGCAAAATTAACAATCGAACATTCGAGTAGGTATCACAGAAATTAGTATACAGGTATATACATTAAATTTGTCCGGGTTATTATAATAACTTATGTGTTCGACGAAAATCGTTAAAAATTAGTTCGTATTCATTAGAGACGCATTATATTATATTATAATTTATAATAGTTGACCATGTATAATATATATTTTAAACTATTATTAAATTCAAGTTACTGTAATTACTAAATTGACTTTTTAAACTATTCAATAACTGTTATGCGTATATTATAACAAAAGAAACTCTTATTTGAATAATAATTTATAATCCAGACTTTTGGCGCCCAATATCTATAATAATTTAAATATAACACAATAGTCAATAAAAACCCCGAATATAGTTACACCTATACATTAGTAATATTCAATTCCGCAGTGGAATAAAATATATTTCTTTAATATTACATATTTTCAGTGTGACCTTATTGTTGCTAAACCACTGGTGGTCATTGTCAAAATCGTTTTTATTTATGATTTTTTAAAATTAAACATAATTCTTCTCGTTGTTTGTACAGCTGAATCGCTATATTTCGTTTAAACGGTGAGGGTCATTGCCAATGACATTTCACTTTGGTTCACCAGCCACATAAAATTTAAAATATACTATAGTGATTCAAAAAAATCTTTACAATAAATCGTCTGACAAACCCTGTATACGTATTGATGTGTGTACACGCCCCCGAACAAAGTCTCAAAGATTTTGTCGAATACCCTCCTAAATGGCACCCAAACCGGTTCGTGTCTCGGGGGTGGCTTAGGAATTCATCTCCTCGAGGGGTGTTGCGGCAGCTGCTACTCTGGCTATTATATGTATACATTATATATACATATACAGAACACACATACACGCATACACAATCCTAACCTTTTTCATCCTCTGTTGTATTCGGCTTCTTTTTATCCTATTCTCAATGGCCAAAATGTGTTATTTCGTGCACGCAGCTGCATCGATCTGAAGATTTTTAGACGGTTTTTTTTTGTTCGATTTCAAAACACAAAACCCTCCCCCATACAAAAATCGTCCGATTGTATCTAACAGCGACGAATGGGTCGGTGAACAGATAATGTTGAACACAATGTTAATGTAAAAATATGAAATATATCCATAAACCGTTTACTATTATTGAAATAATAGCTTTTGATACTATTATTACGTTAATTTTATGAGAATGTTATTATATAACTTATGAACAAAAGAATTACGTAGGTACATCATATAAATATGTGAAATCTCATAAGAATATAATGTGCAAAGAATTTTTTTTAAAAATCAATAAAACGTATAAATATCGAACGAATTCAAAAAAAAAAGAAAATAGATATTTGACTAAACAATGTATACATTTTGTTTTTAAACTTTTTAAATCAATATAAATTTCAGTAAAAACGTTTCTTGCTTATTGTTCGCTAAATTTATTTGTTAGATATACATATATTTATTGGTATCACAAATAATATTAAGAACCAATATAATACATGGCTAAATAGTAAATAGTAGGTACATTTCCTATACAATATAATATACGATGAGTGATGAGTTTTAAACAATTATTTTCTCATGATTCCTAAAAAAAATTAAAAATCAAAGTGTTACACTTTTATTAACTTTAAAATTACATATCATGTTGTACTCACATAATAATAAATTGGGAGTACGTATATTTACGTATAAACTGCAAAATTATAATAGATGATGCGAAAATATGGTTAAATTGTTGACGACACTTAAATCAACACTACACACAACGTGAATAATATTCTATTTTATACTTTTAATCCAAATTTATTTCACTGGAGGATATGACTTGATGTTTATATTATTTTGTACATAGACATAATTGATTAGGTGACTTATATTTTTGTATGAAATTGCGTTTATGACAAATAATACCAAATCAATTTGTACAAAGTTCACAATGTATTGATATGAATGATAATTTAAATCAATACAAAATATCGTTATAATGGTTAGTACTAATCCACCTTAATAAAGACGCTTATCGTGTTAATAGATAGTAGATCATAAATAATGAATGTTGTGTATGAATAATATTTTTTTTTAAATGCGTTGTCAATAAAAACGTTTGTATGAATATTTATTTTCACAATGATTTATCACGGTGTTATCTTAATGTGTAGGGTCAAAGTCTAAACGCGGTCGTCTTTTCAGTGTTTGTATATTTTATTTCTAGAACCAACACACAAGATACAATTTTTGGTCAGCGAGTTTCAAAAACAAATCATTGGAACCATTCTGTTCACCCCCTATGGAGTTTGTTGGGGGAAAGAAATAAAGGACATTTCTTGGAAATGTTCCTTTTATATTACCTACTGAGCCTGCCGATTGTGACGCCAAATAAAAGATAAAACGATGTTCACAATGTACACAAAACACATGCAATAACGTCTTTTTGAATTTATAACTCATATGCACCTGACACCCATTAATTTTATTTAGTAACTGAGTAAGTTTTGTCATTCTAACATGGATGACAAAATATTAAAAATTTTCATTTTTCTTTCTTTAGCTCCACCTGTTTTACGTATTTAATAGTTTATTTGAAAGTATATCTACTATCTAATATATAAAACACCATGTATTTTCATAGTTAAGAATAAATACAACAAAATTTGATTTAATGAATTATATATTAAACAATGACGAGTATATTGATATTATTATTTTGGCTTGCCTATGAGCGTTATATTGTATCTATAATCGTATAATATTATAATGATATATACCTATAATAAGTCAGCTCTCTGTGATAAAATAACAGAAGATATTAACCCCTACTTTACTATAGTACAATAATCATAAAATAATTGGACAATAGTTTATTATTAAGTGTATCTATTAACAACTTAAACAAGAAATTAAATATTGTATATTACGTTGTGTATTTTATCATCGTAGTTGAGTACGTTTTTACGATGATCCAATTTCGACCTATAAATTATACGTTATCAAAATAAAATTAAACTCTAGATAAAGTTTGAAAAGGTATTGCGTTTTATTTAGGAGTTTTAATGGTTTTTCAACGGTTAAACTAACATTTCGGTCCATAATATATGTCGTCAATAAACCTTACGCTATCTGAACATCCAAACATGTTTATCTGCTAGTTTTAGTCGTAAAATGTTCTAAAAGTCCTGAATTTCGATGTTTATAAGACTCGCACAAGTAATCGCATTTGTACACAGCAAAGAAGAAAATCGTGACAATTAAAAAACGTATATAAAATACAACTAAATTGCATAGAATAGGTAAATAACGCGTTGTCCCGTTTTTACGTTTAATATTTATAATTTTGTTATATGCACACAGATATAATAAATATTGTTATTAATAGGTCAGTTTATGGTATAGTAGAAAAAATATCATCAAATATTCTAATGCGATAATCGTGCGCTTTCATCGAACGTTCCGTAAAAGACTATAAATTAATATTCATTATTATTACTTTTTGAACTTTTGTCTCTTTAAAATATTATAATTGTTTCGTGAACTCAAATATATTATACAACAGTAAACAGTAATATTGTAATTGTGTTATCGAAACAGTCGTGCTCATTCGCGTGATACACAGTCGGACGATCCATTATACTATTACTGTGCACGTCGGCTCGTTTTTTCTTTAAATTTTTTATGATTACTCGTCCGTCATTTCGGTTTTGGTAAGTCTTCGTGCAGATACTCACGCACGCAGTATTATATAGAACGACTTGGCGGTGACCGCAACTATAGTTTCGGTTGAAATCGAACGACCACTGCAGAAAAATCGGTCAATCGTATATTATATTATATTATATTATATAGGTAGGCAATATTACCAACTCGACGTGTCCGTGTGGCACTGATCTCTGCCGATGGCGGCTGATTGCGGACACTGCATCATAATATAATATTATGTGCACGTCGTCTGCGCAAACCATATATGTGTACATCTATAAGTCACGTTATTATATATCATATTGCCATGTCATAGCGAGGATATCGCGGATGCCGTCTTAAGAACAATGACTTTCTCGGACTACACGAACAAAATTAATGAAATAAAAAATACACACTGCTCGATCTTAAGTCGAAACCCATCGCGAATAATATCGTATATTGTATACAGTGTGCCGTTCACGTCCGTAATCATATGTATACGATTAATTGTATTTATAGAACTTAAAATGGCCACCTGGTACTCTGCATTGCAGATGTTTCACTCCCTCGTAATGAGCGAAACGAAAAAATAAAATAAAACACAATCCGGGTCACGGTTTTTTCGAGAATTCGTTACACCACTATAGGTATATATAACATGTGTTATTATACACACATTATATAATTACATTTTTGTTGTATTTCTATTTTTTTTAATTGTCCCGCGAAAAATATTACATATATTGTATATATTTTTCGTTCAAGGCAATGCGATTATACTATTTTTTTGAGGGTTTTTAAAATACTCCAAACCGACGCAGCAAACTCAGATTGTTGCGATACAAAATGTATTTATATTTTTATTTAATTCTAAACAGGTCCACATAGTTTTAATCATTAATTTTTAATTTAATTTACCTACCTATTGCAAATTTTGATTTTCCTTTATTTGTCGTATTTAATCATAATCTATTTTCTATTTAAACATTATTTTAAAATACATCTCGTATAATACTTACGCCCGTCGTATTACATTTACACAAAACCATATTTAGGAGATTTAAAGAACCGTAATTATTGTTGCAGAGGTGGATCTTATACCGAAAAACCAGTTAAAATATAAACACCCATTGAAACGAGCATCGCCTTCTCTATAGTTAATGATGCACTATCATTATCTTTGTTGTCATTATTATTATTATTATTATTATACGGTGTGTTACATACACACACTTCTACTATACATCATACGGTCATTACTATGTGTAATGCCCCTAGCGGGCAAAAAGACTATTCTTAAATTCTCGTGGCTTGGAAAAATAAAACAAAACAATATTGGTGATGAAAATAAATTAAACGAAATGTACTTTTATGGCCGATATTTTTCAGTGGTCAACATTTATACTAATTGGTAACCTGATTATAAATTAAATTTTACCCATGATATGTAAAAACTACGTATATTGAAATTATAATATATTATGTCCAAGATACAATAGATACATATTTTTTTACAACGGAGGGGGTGGGACTCCCGACTACTGTAGCATGTTGTTAGCGAGCGGTGCAATAAAATAAAGCAAAAGAGATGTGAGATTATTTTTGGCGTGTACAAATCTCCTCAAGTTTTATAGATCTTATTTAAAACGCGGGCCATTAAACCATATAATATAGCATTATATTAATACTATAGGTATAGTAATGGTGTAAAATCATTTTCTTCGGTATGTGTACGTCGTAATATAACCGGTCGTGTTTTGCTCATGAATTTTTTTTTCATCAAAAGGTATTTCAAAAGGGTTAAACTTAAGGAAACGTGGAAATTTTGTAATTGAATTTGAACACACTTTCCTTTGAATATATTATTATACTGTTATTATTATTATTATTATTATTATACACTGTGTCTATATCGAGACTTAAGGTACCTATATAATATAACTCAACAAATTTCGTAATAAATTTAGTTACACACACACGCGCGTATGCATATTAAACGTTGGTATGCATTTTCAAATATTAATATCTAGATATTGAACGTGATAATATATTATAATGGCGTTGGTAGTGTATATTGTTTTGCTTTTAACAACGGTCCTTTGTAGTTAAGAGGAGGTGGACATATTTTATAAATGTTTTTCCCCTGAAGGAGCATTTCTAGATGTGTCGTGAAAATTATTATTTCCACCGCTCACTTTTGATCGCATTCTTGTATGATCATGATAGTTTTATATTGTTTATATTTCTCTTTAATTCTGTTTAGTCTTCAACGGTACGCGATTTTTTAGATAAATAATACCTATGCAGTATGCACAGTGTGTAATTAGCCTCGGGGATCTGCTATATGGTTTTGTTCCCTACCATTCTAAAATGCTTCAACAATTCTACTGTACCATTCATTGAGATGTCTCCTTTTGTTTTTTGTTCGTATTTCCCTCATAGCAACCTACCTTCCACGAGGGCGAGAAAGACCACATTGTTTGTTAAGCATCTGACCAAAACCGACACAAAGACCAATTAGTCGGAATGATTTTTGGTCTCGCATGCATTTAGTGTGTGGTATTTTTATTTAACTGATTATATAGATATATATTATATACTTGTGTGATTACTAAACAACGTATCAAGGCCATACGAAAACAAAAATATTTGACCACCAATTATATACGTACACATTAATTTGACGGACGCTGATGTTGATTGATGCCAATAATAGTACAGTTCGTCAAACCCGAACGCAAGGTTCCATAAAAATCGATTTCCCCAGCGATTGATTTATTATATTAAAACGAAAACCGCGTACGTACATGTGTCCTAAGCTAAATTTGTTCAATTCAATTGAAGTTGTGAACCACTGTGTTGAAATCCAGTAAAGTCACGTAACAAGTGAAAACGGTTTCTAGTGAATATACAGAGGATTACTTCGGGATTGGTGGAAATTCTACGATGTTTTATATATTATATTCTTCAATACTTGTAAGTTGTAGTGCATATAAGGTTGGTGCAAGCTTATACATACTAAAAGAAATATATTGACAATTTTTTTTCTCAAAAAGTTATGTTTAGTAATACACATTTTTCCATAATATTTTTACGTATACCTATGTTTGTTATAAAATGCGATTTTGTCCAGAAGGAAAAAACACTCAAAATAAAATATGTTGAAATGACTAGATTATATAGTTAAGTCCAAAGCTATAGGGTTTATTTTAAATTCAAGTCTTAAAATTGTTTTTAACTTACCTATTCTTTTATAAAAAAAAAACGAGACCAATTACGTACTATTTTCAATATTTTATTATTATTGTTTTGTTTGCATATTAAGATTAAATAGAGTAGAAAGGTTTTTGTTTTTTGAAAAATATTTTCGTTTAACTGAGGTTAGGGTAATATACTTCTTATTTCCGTAAGCTACATATATTTCTGAGTTTCCTATTTCCGTTTACTTCCTTGTACACGGCGGCCATTGCTTTGGCATAGACACACAATAATAATACTTACAACATTATTATCTTTGCAAAGGAACTTCTCCGGCAGCAACTCATTCTCTCTTTCAACATTGTTATGTATCTACGGACGTATACGGCACAGCCCCTGTCTCTTTATGCGGATCAAATGAATTATTGACCGGATACTACGCGTGTATTCATTCAAACAAAGTTGGGGGAAAATATCATGAATGATGGCACAATTAAAGTCTATCACCTATACTGCCGCCTCTCTTTTGTCATCGTAATGCCAGGTGACTCGGGCGAGAACGGTCGAATAAAAGGAGCAGTTATAAAGTAAAAAATCTAAATAACCTTCTTATAGTTAAAGTGGTTACCCACTACCGGATGTGATCGTGGTTTAATATTACACCCGTGGTTTCTCATTAGACACGTTCTTAATTCGACAACTAAAGACACTTTAGCCACCTATAGTGCAGTATTATATTTATACAATATAATATAATATTATTATAGTAATCTAATTCAAAAATTATTTTTCATAAATAAGTGGCGTAAATGGTGGAAACCATACAACTGTATAAAGTACCTATAAATACAATTAAAATAATAATAATACTTCAATGTATGATTTTTGATTTTATTCTTAACATGCATATTGCATATACAATTCTTATATCAGCATTAACTATTTTGTAGGTGTTTTTGAATACAAATTTTTAATACTTTTAGTTTTTTGAAATTTTAATACTGGATATAGACTACTATTAATTATTAAATTCTTAAAAAAGCTAATATTTTCAGTTTTGTTAGATTGAATTGTATATAATATATATATATATGATATATATTATAATCTATCAATTAAAAAAAACTTGATTGTACTTCAAATACCTTTTTGTAATATATTCATACTTATCTTAATATATTTTAAGTATCATACTGAAAAATTTTAACTCATATAACTCTTACACGAACTTGTTCTGTTATTGAACCCATTATCTTGAAGATTAAATCAAATGCACAATTTATAATTAGTAAGTATTTCCTTATCTTTAAAAGTACTTCATTTAAATTATCTTTTTGATACATAGCTAAAAAAAACAGATTCATTTAAAAATTAAATATTTTAACCAAATACTTTTATTATAAATCACACAATGGATAATTTGATAACACATCGAGATAATAACCCCCGTATAGATAATTTCCACACACAATAGAATTCACCCTCGATTTTCTGAAGAATAGGGTACGCAGAAATAGAAAACTTCCAGAAACTTAGTGTAAGTATACATAAGTAAATGAGTCATCCTAATTACGAATATAACACAACTTAATCCAATTCTCAATCGAGTTTTAAACCAAAGCAACATTAATTTTCGTCGATTTATTTCGATATAGGTATACGTATAAGCGCATAAATTAGTCTGATAAAATGTATACAATATACGCATGTACAATACACTATATTATTTTTGTTTTTCTGTATATAATATGCACTTGTACACTTCTTTTACATTTAGATACCTTCAACTCTATACTGTAATATCTGCATGTGCCAAGTACTTTATTTATTTGTTTGTCTTCTCTCTAGAGGTGATAAAAACTTTTCGCATCTTAGCGTCATTGATTTTATCATATTTTGACAAACCACGCGATTACAAAAAGTTACATAGTTTTCTACTCATAGGGTATAAATTCTAACACCTATATTATAATATGTATGTATATGATGACTCCAAAAACTCGATTTGTAAACTCCAGTGCTCCCCCATTGTTATTATATCACCCCGTGAGGTTACTGAACTCGACTTTTATACCACCTGCCCGACCGACCAATCAAAATTCTACAATCCCTCGCCACTGAGATTGTTAGTTGTACGATTATATGTTGTAGAAAATCACACTCACGTGTTCTTGAATATTCCCATGGGAAATGCAGTTCAAATGAGAACTTCTCAAGGTTATTATTAGTATAATATTTAGAACACTGATTAGTTCAGTGCGATCACATTTTATTATTACTACCTATCCAAAAAGCAACGAGAGACGCGAAACCATGATGTATGATCTGTAATCTATGTAAATTAAAGTCACTAATAATATTTTAATCTATATTGAGGCTGCTATCCTTTTTATTTTTGTTACATATTCTAGTTGGGTTTTTAAGAGTGAAAATACTCATATCATCTGAAATATTAATTAAAAAATGACTGCTTACATATTCAATGTTTTGTACGTTTAGTGAAATTTCAATACAAAAGGGTGTTGTTTATACGATAGTTTATAAACTAATTTATTCACAAACAATGAATTAATTACAACATTTAACCCTCATATGCATGACACTTGTAAGCAACAAATAAAACCGCATTGTTAGCCAAAACCTGAGCTCAAAATTGTTTTACTTACAATGAATATTTTCAACAACCTCGAGTTTCTAATCAAGTTTTTTAAATATTTTATATTACCCACTATACACTATTATACTATCGCTTTCAATATTATTTTCTTTATTATAAACAATCTATTAAAAAGAAAATCTGCATATTTTATGTATTAAAGCGTTTTTATAATATATAAATCATACCACGGTATTAATATCACGAATAAATGATTGTATAATATTCATGTGACATGTTTAAATTAATCGTCCTTTTTTCAATAACTACGTATTGGGAGTTCAAACCTCACTGAAACAATTTCAATAGAGTTCTATTATTTCTTACGCATAACGGAATCTGCAGGGATAATACGTAATTTCGTCTTAATCGTACATACCTATATATATAACAAACAAATAAAAAACCGTTCTTATATTATTGAAGAGTATTTTTTTTCAATTTGTCAACGAATGAAAAGAAAAAAAAACAGAAAGAAAGAGAACCCTATTATACGGCGGTGGTGATGATGATGGAGGAAGTAGTAGTAGTGCCAGTAGTGGTGGTAGTGGTGGTAGTCGTATAGGAAAGAGGGAACCGTCGCCTCTGGATTTGGTTATCGACCCATCAGGCGTAATGGGACGTGCGTTGCGGAAACCGAATGGCATTACTTTAAATTGGACCCTTTCGCTAAAACTCCGGTGAAAGTAGCATTATTCCTGATTGATCGATTCTTATATATTATATTTATGTACACGTGTGTTTGTATACAGATATTAAATTATCATTGTTGTTGGAACCATGTATGGATTTTTTATGTTTCCAGTTTTCTTTTACTACTTAAAGCTTACGGACGCTAAAACGTTAGAATACAAACACATTATCATAACACGTTTTTAATTACTTTAAATACTTACATAGGTACTAATAAATTATTTAAATTATTTAAATAATAGCTTTAGCTGAATAAAATACATAAATAATAAATTATATATTTTTTGAGATTTCTTACCAAATTATTAATTAATAGTTTCTGTTCTTGATTCGAATGTGTGTTATTTAAAAATATTAATTTCCTTTGATATAATGCGATTATAATCCAGCGAAGTCACCCTGAAAAGTAAAAATAACATTCGTGGATTATATAGTTGAGAAATATTTTTAAACCATCAAAAACATATTTGATCTTTATAATGATAGTCTACTTGGAAAGTATTTAGATATTTCAAATAACCTAAACTAATGAGTACAATTTTACTATAATTTGAAGTTGTTGATAGACAAAATTTAAATGAAAAATATTATTATACTATTCATTAAATATATATTTTATATATATTAAAATACGCTGTATAAATTATTGTATTTTAAGAATTTAAACTAAATTATGTGTGATTTAAGGTATGTAATTATTTTATCTAAAATTATAGGTTTGTTAGTTGATAACAATACAACACTAGAGTATCGATTTAAGATTAATGAATTATATTTTATTATTTATATGTACATTATACATAATATGTGTATTAATTTCTGTATTAATAAAAACCATGACATACTTAACACGGTATAAATTCATAATTTAAAAATTTAACCGATTTTTTAAATATTTTTTTCTCCAATAAGTATACTCGCAATAGCCCTAGAAGCTCTTCGTAACCATATTGTATGTATTGTATTATACAATACAAAAAGTTAGCGGCGACCCGATTTCAAAATAGGTACATAATATCGAAAAAGCAATTTCAAGTACGAGACATCGAAACTACTCTATTCATCAGCGTTGTAATCCTTGACGTCGTACCGGAACGCATATAATATAATGTATAGGTACTAATCCCGCGATAGATATGTCACAGCGTAAGACGTGCAGTCATTATATACATATATATATGTGTGTGTGTGTGTGTGTGTGTGTGCTGAAAACGTGTACCTGTCATCGTATGGCTGTATGTGCAGTATTCAATAATTGAATTCCATATCGGACATTGTTGTTACACCGCCGCCGTCACCGCCTAAGTCGAAAGTCATCGCCAGAGTTTACATTGTACGATGTCTCGCATGTATACGATTTCGTTGATATTATTTTTTTTCATAATTTTTTCCCGACAGCGTGTAGTAATTTATTCTTGCGACGACCGCGATGCGTCCGAAACTAGCTGTCCCGTTATCACAGATTTAGTCTGCTATATAGCAGCACATAGCATGAACATAATACTATTAATACTCTAAGGATTTCGGGTGCTAAGGCTAACCAAATTACAAATGGGTTTATTTATACCGGAACCAAGTAGTATGAAACAATAATAGAGTTGAATGCTTTTAGCAATAATAATTAGGACTGTGATTTGAATGCACTATAAAACCTAAGAAAATTCATTTAAAATACGTAAAAATACTGTTTGAAATACAATAAAAAAAAAAAAAAAAAAAAACAAAGAAAAAGTATAAAAAATTTCAAATAGAAGTTTTGAAATTGAATTTGTTATTATATAATTCAAACTAGTTGTAAAGAAAGCTACATTTTACTAGAAGCTCAAAAATATGTATTTTGCTACAAATGCATATTCCATTATTAATAACAATCATTATTATTTATTGATATTATTGGCTGACAGTTGTCGCAAAGCTTTTCAAAGTTCTAACCGATATGTTATTATACTGCTAACTATGCATAAATGCTATAATTACATCGTGGAAGTATTATAATGCGCCTGCCATTATCGACGTGGGTAGGACAAATATGAAATGGTACCTATGATCATTAATTTCGACGACGAACCATTCGAAGTGAAAAAAGCATATTTCGTCTCGTCAGCCGACGCGGTATCGTTCTATTCGGAGGGTGGAGTTTTCGTCATCACGTGTGCGACAAAACATGTATAGGTAGTAAAAGCAAACACGCTGAGGTGATATTATAGGTTTATTTTTTTTTCGCCGTTCGGTCGTGTGCTTTTTTTTGCATCCATCCCTTTCGATTGAAAAACGTGACTTGTTTTATCGCAGTGCGGCGTCACCGGTGTCACGGCCTTTTGCAAAATTGGATCTCTATATATACGATGGGTATGGGGGTGGAGACAGCGAGAGGCAAGAAGAGGATTATAAAAATATACCGGGGAGAAAAGCACATTATGTATTAGCGCTAAATCGAAAATTCGCGGATGGATTTTATGGGCGCGAGTACTATCCAAGCTTTCGACGACCCGGAGGGGTCGTGAAAAAATTCAATAAAACCGAATTTGTCCAATCGATGTCGTCGTCATCGTTGTAGTCTACGTTGTATAAAGAAAAATATTATTAAATTTAATAATGGATACATTTCTCTTATTCTCTTCGTCAAAGCCCTTCGTTATATTTTAGTATTTTTCCCGTGCGAAACATAATAATAAATTGTCAACTACAATTATTTTGCTCAGGATATGGTTTATTTATTATTATTATTCGATGACTTTTTTATGGAAAGTCTTTCGATTGAAAATATTATAATTTGTGATACGTATTATATCCATCCTTACATGTAATTTGAAACCTTTCAACCTTCGAATGTCAAATCCACTTATTATAAACAATTATTATTTTTAATACGATTGAAGTTGTGTATAATATATTAAACAATGATAAATATGATTAATATATTCTTTTAACGAAGTGGTTTTAAGTAGTTTTAACATGAAACATCCACTACTTACAATTGTGGAATTTATGGCATATACGCGTCCACTTACTTTGATAAGACAAAGACCTACATTTTGGTACACACAATACATATAATAGTATATCAGTTAAATGTTTCGCTGAAGACGTTCCTTGAGTGAATGAATTACTAAACGAATTAAACGAATAAAATATTACTATGTTATCGGTTGGCTTTATAACACGTGTATATGATTAAATCTTTTAAGAAAACCTTTGTCATCAGCTAACGTCTGAGTACATTACTGGGCAGATGTTTACATATCTGTATTATGCCCATTTTCGAGCACTCTTTAGGTTCATCTGTACTCGTGTTTCATATGAGGGGGACAATAGAAATGTAAAAGGGTCTAGAAATGTATACTGAGTATACTGGAATAAAAGAAATGGCCCTATTGTAGTTTTGTAAAATGTAATTTTTCAGTATCGATTGACGTAAAATGACACAACCATATATGAAATTGTGTCTTATGCGGACTTGTACGTTTATGAGAATAAATAAAATAAAAAATCGAGAGATAAGTACGTGTTATAAAAATATATTTTTTCCTGGATATCCTATTACACATTCCTAATTATAATAAAAGTTAAAATTGATTATTTAACCATTAGAAATTTATTGAAACAAAAATTGAGTCAAATATTTTCAACCTAATCTCCGAACTCACAAATTTACATTAATATAATTTGACAATGTACTTATTTGAATTCTTTTGTAAAGCGTTATTAGTATATAATATAAAAATTATATTCTCACTATAGTAAAATGTTTGGTGTAATCGTCATTTCAAGCATTCCAAGAGCTATACAAAATACATATAATATACTTTATAATATGATTATATAGATACCTATGATGCATAATGGTACATGGCCGACGGATCTCAATGCTTTATGAGTATATGCGCTTCGTGACTTCTACTGTACCCCAAGGATATTCACTACTCACTAGTATTAATAAATTAATGACCTTTTACAAGTTTGAAAACAATTTTGTTTACTATATTATACATCATATAATATGTTGTTCATAATATTACAAGTCGATATTTTAAGACGTATACATTTTATCCTCTGATATTTTTTTAGCTAATCTGTTGGAGATTATTATTATACTTCTAAAACGTCGAAGTTCGTGAATATTAATGACAATGCACATGAAAAATATGTCTATAATAGATACGTATCTTATTATTTAGATAACTCGATAGAATTTTACGGAAATTCGTAAATGGGTTTAGTGTACCTATTACATCTTGATGTTCGTAATTAAACTATCGTCATTGCTCATTGACATAATCAAAGGCTCCGTAGTTGTATATTATAGTAATGTATTGTGCTATAGGTATAATACGCGAACATTATAACAATAATAATGTTAATTCTCTTGTGTCAATGTACAACCTTCTCGAATATATATATATATACACACAGTATTTCAAGGTGTCTAAAGACACGATCAAGCACAGGTACGCAATATTATATATTATAGCGTTATTATTGGACTCAGTTGCTATGTGCTTCCTGCTCATAGGCTCGCGGACGTTGTATGTAGTATATCTACTGCTGTACGCCTAATGATATTTCTGTGCTCTTATTGTATTATTACCATTATTATTAAAGTTGGTTTCTAAAACAACACGATGACATATTATAATAGTAGTATTCGACGCCCTTGGGCCGTTTCACTATTTTTTATTTACACAGTCATTGATTGAATTGTCTCACATTTTTACAACTCTAGTACAATTCTTCGCTCTTTCAATTTACTCATTATTCTGCAACAACAGGCAAAGTGATTGTGAGCGTAACTACTGCTTACGAAACCCTTTTTTTAGAGTCGTCCGAGTTTTTAGTGTTTTAGATTTTAAAACGAAATGTTGTTTAGGTATTTTTTGTGGACACAAAAAACACAAGACATTTCACTAGCTACGGCACTCACATGCGTTATCATGTACACAGTATACGCACACTTAATATTTACTACGTTTATATATATATATATACACAGTTATAGCGTTGTAGAGTCTAGATCCGTTTGAAATCCTTTTTGCGGGACTATTTGTGCCAGACCGCCATTTCCGAAAACGACTTTTGTCGTTTATCGCGTCAGAACGATCGCAATTCCCCGCACAGCCATGTTCAATTGCAATAGATATATATAATATATATATATTTAGACAGAGAGGCACTAGGAGGCTATGCGGTGATAATGTTTTTTCGGTCGTATTATTACTATTTCCACGGTCACACGTACCTATATATAACACGAATGTACGTGTGCGGTGCGGTACGTGGCCCCAAAGTCGTCTACCCTTACTCTTTCACCCTGTTCGTCTTCCAACCCCCCCAGATAGAGTAGTGTATACACTAATAATTTTGAGTTACGCAATGATGCTTTTTTTTTGCAATCTTAGTCTATTTCTCTCTCTCTCTCAATCCATTTCTGAGACTCCCGTACCTAACACAGGATACTCCGTATAACGCAGTAACGGTGTATACATTTCAATTGTATAATGAGTAATGACATTGTCGTTAATAATCATTTTTATGTATGTATATATTATGATAAAAACGCAGCTATACGACACAACCGATGCGAAGCGACGTGCAAGATGGTTTACTGCGTGGAGGTGTAACTCCGTTACATATTATTTTTAAACAAAACCTAATCCGTTCTGAAGGCGGCACTACTGCCTACTACTGCTGAACCATTATCAACTGATTTCCATACTATAACCGTCTCGATCTAAAATCTAGATCAATGATTTTACTATGGTTGGCTGAGGAAAGAAACGATTGTAAACATTATACCGTTTGTCGTGGATTTGACGTCGCGAAGGTATAGGAATATTGTCAGCGATTTTGAAATAATCTGTTCTCGATACAATTAATAAATTGTATTATTTTTTCGACATTATATGTATAGTATCATCTGATAAAAATAAATGAAGATATTTAAAAAGGCTTATAAATAAACCTCGTTATATTATATGACATAGAATATCATTGAAAAATTTCTCTGTAATACATTATGTATATTATAGACTATATTTAGATTTATATTATTGTATAATTTATGTATTTTAATTAAAACGTATTTTTAATATTATATTAATACATAAATAATAATCTTGGTAGTGTAAAATTTCAGTTTTTTTTTTTTATTGATTTATGATTTTAAATTTAACATAATACCTACTTTATTTACTTTCTTTTCAGTTTCTTTTTATTCGTCTGATAATTTGATGAAATGTGCGTATTTAAATTGAATTAAAACCACCATTTAATACCACGTAATTGTTGTTATTCATAACAAAATTTTGCGCTAATGTAGGTATCTAATATTCCACAACTATAAGTTCTGAGTAAAATGTATTTTGTACTTCCATTATTCATGAACAGTCAATGATTCAGATGTATAAAGTATAAATGTAATAGTTTATACAATCATCTTAGTATATTTATATTAAACTAAAAACAATATTATTATGGTTATAATAGTAACTGTCAAACTCATATTTTGTACAAAACTTTTATACTATATATATGTAATAAAATTGGATTTAAGAAACACCTTTATAAAGAAAACTACATTAAAGTTTTTTAATTTGAAAACTGATTTAAATCGCACGAGAAAAAAAATGCATTGATACGGCTGGAATTCTGAAAAAAATACTTAGATATTGTATATTTGTATATCATTATTATCATCTCCGTGTGAAATTCTGATAAAATGTTTTTCTAATTCTTATTCACTCGACCAGGATATTAGAAAAATAAACGGAATACACCACCTACACGTACGGTATTCTACAAAGATAAGGTTATAATAGGATATGATATTATTATTTATAATAAATTTTGTACTAATGCTACAGAATATATGAACTATAATATTTGAAACATTAGACTTAAAACAGATCTCAACTCGAATTGCTGAATACGTCGCCACTTTGTCCAGCTACAATGATTATTTGTAAAAAAATTCTTTGCTATTATAATCCACATAGCTGATGTATGGTTCATTGAACAAATGTGATGTGTATGGCTTTATGATCAAAACTTCAAAAAAAAAAAAATATGTATATAGTAATAATAACAATGCAAAAAAAACATTAAAATGCAAAAAGTCGTGAAAAAAAAACACGTGGGAATGAATGATTAATATTTTGTCTGTTACCCGCACATTTATGTTGTAATTTTTTTTATCCCAAAACTCATTGTCGAGCAAATATAATACCGAGGGTACCTACACATTGTGCATAAATGATCGATATGACATTTTTTTTTAAGAAAATATTTGACAATAATTGACAAAATTTTAGTTTAGGTACACAAATGTTATTTTTGCACTCATATCATTAAAACAAATTTTAAAAATAGAAACTGCAGACATATTATTCAGTCATAATTAATAATAACTCAATAAGCCAATCCGAATGATCATGATATAAAAATTATATTAATATATAATAATAATAATAATAAACCAACAACACAAACGTAATATTTCATAGTGTACGTAATAATATCCCATTGGGAAAACACAATTGATTGGCGGAGATTGAAATATGATACTTGACAAAAGAAATACTATGCTATATTATACTTCTAGCTGAAAACTGTTGGCAATCAATTATTATTATGTATAATCATCTTCTCAATCGGAACTAATCAAAATGGACGAGACTAATTATTATTATTGTCTTATTCGTTAAAAGAAAAAACAAAATTTAACCAAAAGCACGCGTTAACATTGAAACGAGCTAGTAAATTAAACGCGATAATAACAACGAGAATGTTCCCTCATGTATCCTTCGATTTAGCACACTAATATTTATCAACCAATTCAAACATTTAAACAATTAAAAAACACAAACCTTGACATTAATTAACATAAATTTCTTTTTCTAAAAAACTAATTACAAAATGTTTTCTTTTTCTTTTTTTACTTAGCTATAGTATTTAAAATTAGTCCATAGATATAGTTATATAGTAATACGCTGTTAATGAATAACGACGGGAACGAAATAATCAAATTCTGGCAGTAGTATGTAAATTATTATTATTATAAATAAAATAATTAAAAAGTTGCTACTGTTTAGATACTCACAATAATTATAATCTACTCGATTAAATTGTCTATAAATATTTAAATGATATTATCTAATACAATAATGCGGTTCGTTCGGGCTATAACTATTTCGTTCAGTCAGTTATTGCGCTATGAAAAGTTTAACTGAATTACAATGAGAAACGGAGGGAGCGGCAACAAATTCGACGGTTTTTTCTACCAACAAAGGGTGTGTCGAATGAGTTCCTCGTGAAACCCCCTAGGAATAAGACTCATCCGAACACCCTTTTCCAGTCTGAGCCTAGCACATATACTACACACCCCAAATCTCATACTGAATGCATGACCGGCTTTTAAGAGATGGGTTTATTTTACGACTTTATCAAACCGGAGGAGGACACACATTTTCTCGTTCAAACGCAGGCGCATACTTATTTTTAATCCAGCGTCGAACGCATTACGCAACTGCACGTTTAGGCGATTTTTAATATTATCACTCCGATTCGACGACGATAATATTATTATAAATAACGCACACAACTATAATCCGCGATATTTTATCCGTTCATCTCGGTTGATCGCACTTTGTTTCTCGACGACTTCATTAGTCAGATCCTACATCACAGGTATATAATATTATATATAGAGGGTAGAGATTGTAAACACGATATTATTTTAATGTGATTTCATTTTTGAACGAAAGTATATTTCACTCGGCGTTCGACTACACGTGGTAATGGAAATTAATTATATAAAACACCTCTGGGTAAAAAATCATTAAGAGAAATTGTTATCGATCTGTTCTGCTTCACAAGTTCAATCGGTTTACACATAATATATATCTTTAATATTACTATTATAGGTAGGTCAATTTTCTTCTTAATCAAACGATGATTTCTTTGTATAGTATGTATATATTTATATACACTAATAATAATATTATCATTATTTTTAATTTATGGCTAAAAAACGAGAGTAATAATTATACCAAAACAAAACTGCGCTATTCATCCACTCATCATTATTGGCGGTGTCGCGTTATCGAACCCGTCATTGATACGCGTTACGGAACCACCGAAAGGCAATAATTTTAAAACCGGACGCCGCCGCTAGCCGTGTTCGTGAATCTCGGGCTGGTCACCTTGAACGTAGGTCAGATACACAACATCACTCGACCATGCGCGTACGTGCCGGACCTTCATCTCACATAATATCTGATCATCTCGAACACTACATAATATGTATTTATATGCGCGACTACGCGAGATAGGTGCACTATACTTTGGAGTATATATAATATATATTATATATATACATATATATGATATACGAGGCATTCGTATATTATTTTCCAGCAGGATGCAATCCGTGTCCTTTGAAGAAAATAATAATGGTAATAATAATAATAATAATAATAATAATATTGTAATAGGCAGGTAGATATGTATGATTACTACCTACATCACGTGCTGCAATCGTATAAATTATAATTCAAACGCAAAAACCGTGTGCGTATATCTTATCTGTAGTGATGCGACGGTACAAAAATATACAAAGCCGAGAAATGTTTACCGCGTCACTTTTGTGGTTGTTTAAAACCGAGGCAAAACGTCGTCGTCGGCGAAAAAAAAAATTAAACCATTCAGTTGTGTATTTTAATTACACCCTATACGCGCCTGCCCTCCGCGCGACATAAGCAACACCGAAAGTACCTATCTGCACTTGGGTAATATGATAATGCGATTGGATGTAACGTTTTATGCTAATAAACGTTCGTCGTGCGTTTGATACGGTTTCCATTCGTGAACTAAATGATCCCAATAACCGTAACATAATCGCACGGGGTAAAATATGTATTAAAAAAAGAAAATATACTCATTTACATTTTGTTGTTACTGTACACACTTATATATATAATATATATATATATAATATATATTATATGTATACGATATAGTACGTGAATACTGAATACGGTTCTTCCGGTGTAAATACTTAGGTGTATAGTATATGTATACATAGGTGTACCTGTTGTTTTTCAACAGCTACTATACGCGGCGCGGCTCTCGGTGATATTGTTTTCAGTTAATGTACTTTGGGTTAATGCCTTAGACTACAATCGTTGAATACATATATATATGATGTATAAAAAAATATGATACTTACAAGCGCATTGAATAATTTATAAACGTATACTAATAATGTATATTATTGTCCGTACATGTATGTATATTATATATAATACCGTAAAAACAATCATCGTTATAACGATGTTGTTATTATTATTTAATTAAACGGGAAGTTGATGTATAATATCATAATAATATATTGTCCCCTCACTGCAGGATTGTCCGGACATTAATATCGGCCTGTATCTTGAACAAAAACATTAGCTAATCTCGTAATATATTTTGTGTAATAATGTATTGCACGTAATATTGTACCAACGATAAATAATATAGATAAACTATAAAATACATCTTGTGTTATCGTTTTTCTCACCGTTAAAAACGTATAATAAATAATTAATATTTATTGTTCGTAAAAATAGCTACTCTCAAGAGTCAAGTTGTAACGCATACAATTAAATATTTTTTAAGTGATGAATGTGAACTATTATATTATTTATTAACCTCTTGACTTTATCTGTCATTGGGTAAAGGTACTTCGTTGAACTGTATATGTTTAAGAATATCACGGTTCGTGACCATTGATCAGCTATTCAATTGTCAATTTTCTATATGGCGTCGAAAAAAATTTAACCCATTATTATTATTATCATCATCATTATAACTTTTTGTCTGCGCACTAATATTATTTACTAATAGTTTTATATTTTCCAACAGGTCGTTACACTATTGCAGCGAAGAAGACACACCCAAATCGTGCTGTGGTCTGTTGACGTTACCAGACGCCACCAGTACGGTATCCATCAGGTGGTTCATTGGTATCGTGTTCATAGCTGGAATTTGTTCGGCACTCGTGGGCACAGTCTTGGGTGCTACCAGGGCTTCTGGTAGAGAACACCTCACGGTCGCCTTACTTATGATAGGTAAGTTGATAAAATATCACTTAAAATAATGTTATCTCTATTAAGTAAGAATATGTTATTATTTAAAACGGTCATTTAAGAAGACATCTTATATCACTTTTTAAACGGCGAGTTTACTTTTTACTAACATTTTACCAATACATCAGCATTAAATTTAAATATTCGTATTCATATTTGAAATACAAATACATGAACATTTTTATTGCAAAACTAAAATATTGAAAAAACAACCATTAATAATACTACCAAATTTATCAATTTAGTCTTGTTGGGATTTTGTAACTTAATGAATAAAATATAAATATAAAACATAATGTGATTAGGTGTAGCTACATAAAATATGCGTATGATGTATGCGCATTAAACTATTGTTTTATTTTTCAACAAATGTTAGGTGGGCATATACACGTGTATTAAATATGTATTTTATGTAAATGTAAATGTATTTTATCTTCCATATCTTGGATAACTATTATATAGTATATTCATTTAAGCGACGAAGCATTCATGTTTTCAGTTTTTGTGACGTCTAATAGTATTAGATACATATCAGCACATTTACAATGGTATAATATTGCATAATTGTGTCTATATCTATAAGTCGATCAAGCACACTATGACAAAATGTATATATCCATATTTATTTTAAAAATGGGCTTATACCATTATTTGATCTTCGAACCAGATAAATATTTTTTTACAATCTCAATGATTTCAGTATTTAATAAAAAAAAATACAATACCTACGTCAAGAGATATGATTCAATGTGAAACACGATAGTGTATAATACTATATATATATTACCATTAATCGTGTATAATCGAATATTATACAAATCTATTCATATTATTCGAAATATCTTTATTTCCAATGAGTTTTTTTTCGTCCTTCCATTCAAATATGCTTTTTATTCAATCTTACAGTTGTTTTTCTGTGCTAGACGACGGTGTAAAATAACCCACGCAAACACTTCTCTATATTGTTAAGCCCTTATGTGGTTTTTAGCTTTTTCATATTGTTTTGGATAACTTCTCACAAATCATAAAATACAATAATTCTATTAATTTTACCCTCAGTCATTCTATCATAATTCATAAGTCATGATATATTTTTTATGATTCATAACCAATATGCGACAGTTACGAATGCATTGTGAATTTTATTTTGCGTACTCAATAGTTAGTCAAGGTGTATTGATAACTACAAATAGGTAACCAGATCTATTTTAATGTATACTGTATATATACATATATGTGTGTGTTGCAGCATTAATAGCACTGCTCAATTGCCTCAAGTTTGTATATACTACGTAAAACTAATATTGGTACCCTCCTGCTGGTTTTTTGTCATATTCTACGTGTAGTATCCTATTAATGTTATTATTTATCATATATATTTTGTTCAAATGACATTAAAAGTTCGTGTATACAGTGTGCTGAGGACATTTCGTATTAATCAGTATAAATATGTTTGTCGTGACAATCTCCTTATGGCTCGGTATACGATTTATCCTCGGTCTTCGGTCGTGCATTTGACTGTCCTATTAATGGCGTATCACAATCAGCGTACACTCACAGGATTGCCTATGTGAGCAAAATGTTTCCGCCATTAATCGGATTACTCACAATCGGCAGGAGGATCCAATAACCATTCGATGGATTATATATTAAACCACAGATTTCCGATTTACTTAGAGAGATCAAAAGGGTGAACGAACAAACGCATCATTGAAGGTCGAATTTACAATAAAATTGTATTATGCTAAATAATTTGTCAGTTAAAAGCGCTTTAGGTTATGTTATTTTTTATTTTTATTTTTTTATTTTCGAAATAAAACAGCACATTTACATATGGATGTAGTCATTTTATTAGTTTTTTTTTTTTAATAAGAATAAAATAAGGTTTAATAGCATAGATATAGTAAATCACTAGTTTTTTAAACACATCATTAAAAACCTATGCACAGCATTTTCATTTATTAACTATTTTATATTATATGTATTATTATTTATTTGACGATTTATTTTAAAAAAAGTTACTGTAACTTTCGATGTTCATAAATTTTTACAAGCAGTATTATGATGAAAGATTTATTTAGGTATAATATATTGCATAAGTGTTATATTATTACATAAAAATACATTTTGACATTTTAACTTCTGTCTTCTGTTGTAATGTGTAGGTAATTTTCACAAGTGTTAACTCAGTAATTTTTCTTATTTATTTAACTTGTTTTTATTAATATAAATATTTTATATTTATAAAATATACTGCCCCACTAACACAGTTGTTTTGAAGCTATAATGCAAAATTTACTTATTATTTAAGCTCATTCAGTTCTTCAATATATATTGTATATTATATTGAACAGAAATAAAATTTTAAAAATATCGAGGTATTTCATTATAGTTAAAATAATATCTATTGTAAAGGGTGAACAATATTTTATGTTATCTCTTTTTTCCATTTTAACGAAATATTGTGTTTCGTAACTTGCTTATTTTATCGAATCATAACAGGTGTTTGTTTGTCATTTAAATTATTTATTTATACAAATTATCTTTATCTTAGATGCATTAGGACCGAACAAAAGCGTATCGAACGTGAAATTTCAATGTTGTAGAGCGCGAGTTTTTTTAACAACAGAAATCGTTTATTTATACGCGATGAATAAATGGGTGGAATAAAATGCTCAAACATTTTTAGAATTTAAATGAAGACTTTGTTTCCGGCACGTGGCGTAGGTAACAATATAATAACACGCTGAACGATATAATATGCTTGTTCGGTGGCCGTCGGTAGAAAAATATTATAATATTTATGCGCAATTCGACGGAATGAAAACATAAACACGATCGGTGATCGCGGTCAACAGTTTCTGCAATCCGACACTATATATTATACTAATAATACGTGAGTATATCTCCTATCTATATATATATATATTTGTATAGTGCAATATATGCGTGGTATCGTCTTGCGCGGGATTGGTGTTTCAATACATAAATTATTCGCTGTACGATTTCTTGTGCGTAGTAAAAATTGAAATATAAAAAATCATATTACCTGCTATGATTGTAGTACACGAATATGATATACGTGAAAATATTGTAGCCGGGGAGAGCGAACAAAATCGGTCGATCGTCATCATTGCCTTGTACCATATTTCGGACGACCCACCGTCGTCGGATTCGCGCGAAAGCATATTTTATTATTATAATATCTATCGTCTTCACTCGTAAATCCAGTTCACGGCTATATTATTTATAATACACAGAACGTATACCTTTACATGTATAGACGATCATATTATATGATTAACGGTTACGCGATTCGCACGTGTGTTCGCGTCCATTATAATTCGTATAATAATTTAATAATACACCGTATTGTAACGATTTATCGTAAATGGTGCTCTACTAAAAAAATTACGCAAAAAATATATGATATTAGATACGATACGCTGTGTGATGAGTAAAGGTAATAGGTACAATTAAATCTTAGCTCATGATAGACCGAGAAACGATCCAGCTATAATATCGCTATATCAGTTGTTCGGAAGCACGCTACCCAGTTAGCGGTTACCTATCTGCCGATTTCCAGTAGTTGTTGACATAGTCGCAAGGGCGTCTTGGGCACACCTAGAGCATCGACTAGGACTTTGATTCTGTTCGTACATATCGTATTTTACATGCATGTCCCACACTTTTGTTACACAAATTACGTTACCTATATTATCGTTATTATTATGGGCTCGTTGTGTTTGTATATTTTTAATATAATGTGTGTGTATGTGTGTATCCCATGCATGAAGAGAATCGAGCACGTGACCGCACAGACAGGAATTACGGGAGATTTACTTTCTCGGGACACACATGGCTTGTTCCCTTCCCAACACCTCTCACCCAAGTAAGTTTAGTAGTCGTTCTACACGGCAGCAGCGATGCTATTTTGTATACCAAACTTGTTCACCCCCATATTCTTTAAAAAATATTTATTCAAATTTTGATTTTTTGAATTTTTAAATTATACTTTGAGAACATATTTTCAAATTCTTAAGATGTTTTATACTATTTAAAATACATCGGCATGTGGTAATACAAAATTCTATTTTTCAATAAAAAACTATTTTTATAATAATTGCTTGCTACATTTTTTAAATATTAATTTAATAATTTTTTTTTATTTTTTAAATTATTTTAAAAACATGTTATACCTAAATTGTATATTAATATACCTTAGTCCTAAATCAAAATTCGTATGAGTTTCTCGATCATTAAAATGTATTTTACAATTATTGTCTATTGGACTTAAATGGACTATTGGATCAGTTTGGAGTAGTTTGGACCATTTTACAAATTATAAATGTTGATATATTAATTACTATAATTCTTAAATCACCTTAGCTCCAATATTTTCAAAACCCATTATTGTGGATCTATTACCTATAATAGATTTAATGAATATATCCACTAAATAATCTTACGATTAGGGGAGTTCTTGTTTGAAAAATAAAGGTTTATAAATCCACATGTATTTAGAACACGAAAAATCCTTAAAATTTTAAAGTATAGTTTTCAAGTAGGTATATCAAAAAAACTGCAATATTGAAGAAAAACGAGGTAAACACGCTTGACGAATCACCCTGTATTTAGAAATTATTGGGTTTTCTACTATTCGATTTTTGTGCACAGGTTTTTCTTGCGCATTTTTTGGTCATTTTCTCGCAGTGTCTCGTCCAATTTCGTCGTCGCCGCTGTTGCCGTATTCGTCGCGCATTTATTTAACGACGTCCGCCATAATATAATTTTGAAAAACTGGGTTAAGGCGCACGTCTAGTTTTGACAACTATAACGTTTATTGTTATTAAATATTAGACTGTACCTATTCATCGCATATAATACAACTGCGAATCGGACAGACGCGCGTATACAAATTGCACTTGGGTGATGTTATACACATTATGTACAGATAGACCAACCGTGTTTTCCCGCGTACTTCCGACACGTGAAAACACAGTGGCGGGGAACCCTCCGTATATTATAATATGTATATACTGCGAACGTTTCTGTAACTTACGAATAACGATCGCACGTCTACCTACATACATATAGTATAGTCAACAGGACTCGTGGTCTCGTGTATACATTATTATATAGGCCCATCTCAGCCGTCAGTGTGTGTATAAAATATTATACATAGCCATATATAGGTACGTTTTGTCTGCCGCAAACGATATAGAATTCAATTTTTGGACATTTTAGGCACCGTGCCTAACTGTTCTACCTGTGAAATAAAACATTAAATACATGAGTTCTGATTTTATGAATCGTATTTAATGACCGTTTAGAAATCATTCTCCCGTATATTATGATATCGTTTCAGTATTATTTACGAGTACGTATTACGCCCATTGACGTCGATAAATTAGATAGGTATCCGCCTCACAAAGCGTTTCGAATCTTATTTTTTGCGTTCGGCTTTATATGACGTATAGTAATATTGACAGTTTTAACGAAAAATATGTACCTACGCGAAGATAATGTTCTCGTTCCTACGATGGTTGTTATCATTATTTTTATTTTCCCAATGTATTTTACAATAAATATATCTAAATACTAAGTACCTACTTGTAATTTGTGTATTATTGCGGCTAATAGACTCAATAATATAGAATGAGAAAACAAATTATTAAATATTTTAACAGACTAATGAGAAACTAACTAACTATAAAAAAAATAATGATATTTTCTATTATTTTTTTATTATTATACTTCTAAATACAAAAAATATATAATATATTATTATTATGAATTTAAAATAATTATACGTACAAAAATATAATAGTTTAATAAATAATTCATTCCAAATAGTACACATAATACAAGTTTAATATTTTTCTTTAATAATAAAAAAAACAAACGTTATACAATAAATAAACATTACCGTTATGTTTGATGCATTGTTGCATACGCTACTGTTGCTATCTTGGACTCCAAAATATGAATTGAAATAAAAACAGTTGAATTATTTATTTTATCGTGTTTATTGTTTGGGTGCTTCGACGAATTTGTAATCAGCTTAAGTAAAAGTATAACATTGTTATTATTATATGTTTTGTATTTTAAAATCATACGCCTTACGCATGAACTGTTTTAAGTATTATGTTTTATTATTGTAAAAGTAATATGATCCCGTATAAAAAAAAAACCACAACATGCAACATGTAGAAGCCAATTTTTTACTATTAACTAACCATTTTTCCCTCAGATAAATTCTTCATATTATAGCAGTTGTTTTTTTATTACCTACTTATAATTTATTAGGTATACTAGTTGATAATTTCATTATTAAAACCAACTACAAATTGTTGCGGTACCTATACGCTATGCTAATAGCTATTAAGTGGTTCTCTACATGGTATACCTATTATGATAGGTACACGATTAAAATATAATGATCAATGTATCGTTATAAATAATAGAATTTCTTGTTTACCTTTGTTTTATATAGTTTGATAAAATAAATAGGAATTGATTTTTATAAATGTAAGTATATGCTAATCTCGATATGACGTATGATAATAATTACTATAAAACTATTAATTTTGATCTACGGTTTAAATTAAATCATAAATAACAAAATATAGTAAATATATATAATATAAATACATGAAATACAAATTTACGTAAATTGTAGCTATCCTTGTGTTCTTTCAATAATATTATACTATCGCTTTTCGTAATCCATCCACTATACATATAATTAATTATGGATTATAATCGTAATTAGTAATTATTATTGAGTCACAGGTTATTAAAATATGATAGTAATAATCGCATTTGCTATTAGTATTTCATTCATCCCTTCTAACTCATTAGATACCAACGTAATATAGTTATATATTTTTTAAGTATTTATTTTTTATATTAATTTAAATTTTAAACTGTTTTTCATGTTTATATACCTAAGTTTGTAATTTTATAAAATTTAATAGAGATGCTATTTGGGAAAAGAGTTGAAAAAAAGAGACCGGGTTGTGAAATTCTATAATGATCTTATTTATAATATTGTTAACATTTTTATATGTTCACGAAGAAGATAATTTGTTTGGTAGTCTTTGCTTCAGCCTTCGGGTAATTTTTATTGCATCGTCTTTTTGATGAATAGAACTGTTTTACGGTATATTATGAGACTATGATTTAAAATCATTACTTTCGCAGTGCTCAGATATTTGCCATTTAAACACATTTTAAATTTGAAGAATTACAAAAAAAACTTATGTTACATGTAGCAATCAAGTAACCATTTATACTCATAAATAGTAGGTTAGTCTATCTGATTATATATATACATATTATAATAGTTGCAACGTTTTGAAATGCTTGAAATCCCCGTACTACATTATCGAATAGAAAAATGAAAAATGACAATAAATTATAGTTGGGTATTTTTTTTTTTTTGTAATATTATCACATATAATAAAGCGATGCTTTTATACAGGGCTTCTTTTTGTTTTAGGATTTACGACTATATTTTACGGTGCCACTAAATTATTTTTGTGACGATTTTTTTTATTTAAAAAATACACAGATATTTAAATTCGTAAGCTATATAATTTCAAAGTATTTTACGTTATTTTAATTAAATATACTTCACAATATTTTATGTTTATCATCAGAATCACAAAATAATAATACCTATAAAATCTGCTGTAGATTATTGAATCGATACTTCTATTCACTTCGATGAAAACTTCGTTATCTACATATATTTTCATTAGTTTAAAAATTGTTCTCATCTCCTCCTTATTATGCGAAGAATATTATTACCAAAACGATAGACCAAAAAAGCTTTTTCGACTCATTAACTGTGTTCGAGCCAAAGACACGGGACTTCAAATAAATAACACAAATGCTGACACTGTTTCGTATATTTTAATGACTAAGAAGATTAACATAAAATGTTATACGCGTAACTACTGTTGTTTAGACTGTGTAAAACAACGCACGCGTACAACCGGTAATAACAATAATAATAATTATTAATATTATCAAAGAGAATAACCTCAGAATTATTCGTAGCACGCCCAATGTTCTATCCGTCTATAATACCTACCGTATATTTGAACAGCTAATGAAATGACTAAACCATTGAGTGAACCGGAAGTATATAAACGATAAATCATTCATGGCTTAATAAATATCATCGTATTATTATTGGAAATATACATCGCAAAGAGATTTGCGTTTTTTTCACAATTGAAAATGTATAACATGTTTACAATACATATAAATGTTATAGTAATCAATTAACCTATTTACATATTTCTTTTTTTCTTATTTGCGAACGCTATTTATTTTATTATTCTGCACGTCGCGTTTGTATAGTTATATGAGACATTTTTTCTGGTTTGATCGCCATCTTTATTTTATTATTATTATTATTATTATTAATTATTTGATTAGTTTGTGAAAACCATCAGATTATATTATATTTTACATCAATAACATCAGTAATTTTCTTTTTATAGCTTTCCAAACGTGCGATAATACATTTGATTTATTAATAATGGTTGAGACCCGGGTTAAAAGTCCTTTCAATAATTTAATCTTTATACATGCCCCCACGTTCAACGTATAAGTAGGCACGCATGCCTTTGACACTCACATTAAACGACAATGAGAAACTAATTAAAACCTTTACCGCATGATATTGCAATACATTACTTTGAATAGACACGCCATATATAGACTGTTGAGATAGGGGGAAAATATTGAACTTTTCTTAAATTATAAGTTTAAGTGTTTAAAAAAAAAATGAATCTTGAAATGTGTTTTAATCATTTATAGGCTTAGGCAGATGAGTAAAATTCTTTATTACTGTAATTTAAATTCGGTCATTAAATTGTTACACCCTCGAACAATATAAAATATAAATTCCAATTCGTATTTTCTCTCTGAATTTCTGAAACAACTTAAATTTATACGCTCATTACTCTTGGAAATCGTTAGTGTTGTATAATATCTGGTCCAATGTTTCAAGTATAAATTAAAGTTATAAAACATTAGGTATTATTATCTTAATTTATTGTAGTAAATTATAATTATGTAATTAATTTTTTTCTCTCATCTCGGTGCTATAATTATTGTAATCACGTGTGTAAGAGAGTTGGTATCATCTGCAGTGCTTTCATGTAACATATAAATTAAATATATAGGTTAAATCCTACAACTTTGAACTTTTGGTTTTTCGGATAATATTATAAACTAACTTGAAATAATTTATAACGGTTTTCATCGAAGCAATTAATCAATTTTTTCAATAGGTAACAATAATACGTTCGAGAAAATGAACGCCAATTAAACATTTGTTATACTATTTTCTCTCATTGTTGTGTTAGACTTCACTTTTTTCTAAAATTATTAATTTATATATTCCATTAACAATATCTCTTTTAGAACGAATACATTTTTTACCACATAAAACCATAATTTTTAGTTGAAAAAACATTATTATCCGTATTACGTATTGAATGCAAAAACTTTAAACAAGAAAAATTAAATCAGTCATTTCATTTTTTTTTTCAAATATTATAAGTAGATTATAAAAACTGTTTTAAAAGCTATAACTAAAGATGTATGAATTAAGAGAAATATCATCAAAAAGAGTTCTATCGCAGTAGAATTGAGAGTATATATTAAGTATTATAAGATAAAACACTTTTATTACGTATTAAATAAATGTCTTTTATTTCAACTGATTTTTCTTATATCAGTCACAAGTTTTATAACACTTCATCAATTATTATTAAAATTATATCACGATCTTTATTTGTTATTTTAATTTTTAATTTTTGACTTCTCAAAAGTAATACCAACTAGATTCAATTTACTATCAAAAATCTCATCCAAAATTTAAAACCAAGACTTTTTCTACAATAGGTTAGTATTGTAGAACTATACTGACTATACTGTACACATACAAGAAAAAAAATATTATTTTCGTAAAATCAATTCATTTATCGTTCCGCTTAAAATCTAATTAAGTGGAAGTACACGTTTATTTCATCTCTAATCGTACAATTCTACAACAATAATATTCTGAGGTAAACATGAGAAAATATGTAAATAAGGATATTATATAATATTATATATGTGCAATTTTGTTTTCAATTAGAATATAAACTATATAGAAACAAAAACCAGTTGATCTCTGCGTGCATAATCATTAATGACGTTGTCTCAATGAAAAAGATTTTACCGATGATAACAGTAAATTAATTTGTATTTAACAATATACTAATGCTATATTATATTATGATCATCTAAGAGTCAAATGTCAATTAGGTCAGAACTATGTACCAGATTAGAATCAAGAAAGGTCATGTGTGCAGAGTTTCAAAATAAATTACTTTGCATCACGATTAGGATGGTTTCGTAAAGTCGCTAAATAAATGTCACTGTCAGGCGACAATTAGTTATACAGAATTATAATACAGTGTCAGCCGAATGCTGTGCCTCCCGTCCACTCGCCCGGTCCATGTATAATATTATTATACGTGTAAGATTTCAAAACGACGACGCCATTCAAAGCGATCTTCCAGATATGGCGTGGATATTGTTGACAAAACAAAACCGGGTCAAGTTGTAAAATCACACGCGGATAACAGTTGAGGTCGCACACGCACATTAGTGTGTTCTCCAAACTTAAATTCAAGCGTCAAGCGCAATGAAACGTCTTACATTCTGTAATTTTTGCGATTGACGTTGGGCTTATGATATGGGCAATCACCTCTCCTCTTACCACCTCAATACGTTTTAACTGTTTAAAAAATGTATTAGGTTTCTATGATTAATTTCTTTGTGAAAGTTAATTTTTCTAAATGTATATTTTATTATATGTTGAAAAATCTACTATGTTTGTTTCTTTACTAAAAAAAAATCATTTTTATTTGTTTTAAATTCGATATCATCAAATATGTATCGTGCGATTCCAAAAAATTTGACTGATAATTTTGATAAGATAGAATTTATTTAAATTTGTTTTAATTAATTTTACATTTTGAGAAGTTAAAGTTTTAATATTATAGCATTAGTAACCTAACTGCACACGAGTTACGAACAAATGCACACTGGGCACTATTTACCTACATTATATTATTGAACGTATGTCTATATCATGCTCAATCGCAAATTAAAATTATGTTCAAATCGTTTTGCCGAATGGAAATGAACTGAATATTCTGGAACGCAATATACGCGTAATATAATATGTCTGTGACCTATTTTGTGGACGGAATTTACCGACTTGCGTTGTGTATCTCCAATCTCATTTAAGACGGTTTATCGTTTTAAAAACTATACGAGCATTTCGTTATCGTTGATTATTTATAGGGCGACGATGCATGCAGCTTATCATACTATTATATATTTTGTTTCCTCTCACACCTTCTCCTAGTGTTTGTAAATTGATCCGCACCCCACTTTTGAATGGTTAGTATTCGATGTCGGTGGTAAGATTGGGGGGGGGGCTTTTCGTCTTAGCGAATGCAAGTCGGTTGCACGTTCTCGCGGTCGACCTTGCACGAACGCCGCGCCGCTAGGCAGCCACAGCAAAATGATATCATATGATTATTATTATGAATACATCAACTCGTGCGTAGGACCTATCATTACGGGTCGTTTCATAGACGAAAAACAACTTTTGAAAAATATAATATGTATAAAACAACGAAGCACGCGGGCTACGCCAAAACGTCATAATGACACCGCACATGATGACGTGTGTGTGGACGCGTATATAAAATAATATACGGAACATGAAATTAGAAACACAAAAAATCGTACACAGTCATTGAACGCGTGTCCGTGCGATATTCTTTATTCTTTTTTTTCGGGGTTTTTGTTCATCTGCAACCATAATATAATAATATACGCGTATTGTGCACATGCGATGTGTTATTATGTATATAGGTATAGGTACTATACGCTCAGTGCGTGTTTGTAGAGAACGAAAACGTTTGTGACAGTGTACAATGATAATATATAATGCTATGTTGTCGTTATGCGGAGATGTTTTTTTTTTTATCCTTTTTGGTCTTAGGTTTTTGTTTTTTTGTTGTTGTTGTTGTTGATAGGTATATGTTTTCTTTGAACGGCCGAGGAAAAATCGTTTGTTGTTTTCAGGTGGAAAAAAAATTGTTAAAAAAATATATAATAAAAGATTCTGCGGATAATATTTCCGCAATTATCCAATTTCATGTGCCGTGGTTCACTGCAGTACGTGCGTTAGTGTGCTAAGGTACCACCTATGGGTTACTAATTTACTTACTATATAAACTACTACTCATCTGCAGCGTATTGTGCATTACAATACGCTGCAACTATATATGGAGTACGAATCGTGAACAACAGAAAATTCACAACCAATGGAGCTTTTATAACGTGCAAAGGTATATATCCAATGGGTATAATGTACGACCGTCATCGTCTCGAGAAATAAATTTTTTTTTTCTTCCGCAAACGAAGAGATACGCCCGTTTCCGATTCTCTAAAGAGACGCCTAATGAATACCAATGGAACATAATTGACTCGGTTACGCGAGAGAGAGCTAGTATCGTATTTATATGTAAATGGTTTTCGTCGAGCGATAAGATTTAAACTTTCAATTTTTTTTTTTTACGAAGAGTAAATTGAAACTGTATGCAAATAAAATATATAATACAATATTTACCCCATAACTAGTCTGTATTATTATATACTTTACATGTGTGTATCGTGATCGTATATCATTATCATACTATTATTACTATTATTCGTTAAAAATGCAATAATATTCGCTGAAATATCATTCCCACATGTTGATATTCAAACCGCGATACGGGAAATAATGTTATATTGTTATAATCCAGCAATCCCATAATTTTCCTCGGCTATTTATTGTTTTGACTCATATGCCGAATGGATAATAAATGCGCATCCTTAATTATAATATTTTATCATGACACCTTATATGAAAAATATAAATCAATATATTATTATGAAAAGTATTCGAACCATTTTTTATATATAAACTAAATTTCTTTGTATAGCAAAAGCGATGATTCCATTAACTGAATTCATTTATTCAATACGTCAAAATATTTTATTTAAAATTTTTATTATTTTTTCCGAGTTATTTATTTATTTAAAAAAAAAAAAATGTTCATAAATATTTTCAAGGTATATATATTTCTTTTATTGAACGAAATAATAATATTCCTATAAATACATGGATAATATTTTGTATCAATAGCTAATTTTAAAATTGTTTTGCTTTCAGCGTTACAATTACAAACTTTCATATTTCTGCTTTGAAAAAAAAACAAACACTGCTTTAAATTATTATTGTAGAGCTTTAATTTTTTAAGAAAAATATTTTTTAAACAACTATTCCAGTAGCATTTGAAAAACCTATTATAATGTATATAAAAGTATATTATAGAACCTGGTTGCCTAATCAGTATTCGTACTACTGATACAATCATAATCCATAAATACAATGATTTAATATTTTAATAAATAGGCTAGGAATCGTATTAAAACACATTTATTATTTTTATTATATTGAAAATATTTTAAACAATTTTCATAAGTTTATAGGTATTTATAAAGGAATTTATTCATAATTTAAATCAAAATTGGTATTTCATAATATTAACATCAATACTTTATAAATACCTATTAATATGACTGGCTTATATTTATTATTATTAATATTACAACATTTCCCCAAATGCTTTCAATATTATATTTTAACAACACTAATTTAATTTAATAATAGTTCGTATTTCTTTTTGGACATAGATCATATATAATATTATTTGCAATTTTGCATATAACTATAATATAATAATTTCAATTAGACAAATTGATTATATCACCAAACAAATACAAACTGAGTGTATAGAAATTAACAAAATGTGTATTAGTTATTACTTATTACTAATAAAAAAGGATTTATATAATTTATATAATACATATTTTATACGCTAAAACAGTTGACATAGATTAACGTTATGGTATTTATACTATGCTATTATTATACTTATAAACAAAACGAAAAAAATTACTCACAATTGAGGCGCACTAAAAATGTTTGTGTAAAGTATAAACCGAATATAATTATACAGTTTAATTATTAGTATTTTTAATTCTAGTGGCTTTTAAAAATGGGTTATTATCCCTCCCATCGTGTGTCGGCATTGAACAAAGGACTCGTAATGAGTCCTTTAGCTGCACTTCCCTTTTAAATGTTATACTTTAACATCCATCCTTGGTGCGAGGGTTGTTTTATATTATTGCTCCGACGTGCTGTATACACACACTCGAATTGAAAAAAATCACCAGTCTCTATCTCAATTATGTTTTTTTTTCGAGTCCCTCGAAAACCGTTCGGCGTTATATATAATATATTATATTCGCGTCGTATATAAAAGAGGCGGAGAGCATTGTCAACAATCGATGGGGCTATAATTAATTTACACTTCCTTGAGTCACCGCAGCATGTCAAGTAGAGTAAACGTGTTGTTTAATTTTCGAAAACCTAAAAGTTTTAATTAAACTTCCGCGAACAAGTGAAGCCAGCGGTTTGTCAGAGGTCTATTAATGCGCGTTTCATTATAATATAAACGGTAAACACCAACGGTACCAATGCTTCAGTAGAAATGTATATGATTTGCAATAAATATAATTAAACGCAATATTAACGAGAATTTACTTCACCGATACATTTATATATAATATATATATTAGTATATATTAGTTTAGTGCCAGAATATATTAAGCCTTCTCCCAATATTGAAAACTTTAGAATGATTTACTCAATATAAAAAAGTTAATATATGGATTATAAATTTGACGCAGATTGTATGCTTTAGACTCTAGAGATAGTTTTTTAATTTTTCAATATTTTTGAGTAAATTATACATAAATTTATTAAATATGTCGAGACGTTTTCCGCAATATCTGCATAATCACAGAGAACTTTTTTATTATAAACATACATATTTACCATTTGATAATATATGCGTTCTAAGACTAAAGTTAAGTAGTAGAATAAAAATATTATTGTATAGATAGTAATATTATAGAAGCATTGTAAAAACCATTAGTGTCATTAATTTGAAAAAATTCTAATCGCTCCCTCATCACTGTAATACGAATGGGTTTAATGTTTAAATACACAACCCTTTAACGTTCGTCAACAATAAATATAAATTATACAATTTTAAGTTTCGACTACGTTACTACGTCGTAAGCGTACCATATACAGTCGTTATCGAGTGTATTATACGTGTATAGGTAGTAATAACGATATATATAATATATAAAGGTCCCTTTTCGCATGTTCCAAATCATTAATTTCGAACATTCCCCGTCTTCGTTAATGCACGACATAATAACGTCTAACCTCGTAATGAAATGGAATCACTTTAACAAAAAATAAAACTTTTTTGTTTATTGGGCGCATATACCACTATTAGATTATATTACACAGGAGTACAGGACTGTACAAAGTGCAGCGCATTATTGAACGGAAAATCAAATGGCGTACAATGTATAATATCATAACGATGACGTAGCCCTTTATCGATAGATATCACGAAATGTCAACCTAAGATTGTATAATCGTAATTTATAAGCTCGAACGGCTATAAGTAAGTATTTGCCAAGTGGCAAACGCTGAAAAATCTCTCGTTGGAAATAATAATAACGCATTAATAAAAAACATAATATCATATAATTTAATTATCAAATGAATGTATCTAGTTGTCGTACATATCATACGCATACACAAAAACTTATATACAACACAAAGATAAAAAAAAAACTTTTAAATTCATTACCAGTGTATGTAATTTTCAGTTTTGTTTTTCGTGTACGATAAAAGTACAACCATAATGTTGTTGTACATAGCACACCTTGCAATCCTCATACGGCCTCTTTTAAACTACTGCAGACTTAACAGTATATAATATAATATTATCATGTATACCTCATTAGAAATAGAGGGGGGTTTGTATATTTTTGAAATGCTCGTAACCCGATTAGTCCGCGGAAGATAAGCCACAAATGATTAATTTTTTCCTTATGTTTCGCAGGTGTCGGTGTCATTCTAGTGGCCATCAGTGGTATAGCGTGGCGCTTGACGGCCGGCCAAGAAGCGTCATCGTGCGGAGCTGTGTTCGGACTGGGCCGATCGTTGGACGACGCAGCCGAAGCCAACCGGCGGTTCGTGCCCAGACTGCCGCCGTCCTACGGTCGTCCGCATCATCCTTATGCCGGTAAGAGTCTCGAAAACACCCCCAACGGGCGTATATTAAATATACCTCCAACACGGCGACCGTGAAACGAGATGATGACTTCGTGTTCTCGAATTGTATTTTAATTTTTTTTTTTTCATCGTCCCACAGCCATGATGTATCCCGAGTTCGAGTACAGGGCTCCGCCGCCATCCTATCAGGCGTCAATGCAAGAATACCGACTGAGGCTGTTGCTGTTGGACAGACAGACGAATATGCCGCCCGTCACGGCATCGCCGCCGCCGACGTATAGGTCGCAACCCGGCACGCTGATAAGGTGAGGCTTGTAAATTAAAAATGACCGACTGTCAAAATATTACCGACCAAACGCCGTGAATTGCATACCATCGAGCTATTCCGACAACCGTCGGTACCTAAGTAATGTACGCGGAGTTATGATGTTAAATACGACGGACAATACATTATAATAATGCGGACATCTCACGTTTTCGATTATTCGATGATTAAAAACAAACGATGTACAATATAATATTATTATATTTTCGAAGGACGCTAAACGTCCGCCGTTTGTCCGGATTTAATCATTCGATATATTATTATAACTGTCGTCATATCCTCGAATTGATTTTCCTATATATTTTACTCATTACGCATACCGTACATATAAATTACGTATTATTATGATCTGTACTGATGCAGTAAACTCGCAGCGTCCTTGTGAAATATCATTCTAAACTGATATTTATCGTGCGTGGTCCTCCTTGTAGCTATATGATCCACGACTATAATTCATCCGTCGCTGTGGTCGTATTTGTTTTTTATATTGTACACGTTTGATATACCCGCTGTAGTAATATACCAACATTTAAAGTTTAGTGATAGATAACGTAAGAAATATATTTTGATTTTTAAATACGATTTAATATATTATATTCTGCGGGGTTCACTATTCCCTCAACCAAAACGTCCAAAACCCCCCTACTATTGATATTAGGTTTACATCACTCGTCCTTTTTAGATATTAGTGCTTACCTACACGCAGGCTGTAGATTAGCTAAATTATATTGAATGGTTTTCGGGTTAAGTGTGCCGTATTATCGTAAAAGACACGGATAAAAATAAGGAAAACAATTGAAAAAACAGTACACTACTGCATAATTCTTCAGACACCGGGATTTAATCGAACACGTGCTTTCAATACCAGTATCACTTTTTTGAAATGATATATAATAATTAGTTCTGCTATGCAGATACCCAAGCTCCCGAAAATCATTAAATACACATATATACGACGATACACAATAACCTTACCGACTACTGTTAATAGCTCTCTCACATTGTAATGTATTATTATGTACAATTTATTGATCGAAACGTTTTTTTTTTTTCCGCAGAGGGCAAAACGTCTGTTGTCGCGGCGACTCCGGCGAACTGTACCTGTACCAACCGTCAACGCTGCAGATCAACCACCACCAAGCCGCCGACTACAGCGGCCCGCCCAGTTACCGATCGCGGTCCAGCACGCTGCGGCCCGGCTGCCACCTGATGATGGACCCGACGGCCGGAGCGATGGTCATCGGCTCGGCGGCGGTCGGCAGCCATCACAGTCGCAACTCGTCGCAACTGAGCGCCGGGGCCATGTCCGAGGCGATGGGCGGCGGCGGCGTGTTGACCGGCACCGCTGTGGACAACAAGGTGCCGCCGCCGCCGAACGCCGACGACGACGACGACGGCGGCAGCGGCCACGTCGGCATCGTGGTCGGCGGTACGGTGGACGACAACGTGCGCAACATCGCGGTGGTCGTGGACGAAAAGACCGCGGACCGCCATCACATCGGTTGCGGTCCGGTCACCATCGTGCAGACGACGCCCGCCGCCAACCCTCCGGGCACGGTCATCGTGACCGTGTCCAGCGCCAACAACGACACCTCCAACGTCCGGTGCCGGGACACCGAAATGGAAATCCTGGCGCATCTGTGAAACGGACGTCCGGACGACGGCGGCGATCGAACGGCGGAAACGGTTTTTCTTCTCAATAACACTGCAGCGCTCGTTTTTCGCTATTGGTACAACACTGATTAGATGAATATTATCGTTCGTATAATAATATAACTATATAGTATATAGGTATTATTATCACTGTATTCGAACCGTTTGCACGCGTTTTATCCGATATTTTTATGACTTACATATTATTTTGTTTTTATTATTATTTTATTGTATTCTATCGAATTATATATTCGGGCCATGTATATTAATATTATATAATTTTATCGTGACTCTTTTTTACCGCTGTCCTCGCAAAGTAATATAGTAACATTAGTATCGGAAAAAAACGATTCGCTTCGTGTCTCCTCCGAAACGATTCTAATAGTAATTTATTGTATACATTCGAGTGCGCGAACCCGACTAGTTTTCACGCTAGCGTTTTTTTCAAATTTGATATTACCGGTAAAACTCAGTGTTTTATACATAGTAAACGTATATAAATATATATTTAAATTATTATTATAATTTTAATTTTTTTTTTTTTTTTTTTTTATTATTGCTTCCAAGTAATTGATGTACAAAGCTATGTAGAAAATCTGTACAGAAATTCACTACTCCTAACCGTTTTCCGTATTTTCGTAATAACGATAATAGTATTAATAAAACACATTTAAATACCATTTAAAACACTCGACCACCGTGGTTTTTTTTTTAATAGATATCATTTATTCGTATGATAACTATATACATCTATTTATTGTTATGCATTTAATATTTTATTTTATTATCGACGATTACTGATAAGTTATCGGACATCCCACCGGCGTGTATTGATATATATAATATATATACTATAAATATTGTCTATCTCGTGAGTGTGTTCCGAAATATTATTATCATTTGTTTTAAGTGTTTTATCAAATATCGATGTCATAATTAAAGTAGACCTTAAAAGTATCGTGTATTAACAACCTTCTATTACACACTACGATTTTGTTCGATTGTGATTGTTAATACTTACAGCTGCGAAGTGTTTCGTTTTACTGTCCCCGACATTCACAACGTTATAAAATATTATATTATCATAAATATTGACATCACGGCATCATCCGCACGCTAATGAGTCTTTTCAATAATGTAGTCTTGCAAACTAACCAATATATAGTTTTTTATTCTTTTAATCGTTCAACTCAAATCTTTTTTGTCCGTTTTTAATCTAAATGTTTAATAGAAAATTGTATTGTAACCGACATTATATATTTACACATTTTATGTGTTTTCTAGTCACTACTCAACAACGGGTGTGACTATATTATTTACAAAAACCACATTATTGTAAACAAGTATTGTGTTTTATGACTATTATTATTTTTCTTTTTTTTTGTATACAGTTACCTCATACATAATTAAAACTATATTTTATAAATACTATTATTGTTTTTAGTTGTAGTGTTGTATATAGTTATTATTTATTGGTGTTCATCATATCAAAAAACAAATCAGCTGTGCTCCAAAGTATAATAATATGCAAGCCGTACAAGTGGACTTTAGTTTATAATAATAAAAATACAATAAAATGAGTTCAGAAATAACTGATTAATGTGTATTTTGCTGCAACCTTAGGTACTTGAATAGACTTTTATGAACTGTTGTTAAATTATTGCATTATAAGTATTGTTAAGTAATATGTCATGTTTTTGTTAACCATATTCATAGTGTTAAGGACTTGTGAAGATATTGGATGTGATGTAGGCACTCTAAGTTATTTTTAAAAGAATATGCATAATATTTAATGATTTATGTGTATTTGGTATGAAATTGTACAAAATTATTGTGATTAAAATGTATGTATAAAAAGTTTAATAAAACGACAATATACAATCATTACCGGTTATTTACATTTATTTCAGACAATAATATTTTATAATATTATATAAATTTCAATTTCCATACATGCATGTTTGAAATACTTTTATATGAATTATACCTTCCTGTCGTTCATACGAAACACTAAGCGTTTTTGCTTAACAATTTTTCCTAACTTATTATTGTCATCCGGTCCAATAACAATAAATAAAAATATTATAATTATTATGCACTATAAATATTGAAAATTATACAAAATCAGATAAGCATATATAAAATAAAGAACAACTACTATATCAACTATGTATTAAAATTATTTAAATATGTTAGTAAAATCACATTTTACGAATAGGGTCAAAGGACACTATATAATTATTGGTTTTAAATTATGCAACATCAATAATTATAATTATTAGCATACGACTATAAAAATGTAAAACGTATCTTCGGTTAACTCGATAAAATATTGAATATTTAAATGTGTAATATCTATATTATGATAAAAAAAAAATTAAAAATGTGCATATTTAGAGTTTTCGTATTCTTATAAATTATCATGTTTCATTATTATATGTTTACTAGACAGCAGGGACAACTAAAAGGAACTCTGTAAATGTATTTCGATTTTAAGTATGAATACAAAACGAATGAATTAAAAATATACATAACTCATATAGTTTAAACAGTGTACGACAATTAACATAAAAACGAAGAACAAAAAAAGAAAATCGATTGTTGTATTTATTCTGACTTATTCTGAAAATTAATGAAAACAAAAAACATCTCCATCGAGTGCATAAATTATACCAACTGGGCATTAATATTGTTTGTAGGTAATCGATAGATGCTGAATACACAACTTTGGCCTTTTCCGTCTGTCGAAAAATAATAAAAAAAAATTATTGAGTACTAAAATGTATACAACCAACTGTTATACAATTTGACGTTATTCTTTAAAAACAAAAGTAACATATTATATTTGTGTGACACCATAATATTATTTTGTGGTCAGACAATGGAAAAACGTCTGAATCCTTCATTAAATTCTTCGAAATAAGAATAATATTTTCGATTTTTTCAGATATCGATTAACATCAATTTATAGTTATCCATCATAGCCGAACAGAGCCGAACGTGATCAAATACAAAAATAAAAATCTTTAAGAAAAAGAAAAATATTTTTTTTTTTTTTACTAATATGATTTTTACCTATTAACTGTGGAATTTATTAATTGCATCGCTAAAATATGCTTATTATCATATACCTAGGTCGGTACTAAAAATATTCGTTGTCTTGTAGAAAAATATTTTCAAAAACATTAATACTTTTTGAGCGTTTGCTGTTAGAAGAATCACCATGTAATCCGTATAGAAATATGAATAATGAAATATTGTCAAATCATCTATGTGAAAACTGCTTGACAACAAACGCGCTTATATTTCTTAAATAATTTATTATCAAATTTCTACTCTCATCTTTCTATTTCCGTACACAATATCCAATTACGGTAATATGCGATTACGTTCGATGGCATTTGATGTCGAACGTTTGTTTATTTATAGCTATACGCATCAATCTCGACGTTAAAATTGATCTCTGACTCAGTATTTTTCCAGATTAGTCTGTACAAATATCAAAAACTAAATTCAAAAGTTCAATACTATCATTTCCTTGTAAGTCGACAACTTTTTTTCTTATATTATATCGTTTGTAATCAAATGGTATAATATTTGTACTATTTTATGTTTACTGACGAATTCGTAATTTGTATTGAGTTATATAACAATTTTTATTTTATTAGATATCACAATATTTCAATGATTGGGTAAATAAATAATGGTAAATACACATACTCATTATAATTTATAATATAGATACAGATTAGATACCTACCTCAATATATTTTTTTACCTTATAGTTATTAATAACATATTTAATATTAATATGTATTAAAATTTGTTTTTCTTAACATTGACCACATACATTTTGAATTATAAAATTTAAATGAACTGTAATGTCATTTATTCGCTTTCTGTTCACGCGATCAATTAAACGAATGATTGTTCAGATGTAAACCAATGTACTTATCCAGTATCCACGCACCATGTCATTATTTGACTTGCACCCTTAAAGTGATATCAAACGCACAAGTACAATTTTATTGGAATATATTCATATGAAAGTTAGCTGTATTATAAAATGTGAATAATTATCCCTTTAAAGTTTAGACTAACGTTATTTGTTATCTAAGCTGGTAACATTCTCTCTCAGCTTATTTTTTTATACTATTAACTATTGTTACAGCATGTCTACATTCTGCATTTGTACATAATCCTGTAAATATATTAAATTACAGTGCGTCTTACTTAAGGTAATAATTATTTATAAAATGGTTATTAGAATTAACAAATAAAAACCTAAATCTAGTTATATAATATGTAAATAATATTTTATTGACTTCAATATTATTATAAAATGTTAATAATAATAAAAAAAAAAAAATACTCAACGCTCAAATGGAATCATTGATTTTCTTCATTTTACATTTTTATATTTAATAATATGCATGTGTTTCATTTGTATTAAATTTCTAAGTTGGTAGGTATGATAATAATTATAAAAGTAAATTAAAAAAAAAAAAGTTTTATAAAATTGACCGATCAATATAATCAAATTAACCTGCACCAATATGATCAGATTACGTGAAACTCGCTGGTATATGAAACATTTAGACTGCATAGTAAATTTATAGGTACGCTATACAAAATACTAAACGTAAACCTATTACAAAAATATTATGTTATTTGTATCGTTAAGTTTAAATAAATTTGGGTAACATTTGTAGATCATGTATAATGAAAGTCTTAAAATCATTTGTGCATTTTTCTAAAATAATCAATTTAACGGTGTGACTCATTGATCATCGCTATGGATAATAATATACCCAAGAATAACATAAACTCAAAAGGTGTCTATGGTAACAAACAATAATGCAGCTACTGAATTCACTGTATATATAGCCAACTATACTAAAATTTAAACTTTAGTGTTTACTAGTGTGTAGCACAAGTATTTATTTTTCTATTTTTGTATTCGATCACCATTGTGTAAACCTCAACAATATGACTGAACAACAGGAGGATAAAATGGATTCGTCTACGGTTAAAAAACTCGTAACTATAGATTTATTTAATATTGCACGAATGTTACAAGCTACATTCAATTTCTTTAAATCGTTTAAAATACAAAACTCGATTTTAACTACGAAATTTAAGCTGAATGTAGTAGGTACTTTGAATGTGCATGTATTTTGTGTGTGCTGTAAGCAGAACATTAAAGATAAGATACAAACTTATTTTATAAAATATAATGAAATCAAAATATATACAAAGTTTGAATGTATATTTTTAAATTTTTTATAATATTTAATTAAATAGCATATTATTTCATAAAATTTAAATTTTTAATAACTATTGTTATTATATTACGGTACGTTTTCATATTCATAATATTTTTACTCTATATTATATTATAACTTAAGTAAATATGTACAGTAAAACCAATAAAATAAATGTAATTATTGGCTATTCAGTATATATTTTTATTATCCTTACTATTTACATTTAAAATGTATTTGATATTTAAAATAATATTTACTAATACATCTTTATTTGTTTAAATGCACATTTTTAATTTAAAAAATAGCTTATTCTACAAATTATCGATCAACTATACTATTTAAGCATATTTTAATTATAATATAGGTACATGTATAGGTAGTTGTTTTTCAATATAATTTTTAAAAAAAAGAGGACATTATGTATTTTATGACATTAATTCCAGGTAAATCGTATCCAGGCTTGTACATTTCTCCCGTACCTAAATAAAAGTGATTGGTCCACTGACGTAATATCCAGTATAGAGGAGTTTATTAGCACGGATCGACAAGTGATATGTTTGTTTTATGAGAACGACATACTTAAAGCCACTTTTTGCATACCCAATGCTCGTACGGATTCTATTATGTGGTTTCTAAAAACGAGCAACAGCGAAAACACACAACTGAACAACTCTAATTTCTTAAAACTGATTTCATTCGGGAAAATGGACACTCAAGTGGAGAAAACAATGTTCTTATTATTAGACTCTTTGTATTCTCCCTTTATATTTTCTTGGTCAGCCAGTATCCTTTGTTTTTGAACAAAATAAATTTATCAAACAATGTGTTTTATCAATATGTAACTTGTTATAAACTCTTTTACTATTCATCTATTATTGGTTATTTTAATTTAAAAGTGTTAGAAAATATCATTTCTTTAATTCACATTTATTAGGTGAAAAAGATCAATTTTTTGAACAATACAGATCAGTTATCCAAGAGTTATGTTCATTACGATATAAGTTTTTAGGAATGCCTAGTATTTACATTCCAACGATAGTTGGGAAATTTGATGAAACTTCAAAAAGTGTCAGTGAAGAAACCCTTAAAGTGCTAGAAAGTTAGTATCTATACATTATATAAACACAACAATTTTAAACGTATATTATTTAGGTTATATAGGTTACTTAAATTAAAAATTAAATAAACTGTTTCATAGTTGTATTTAAATTAACTATTAAATATGTTATACTTTTATAATTTTATCACAAATTCAGCGCAAAGTGTTATTAATTTATTAATGAATAAAGGTACATCAGTCGTAATATCATTAGTATTATCATAAACTAATTTATTACTAAAATTCGTTAAAATATAGTAACACAATTTTCAAAATGTTTAAAATATACTCTAATAAGTTAATATTAATTAATAATTTTTGAATAATGCTTATTCTATACTTGCATTATAAAATATTAAAGGTAGATATTACAAAAATTAAAAAATAATCAACTATTTTATATAATTTAATATTTATTAATTTTAATTATGGCTTTATAATTTAAAATGTAATTTCATGTCTTAATCACTTATTAACAACACGAAATCGTTATTTAATTTTAATTATATATACGTAAATAATTATTATTTCAATTTTGGTTATTAAGTAATAGTTATAACACATATATAATTATTGAAATACGAAACTATATAAAACCAAAATTTATGTATATATATTTTAAACAATTACATTTATCATGGTTATATATTAGAGCTAGTTACATAAGTTATGTACTATTACTTGTGTTTTAGATATTTTAAACGTATATACTTTAGAAATTCAAACATGCTTAATGGACACTGAAAGAGTGCCTACCAAATGTGAATATATGATGGAACATATTATTGATGAGATACATTATTGGAAAACTAGACGTGAGTAAAATGGATTTTCTATTTTCCATATCATAGTTTGATAGATGTGAATTTATTAATTCATTTCGTACTGCATATGAAATAAACATACATTATACTATACACAATAGAATCTTAAATTAAAAAAAAAAAAATCATAAAATATAAATAATCATCTTACACAAGTAATCGTTTGTATAAATATCAAAATAAAATAATATCAAATACAATTTTTATTTTTTATTCTAGTTAGAAATTTACGGTTTATAACTACTCTATTAAGTTATAAGAGTGTTGAAGAAATTCTTACAATATTAAATCAACATCAATCAATTCTTGTTCATTCGTTCAACAACACTATGAATGAAATTAAGGTACGTAGATAATTGTATTGATTAAAATAAGGTTAAAAAAAATATTAACTCAACAATTATAAGATTTATCTAATGTCTACTATATTAATAATAAGATTAAAAACCAACGATGAAGAACTAGATTAGTACAGTATAATATTGGTACTTTTGTAATTGTTTTTTATTTTTTTTTTCATAAAACATTTATAATTTCATAAAATACCGATAATAATAGTGAAAAAATAAAAGCTCCAATTTATTGTTCAGACTTCTTTATAAAAACTAAAATATTCAATTTGAAAATAAATATATAACTGAACTATTTTTTTTTTTTTTTTTTACTGAACTTTAAAACCTCGGCTTCTATGGCCATAAGTTATAGTTGGTTTATTAACAAATATACAAAAATACAGAATGTATTGAAATTAAAAAAAAAATTAACATTTCAACTAAATTTTGTCAAACAATAGTTCAAGAATTTTATAAATTGTATTACGTTTAGTAACGAGTACATAGAAATATATAAGTATTATTACCGATCGTATCAACAATCAGCGGTAAATTATTCAGTTAATTATGCATCTATAATTGTTATAAAATGTAGGCAGCCAAAGTAGAAGCCAAATCCAATCTAAATTACTTACAAGTTTTATGGGATCCGGTCATGGACTTATACGATATAAAATCACCAAATGACGTATTAATAAGATTGCCAGACATATTTGTCAAGTTTATTTTTATTTTTGAAGAATCGCAATACTATAACAAATGGTAAAGCTACATTTTATTACGGTTTAATAATTAAATGTAACGATTTAATTTAAAAAAAATTGCCAGGTCCGACATAAGTCGTTTGTTCGAATATCTCGGAAATCAAATTGTATACATTTGCCGAAAAACCATAAAAATTTCAGAACTATTCTCTGGCAATACGGAAAGCGTTTTAAATGAACTTCAGATTTCGATGGATTGTTGTGAAAATTTTATTTCAATATATACTAAAGTAAAAACAACAGTTGATTTTCTATTATATATTAACCTTTGTTTGATTAAGCAACAAAATATTTTAAAGGTAATTGAAATTTATAACTCTAAAAATGATGGACACTGGTCAGTGGAAACTAAAGACGTGCATATGTTTTTGGATCGCTGCAGAGATGTTAATTATATATGCAAATCAATTATCTTATTTAAAAGGTACCTCAATTCATACATTTATAACTTAAGTGAATACACAATACACACATATACCTAATATATATATTTATTTTGTTATTTAACTTAACTATTAAATATATGTTTTAACGTTTAACTCTATTTTCAATACTTAACCTGTCCATTAAATATATTCAATATCTCACGATGAAACACTGTCTATGCCTAAATGTATCTCTGATAGGATGAATGGAAAACACCCGATACCAAAACCGAGATTTTCATTTACCAAAGGACTAGAGTTCGAAAAAGTTATGGAATCCGTTGAGTTAAAATTCAATAAATTGATAAGCAATTTGGAGAATGTCCAAAACTTAATATTCAACGTAAATACCACTGATTGGTATCAACATGAACTCGAGTAAGATATCAAAACATACCAATTTATTTCTCATTAACACTATACACCCCAGTATAATACACGTTTAAACGTTTTATTGGTTTATGTTAGATTCAAAAACGAAGTGAAAGAATTATGCAATATAGTTGAACAGCTGTTAAATGACGCGATGAGTATTACGTGTAACATTGAGGATGCTCTGAATGTTTTACAGAGCTTGCATTATTTTTCTAATTGGCCACAGCTGAAGTCCCATTTTCAGAAAAAAACTAATGATGTCTACGCCATGTTAATCGACGATATATCATTAGCTATGCAATTTTACACGGACAACAGTTACCAAATACCATCCTTTATGATCAAATATTCAGGTGTCTGCATAACCACCATGACCGAATACAGAAGAATTGAAACACTAAAAAATGTGAGTATAGCCACATACATGATGGTCTGTATTAAAACCAATAAAATTATTAAAAATGACTATCTTTAAAATATTTTAACAGTTTTAACCTTTATATTAGGTAAATGGCTATAACGGGTTTTGTGATCATTGTATAGCCACCAAAAGTCCAGGTGGATGGAATGGCATTTTAAATATTATAATTCTTCTATTTTAATTATTTCTTTCAATATTTAAAATAGATTTTAAACTTTAAACAATTTTAATCGTAAACATTTTAGATGATATCAGAACGTCCTTGGTTATTACCGTGTTCAAATAGTGAAAAACTTCATGAGTTATACAAAAATTATACAATCGCTTATCAAGAACTATTAAATAACACAATTGAATTATGGAATAATCAATCGAATATAAACTATGACAAAAAATTAGATACATATATTTTAGAAGGAAATCAAAATGATCAATTCTGGAATTTAACGCTTCACATGGACTGGTATTTTTACAAATATTTAAAAAAAAAACTTCAACCATTTAAAGACATATTCATATTTTATTAGTGATGTATTTGAACTGTTAACTGAAATAGAGTATTGGTCATTGATTGGCTTCAAAAGTATACTGACACCAAATTACATCGCCACAAATGCAACAAAAATAATGCGACTTCATCGAAATGCATCAAAAATAGTTAACGACTACAATACTCTAATAGCTGGTATTTTTGTTTTAAATTAATTTTACACTTTTGTAATATTATGTATAAATATGTATAAATGAGATAAACTTCTTTTTCGTGAATATTATCATTAGATTGTATTCATATAATCATTATATGATACGCTATTGTGAGTTTATTTCTAATTTTAATATTTTAATATTGGTTAACAAAATATATTATTTATAAATATTAATTTTTACTGAAAAAAATCGTATTAAAATAACTACTTTACTAGTATTCAAATTTTTCATATCAGTCCTCGCCATCCCTAAAACAAAAAATAATGAGTCATGGGTGTCAAATGAATGTGTACCAATATCAATTTTTTTTAAAGAGCCAATAATACTCAATAATACTTCACTATAGTTATTCTAAGCTCTCTAAATCTATACGCATTATTAAATGATGTATCATGTATAAATAAGCAAGATAGTTTCGATTAAACTACCCAACTTCAATTTATCGAACATGTTTATAATATTCTAGTATTCTACACATCAATGTACCTATATTGCCTATATAATACGCCAGACCATTCAACATGGTTTATTTGAAGGTAGTATTGAATCTTGGTTGATACAAACGCCTAATAATATACTAAATTTGAGGAAATACAGTATTTTTGTATTTACAATATCAAATCCAAGTGAATTTTTTGTATAATGTTAATTATATATGAAGAAATATATAATATCTAAACTTAAAAATTTCTCAAAGAAATGCTCTTAAAACTTGTGGAAAATTCCTTTTCACCACAATAATATTTTTGAAAAATTACTCAAACAATATTTTTTTTCCATTTATATTTTATTACTCATATACATTTATTCAATATTCGAGGAAGTTTTGAATGATAAACTGTAGGTATATACAAAACGCAATCGAAATGTTTACCAATTCTTAAAACGCACTATAATCACCAATTAATCGTTATGTATTTTATGTATTTGAGTATCAGTTACGCACTATAGCTATTGCCAATTAATCACATTGTTGATGTATGAAGTCCATAATTAAAATCATAAAATGTATAATAAATAAATTGGTATATTTTATGAATATTTACAAAATATTTAGTCAAAAATTATAAAATAATATTATGAATTATCTAATTTTTAACTAAAAAGTCGTATAAAATGTAAAAGTACATCTGCTATTTTGTTTGACGGTTTCTGTGGTTGAGTTTTCTATTTTATTAAATTTTATACAAATCTGACGACAAATGCTTTAGTAAAAAAATTTAAAATATGTTTTGAACTCTTTATTGAATATAAATTCATGCACAATATAGGTTTATCCGAGCAAGAAATGCTATTATTTAGCGAATCAATAGATGCATGCAATAAAATGACATCACCAATGACTCAATGTTATACATGGAAACAAATAGATATTGACAATTATTTACTTGACTGTTTTGATGAATTAGAATCGGTAAAGTAAATTTTCAAAAATATATTAATGAATCAAATTAACATGTAAGTATTTCAGGTTCAATATTGTATAGATATATATAAATATTGTAACATAGAAATTTTAAAAATTTCTGAAGATATAGCAAATTTTTCACTTTTTAAAATAAACCGAGTGCAAGTTTTGGAATTGAGAGAATTAAAAAAAAATATTGAAATAATTAAGTATGCATACATTATTTTTTACAATAAAACCACGTATGTGTAAATATACATACATATATTATATTATATACACAAAAATGAAAAATATATTTATACATAGGTACTCACTTTTTCATTTAACAGTAAACATTAACTACCTATCTCAAAAACTATTGACCTTTTAAATATTATATTTTTTTATTTTAAGTCATTACAAGAAAAATAATTTGAAAATATAAAAATGATAACAATTTTTACATAGTTATTATTTGTTAAGTTTTATTTTTTTACTGATAACATGTATTTTAATTTCACATTCTGAAGAAAGCATGTTTTTTGGATAATTCTTTTTACACAAAATCGAAGTAAAAAACGAATAGTTAATTTACTACAACTAATTATTTAATATTTAGGTATTCGGTCTGTGATGATTTACATCAGCTAACCACAAAATATTGGTTCATTTTTTTGCTTATCTAAACTTAAAGAACTTATTAACTACTCATTAGAATTTCGATTTTTTTTTATATAAAAATGTTTAGAATTATGAAATTAAAAATGTATGTTATCATTGAAAAAAATAAGTAAATAAATAATAAGAACTAAGACAATTATGATAAAATATTGTTAATACTTTTTAAAATAATTAGTGCTTATTGTTAAAGAATTATACTATATTATATACTGACTTATAAAAAAATACATAAAATATTCATATTAATATAGATTATAATTTATTGTATTGTGGTATTTTAAAATGTTTCAGAAGTAATACTATAGTAAAAATTTCTGATAATTACAACCTCATTATAAAATACATAATGGTCATCTATGAAGGATTTAAAGAATATATAAATAATGTATACAATAATATACTTATACACTACCATTTCTTATATTTTAAATATAATTAATTTTCATTATTTTTAGCTCATGGTTTATTGGACACATTATGTGGAGAAAATAGACAGCCTTATATGCAAAGCATTGATTCTTAACTGTCAATGTTCGTTAGAAAATATTTTAGAACTATGTGTTGGTGACGGTTCAGGTCCAACGCCAGTAATACTTATTCACGTGAGCTTAAAAGACAATAAGGTAATCTAAATTAAAAAATTAAAAAAAACTATAAAATGTATAATTAATAATACTGATCAATTTGTATCAATAGATTAAATATTCTGCTAGTTTATTAGAGATTCTATCGTTTTCGTCGAACTTTTTGACAAACTTATTAATGGCTATTAAGTTATTACCAAGATTAAATCATATGTTTCAATTATCGAGAAATAATTGGATTCCGTATGAAGATGAAATTTCCAAAGATTGGCAATGTATCATATTGCAGGAAAAATATAATATAGGTAAATAAAACAATATTTTAGTATAATAATTATTTTAAAAATTCTTTCAATTTATTTTACATATTAACAGCTACTATAAATGCGTTAAGACGATTAAAACGTTACATGAAAGAGTTTTTAGTGTTTACAAACATATGGTCAGTGGATAAAAAATTGTTTATTGAAAAATATAAAACCTTCAATTCTTCAGCGACAAACTTTAATCAAGACATGACTCAGTAAATCATAGTTTTTATTCTTTAAAGGCTATTTTTAAAATTATTATGATATTAAATTTGATTATAATTTTTATTTTAATTCACAGATATTTGATTTATAAACGTACAATATCTCGCATTAAACCAGTTGCCCAAGTCTCTCATTTTCTAGTACAAACAAACATATTAAAAGATGACATTATTAAACATTGTGATGAATGGAGAAATAATTTTTCTGATCTTCTTCTTGAAATGACTACAAATCTCATTGAAGGATTTTATCAATACATAAAAATTAACAGCCATCAGTACATTAAAATGAAACAATAATCCTTTATTAAAAAAATTTGATAAGTTTTTGCTATTTTTTTTTTTAGAGTAATGACACCGCCTAAAAATTTAACTGAAATGATTTCATTTGTTGAATTACGAAAAAGAATAGTTTTAGAGTACAATGATAAAGCTAAGGAATTTACACTGATTTCTGATAATGTTCAAGTATTAGGTACGTCCGAGTATAAAAATGATTATTTAAATATTATTTGATTTTAGTAATAAACAGTAACTATAATATTTCTATAATCAAATCCTAAAAATTGACTTAAATTTTTTTAGAAATAAACAATATACGAATGCCAGAATTAATACAACTTAAATATGAAAAATTGTTTCACGTTTGGAATATGTACAAAAACACTCTCGAAGACGCTGAAATAATGTTAAAAAGAAAACAAAATGAATTTTTGAAATTGTTAAAGGAAACTCAAACTAACTTGAAATTAAAAGCTAAAGACCTTCTACAAACATTTCTTGAAACCGCACCCATTTCTACAAAATGGAAATCAAATGGTAAACAGAAAAAAAATATTAATTTAAAAACAAATAGAAGTCAATACTATATGATTTTAAACATTCATATAGATTTATTTTAAATTTACTACCTACCTATTCATTAGAAAATTAAGTCTTTATGTTTATATTTCAATTAGGTAGTACTATATTTTAAATTTTTTTATTTAATTGTTTAATACTCAATAGCCGGACAGTTACATTACCGAGTGATTTGTAAAAAAAAAAAAGAAAAAAGAAAAAAACTGAATACTGTATATTTACTAAGTGTTTATAATAAATATGTGCATTAATAATTCTGAATTAAATTATTTTTAAGATGCTTTAATATATACTGAACAAATACAAAATAAATTGGAAATATTAAAAACCGAAGAAAGACAATTAAACGATGATCTTGCTGTATTTGAAATAAAATTTATTCATTCAACTGAAATTGAAAAACTCCAGGAAGTAAGAAATAATATTTAATATTTAAAATTATTTAATTGATCGTTTATCAACCTTAAATGTTTATTTTTTAACTTATAATGTTTTCCGTATGTTTTAATTACATATTTTATAAGCACCTGATTTTTCATTCCTTTATTAAAAATGTAATAATTTTTAATACTATTTAAAGGAAATATTGGTTTTACATTCAGTTTGGAAACTAGTCAATACGTGGGATGAAATTTGGAAAGACTATAAACAGGAACTATTTTGGCATGTACAAGTTTCCGATTTAAAAGTGACTGTGAATGCATTTTTTGATAAATTTAATACTTTAATTAATGAATTAAAAAATAAAAAATGGGAGGTAATAGAAACCACTTGTAATAACATTGATGAATTTCGTAAACTATTACCGGTGGTTGATGATTTAAAAAATCCAGCAATGAAAGATAGACATTGGGACGAAGTACGAAATATCATAAATGAGTGAGTGATCAATTTTTAAAAATATATTAAATTATATATATGAAAATAAAAATTGTAATTGTTTAATTTATTAGAAAATTAATCGAGAAAAGTTCTGATTTTACGTTAGAAAAATTAGTGGCAGTTAAAATTCAGAATTACAGTGAACAAATAAGTGATGTATCAAGAAAGTCAACAATAGAACTAGGTTTAGACAATGTATTACATTTTCATAAATAATAACAATAATGAAAGTAAGCTCTAGATTCTATTTTTGTGTTCTAAGGCTATACAAAATATAAAAGAAATATGGTTCACCAAAAATTTGCTCTTAGAACCCTACAAAGACAAAGGCATTTATTATGTAAAAGTAAATGATGAAATTTTTCAATTACTAGAAGATCATCTTGTACAGCTATCTACAATCAAAGCATCAAAGTAGATAATAAAAAAAATTCACCCCTACGGGTTTTTAAAAATATTTTCTAATCACCAATTTTTGTAGATATATTTCTGTTTTTTTAAACGAAGCAGATTTTTTAGAAAAATCTTTAGGTCTAATCATGGAAGTTTTAGAAATTATTCTATCAGTTCAACGACAACATATTTATTTAGAAGTAAATATTTATTTTAGTTTTCACGATAATTGTATATATTTTATTATTATTTTTTTTTATTTATCTTCGATCATTTAGAATATATTTATGGGAGATGATATACGACAAAAAATGCCAATCGAAAGCATTGACTATGATATTTTAACAGAAGAATGGAAAGAAATAACCATACAAATGCATAAAGAAAATAATTTATTCAGAGCATGTTATTCTAAATGTATGTTGTTGTTGTTTTTTTATTATTTTAATGAACTCAAAATTTTTAAATTAATACAACCAAAGCTACAATACTTATATTTTTTTTAAGCTTTATTCAAACATTTAAATACAATGAATTACCGCTTGGAAGTCATACAGAGGGCTTTAGAAGTGTATATGGAATCAAAACGTCACGTATTTCCTAGATTTTATTTTATATCAAATTGCGAATTATTAGAAATACTGGGAAACTCTAAAAATCCTGAATCTATACAACCTTGTTTAAAAAAACTTTTTACCAATATCGATAACATTAAAATCGTCGTGAGTTGCCAGTACATATTACTGCAATTGAATATTATAAATAGGTAATTGGTATATTTAACATTACTCAATATGTTTAGAAAAATAACAACCAAAAAAAAGAGGCACAAGGTATGTTTTCTAAAGATGGAGAATATGTAGACTGGAATCAATCAGTAATATGTGATGGACCAGCAGAAATTTGGCTAAATTCGATAGGTAAATAATTAGGTATAATATTGATATATTCAAAAAAAATATATATAATAATATACATAAGTTTGGACATAAACTTTATATGTTTTGCAAAATTATAGAAGACACAATGCGCGATTGCCTAAAACAAACATTAAAACAAGTAAAATCGTCATTAACAAAAAACCTAAAAACTCGTGACAAGTGGATATTGGAATGGCCAGGACAATTGTGTATTGCAGCATCTCAAGTAAATCAAAATTAACAAAATAAACATAACAAATTGATAAATGTAAAATATAATTTAGATTCAGTGGACCGCTGATTGTACCCGAGCATTATTACAGTCCAAACATCTAAAACATAAGTATCCTTTAAAAAAAATGTACAAAAAACAAAAAAGTATTTTGACAAAGCTCTCCAAAGTGATTAAAAGCGATTCAACCACTACTGAAAGATTAAAAGTCGTGGCTTTGATCGTAATAGAGATACACTGTAGAGATGTAGTAGAATATATGTATAAATCAAGTATGTTATATTAAAATTCTATCATAAATTCATAACTATTAATTAAGAATAATTATCGTCATTCGATATGAAAATAAAAAATTTTCTAGATTGTATGGACGTGTCTGCATTTGAATGGATGTCTCAATTACGATTTTACTGTGATAAAAAATCAAACGATATTGTTATAAGACAAACCAACACCAAACAACTATACGGATACGAGTACATAGGCAACTCTGGAAGATTAGTTATCACTCCTTTAACTGATAGATGTTACTTAACATTGACTACAGCTTTGCATATGCATCTTGGCGGAAACCTTAACGGTTCAACGTATACGGGTAAAACCGAAACTATAAAAGATTTAGGAAAACAGTTGGCCCAATTTGTTATAGTCATAAACTGTTCTAAAAGTCTAGACTACAAGAGTATATGTCGCATTTTCTTAGGTAAATTTTAATTGTATTAATACATACTCTGTTCACTTAAACCTATATTCCCAACATAATTTATATTCTATTTTTCCCCATTAAAGGACTCGTACAACAAGGAGCTTGGGGCTGTTTTGATGAAATTCAACGAATAAAAGTCGAAGTTTTGTCTTCTATAACACAGCAAATATCGTCTATCTTTTCAGCTTTAGCGGCGGATTTAAAAACTTTGGTTATTGAAAATAGAACAGTTAATTTAATGCCAACTTGCGGCATATTTATCACAACGTGCCCAAATTACGAAAATTATTCGTGTTTACCTGACAATTTTAAATCGATGTTTCGATCTGTGTCCATGTTAGTCCCAGACAGTAAGCAAATCACTGAAACAATTCTTTTCAGTGAAGGATTTAAAGACGCTAAGACACTAGGTAACAAGATATTTGTTTTATATTCCCTCTGCAAACAAATACTAAATAAACAAAACTATTGTGAATACGGACTTCGAAGTTTATTTGGATTAATAAAATATGCTGGAAATTATAAACGGACAAACACAGAAGTACCAGATAATGAGGTTTATTTTGCTTTAAACGCAGCTATACAACAATAATATTAATATATTAAGTATATTTTAATAACATATTATTTTTAGATTATCTTACTAGCAATCCATAAAACGATTTTAACAAGTATAAATAAAGAATATTTACCATTATTTGAGAATATGATAAGTAATTTATTTCCTGATATAACTCCGCCTGAAATAAAACATGAAGTTTTAATAGATGCAATAAAACGTAGCATGTTAAAAAACAATCTCCAGCCAACCGACTCTGCTGTTTTGAAAATCGTTCAGCTATACGAAATCAAATCTTATAGATCATCTGTTATAATAATAGGAAATTCTGGAGCAGCTAAAAGCATCACTTGGAAAACATTAAGAGATGCACTAATCTTACTGAAAAGTGAACAAATAAATTCATTCGAAACAGTTATTGTAAGTAATATATTAATATTATATATATGTTTATAAATATAAATCTTTGTATAAAACTATCAAATTTATAATAATAGAGTATCATAAGATCAGTACGTCAAACTAATACGTAATACATATCATATAAATTAAAAAGACATTTTAATACCCGAATCTATATATTTAAACATTAAATTTATTTTACAATAGATACTCGAGATATAATTATTAAAGTCACTACCATAATATTTATTCTTAAAATACTTTAATTACAAAGAATTTATTTAAATATTATGAGTACTCTATTTTATACTAGGTAATGCTTGTTCAAACAAATATTTTGATTAAAATATATAATACATTCTTTAAAAGACTGATAATATCCTAATTGTATTTAAATATAATTTAAAGTCTAAAATTGAAATAATAACCAGCATGTATCAATCATTTAGGATTATGTTTTAAATCCAATAACGTTAACTATAGAAGAACTATATGGAAAATATGATCATAGTACACATGAATGGGTGGATGGAATTTTTTCGTCAATTGCACGCAAAATTTGTTCTGGTAAATAATATAAACTATAGTTAATTTTTAGATATAGTAATATTTATAAATTAAATTTATACGACTGACTAAAGGCTTGTTTGATAGAAAATTCTATAAAATTATATTCAAGATGTTTTACAGTTTGTTCTTAGCATAATCATAATATAACACTATAATGTGTACAGTTTACACAAACAAATTTCGATAAAATATTAAATTATTATTATAAATATTTCAAATAGATTATGGATTAGAACAAAAGTGGGTAATATTAGATGGACCAATCGACAGCCATTGGATTGAAAATATGAGCTCCATAATGGACGATACTAAAATTTTAATTTTAGAAAACGGGGAACGCATTTTAATACCAAAACAAGTAATCGTATTACAAACTTACACAATGTTATAATAATTATAATATTTAGAAATTAAAATTATTAATATGTAAATCCATTTTTTACTAATTAAAATTTACTAAATTCAACTAAATTGAAATACTAAATACATTTCAAAAAATTTAAATTACAATAATCTAAATTTTATTAAATGTCTATATATTTCATTAAAAGTACATGTTTTTACATTATATACACTATTATACCATATTTTTTTACATACATTTATGATTTATATCTACTCACTATTCGTAATTTTAAGAAACTCTTTTAAAAATACATCAAGTTCAATGATTTATTCTTATGATACTATATCAATATGACCACTGCTGTTTAATTTCAAGCGATTATATAATATGGTGTCATATTGATTTTAATCTATGTCCATCGGACGAACAATCATAAAACTGCATTTATTAAATTAAATTTTAATATTGTATTTTTATTTTTACTGGATAAATACCGCTAATGAATTATTTAGTGTTTATTTGTTGTAACAAAAATTGTGTATTTAGTGTTTACCTTATCTTTCATTTATAATTTATATGTTTTGATACATTTTGTATTTTCTAATAATTATAACACTTAGCTATATAGCTATATATACTTGGTACTATTTACATATTTCATATTTTTATTTTATTTTAAATTCAAAATTGTTGAATATATCTATATTTTATACTTTTTACTTTTTACCAAGTACATACAAGTAATTTACAAATAATATATTTACTTATATTAAGTTTTTCAATACATACTAATGCAGTTATAATAATAAAATCTACGAAATGATATACACTTAACGCATAGATCATAATAAAAATTTTACCCATATATTGTATACATTATATAAACTTTCTTTGCTTATAAAATATGTTTAAATTATCCTAGGTATCTTTTCTTTTCGAAGTAGAAGATTTAAAAGTTGCATCTCCTTCAATTATTTCGAAATGTGGTATAATTCATAACAATCCTAACGATTATGGATGGCGATTATATGTCAACTCATGGTTGAATAGTTGCAAATTTAAGCTATATAAAGATGAAGTAAATTATTCATAAAGTATTGATAGTTTTAAGTATTTTTTTTATTTCATAAAAATTAAACTTTTAGGTAAAACTTCATTTTGAACATTACATCGATGATCTACTTATATTCAAAAAGTTAAACTGTATTGAAATAGTTTCTTTAACGGATCAAAATTGTATAATATCTTTGTGTAAGTTATTAGAGAGCTGCACCTTTCACAATTTAGCCGATAAAATTCCTAATAAATTAAATGATGACAAGTACAAATTTTTGATTAAGATTTGGTTTATTTTTTGGTACGTATTATTAGTTATGTTAGTATTTATTGTCAAGATATAACAATGAACAATTATTTAATAATTTTATCATAAATAAAAAAACAACTAATGCAATTCCAATTTTATAAATTATAAATAATGTCTTATTTCTTAAACAGTATGATTTGGTCAATATGTGGCTGTGTGAGTGAGGAAGGAAAAAAGAAAATTGATGTATATATTAGAAAACTAGAAGATGTATTTCCCATAAGAGATACAGTTTATCATTATTACGTCGATACAAATTACTGTAAATTTCAACATTGGGAACAAAAACTCTCAATCAATACACCATGGAAATATGATAGAAAGTATAACTATATAATATTGAACACGTAAAATGTATTAAAAATATCCTACCAATAAATATTTTATTTTCAGGGTAGAATTTTCCAAAATAGTTATTCCAACGATAGATACCATTCGCCACGATTATTTAATACAATCATATTTAAGTAAGAAACAACCAGTTTTATTAGTTGGACCTAGAGGATGTGGCAAGACATTGAACGTTAAAAATTCATTCGAAACTATGAATAAAACTGAATATTCTTTTTTAAACATTAACATGACAGCTACGACTTCATCTAACGATGTTAAAGAAACGATTGAAGATAAATTAGAAAAACGTACCAAAGAACTTTATATTCCACTATCTGGTATTATTATTATTTTAATACATATATGTCATGTTTTTTAATTTCATAATTTCTAAAGATGTACCTAATGATATTTTAGGAAAAACAATGATTATGTTTCTGGATGATGTACATATGCCTATAAAAGAACCTTGCGGAGTACAGCCTTCCTTAGAATTAATTAAACATTGGATCGACTATGGATTTTGGTATGACACAAAAAAACAATGTCCAAAATATGTTAAAAATATGCTACTCATATGTGCTATGACTCAATTCGATAAAGTAAAACACTTTATTAGTAATCGAATGCTAAATCGTTTTAGTGTGGTAAATATACCATCACTCGAAGAAAACGATATCTATAAAATATATAACTCAATACTCAATCAACATTTAAACGATTTCGATGAAACTGTGTCAGAAATAGGTACAGTCGAACAATACAGCGTTTTATAGAATACTTTTAGTTTGGAATTGTCTCAATATCGTAACATATAATTTATTTAATCATCGTAGGTAATGGATTGACTTCGATGACGATAAACCTTTATAAACATTTAGTGATTAACATGACTCCAACTCCATCAAAAATGCATTATTTGTTTAATTTGAATGATATTTCCAAAGTAATAATTGCCCCAAATTATTTTAATGACTGAGTAATACTATAAATATTTTTTACTTTTAAGGTATTTCAAGGGTTACTACTTAGTAATGTTAAGTATCAAAATTTTAAAGTGCCTATGTTACGTCTTTGGTGTCATGAAGTATTTCGTGTTTTCTATGATCGTTTAGTTGATACAAGGTAAACCATTTAGCTTATTTTTATAACTATATTATGTTACAAAAAATAACTTTTTTACTCACAAATTATTGCAGCGATCAAGAATGGTTCTTAAACCAAATAAATCACCAACTTGAAGATAATTACCATTTGACATATCACGATTTGTTTACTTCGAAAAAAAATCCGATTTTTTTTAGTTTTTTAAACGAAGAAATGCTATACGAAGAAGTTGTAGATGAAGAGAATTTGAAAAAATTTATTAAGTGTAGCATAAAAGAATATAATTCTAACTCAGATTTTATGCCAGTAGACATTTTGTTGTTCAGGGATTATATAGAACATATTTGTCGTATCGTTAGAGTTATATCACAACCCATGGGTCACATACTTCTCATAGGCATTGGTATATTTTAACAGATTTTTTAACATGTCACATACGAATAAATAAAACATAAATGTATTCTTAGGCGGGTCGGGTAGATCATCTCTAGCAAAATTAGCCTCGTGGTTATGCAAGTACAGTATTTTTACGATTGAATTGTCCAAATCGTACGGAACATCGGAATTTAAAGAAGATTTAAAATTAATTTATTCCGAAACAGGAATAAAAAATCAGCCAACATCATTTGTGTTTAATGACACACAAATAGTTGACAATTCTTTTTTGAAAATTATTAACAGTATTTTAAGTACTGGAGAAGTAACACGATTATTTAATGAAAATGAATTAGAAGAAGTAAAATAGTCATTTAACGACATATTATTTAATATTTATATTATCATGAATTCCAATTATATACCAATTTTAGATCAAAAATGCATTATTGGATAATAATAAAAATGCGGAGGAAATAGAATCAGCCGAAGCTGATTATTCAATTTTTATAGACAGAGTTAAAAAAAACCTACATTTTATTTTATCTTTCAGCCCTATAGAAAAATCATTTAGGTGAGTTAAAAACACTAGATTATTCTAAATTTGTAAAATTACATGTACCAACAGCATTTCAATTTATTAAACACATTATTAATTAATAAATAGTCACTATTCCACTTATTTCTAATATACTCAATATTTTGTATATTCTATATTATTATTATCAGGTATACTAACAATTTGAATTTTTTCTTTTTTTTATTATTTAATATAATAGAATACGATTGAGACAATATCCTGCATTATTAAATTGTACTACAATCGACTGGTTTTTGGATTGGCCAAAAGAAGCTTTATTAGAAGTGGCATCAACTTCACTCGATGATCTTGATATCTTAGCAACAATAACTGGAGAACAAAGAGTAAATTTTTCAATACCTGCTATGTATATGAATTGGAAATTTTTATTAACCGTATCATATTATGTTAATAACGATTCAAATTTACTACAGTTAAAATATTTTTTTATTTATTTTTGAATAATATTCAATCTAATTTGTGTCCTTTTAATTTATTTAAAAATTGCACAACAGAAAAATAGTCTATTTTAACAAATTATTATGTCTTAAAATCAACACAAAATATTTTTTTAATTTATAAATATGAGTCAGGATTCCCGAAATTCGTGATTACTAACCATCGACTGATTATCTAATAACTATTCATGTCTAATAAAAATAAATATTAAAACTATAAGACATCAAAAGTTAAAATAATGCATTAGATTTCATGGTCATAATTCCACTGATTTCCACTATTATAATGTACTATATCATACATTTCAATAACTGTATATATTATATTTTAGTACATATTAACTTATAATACATAAATACTTATAAGCATAGGCGTACACACGAGATATGTAAATACTGTAGGTATACACTTGAGTGTGAATTTACTGTTTGCATACTCTGTAGGTTGGACACAATCATAGTTCCAGACAATTTATTTAGAAGGTATAATATGAACGAAGTCCCAATATAAAGCTATTTAGAAAGAAAAATATAACAACATTTGTATAATATATTGTTTACTGTACTAATTACATAATTATTCAATAAACTAAATAAACTCATCTCTTTTAAAGAATGTTATAATTTTTCAACATAAATTTTAATGTTAAAAACCTATTATTTTCTAGACAATAAAAGTAGTGATAATAAAAATGGCTATCATAAACATTTTTAAGACAATAAGTGTAAATATTTATTTAGGGCATTGTTTAGAGGAGCACAATTTTTTATCAGCAGCATATATACTCTGCTAGTCTGTGAGCCAGTCTATACACTCCTATGCTTATAAGTACTTTTAGATGATATTATAAATATATTACATATTATTATTTTGTAGTAATAACACAACAGTTATTATTTTCATACATTATTTTAACAATATTTTTTCAGGTATATGGAGAAGAAAATGAAAGAATAACTCGGGTAAATTGTCTATTAATATTTAAAAAATGTATTATTTAACAATTATTATTATTATACAATTTTAATTTTTAAGGACAAACTAAAAAACTCTTTAGCTTCTATTTTTTCTTCTATTCACAATTCTATAATAGAATATTCCAACCATAATAAAGTTGAATTGAATTGTACAAATAATGTAACACCAACTGTTTATTTAGAAATGATATTTAGATACAAAAAGTAAGTTTAAGATTGAATAAAACTATTTTCAAATACAATTATGTAAAACATAAATTTCATAGAATTCTTCACGAAAAACGTATTGAAAAACAAAACATGTCAATTAAATTGAGAAATGGCTTACAAACTATTAATTGCATTAATCATAAAATAAATGATATAACAATGGAATTAGAAAAAGTCACAGAGCTTATTACGAAGCACACTAAAGTATGTGAAGAAATACTTACTATTATTTCTAAATATACTAAAGAAATTAATAATGAAAAGAAAGAAATATGTATCATTTCTAAAAATATAAAAGAACATGAATTAAAATGCCAAGAAATGTACAATATTGCTTTAGCGGAATTAAAACTTATGATGCCTGAGTTAGAAGATGCTACAAATGTATGAAATTAATTAACTTTTTTAATAAATTGGAATTTATAAATATGCTTCTTACGATATTTGATTCGCAGAAAATATGTGCTCTTAATAAAAAAGATCTCTCGGAAATTAAATGCTTCTCCGTACCACCAGAAGGTGTGAAATTAGTTTTAGAGGCTATTATGACATTAAAACAAGCTGATCCTAGTTGGGCAGAAGCTAAACGACAACTAGATGATCCTAATTTTCTACAACAGGTAATAATCATACTATGACTAATTTTAATACTGACAATAAATAGAACTAAATTAATGAATATTATTAATGCCATAGTTAAAAGATTTCGATAAAAATCATATAGCCGATAATGTCATTAAAAAAATCGATTTATTTATAAAAAATCCAGAATTTGAACTAGAAAAAATCGGTCTTCAGTCAACAGCTGCTAAATATTTAGGCACGTGGGTTGTTGCTATTGAAAAATATGCTAAAATGTACAAGTAAGGATATAAAATATTAAGAATAATAAATTATCGTATGAAACTTTTTATCAACGAGAATATTTTAAAATAGAACTATAACACCTAAAAGAGTAGCTGCGGATCTGGCAATGGCAAAAGTTAAAGAAGAACAAATTTCCTTCAAAGAATTAGAAGAAAATCTGACAAAAAAACAAAGTCTACTCGAGCAACAAAAACTGGATTATGATGAAAAAATTATTAAAAAAGAACAACTTATTACCAAAGTAAGTTCTATTATTATTATTATATACAACTATCACCCATATTATTACTATTAATATTATTTATATTGAAAAATGTCTTGCCTATATATAAAATATAAATATAAAAATCTTATAATCAATTAATGAACATCTTGTTATTATATAAAAACAAAGTAGTGGAAAAACCTTTACTAAATTCACTACCATGATAAGATGTATTTAATTAAATATCTATATAATTTTTTTTATTATCATTACATTAAATTAAAATAGGCTGAAGAATTAAAAAACAATTTGGAAAAATCTACAAAACTAATTGATGGATTGTCCAAAGAAAGAATGAAGTGGAATAAAACTTTAAACCAAATTGACAAAGAATTTGATTATTTACCAGGAGATTGTATTCTAAGTACTGCATTTATATCATACATGGGGCCATTTGGGTTTAAGTCTCGAGAAATTATTATGAATTTATGGTTAAAACTTATAAGAGAACATGGAGATCTTAACAACCCTAATTTTGAAGTTACTTTATTTCTAACAAACCCAAGAACAATCAGAAACTGGAACAATCACGGATTATCCAATGATAGATTTAGTTTGGAAAATGGTGTTATCATTAGCCAAAGTTATCGATATCCATTCATAATAGATCCACAAAGTCAAGCATGGAAATGGATCAAAAATATTGAATTAGATAATGGATTAAAAATTATTGATTATAGATCAAAAAATAATATGCACGATTTAGAAATTGCCTTACAAAATGGGTATCCTACTTTGGTACAAATTGGTTTTGAAAATATTGATCCACTTATAATTTCTATATTATCTAGATCTATTTTAAAACAAAGTGAGTTAAAACAAAAAAAAAAATCATTTAAGTTAAGATATTAATTAGAATAAAAATATTTATTTTATTATAGGAAATAAACTTTTTATACGGATAGGTAATAAGCTTTTACCCTACAATGAACATTTTAGACTTTTCATTGCAACAACAATAAAAAATTGTTATCATTTATCTGAAATAATACTACGTACAACAGTAGTCGATTTTGCAATTACAGAAGAAGGTCTTGAAGAACAATTATTAAAAATGTTAGTCAATGTAGAAAACCCTGCTTTAGAAGAGCTTAGAGATAACACAATTATAAATATTGAAAAAGATAAAAAATCTCTAGTTGACGTACAAGACGATTTGCTTAAGTTATTAGATAACAACGAATGCTCGTTATTAGAAAACGAACAACTTCTCTTAACATTAAAATCTTCGAAAACGACATTTAACATGATTAAAGAACGTCTTCAAAGCTCTTTAACTAGTCAAGCGGAAATCTACATAGCTCGAGAGGTAATATGATATAAATCGCAATTTTTATTATATTTATTTGAACACATTGATATTTAAAAATATTTCAATAATAAAAATAATAATCTTTACTAATATGATCTGGGCAATAGTGTATTTAAAACCCGTATTGTCCAATTCATCACAAAATATTAACTTCAATTTTATTTATTTACATAAATATATAGTCATTATCCATAATAAATGTATTTTTAGGGCTATAGACCATGTGCCAAACGTGCTGTCATCCTGTATTTTATTATCAATGACCTGGATAGAGTGAATCCAATGTACCAGTTCTCGTTGGATTTTTATACTGATTTGTTTAAAAATTCAATTAAAAAGAGCAATACTGCAGAACAACTCAATGAAAGAATCAACAATTTAAATGAATATCACACTTATGCAGTTTATGAAAACGTCTGTCGAGGATTATTCGAACGCCATAAGTTACTTTTTTTGTTTCAACTATGTACTAAAATATTAATCTCAGAAAATAAAATAAATAAGGACGAGTTTGAATTTTTATTAACCGGTAGAATTAAATCAAATGAAAAACAAATAAAACAAATTACTACCACAAAGTGTCCGGGTATATATATTTTATAACAAGATAATGACTACTAATAAAGAAATATAATTAACTTTTTTTAGACTGGTTACCTGCAACATGTTGGGAAAACATTTTGACGTTGAGTAACTTGCCTAGTTTTTATGATTTAGAAAAATCATTCGAAGAATGCTCAACTGAGTGGTATAAGTGGTACTTATCCCCAGATCCAGAAAATCTAGAACTTATTGGTAAGCTTTAAAACAATCATTTTACATTTAAAAACCTCCGTCAAATTTGCTTATGATAACTTTGTGTTATTAGGTTCATGGGAAAATAAATGCAATTTATTTCAGCGCGTGCTATTTATAAGAAGCTTGCGATTAGATCGATTGTCATTTTCTATCAAACGTTTTATATCGAGAAATCTTGGACGTCAATTTTCAGAGACTCCGGTCGTGGATTTAAAACATACTTTAAATAATCTTAATAATACAAATTGTTTGATTTTTATTTTATCCTCTGGTTCTGATCCAACAAATATGTTAAAAAACATGAATAGAAATTACAATAAAAAAGGACAATTTCAATCTCTTTCTTTAGGCAATGGTCAAGAACAAATCGCCACCAAGTAGTTCTCATTATTTTTATTTGATAACTATTATTATTATGTTTAATTACGTATTTTATACTATACAAATAGCTTAATAAAAATTGGACAAAAAGAAGGTCATTGGATATTTCTTGCGAATTGCCATCTCTTATTATCGTGGATGCCACAGTTAGATAAAATAATTGAAAATATGCAAGACGGCAAAGCCCATCCGGACTTTAAGCTATGGTTAAGCTCTAATCCACATCCGAAATTTCCAATAAAATTACTACAAACTGCCATAAAAGTATCGACTGAACAACCTAAGGTCAATTTTAATTTTAAATCATAATAACTAATAAAATATAATAATTTAAATATCTATACATAAATGATTAACATAAAAAACTACGTACTAACATAAATTCTATTATCAATATATTGATATTTTTGTTATTTCTTTTTTAGAACATAAAATCTAGTTTGTTGCATTTATATCAAAATATTAATGAAGAGCAATATTCTCAAAACCACGCATCGAGCAAATACAAAAAAATTGTATTCAACTTGTGTTTTTTTCATTCCATACTAACCGTTAGGAAAAAATTTTTAAACCTAGGATGGAATAAAATATATGACTTTAGTGATTTCGATTTTGAGGTAAAATATTTAATAATCATTCATTACATATTTATGGTATACAAATAAGTTTAATATATTATAATCAAATTAAAATATTTACAATGTGCGTACAATTTATTCATACATTTCTTTAAAGTATACAAAGTTAATAAATTATTCTTTAGTCCTTTACGACATTATTGTATTGCATTCAAAATAATCAATACATCATTACGATTTATAATTGTAGGTATCAGAAAACATTTTATTCAATTACCTCAACGAGTATGAAGAAACGCCATGGACTGCATTAAAATATTTACTAGGAAGTATTATATATGGTGGAAACATAACTGATATTTGGGATAAAAGACTTTTAGACACATACATAAACCAATTTTTCAATGAAAATTCTATTTCAACTGATTTTCACAAGTATAATTATATCAATATAATTCCGTGTTATGTGCATTAAATACTATACACACCAATTAATAACCAATTTTTATTTTACTTTTTAAAGGTTATCGGCACTGATCAATTGTATCGTCCCAGAAAATGGTACTTTACAATCCTATAAGGACTTCATAAAAACATTACCTTGTGAAGATGTAGCTGAGACGTTTGGCCAGCATTCGAACGGCGATATAGTTTATTTAACAAGAGATAGCTATTTATTATGTGAAACATTAACAGTTTTACAAAAACAATGTAATGGCTTGGCAGACGATAACGATAGAGAAAAAAAAGTGCTATTTCAAATATCTCAAATCCTTCAAAATATTCCTTCAATAATCGATCATGAAATTATAACTGAAAACACTCACATAAAAAGAAGTATATTCAATACTGTAATTTTTCAAGAGGTATTTTTCACGTCATTTAAATTTTAACCCATTAAAATATATAATAATTAAGTAAAAGTGTAGGAATACATTAAATTACATTGATAATATTATCAATTTTAAAACTACTATATAAATATAATATAAATAGTAATAATAGTTGGCTTCAATTACAGTAAAAAATATAATGATAGTTTTTAAAGAATACAAACAAAATTTGATATCAGAAAATATGAATTTATTAAAAAATAGTAAATAGGAGATTAGTGACTATACATAAATTTTAAAGGCATTAAGTTAAATTTTGTGAAAGATTATATTAAATTTAAACTGTATAAACAATTTTTATAAATCCCTAATCATTCTTATTTATTTTGGTATTTAGTTATTATTTATTACTAATAATATAATACAACAATATATTTCATCCCTCCTTTCTCTTAATAGTAACACGAATTATGATCATTGTAGATAGTAATGAGACTAACTCATTTTATAAGTATCACTTAATTTGTATTAAATGACCGATTGAAATATTTTAATATCAAAATAGTTTTTAATAAATTTAATGGTTTTTATCTAGATTTTAAAATGTATTATTTGAATTTTAGGTAATGTGTTATAATAATTTACTTAAAAATATGGAAATAACATTAACGACATTGAAAAAAGGAATCACAAGCCTAATTATAATACCACCAGACATTGAAAACATGTTTGAAAAAATATACGAAGCCAAAGTACCAGATCAATGGCTAAAAAGTAATATTATAAATATTTATGTTATTACACATATATTTTTCATTTTTAATATTAGCGCAGATTTAATAAGTCATTTATACATATTTTTTTAAGCTACATATTTTAAATTTTTAATTGTAATATCGATAATTAGTATATTATTTTCAGTATATCCGTCTATAATGAATTTGGGTGCCTGGATGCAAAATTTAATTGAACGTGTAAATTATTTTACAACTTTGATAAACACAAGTCAACAACCTGTATCAATTTGGTTAGGAGCTTTCACTTCTCCTACTAGTTTCTTAACTTGTATACTCCTGGTAAAACACTGTTATTGAATTTATTATTATATTATTTCAATTCTCAAGTAATTTTTTTTAATTTATTTAATCTTACAGGATGAATCGAAACAATCATCATTGCAAATAGATTTACTTAGTTGGGAATTTATACCTATTCAAACATCACTGAAAGACTTAATAAGACCCCCAGACGTACATTTATAATCAATTTTTGATTTTTATTGCAATTTACGATTGATGTACCTATATTAATATATATTTTTTTTTATTTAGAAAGGAGTATATATACATTACCTATATTTGGAAGGTGCTGGTTGGGATAACAAACATCTGTGCTTACGTGAACCCTTGCCATTAGAATTTACAACTAAACTACCCATCATACATTTTTTACCAATAGAAGGCAAAAGGAGTCTCCTAGGTTTTAAAATTAAAAATATATTTTTATAAATAATATTAAGAGTTTTAGAGTTATGGTACCTAAATACCGTTTTAATTTCAGAACTTTATCAAAGTCCAGTATATTATTGTCCAAAACGAAGCGGAACTCATGAAACCTATTCGTGTGCAATTGTATTAAACTTAAAAAGTGGGTCACAGCATCCAGATCATTGGATTAAACGATCTACCGCAGTATTATTAAATTTAGGAAATTAAATTACTAAATAATATTTAAGTTTTATACTGCATGTATTTAAATTATTTTAGTTATTCTAGTTATTTATGTAGTAATATTTTATACACATTCATTAAAACTATATGTAGTCATATTCAGATTTAAGTATATGTGCTCACACAAGTGTATCAAAACTTATCTAATTATCAATATTATAATCTACATATTTTGACTCTTTTTTAAAGTATTTATATACTTTTAAAATAAAAATTTTTATTTAAATGAAGATAAAAAAAATTTTCTTGGTCAACATTTTTTTTTCAAATCATAGGTATAGACTAATTTTAGCAAATCTATAAGGTGTTTGAAATTTTGAAATTTATAAATTCTGAACGGAACGATAAATGTATTGATTTTACAAAGTTACATATTATGGTTTTTTTAGAATATATACAGGCATAATAAGTAATCAAAAAAAACTTCAATTTTCAATTTTGAAAAGGTCAGCATTAAAAATCCCCACTAGTTTTTTTATAATCGGAGAACAAGCGTACAATTAAGGAAAACCCAAAATTAAATATAAATAAATTGTTTTGTAACTATAGTTACTTTAAATTTTATGGAATTTAATTTTTACTTAGTTTAATGCAGTTCAAAATAGCCAAAGTTTTTTAAGCATGTAAGATATATAAAAACAACTATATATAGAAGTCATATTTAAACACATATATTATACATATACCGTTTTACGCAATACCTACTTGCAGCATTTGAATGAATATCATTTATTTTAATATTTAACAAATATGAAGGCTCCGACTTTTTAATAATTTTTTAAAAAAATTTTTAAATATTCACTAATAATCAGCAATACACATTTTATAGTTATTCGTAAAAATGTATTAATTATTTTAATTAACGACTTATGACTTTAATACATGATTTAAGATAAACAGGTTACGCAACGCTCTATACAAAACCACATTTTTGTTGAAGCCCAATGTTTCCAATACAGAAACAGTCTATCTTAAATCATGCTTTAATAGCCACATCAAATATCTAAACATATTATTGAATAAACTTGTGATTTAGGCTGACAGACCATTTCTACTCAGAATTGTTTAAAATGTTTAAATGCTAAACCGCCATAATTGAATTCAAATTTAACACATCCGTATAGTGACCTACTCTACATAAAGTAAACAACAGAGAATTAACTACTTTCCTACCTTTTTTTTTTAATTTATTGATAAAACTTTTTAAGCTTTTTTTAAGCTTGGTAAAAATCTTTGATAATACAAGATTCCATATTTCCACATATTAGTTATTCATATGGTCATATAAAAAGTCATACCTGTTTAATTTTAATGAACTGTGTTGGCATTAATTCAGTAATGTTATATTTTCACGATTGGCGTAAGCCAGCTTGTCCAGAATTAAATTCATCTCTTCCACAATATAGCTCATCAACGTAAACCTTAGATCAGTTAAATCATATAAGTACTATGGATGATATCTACCTTAGATATTAAATAAAACAAATTTGTGTATAAAAATTATTTTTCTATTATTATTATTTAATAAAAGACTTGAGCCTTCAAATCCAATGTTACCAGGCAATTGGAGGGTTTGCGCGGTATACGGAGTATTCTAAATTACACATTTCATGTGCTGCTTTGGTTGTACTAATCGGCAATTTAAAGGCAACAATATACAATTTCATTGGTTGGTAATTTACTTAAAACAGATTTTATCATTTAAATACCTTTAAATACCTATAATAATGTCAAACATTTATGCATTATTCTTATCTATCTCGATGGTGACCAATACGTAAACACACCTTATCATATTATTATCATTTTAATTTTATTATGCATCGTACCTATGAATTATCAATGTTCAATGTATTATGATCATTAATTATGATAATCGTAAACATTAATTTAAGATTTAGTATTTTAGTAAATACTAATTATTGAATCTTTTTTCTATGTGTGAATTATTGATTCTTGTCTAGAAGCGTACGATTACGGATCAAACGGAGTCGCAAAAACAGTATTGAATATTTTGATTTGAATGGTGTTATATTTTTAAGAAATTTTGTGTGATATTATTGAAATGGCTGCAGAAGATGTATTCGATCAGGTAATAACCAACATTTGTTAATAAATATATTAACAATGAAAATTATATTATATCTAATAATTTAAAGTACCTACACATTTTAGTCATATTTAAATTATAATTTCAACAATAAGATCTAATGTCTTGTGAAGTATGTACCCAATATTTTATTTTCAAATTATTGGTTGAGAAGAGCAAGTTTTTCAACTAGGTACCATTCAATTTTTATTTTTTGTGATAAAAATTTTACAAATAATATAGAAAAACAATACAATGATTGATGAATACAAAATTGTCCAAATTTAGATATAAGATAAAATCTACCAAGAATAATTAGAGATCATAGATGAAGAATTTTAAGTAATTTCAACATGATCTCCACTTCTCAGCACAAAAATAAAAAAAATCATAAAAACTACATTTATTTTAATTAAGTAGTTTAGTGGCTCAAATTCTTTAACTTATTTCTTCGGAGCTATAATTCCTTCAAGCTGAGCTTTTAACTGTTGATTGGATCTTTTCAAAAAATTGATTTCTTCATTGTGCCTTTGTTGTTCAGCAATACGTTGTTCAGTTCCTTGTCTTTGAGCCATTTCATATTTTGCAATTGCTGTTGCTAAGTCATCTTTGATTTTCTGTTTTTCAACTTCTAATTCAGTTAATCGATCTTGCATGTCAAGCTTATTATGTTCTGCGGATAATGACTTGCGTATACCAAAAGCAATACTACTCTCATATAATGACCGGTAAGCATCCATTGTCATTTTAAGTTCATCACGGACTTTCAACAACAAAAGGCCTCGTTCTGCACAGTTAATAGTGACCTGGAAATTACATAGAGGTTATAGAAAAGATTATTTCATATTAGTTATTAATCAATATTATTTCAACCTGGCGAATTATTTCATCGAAACATTGAGAATAGAGTGCTCTTCGAATTGGACAAATACCCGTTTCTCGTGCCTGTAAATGTTGCAAACTCATGTCTAACATTTCTGTCAACTTAATTACATCCATTCTAGTAGCTGGTTGATTTGAAACTTTTTGTCTCCACTGTTTTCCGTTTTCTTCCCATTCTCTTGGTGGCAAAATACAATTTAAAATTTCATCGCATTCTTTAATTTTTTCATTTGATATTAGACCATCTTTTTCATCAAGTTTCTGTCGATTATGAAATAATTAATTTTACAACCCATTATATTTAAATAATAATAAATCTTATTACCTTAATAGCCATTTTTTCTTCACGTTCTGTAACTGCTACTGGATTACTGTAGCGTACTAAATTCATCTCCAGGGGTACTATTTTTTCTCCCATTGTTGTAGATTTATTTACACAAAACCCATAAAATTATATAAAAATATTAAATATTGGTATAACTTTAAAAAGGTTATAATAAGTAAACTTCTTAAAAAAAACCTATATATATACGTTATATCAGTTGTCATGGTAAAGTTATTGATTAACATTGTATAAGCATCAATAATTATAATAATAAAAGTTTATAAATTATTAAATTCGATAAGCTTACTAAAAGATCATATTTATAATATTATATATTATTTATATATATTTATAAATACTTAGATAACCATTTAAGTAGTGTCCTTTGATAAATAATAATAGCAATAAAAAATTCTATTTTTACTCATTTTTCTGTAAATTGTTAAGCTAATGATTTTTTTGAATATTTTAATGCATCTAATATCTATATAAAAATCAGAATTAATAGTTTCCTAGTTACTTAAATTTATGAACAAAATATAATCCTTAATAATGTTTATAAATAATACATGTAATAATATAATATTTAGTCTACTACTAATTAATAATTAGATTAATAATTAGGTATACTCAGTCACTCAGACAATGTTTACAAATTATCATATCAATAAATTACTATAATTATTATTATTTAATATTAATTAATACAATTTTAAATCATCATAGCCCATATTTTCCAATTCTATTATGAATTATCCTTAGTATCAATTTAAAAACTTAAAAACTGCTTATTCAAATTTAGGTACTTTAAATTTAAAAAAAATAAATAAATAACAGATCTAAGTAATTGAGAATAATATCTTTATTTATACTTAAAAATTTTAATAAATACATAATTGAAGAAAAAAATGAATGTAAACCTACTTTGTTAATTATCCTATATATTTATTATTTATATGTAAAATTCACCATTTAGACTATTATGATTTTTTAGTTTGATGAAGAAGAACAACAAGTTGAAAGTCAGTCATTTACAAAAGCTGGTCGAAAGCGACTTTTCTCAAAGGAATTACGTTGTATGATGTATGGTTTTGGTGATGATGAAAATCCATACACTGAAAGTGTTGACATACTTGAAGATTTAGTAATTGAGTTTATCACAGAAATGGTAATATAATAAACAATTAGCTAACCTAGTTATAGTTATTAATTTTTGTTAAAAACTATTTGTATATTTTATTGTTAAAGATTAACGAATTATATTTTTATTTTATTTAACATTCGTTTTAGACTCATAATGCTATGGAAATTGGACGATCTGGACGAGTTCAAGTAGAAGATATTGTGTTTTTAGTGAGAAAAGATCCAAAAAAATATGCTAGAGTCAAAGAATTATTAATGATGAATGAAGAATTGAAAAAAGCACGGAAAGCATTTGATGAAGGAAAATTTGCTGGTAAAAATTCAAATATTTCAATCCAAATTATTGGTTCTTGTTATATTTTTTAAGCATAAGCCTCAAAAATATTTTTTATTAAAAATTTTGTTTACTCTAATACATTTTTGATACTGGTTTGTTATAGCCCCGCCAATCAGGTTTGTTATTGCCCCACCATTCATATAACAATAAATACATTGTATAAATATATATATATTAAAATTAAAAAATTGAATAATAATAAATATAAAACAGTGGTATAATTAAAAATATTTATTTATTAACGATATATTGATATAATATTAAAAAAAATTAAAATTAAAAAATTGAATAATAATAAATATAAAACAATGATATAACTAAAAGTGTTTATGCTTTATGTGATTCCCAAAATTCTGCTATATCTTTTAAAATGGTTTCAAACGAATCACTATTATTCAGTTTTGATCGTCACATAAATACTACCAAATACGAGTCTAAAAAATTTCTATCTGTCCCTCTACGTTTTTGTTACCCTAGGTTTGGTTAGGAAGGGCTGAGTGGGCTGCAGCTCAGGGGCCCCCTCAATTTTATAATATTTTAATAAAAAAAATATATTTTCTTGTTTATGCAAAAGGGACCCCCACAATGCATTCCGCCCATGGGCCAACATATACCTAAATCCTGTTATTATATGAATGGCAGGGCGATAACAATCCTGAGTGGCGAGGCTATAAAGTTTTCACTCGCCGCGGCTGGGCTATACAAACCAGTACCAAATTTTTTTAGTAAATAACTTGTACATTTTTAAAAATAAATTATTTGATTTTACATTTTTTTTAAATAAATTTTTTGTCAGATATTTTTAATAACATATTCCATTGTTCATAAGCTGTATTGTGAAATTATGCCAAATAATTAATATTTTTTGTTACAGGTAATGAAGTACCAAACAGTGGTAATACTAGTATCACTAAATAATGAACTAAAATTTTTGTTCAATTTATATTTATATGTATTACTTTTTTTTATAGTATATACTTTTACATTGAGTAACATTGAACGCTTTACTTTTATAAATAAATTTTTAGTATTATAACATTATATTACATCTTATTTTTTTTTTTTTTTTTAATTATATATTTTCTTATTTTCTGGTAAAATAATGACTTATTCAAAAATATATACTTAAATACTACAAAACATTGAGATTTATATAAACAACACTATTATAATATAACTTGTTTAATTTATAACAGTTTTTTACTTATTAAAATTCAACAATTAAAATAATAAATTATGTATAAATATAAATTAAATGTACACTAAACCCATCAAAGATTACTTGGTTTTTAAATTGTTGCTATATTAATATAATGTAATGTTAAATAATATAAAACTAGTTTACTAGCTACTATTGTCAATAATTATTTAATATTATTAATCTTAATCCCTTGAAGTTTGAAAATAATAAGCACTGCCACAGACATGTATATTTCTATTTTTATAAAAAAATAATTACATTTTTCTTTTCTGGAATGTTAACTGAAAATATTTAAGAAATCTCGTGTCAACAATTGGTTAATTATCTAACTGTGAATTAAACTTTGAAATTCATATTGTGTATAATAACAGATTAAATATGAAGATCTTTATTTTTGTTTTAAAAATTAATAATATGTATACATTTTATGATAAAAAAATTTAATGAAAAATTATTCCTTCTGGGTTTAGTCCACTATTGTTATCACTGTGCTCTATATAGAATAGGTTTACCTATAATATAATTGGGTAATATACTAATGTAGCTAAGTATTTATGTTAAACTGTGTGATAAATTATCTTTTTTTCATTAGCTTAGCAAACAGTTCATACATGACTATAAAAATCTCAACATTAATTATCTGTTTGATATGCTATTTCTAAAATTGCGTTCTGATCTATTATTAATAAGTCTATATCAATCCATCAAGTTTTTTGCTGTCATTGGGATATAAAATATTATAATATAATTTATTTTATAAGAATTTTATATAATACATATATTATCATATTAATATTTTAATACCTATATTTTTTTTATCATGTCTATTATTTCTTTTAAGACATCTCACCTCTTGTTTTATCCTAAAAATATACAACATACAACATAACAATTTTACAATAATTTAATTTTCTCTGTTAATTTTAAAGCTATAGAGTAAATTAAATTGACCTTTTATAAAAATTAAAAGTAAGATTATTATTTAAAATATTTCTATAGATGTTATTAATATACTTTGAACTATGATCATTTTAAAATTCTTATAACTTGTCTTAATAAAATTGGAGTATGTACCTATTCAATAAATCAAGTGTAATAAATCCTTAGAAAACAGATAAAATATGATTCAAAACAAAATGTTAGGTAACTATAAAATTAGTAAAAAGTATTATTAAGTATAAAATATTATCAGTATTATTAATTTTATAATAATTTTTTCGTGGTACATAGTACTTCGTACTAAAAATTTAAAAATTAATTATTAATACATTATTTTAAATTAGAGAGCCTAGATAATAATTTATTAGCGAGGCTCTCTATGTTAGACTCACAGACATATAATAATATAAAATAATAATTATAATATAATATATTATAATGTCTGTGGTTAGACTTAAGTATAGTGCAAGGATGGCAAATCCATGACACATGAAAAGAATTTAAGGACAGGCAAAAAATAAAGATACTTTTATTACATATACAGTGAGTTCCGCTTAATGTGATCACTTTGGTGCAGGTAATTTTGATTCTATTATCTGTTTGATTCTATAAAGCATTTACAACATTACACATTCAATTTGGTTTGGGATTTTCATTTTTGATTCTAATAAACGGTTGATTCTATAAACCAGTCATCACATTAAGCTGAACTCACTGTAAATATATTAGGCATATTATATTATATAATTTTTTTTGTCTATATGTGTATATTTTTTATATTAATACATTAATCATACAATAAAATTAAGATATTTTTTTTCTTCTACTAAAGTATACTTATAATACAAACATTTTTTAATGACACGGTCAGAAAAAAAAGGTAATTTTTGGCACCTAGTAGGTATTCAAATAATTTGCTACCCTTGGCAATAGTATATTAATTTTGCGTTTACCTATACAATAATTATTGTATACATCCATGAAATTTACTCACTTGTCATCAATCAGCACTGGCTTATCTATATTGTAGTCATTTTAAAACTTTTTAAAACTGTTTTATAATGTGGGTCTACCGTATACGTGTCTGTTATCAAAATTTAAAAAATTCAATTTTCAAGCAGTGGCAAGTGGCAACTAGAACTAAAAGAGACCATACGGTAGTACGGCACTACGGCATTACACCTTAAGTCCTCGAAATACGCCACAGCCCAGACATCACTCAGCATTTCAGCAGGTTAAAACTCGGAAACCAATTGACCCCACGGCTCACAATATCCTATGAGAAGGTATTATAAATTTAATACGTGATAGTCTTAATTTCAAAACAATTTATACCTAGTATAACGGCTATAGATACTAGGTTAATATCTATAGCCGTGCCTAGTATCAGTTTGTTCTTTGCTAGTATATACGTACATACGGTACACAATGGAGAATTTATACCACCAAACGAATAGATTGATATTAGAAACTCAAGAATTATTCCACAGATTGGAGAGTTCGAAATCCGAACTTGTCGAAGCAGATGTACAATCAAGAATATTAACCATTTCACAGTAATAAATATATTTTTGTTTAATATCCTTATCATGTTCTATGAAAAATAATAGTCAATTAACATCTCGTTTAGAAACTGTGAACACCTAGACATTCTTGTGCACAAAGAACCTGTTTCCAGGCGTAACAATGCCAAATTACGTGTAGATCAACTCAAATATGATTACCAGCACTTGCAGGTAAATGCCATTTTATATTAAGCAATTATTAATTTTAAAATGTTTTAATATACAATATTAGTCAGCATTAAGAACACATCAACAAAATCAACTAAGAAGATTGAGAGCTGAGCAGGAACGTGAAGAACTGTTAAATCGCCGGTTTACTAGAAATTCCGACATGAATGATACAACAATATTAATCGATAGTTCCATACAACATCAAAATTCCTTACAGGTGCTTTTATAATATAACTGAGTTTAAACATTTTAATTAACCATATTTATTTCAGGGAGCAAATCGAGGAGTTGATGATTTATTAGGATCTGGTGCCAGCATACTACAAAGTTTGCGTGAACAACGTGATCGACTAACTGGCACCCGAAATCGTTTGTCTGGAATTTTTGGTTCGCTTAGGCTTTCAAATACAACCATGAAATACATTGAAAAAAGATTAACAGAAGATAGGTATATACTATATGGAGGAATGGCTGTCACAATTCTCGTTATAATTATAGTAATGATATATTTCAGTTAATGATCATTGATCAAAATCAAATTAAACTAATACTTTGGTGAGTTTTACCATGGATTATATATTGTAATTTTCTTTATACTATGTATTATATATAATATGTATTTTATAGTTAATTGTTATTATTTATAAAATTATTTTTGTATACAACTAAAATATTTTTAACTGTTTAATTTATTGGTAAAAAAAAATTTAATATATGTTTATTAACTGTTATTAATATATTGCAATTCATTGCATCTTTCTTTTTGTATATTATGCATAGGATATAGCTATTCTATTGCCTCGGTAGTATTTCTTCTTTCCAAATATTTTGGATTATTTTTACTGTTTTTTTTTCGATTCAAAAAACAAAGAATAGGTGAAAACTGTTTTCAACAATATTTCCACCAGATCCCTAATCACTTATTTATCAGCTTTAACATTGGATACTTTGACCACCCTGAATAGTTGGCCTTCAGTAATAAACAATAACCCTACACTGCTAAGTAATTATGTAATTTCATTCAATTAATAAAATCTAGTAAGAATTGTGGAGTATATAGTAATCAATATCACATATTATTTTTACTGAAGTTCCATAATAGTTGCGAAAAAGTTTACGTTACTATATTCATAGATCATACATCTTAAATACAAAATATAGGTAACCAACATCGAAATAGATAGGTAGTATTACAGATTTTCTATATAATGTATTTTATAAATTATAATATTTTAGTGATGACTGAATAACCGAAGTAGATATTGCATAATATTATCATAGAATTTAATCTATTCTGTGATATATATTGATATACACGGTATCTACCCGCTGTTATAATACCTATCTTATATAGGTAGTTATATATCATTAATTTTATACGTATTTTACCAGATATTATTCTTAAAATATCCAATAAGTGAGTTTCACACGTTTACTGAAAGGTCCTAAAGCCGCATTGAGCATTCCCAGGACTTGTATACCGTGTACCTACTTGGCCAATAATTGGTTCTGAATACTGATGCCGTTACCGCGGATTGTTGATAATGTGACACAAGTCAAAGGAACGGCCAATGTAGGTACTTCAGTACTTGTATTACTTGTCAAGTACGCCAATAATACCAACACGGTAATACGTGACTTGCTGTAATTAATAATCGGATTACTATCCAAACGCATATCCAAGGGGTTTATGCCCCCCGTGGACTGGTAAATTGAAAAAAATGTCCATTTTCGTCAGCACGTGAGCTGATAAAATGCATTGTTTTGCCGATAGCGTTTTTAGCGAAATTGTATTCAAGATAGGCCGTAAATATGGATCCGCGCCTATTACTATCACAGTATCACGGTATAAAATTGTAGGATATTAGTAGATTACAAAAGTGTTTTGAGGTTTATTAATAATAGGAAATATCAGACAGGAGCACCTACATCAAATTAAAACTAATTTAAAAAAAAAATATTAAAACTTATATTTGTATGAATAAATACAATTTACAACAGAGTACAGATATTTTAATTTACATTACTTATAAAAACTTCACATTTTAAGTAAATTAATTTTATTTTTTAATTGCATTTATAATTAGTGTAACATTCATACATTATACCGTAATACATAGGTATAATCAATGGTATAATATAATGATACTATTTTGCATAATATTCATATTATAAAATTCACAAAAACAACAGCAGTCCTTCAGATTAACTACGTACAGCAAAACATGCGCCAGGTAATTTTTTTTTCCCGGGACCATGACCACAGTTAACGTCAAAATGTATCGAACTATTATTAGGCTCTGTTAAAACCACCGAACCGTAAAATTATCTGATTTCAACTTAAGACATTGTCATACAATATCGAACATCGTAGCAGAGGCGGTTATAAGGTGGGTGATCTCTATATTATCTAATGGTTAATATCCATTGGATATATCAGGGGACAGGGGTGGCCAACTTTTATAGACCTCCGAGTCACGATTGACTAAAAAAAAAATTCGTTAATAATCGTCACGATAGACTGGTATATATGTATATATAAAAATGTTATATGGTCAGGGAGGGATAGCTTTATTTTGCCCCCCTTGAACATCCTGTATAACCGCCACTGCATCGAAGCGTAAACTCTTGTTACCGGACTAGTGAAACTATAGCTTTTTACGTCCTGTAAACGATCAAGTATTTTGCTTAGTTAAAACTATCGAGACTATTGAAAGGCACTTTGAATTCCAGACGTTGTAATTTCAATATATTTGACAAAGAGGAAACAATTTAATTTTCATTGGTGAACCAACGTATGATGTGAATAATTAATTGATTATCCGTATATAAAGAAAGAAGTACGTTATAATTTTTATAATAATACAATAATTTATTTGTAACAACAGTGTTGAAATACTTCTGAAACAAAGGTGAATATTTTAATTTGAACACAATAGCTGAAAATGTCCATAACAACAATATTTTTATTGTTTTTACTTTAAGAATGCATTTTAATTGAAATTAAAATAATAATTGCCGAGGAATAAAAATCTAGTAGATTATACAACTGTATATAAAATGTAAATTAGAAATCAACCAAAATGGCAAAATGACACGAACTTGAATTGAGGGTGCAATAATATCAATAATATAAATCAAAAATGTTTTTCATAATTTAAAAAAAATATTTTTTAATGATAATAATATATAGAATAATAATATGTGTTTTATTTAATAACACAAATTTGAAATTATAATATAAAACTTATTGTGTTTACATGATTGTTTATACCTATATTTAAAGAATATTTTATAAGCCGATTTATAAGAATTGCACTTCGCAGAGAGCCTCAAATGTTGACCAAGGGATTAGGGAGGGAGCCATAATACAGAAGGGGAAAAAATTATAAATAATATAATATTTTATTGATTTAGTCATAAAACATATGATTTCGGTTTTTTATGCCCTGTACTTTTTTACATTTTTGTCTGTTAATGTATGTATATAATAATAATAATATTAATATATATTTTCATTTATAGTTTGGGAACAAATTTCTGAAAGAAAACTAAAGATATCTTAGATATCGCTACATCGGTGTGATGAAGTCGTAAAAAAGTTAGAAAACCTCTGTATAGTCTGAACGTCCGTTGAACTACTGGAACTCGTTCAAAATCCACGGTTAGTGTTCCGTGGACAATAATGTTAAGCGAATAAATCGTGAACGCTCCTCTCGCTAAGATACGTTTTTATTTTTTAATTAACTAAGTACCGAATAATTATATTATTCTATTACGTGTTATTACTACAAACGTGAATAATCAAAACTCTAACGTAGTGGCGCCTGAAACTCTACAAACAAGCAACAAAACTCGCGCCAAAGAAACCGGTGTAGGTCTCGCGGTTAAAATTCACGTTTCCCGAAATGCCCGCCAGGGCGAACCGCTTCGCAGCCATCGAGTACCACCGACAAGGCGACTACCGGCGCGCCGCGTCACATCGTCACTCGGCCACCGTCATTCGTCCATTCATCACGTCCGCGTCCGAGTCGTCGCGTTTACTCGTTTGCGTGCGCTGTTGTCGTTACCACCACACCGCAACCGTGGTGTGGGTACGTTTGTTGCCGAAAAACACGACGATCTTCCCCCACCACCACAGTCTGTTAATCGAAATCGGTAACCGGCGGAGAAAACGTCAACCTTTTTTTCTTTCGCGCGCACGTTCTTTATTTATTTTTTTTTTTATCGTTATTGTTATAACTTGTTATTTATTTTTTTTTCTGCAAAATTTTGTTTTGTTAATTAATAAATGTTTGCGCTCATTCCGACAACGACTGTACGATGTACCGCCGCCGTGATCATCATTTAACCTCTATGACGGCGGTTGGTACGTATTTTATTATCGTCTTGAAAACGATTTTATTATTATTCGTTTCCACCATTTCCCGTGCCGATCGTTCAGAGGTCACGCGAGCTGGGACAGCTATTCGACAACGATGACGGCTACGCCACCACCGCCTTCGCTCCGTCACGGACGGGATTGTTGATGGGTGTGTGTCTAGTGACATGCGTTTTATATTTGATAGACATGACTAGATCCACACTCATCCATGTTCCCGGGCCTGTTCGACGGTGGTCGTGTTATAAACGGAACAAAGTGGTAGACAACGACGATAAGAGCCGCAATCCAAATCTGCTCTTTTGGCGCGCAACAAGTGTGCAACGTGACAAAGGGACGTGCGCGCGCACTCCCGGTGGCATATTCTTATACCGACCGTCGCCGCTGCCCGTTTCGTCGAGCGTTCAAGGGTAAGTCGAGATTAGCGTTGGATAGCCTTTACTTGTCACCAATTGGTGTGGTTCGTTTTTTAACCGTTTCTTTATGTAGTTTTACCCCCGGTGATGACTAGTAAATATATTTTTTAACTGCTAGCTCAATTCCATTTAACTCGTTACTGTTTAAGGTATTATCTATACATGTTTGTGATTGTTTTGATGCTATCCCCGCCCCAATTATGAGTTACTGAAAAAATTACAATTGGTGGTGGTTAGATTAGTACAGGATCATCATTCAATGCAGTGTTTTTTTGTGTTCTAGAACTGCATTGCCAAGTACATAATTAATTTTAAGTGACTGATACTTACTACACTAGATGAAACTTATTTTCCATTTTTAGAGCAGTTTTTAGCATTTTCACGGCATTTTCCTTTATATACATTATACAACTTCATTGTATATGCTTTTAGTGTAAATACAAAATATAAACATTAAGAAATATTGTTTTCATTAAATTGTATTTAATAGTTTTTAGATTTTTATCATAAAATCAAACAATTATAAATTGGTCAGATGAAAATAAGTACATTGTGAGCCCATTTATTTCTTGTAGGTAAACTGTTTTTATTATGCATATCTATTTTGTTTTGTTGCATTATTGTAGTGATGTGCCTATTAAAAATTTTCAACATTTTTAAAAACTACAAGTGATATTTTTAAAGTATTTTTAATAGTTTTTTAGATAGATTTTAGAGCATTTAAATTTGGACTCCTAATTATAAAAACATACTTGATACCTAAGTGTTAATGTAAGTTTTTAAAAAACAGTTAAGAAGTAGATTTCAACTAATAATATTGAGTTATTGAAAACTATTTATTAGGTACCTATGTTTTGTATATTATGTTTATTTTTATATGGATGACAATTTATTTCATTTTATTATATTATTTAATATTTACTATTTAATGAGTATTAAAATAATATAAAAAGAAGTTTTTATTTATATTATTAACTTTTTTATGCATATTTAAAATAATAACGTTTTACACAAATTACCTCTGTAACTGAAAATAAAGTTGATTACTTAAATTATTATTGAAATTATAAAAATTAAATTAAATGTTAACATTTCAAACAATAGTTCAGTGATTTAGTTAAGATTTATTTTAATATTTTGTATTTAATAATTTAAATCTAAGTATATAATTCAATAATAATATTACATTACCGTTAGAAACAGAATAAGCTGGCATGGAATCCTAAAAATGGGCCTCTAACCTATTTTTATTTATATATTATATATATTTGATTATCAGCTTTTAAATATTAAGCCTAGTGTTGTATTGTTGTATCAAACTATACATGTTTAACTTTTTTTTGATATATTTCTAAGGCGTTCTCTTATGTTTTTACGTTTTAATGATACCTCATTCTTTCAACACTTCTTTGAAATAGATCAACATTATTGTAAAAACTAATGTATAATAATGTGTATTCAAGTAATGCAGAAGAATAAAATATGAAAATATTATTTACCCTAAAATTATCCATATTTACCTTAGTCTCTAGAGAAATAGTTGAAATAAAATTAAGTATTATGTATCAAATTTAGGTATTTAGTGTTAAAAATTGGTTAATAGTTAAAAACTAGATAAATATCAGAATAATAATTAAGTAAACATTAAAAATATTGAAATGAGATATCTGCAGTATTGAAAAATATCTATATGATTGTAAACCTTTGTTTTTGAAATGTCTAAATAATTATTAAAATATTAGTTGTATTATGTCATTATTTCACAGTTTAATTGGAATTTATTAATAGAAACTAATGTCATTGTCAGTGAATAATTATTAATACCTATCAATAAATGTACTATACTGTCTATACTCTTAAATATCAGCCTATTTTTATTGTTTATTTTTTCAAGGTTTCCTATTAATGGATCAGTCAGTCTAGTGAACTTTTAACTAATTTGTATCTACTCCTTGTGTTTTTTTTTTTGTTATCAAGCAATTATGTTGTTAACAGGTTTTTTAACGTATGAACAATTAAAGTTTTTTTTTTGTAAATGTCGTGTTTCAATATTGCTAATATTTATATTTCAGATATTATAGTAAAGTAAATCACATCAGTAATGGTACACATATAACTAATTATTGTTTTAATTTATAATAAGTACTAATTACTATTTTTTATTCTCATAAAGCTCTTTCTTCATATAGTATGTCTAAACTACTGCCTCCAATTTTTACGTCTGAAAAACCATTAGTCGTGTACTCGTCTAGGTCAATTGGGGTTAATTTTTGTCTCATAATAGGGATGGTTGATTATTTTTCGTCAGTATGCGGGCGGCACACGGCAACGGTACCAATGTTGATGCTATGGTGGTAAGGGAGGTGTTTACTAAGCTGGCTTGACTAACTGCTTGGTACTCGATTCACGTAATCTGGTGTCGTACACCCGCATCGGAAAAACGCATAGCTACATTTTCCCCTTGCTAAACAATAAATAATCATCATCACCCGCATGAGAATAAAAATCCCCTAAAAATTAAAAATAGTACTCGTCGCACATTCGATTTACTTTTATATCCTATAATCGTCATTATACTCACTATGGTCGAAAAATTAATTGTTATTATGTTAATATTATGTAGGTATTTTATTCGACGTGGGTTAAAAAAAATATAATATATTAGGTATTCCAAGTACTATTTAATAATCATATGAGATACTGACATGACAGTTTTTTTTTGCACGTACGTCAAAGAAATTTTTTAACCATTAATGTGATAATTCTATTAACAAATTGTGTTTGAAATTAATTAAGTTGACATTTAAAAAGTAATTAGTAATATCTGTTCTGTTGTTCTTGGTATAATATATTTATTTAACGCCCGTCTTCTTTTGAAACTGTTTTTCGTTTTATTTTGTCAATGCATTTTTATTATTTTAAAAAAAAGATACATTTCGCGCCTGCTACAGTGCGAATGGAATAATTGATGTCAACATTTTCAAAAATGTTAATTTTTTTTAATACCAATGACGTCCAGATGAGTTTACAAGTACGGATGTCCTAATAAGAGGAGGTAAGTACATAAATAACAGTTAGTAAATATGTATAATATTATAAAAACTGATTTTAGAGGATTACCTACATATATTAATTAGTGTTATAGTTTTAATAACGATTTCTGAATATTATGATGATACAATGTTTGTATTTTGCCGATATGATCCTCTCTGTGCCGTTCTTATACGTACATCTTTCGTAATTATTGATTATCAGTAGCCACCTATAATTAGGTTCTCAAATTTAAAAAAAAATGTATTATTATTTGTCCTAAATCAAACTATAATTCGCTTTTCGTCTACGTTGCTTGATAGGATTCTCGCGTTCGTCTCCTGCCAAAAAAAAAAAAAAATAATAACTCGGGTAGGTACCAAGGTGTTTTGTGTACGATAAAATATTAATTTATCGTCGACGCGGGGGAGCCATTTTGAATCGTGCCGTGGCGCGGAGACTACGAAATCCTCTACAAGCGAGACGAGAAGTTTTTCGTTGGCCGTTGGCTCGGTTAGGTAGGTGGGTTACCCACGGCGTCGACGGAGCGGTGGTAGCCGTGGTACGCGCACATAGTCATTAGTATAGCGACGGTTACAAAGGGCGTTTTTGTTTTCTCGCTCTTTCACTCTCTCTCTATACTTTTTTTTTCAACGTGCGTGTTTGTTTTCGGTCGCGAGAAGACCATCATCGGCACAACGTAGAAAAGACGTGGTAAACACGAGCAAAAGAGAAAAGAGTATTTGGACTCGGGCATGGCGGAGACGACCCCGCGCGCAACGATGTCGAATGGGGGGAAAAAGACGGCGGCGGCGATTTTAGACAACCGAAATCGTCGTCGTCGTCGTCGTTCGTGCCGAAGAGCGCTGGTAGGGCGAAAACCGGTTTTCCGTAGATACAAACGCGCGCGCGCGCACACACAATTTACTCGGCCGCCACCTGGACGTGTGTATGTGCGCCTTTCTTGTTTCTTTAGCGGCGGCGGAGAAGGGGAGAGCTGACCCAGACAACTTATTCGCCTCCGTTGGCCCAGCGAGCGTCGCATCGGAGTATAGAAGAAAAAAAAAATATATATGTGTAATAATAAAATATAAAATCATACATTGTCCGAGACGGAGAAGAGAAGAACATCACGTCGGTGGTATAGCGTAACAATAATAATTATTACGGGAGGCGCGCTCGCGCCCCTTCTTTCCTCCGCGCGACTCCCTCGTCGTCCGTTAAAATATTATGTGCTCGCGAGCACCGATAATATAATATTACGACGAGTACGTTTTTTCTTGCTGTACGATACGCCACTACCTGTTTGTTTCGTTTTATTATTATTATTATTATTACACGGGGCCGGTAGAAAAAATCGTAATAATATCATACCTGCGGTGAAACGACCAGACGACGGATGATACGCGATGACATTATGTATATAGAATAATATTATTATGTATATAATTATTTTTCGAGTATTATACATCGTAATATTGTTTACACTGGCTCGCGTGTAATGGAAAAAATAGTAAAATACGAGTTTTACGCTGGTTTTTTTAGTGGAGAGTTTTTCTTCCCGCGGTTAGGTTTCCCCTCGTACGATCATTATTATGCTATTATATTTCTTAACCTTTATAATCTCTTGGAAATAATATTTTAAACACGACAGTATATAGTTGGTGAATCAACGCTGCTGTCGAGTGTCAAACAATGACCGTCTAGACTGCCTTTATTTACTATTTTTATATTTATATATATGATTATGTTATATAACTCATAATTAAGGTTCGAAAGTTGTTGCATATACGTAGCGTTGATTTTGTGTAGTTATAGATTGATCGACGCTAAGTAAGCTAGACGCATTTGATTCGAGACGATGACAAAAATATTTTTCAAGTATATGTAATGAATATTTTTGCATATTTTGGGAATTTTTTAGCTTTTAAAAAACGGATTTCCTAATTGTACGATATTCTATAATTTTGAGATAATTGTATTATGTATTGTAAAACATGTTTAGTTGGTATAAAATTAAACAACATTCATATAATATTATAATAATATTATGAACAATTATGTTATTCTAGATTAATTATTGAATTTACTTAAGAAACTAAGGTTTAAACATTTATAAATACTGAATTATTGGAATTTATTTAATTTTGAGTACCGATGTAACCATAAAGGCACTTCATGTTAATTATTTAACATTCTTAAGAATATTGAATCTATTTATTGTGTTATAAAATATTTGTGTAAAAAGTAAGTTGGTGCATATTTTAAAAGCTTGTGAGCTCTACTTGTAACATTTTGTTAAATTTATTGCATTAAATGACTCGCTTGACTCTTCTGAGGACTGGGACCCACAAGCCATAGTTATGCTGTGAAAAAAATCCATGTATCATAGGTATTCCTGCGAAGTCTCCAATCAGATACAATTCCTATACACATTTGTAGATTTTTTATGCGCAGACTTGTGAACAAAACAGTCAAAACAATATTAAATTTATTATTTTCTCGTATGGGCAAGGACCGCGATTGCAATAGTACTGAAACTAATATTCCTAATACGTAAACACAATTTATTCGCTCGCAATCGTAATTGAACACTTAAACTGCGAATTGGCATCAACATTCAACCTTTAATAAAATCTCTATAGGGGCTCAGATGCTGAAATTGGTTATGACTTGTGGACCCCCCTCCCCATCAATGGAGGAAAAATATTCCTACTTCTATTTTGATTTGAACATTATAATGTTGGTTACATTTATAATTTTACTCATTAAGAAATAATATCAGTAATATCACAGTATTACTATTATTATGTAAAATAAATCAATGTTATTGGTGAATTACTTTCAATGAATTTAAACTAAAATGTTACTCTTTATACAAAATGCGGTTTTATAGTTTCAAACTGTTTATTAATATTTAATTTAATACTTACGTAACAACCAACAATCGTAATGTTAAAATATAATAATTATTATTATATTATTATAAAAAAAAAGCTATTATGATGACGCAGACAATTATTTTTTACAATAAATGGAATTTAATTTTATATTTTGTAAAAATATAATTATTAACAACATTAAAAACCTATATAGGTACCATATTTATTTTTATTAATTAAATAACTGAGTTAATAAAATAATATACTTAATTTAATTTTGAAATTATGAGACATAATGTATGTATTACTTAAGTATTATATTTTCCCTGTCTATTATATTCTTGTTCTGTATTGGCTTAGATAATTTTGAAAAAAATGGCCAAGATAATTATTATTGGTAAAAACTATAACAATTATAGTTGCATGTTGTCATCATCGACACTAGCTATCATCCGAGAAAAAAATAATATACCTAAATATTTTGAAAACTGACGACCGACGAAAACATGATCTGGCTGATGTTTATATAATGGATTGTAATATTTTTACAATAAAAAGTATAAATTATTGCTTCATTAAATTTCAAGCTGATGATACTATGGCCTATGGGCTCTTTACATATACGTTATACTATATACATCATGCCATTATTGTTGCCCTTAATCCGAAACTAAATAAAATGTGTATTATATATTAAAATTTTTTTTAACTTTTTATGATTGATACAACTAATATGGCAATAAACTATTTACAGATTACGCATTCTCTGAAAGCCCGAACACTGTTTAACTAATAATAAACATTTTATCTTCAATGAAATGATAATCCCTACTTCATACTCAAAATTCTGATGTAGAATAATTTTCCAAACAATTTTAGAAATACCGAGTAAGTAAATTCTTAATTTTTACAGTAAATTAACTATTTCATTGCCATAATAAAAATAGCCATATCTACTCACTTTTATAATATAATTTAAAATAATATAGTAGATACAATCATTTTACTAGGATAAAATGATTGAATAAATATTTTTGAAGTATATATTTTTGAGCCGTTAACAAATCATAATTCTATACATAAAATTACATTAGTTACTTCAATCATAATTCATATGTATTTTATAAACATTTGGTTTACACGCAGATAAAAACTGTTAAGTAAATATTTGTACAATTTTATAGATATGTTTATCGTAAATTTAATTTTGGTAAACGTAAGGAAAGTAACGTTACATTACTTTTATAGACAGCTGACATTTCTGTTATTTGCCTTTCTAGTATTTATTCTAATTCTTAATTAACTATTTGTATTAAAAAATCTAACATGGCTATGTATAAATGTATCAAATGCAATATATTTTTGATTATTCTATTCATGATAGAAATAATTAGTTTTCAAAGATTAGTGTATGTAAATAGTATTTTATTATTTTAAAGGTTTTGTTTTAAATGTATAACAAAGAAAATAAACAATTGTTTATTATTATTTTTATAGATATCAGTATAAACTATTACCTACTTATTCATTCCACATTACCTAAGTATTGTTAATATTAGTCCCCCCATAAATGATTGATTTTTGTTGATTTAAATTTTGTTATCGTTATTATAATAAACTATTTATTAATAAATTCAAATCTCATTAAAATTTAAAAGTCATCTTAGAACTTCAACCTTATGACTTTACCTTCGATCGTTAATATTCGGATTGACAAATCAAAAGTTATAAATTAAATTTATATTATAATTTAACATTATTTTACATTGAAAATGTGTTGCACGAGTACTAAGAAGGTAAATTAAATAAACTTGTCGATTATATATTTTAGTATTTATACTATTACAAACTCGCGAATAATGCAGCGTATTGCGTATATTATATTATACTTATGTTATTAATATTTTACTTTGTACCCACGTAAGAAATGTATATTTAAGCAAAATTAAGTAATAAACTAATAACATGTATTACTTATTAATTATTGTTTATAATTATATACTAATACATAATATAAACTACCAAAGTTTATTTATTTTTAAACACATTACATTTACATAGTACGTTGTATTATAGAGTTGTTATAAAAGTAATCAACTTAAAACGTACAGCATAGCAATTGGTAGGTATTTATAAATAAATAATTAACATTTTTTTTTTTGTTTTGCATATACTCTTTGAAATATGAAGAAAATTTTTAATTTATCATTTAAATAAATTCTAAAAAGTGCGCAATAACTGTACACGGTACTACAGTTAAGACATATTTTAACTGTATGTAGTTTAAAATTGTAATAAGTATTATTCCTTTATATTTTTATACCTACGTATTATTACTATATTAGCATTCAGTGTGTTAAAAGTTAAAATTTGATTACTAATCACCAGTTATAACCTTATTACTATGGTTTATGATAATCCTACTAGCAAATACATATCCTTAGCTTATACAAATGTTCAATTATTTGTTTTTAAGTTAATAACTTTCAGTACAGTACTTTTATGTGACTTCTATGAAATATAATCATTATGTTATTTGTTTAATAAGCAGTAAATTTATTATAGACAATAGTTCATAGCCCATAGGTTTTATTAACTATATTATATTATTGTCTATCGGTATTTGGTGATTTATGATTATTTAAAACGGTAACCACAAAAATAAAAAATAAATAAACAAATCTTTAAATGTTTGGATCACATACTATATGTACGATACTTGATTGGTACCTAAACGAAGTCGAAAAGTATGATTCACTATATAGTATATACTACGCCACTACGGTATATTATATACGTTGTATTTTTTAACACAAGAAATCTATATAAAGCATTACAGCACTAATACACAATTATGCAATTATAGTATAAAATAATTAACTGATTACAAAAAATAAATTGAATGTCAATTATTAATCTAAGCTCTTATAGACTACATAATTTAGTATTTTTTTTTTTTTTTGGTAAATTAAGCAAAGATATTTTTAGACTTATTATCGTTTTAATGAAATAACGATTAGCAACAACAAACAAATCTTTTTGTTATGCCTTATAACAGTTTAAAATATACATTTTCTTAGATAAACAAATGATAAAAACTTACGATTAGTAAATCTGGTGATAAGTTATAAGTATGGCTCAACAATTGAACCCTATTCTTCTTGATCTTGATAACAATGAGAAATCACATACATTTTGCTAAAATTGAATGCTCTGCGATTTGGCCGTAACACAAATTTATACCAACTGAAGGAATTCTCAATTTCAATGTATGTAATTGATGAAAATGTCATTGCTATGTCCGAAACAGCTAGTTCAGTTTGCAATTGTGTCTCATGTTTTCCACAATGAACATCTCTTGATTAATCATGATTTTTATTTAGTACACTATGCATTTTTCCTTTAACAGCTCTTCCATGACTCCTAAACTTAGAATTAAAGTAATTTTAAGTGTTTATAATTGTTTTTTGTATCCTTCAAACATTCAAAATTGACAGATATGTGAATTAAATTATTTTTTAAATCATCTATTTGCTGAATAGTTTAATCGCTTTTTGAATAGAAACTTACTGCTAAAGTAGGATCAAACGAACACAACCTCTTTTGTTTTTTAAAGTTACAGCAATAGTAGTTGATTGCATTTAATCATGTTCCCCGCATTGTAATTATTGGTTAAGTTTAAAATTATAGAATTGACAAAATATACCATGTATACCAAAATTGTGTAATATGAATAAGAAAAAATGGATTAGGGGAAAAATATTTAAAAAACATGTGATATCAATTATCAAGTATAGCTCATTTTAATACAAACCATTTGAAATGAATTTATTTCTTGCCTAAAATAAATTATCTAGTCACATTAAAAATATGTATTTACTTATAAATCAGAGCCCTAATAGTAAGTATCTTATCTTATAGCGGAGCTAAGGTATTTTTCATTATGTGTTCTCTTTAAAAGTTTAAACCTTATTAAGGACAGTAAAAATATATTCTTTATTCATATATATAATATTTAAAATTTAAATTCAACACTGTAACTATAGTGCATAGGTAAATTTTTTTCGACACATTATTTTGTACTGCTAAAATGTATATTCTTCTAAAATACCTAATCTGCAATCATAACACGTTATCACCTTATCGCTTACCGCAATAGCTAGTTACCCCTCTTGTCAGTAATTCAACTTTTAATTTATATTATAATATTGTATTAAATGTTATTATTACCTTATACTTATCAATCTATTGCCAAATTTAAAATAAATATAGATTTTTTTTTGAGATTTTAAAAACATAAATTATGTAGATAGGTATATATAAGCAAATATTTATTAACAAAGTGTTCCTATTTGTTTTAAATTTTTTTGATCTATGTTGATGTAGATGTATTATATTTTGTTATAATTTTTGTAGCATAAATTATGATAAAATTATTAAAAATTAATAGACAATCGGCGGTTGATGAAATAATTAGTCATACACTCGTACATTACCATTAGTATTCAGACCAATTATCAAACGATTTGTTTGCAGAGCATTATTACGTATTGTATTTTAATCCATAACGACATGACGTAAATAAAGGGATTTCAAATAAATAATAATCAATTAGTTTAAAATTTTTTTTTTCAGTGTATGTACATACATTTAAAACATATGGGTATTATTTTTCAATAAATCTGCATAATTTGTACGAGTATGACGTTAGTATGTAACTATATAAGTATACACATACATTAAATATCATTTAGTCATACAAAACAAGCAAACAAAACTTTCATCTTTTTGACTACAAAGGTCAAGGATTACCTAATATTTGTCAAAAAAATTTTTAAATAAATATTAATAATATTTTTTTTTTTTTACATTATTTTTATACTTATTAACATAATTTAACATAATTCTTGAAATTAAATTATTTTAATAATCACTTAGTAAAATAAATGTATAGTTTTCTTTCTTGTTTTAATGTATACGTATATGTTATACGAATATTATTTTTAACAAAGTTTAGTTTTTCCTTTATTCAAATTGATAATATCAATATTAAAAAATTAAAAATATGTTTATTGTTTATATTTAGTGTTATTAAAAAACTTTAAAAAAAATCTAAAATTACTTTATAATTACTAAAACAAATTATAATACAACTAAAGTCCTAACAGCTAAGTAGGTAAACATATCCTTTTACACATATTTTAGATTATAAAGTATAAACCAGTTACATGATTCTTAACCCAATAAAAGATAAAAATTATAGGATTAAAGTGTATAGAGTAGTAGGAGTAGATATGTATCTATGTCCTATATATTACCTACTAAAAATAATTAAACTTAGAAAAAATTCAAATTTATTTATATTTTTAAAATATTTATCGATATCATAATCGTGTATTAATAATAATTGTATTATATCTAAATAATATTTGAACTTAAATCATTTGTCATCTAACTTACTGGTAAATAGGTACTTAACTGTAGAAATAGTAGAAATATATTTGTATTTTAAAGACATTTTTTATTTTGTATTAAAAATGGATACTAAATTTTACATAGGTAGGTACTATACATATTGATTTGAATGATCGATTAATGAAGGAAAATTAAATAGTACATGCTTTGCACAAATGTTATTTTTTCAGACCATACATAATACAAAAGTCGTCCTTTTAAATGATTGTTACATACGAATCGTTGTCCGTTTCTAATTTATATTAAAAAAAAAAAACCATTTAAATCATAAAAGTGGTGTGCCTTGTTTAAAAGAACATAATAATATTAATATATTTCATCGTCCATCAATTCGGTTCGAGATTGTTTTTGACTGATCGCCCATCTCTTGTAATATTATTATTGTCTTCGATACCTTACTCTACAGTCTATAATAATATATATATATATGTAGTGTGAGTATATACAATAATACTATATGTATACCTACACATTTCTAAATATCTTATTATACTGGCACGGAGATGAAGCATATGGAAGCGTATGTATATATGGTGTGTGGCCCCCGAAGGTGTGCATGTGTATGTGTGTGTGTATGTGTGTGTGTAATATATTTATATAATATTATATTGTATACCATTTATATGGCAACGGTCTTGGCTGTAGGACGAAAGAATGTTATTTGCAGCTGTCTTTTATTCGACGGAGGGTTGTCGAGTTTCCCTTTTGGTGGTTGTATAATAATAATAATAATAAAGAAACTATTTTTTTTCTCTTCGTTTCTTTCTTCTCGAACCCGTGGTTCACAGTTGGGGGAGGGGTTGTAACCCAGAACCGGCTGATTTGACGAGGGTTCTTGTATATCGGTTTCCTTTTACTATATACGTACGAGCACATTGTCTACCTGGACCTTAGAACCTACTGAAAAATACCTACAATTCTGCCAACCTAATAAGTATAGTACGTTTGTTTTTAAATTTTAATACCGTCTTGTCCCGACGAAATTCAAAGGATATAACATAATACTTCGAGAAATAAATGCTACTGTTTGATGTTTCTATATGACTATATGGGTTAAACGTTATTCTCCAATTTTCTATACAACACTGTTTTTCTCTACTCAACATAATATATTATATTTAGTATTACAATTATCTACTCGATTTCGAATGTTTAAATGGTTTTAAAATAAAAACAATTATTACTGCTTTGTGTGCAAGTGGTACATTTATATGAACCCAAATGATTCATAGTGTTTTGAACACAGTAGGTACACACAATATTGAAAATAATATATTGTAAATCTGACAGATTTCATACTTGAGTGAATATTGTTTAGTGTTAAGGTAAACTGTAAATTTAACAAAGTTATTTTATGTTTTTATGCTATACAGTATACATATATATTTACAATACCTACGACTATATTCGATAGGTACTACATAATCTAATAAATAATAATCTGAATATAATACACTAAACGAATTGATATAATATTGCATATTATAATATAGAACAAAAATAAAAATGAATAAATTGAATGGACACATTTTTGGTTTCAGTAAATTATAGAAATTGAATTTTGAACCTATATAGTGTCTAAGTTTTTAAAAGAAGTGTTAAGTGGAAAATGTGTAGGTTAAGTTAAGTTTATAATAGTATTTTAAATAAATTATAATGCGAAAATTTTAATTAAGTAAGTATATCTATTAGTAAAATACCGTGTACAGTATAGGTACTGTCATAATCTCATGATAATGGTTACAACGAATATTTTAAAAGTGTTTGACATAGGAAATAAATTATTAACAGATCAATAATTGAAATTATTACAGTATTGCGAATAGTTTTTATATTATAGTTATAATTATCAATATATATAATATATGGTTAGTATGGCTAGAAAATCTATTATTAGGATTTTAAAATATTGTAGGAGGAACTTTGAATCTATTTTCGGGTTTTTATAGTTATTCCTTAAAATACATTAAATTACATCCACATTTGACATCCTTGAATATATATTATTTTTGTAAACATGTAATAAATAAATTGAAAATAAATGTATTTTACTGATAGTTTATGCACACTATAAAACTGACAATATTGAAAGGAAAGATTTGTATTGTTGTGTACGTAGGTATGTATTTTAAAGTAAAATGTAAATGTTATGTTGTGAACAGTTTTTTATAATCATAGTAATGCATAAGTAAAACTTTTTTTTAACTAATATAAATACAAAATAAATTATTATAACTTATAAAATGAATAAAATTATGTAGGTAATTACAGTATTTCTGAGTTCTGACCAATAATTTAAAAAATATCACAATCAAAATACTGATACTATATATACTCTATGCCCTATGGAATACTAAATTTATTATAGATTTTAAATAAATCAAAATATGTTATACTCGAATATTAAAATTGTATTTAAAATGACCTTAAAAGTCTTGTCATTTTTATGTCATTTGAGTAACTAATTTGTAAACCAACCACAGAGTTAGTTTTATCCATAATTTAATAATATTAATCATTAATCATATATAGCCGAATACACGTCTAAAATAAAATTACTTCCTATATGAATTTTTTGCTTAATAGTTTAATATACACTATATAATGTGTATATAAGCAGGTAAAAACTAAATATTATTATTTTTTTCCATTAATTTATATTTAAAAATAATGATAATAAATATTTTTTAATATGTAGGTGCGATTATATACCGTGTGGCGTGCATATTATTTTATAATTTATATAGGTACCATGCATAATTAGCTACTGTAATACTGTATATAATGTACCTATGCTCTACGTTATATATTGTTATTTGTTAGTCAATATAAATGTACCTACTGGGGTTTCAAATACAACGATATCATATTTCACAATTTGACCACAGCATAAAATATATTCGTGACTCAAGATTTTATCCATTGTTTCCTAACGATGCATTTTAGATCTCGATATTTTTAAAGTAACTATTTTTTTTTTAAAACATACTCCTATTCCTATTATATGACATACTTACCGACTATTATAAATTAAAATTCAGTCACTAAACGTGACTTTATAGATCCATTATACCGTTGAAAATCACGAACGACAAGTAACCAAACTGCCAAAGAAACTCAAAAGTTTAATTATAGATTTATGGTTAATACTTAATTTGCATATATTTTTTTAAAAAAACTAAATCTTTATGTTGAATTTTATTAAATAAATTACCTACGAACAAATGTCTTACATTTTTAAAAACCGATCAAAACTTGTCGTAATATAATACACATAATACCTACATTATATGTATTTGAAATATCTTATAACCAACATTTAACAATATTATTATATATTACATATATGTAAGTATGTAACAAGTTAATTTATAATATCAATAAAATATGATATACATAATTGTATTGTATATTACATTAGGTGCCTATATAAAAATTACCTTTGTATTCATTAATCATTTCTAGCGTATCAATTACGATTAATTTAAAAATGTAAAAATGTAATTTTGTTGAAAATTCTTGGGTGAATAGAATGCTAAATAGGTATACACTTACAAAGAATATTGTACAACTTGACAATTTTGAGGCAATTCTTGACATAATAAGCGTGTTAATGCTGCAGTTCCAGTAACAATATTATCATTAGGTATTCATTTAAAATGTTATATAAAATATATAATACTTATCTATATGATTAAATTGCTCATTTTGTATGGCAAATATTTGCATTTAGTCATATACTCATATAGACATAATATATTAGTAGTAAGTATTACATTGTTTATTCATATTTATAAATAATAGTATTAAAATTTAAAATCAATAAGTACAAATAAGTAAGTAATAACATTATTAACTAATAAATTATTATTATTATGGAATTTAGTTATTTAAAAACTGTGTGTGGTACTGTGGTACTGTGGTCCATAATTAACTAAAAGGATTTTGTTGAATTTCTTATTGTTAAACAATTGATGAAAAATAAAAAAATAGTAAACTGTATTCTTTATTTTTACCGATTATTTTTAAACAAATTGTTAGTTAATTTTAATTATAGTGTAAGATAATATATTGAAAAATAAAAAAATAAAATACATTAAATAATATATAAAATGTTATATTTTGTAGTTTATTTATAAATAGAATGATAACAGAAGTAAGTACTTTATTTGAAGTTTTATTGAACTAATTATTAGTATATCCATTGGTACATCATACTTTATGTTCTTACCATATACATAAGTAGATATATATTTATTATTCACAAACTTTATAAAAACAGTAATTAAATACATATCTCTTTAAAATTTAAATTATGCAATGTAAACAAATATACCAATCAAGAGGCGTGATATTCATCGTCTACCTCGTTTTTTGTCTTATGTTATTTTTAAAATATATTTCAGTATCTTGATATAATTTTGATGACATATCACATCACAATATGATGTTTTAACTCATAAGTTAACTAACGGAAAATTATATATTAGTTTTTAAAACTAATTTCCGATCAACTCGAAGCAATACAAATTACTAATGTAGTAATGTACCAATACTATAATGTATAATTAACTAATTAAATATTCAAATACTTTGGTTTTCCAACTAATTACATACTGCGAGTTTATATTTTATTTGTATAGTAAATTAGTTCTAAATAACACAGTTATTTATATAAAAAATTGATTGTTTACAATAGACTGCGCAAACGGCTATTTTAAGTTTTGACTTGATCAATCAATTTCATTCTTAGGAAAAAATTGAAGATACATCATCTAATTTCCACAACAAATAATAGCACTCAAACTCATGGACGAATTATGAAAACAAATTTAAATTATTGAACCCTTGGTATACTAACATATTATGTATATTGCGACTATGGTCTGTGACTCGTGTTGTTGTTCACATATAATATAATAATATATATATATATATAATAACGTACCATATACATAATATTTTTTCGAGTATATATTTTTATATTATGTTGTATGTGTCGAGTGTACAGAAAAAAAAACAATTAACAATCCAGACACTCGGAAATAAACGAACGCCATTGTAAGCATTGTATTATGATTATTTATTATTATTTGAATTTTATTATTATCTATATGACATTATATATACTACACATATATTGTATTATATTATGTATACACAAGCAACTAGCGCGAACATGCAGCACTGTGCCTATGGCACGGTTTCTCGCTCTGCGTCACGGCATTGATCCAAACAGAAAAAAATCAAAACGGATCTTCAAATCATTGGCGTGAAATGTGTTGTGTACACTTGCACTACGGTACATTATAATTTGGCGTATAAGCGAAAAAATATTCTGACCAACATGCGCGATAATATTTGTAGCTTAACAGCGCGATGCATATAAGTATGAATGTATAATATTATAATATAGGTATAATACAACGAACTAATTTCGTAAGTATTACGGTGTTATTACAGCACACGTGAAAAAAGAAATTCTAACCATTCGCCTGGTAAAAAATTTCTCAATATACACTTTATTATTTTAGGTATAGTTTGTAATAAAATATACAACTAGTGATTTTATAATATTTTACTATTTAATTAATTAATTTAACTACCCACGCGAACGATCCCATGTCTATCACACCTGCAAAATATATACATTAAATACTTAATAGTGACCCAAGACTCGATAAGGCCGTACTCTGAAACAATTATAAATATATATGCAATATAAATATGCCGTAACAATATCAAGATTTTATGTACAAGTGCAGGTATTGCAACTGGTGAAGTAGATACTTATATCATTTATCAATCTTAATATCTTACCATATTATAACTATTGTGTGCTAGGCCTGTCGTCCAATCGATTAAAAAAAAAAAAAAAAATATTATAAAATGGGAACAGTAGTGAAAAGAATGACAATACATATTAAAATAGGAGACGGACAAATAAAATATAAACCTAGTCTACAAATAATGTGAATTTAATGACGTTTTGCCTGCAGTTGAGGCACATACTGCTAAATATAAAAAAAATATTCTATATACATTGATATACGATTTACCTATATTATATTGCCATTATTTGTTTTAAATACGTCGCCGAATCGTAATACTTTACGAATATTAATTATAATTTACCGGCCAATAACGAGTCCACCAGCCATGATTTCGCGAATGCTAAATGCTAATAAATACAATAACATAGGTAGGTACTTAAAACATTATATAATATAGGTTTCTTTGGTGTCACTATAGGTACCAATGTGTATCGGCGTCATTGTTATGACATTATTAAATCGTATGTAATATTATGTAAATAGAATTAGTGTTACTGGACTGCACACTTTTGACTGAAATAAATACCAAGTTTTGCTTACAGGAGAATTTGTGGTGTCGCTCGATCAGTGACAATTATCTTTTCTATAACACTCCTTTAAGATGGTTAAATTTATAATATTGTTTAAAATACCTGCACAGTAAAAATCTATACTATACCGTGTTTGACTTATTAGCAAAAAATGTTTCTGCCAAAATCACACTTAAGAAATTTATTTATTGCATTATGCATCCGTGGTACGCCTATGTGTATATACAACATATTTTATATTCCATGCGTAGTTAATGCTTTACTTTATTTTAACTTAACTATTTTTAAATACATAGTAAAGCGTCTAAATAGATACAAGATGTATAAGTTACTCGAACTTTTTTTTCAATTTAAAACCATCGAGTTTATCTATAAAAATTGGACTGAAGTGGTACTAACTGAATACGCGCAGCAGTAGTTTCCAATTGTCTTTTGCCTTATTTTATTAATTATAATTTCTATGTATTATTTCAGAATGAAATATTATATAATCATACAAAATTACCAGCAATTATACTTTTGTTCAAGGATAATAGTGGTTATCGTTTTCGTGGTTTTGCATACAAATATATTTTTTTAAGACTTATTACTGTTTACTGATTAGTATGATTAGTACACAACGTAATGTAGGTAGTAGGTACACTATTATCTTGACATTTTTTGAACTAATTATATTATAAGAACGATGCTTATAGAAGGACTAACACACTCTATAAATGTTTAAAAACTTAATAACAACCTGTTTAACTAATTAATTAAAATATAATTATAATATTACCACGGATATTTAAAAATGATTTACCTATATAATTTATGGGCTCAAACATTCAAATCTTCTAAAGTTTCTTTATTTGGATATGGACAACTTAGGTCTTAGTGTCTAGTATTTAAATTATCTATTATTAATGAATTAAATTATGTTCCTGTACAAGTACACTATTAGGTGGTGCAAGATGAAGACATGTAACTCCCCCTAAAAAAATTATCATCTCTTAGTTATGAATAATACTTGAATACATTTTTTTAATGATAATACTACATGATGTACATAAGTACTCACACTTTGTTAATCAATTACGGCTGTACATCGTAATATTATGTGTTATTGTGATTTGTGTTCATAGAAAAAAATTTATCACGGCACCAAGTTTGTTGAAAAAGTAGTTGAAAATTTACTTTGCAAAAACGCAATTTACAGTTTTTATTTTAAAATATTATTTTTGTCCACATAAAAAATGTATATATGTTTTTTTATTTAATAAACGCAATTTTTTTGATTCTTAATTGTTTAATTTTTTTATTTTATGATTGTCACTCTCCTAGATTTTGACAGATGGGGCGCCCTTGTTTATGTAGCACATCCCATTGTTTAGCGGAATGTATGAAATCGGTGAAACCCGAAAGCGTAAATCACCCTTTTCTTCGATAGCTCAAAAGCACAAAATGAATTTGCGCTTTTGTACCTTGGTAGTTGGATAAAAGCGCAAAAATAAATTGTATTACTTGATACAATATTTTACTTACCTAACGCTCGACGCTTTCCATGTCTTACGCGTGGCCTTATCCGTTCCATGACAGATTGCAGCAATGCATCCCGACGGTTATTGCATTTGTATAACTAAAATATTATAAAAAAATAATTAAATATTATTGAGAAGTAATTAGCAGGTAGTTTTTCTCTTTCCACTAGTGGTAACTGGTAATATATATATATATAAACAACATACTATTTTCTAAATATAATATATTTGTACTTTATTAAACATTTTTATATCATATTGATAAGTATTATATACCTATATGACTATTTATTATAATTTTTTATAGTCGTATTAACAAGATCAAAAACTAATATTCTAAACATTCCTTTGAATATTACTATTTTGTGAAATTTATCACAATTTACTTTTACAATTATAGTCTATAAATAATAATATAATTGTCTACTAAAGATCGTGCTTATAGCAGCAGTCTTATATACTATGACTAGAATAATAATCCTGTAGTTTAACATGAAATTGGGAATATGAGTTGTATTCACAATAAAAAAAACTAGAACAAATAAAATCAGTAATCATAATTGAAATAGACGGCAGATTGTTATATATTACCTACTTACCAAGAAAATTTTATCTTAAACGACACTTGATATATTTTAATATTGAAATAAATAAGGTCATTAATATATTATTATGTTCTTGCAAATGTTAAGTAAATATTTAAGATTTAACTCAATCAACTGCTCACGAAGCACAAGTCGTCAATATAATATATACATATCTTCAAAAACAAGTACAAAACTATGAAAAAAAATGTAGGTGGGTTAGGTATGGATAATATAATAGTACAGCGTATACTAAATACTTACATACAACCTACCCTCAACCCTGATATTTTATATTTAATATTTATAATTTGTAATTTTTTTATAGTTTTTTTTTTTCAGAAAACAATAATAATGATATAAACACTTGACGTTTTATCAATAGATTAATATTTTGGCATTTATAGTCATGATTTGTGAATTTGTGATTGATTGAAATACATACATAATACATATTATATTATATACCTAAAGCCTATTAACAATTTCATATTTTCATTTATGATTTCCAACCGATTAACAGTAAGAATGTTTATATATAAAAATGATATTTAGATACTCGGTTAGGTAATTTAAATTTAAATACTTAAAATTAAAAATGTTTTAAAAACACATCATCATTCATCAGAGTATTAATTTCTCGTTTACTTTGTTAAAATTATTAAAACTTAGAATATTTTATTTTAACTTTAATTTAAACCTATAATTTTACTTTTGTTAGAAAAATATTTACATAGTTAACAATATATTTTATAAGCTACTACTATAATGGTCGATTTACTAGTTTACTGTTTAAAATTTTATTGTATCGTTCATATAGCCACATAATATAAGCTATCAATATTTTTGACTGTATAGATTGATTTTAATTAAATGGTTTTTAGAATTTATATCGAAGTACATAAAAAAATTTGATAAAAGTTTTGTTTCGCTTTATAATTAAATTAAATCTTTGTACGCTATCAACACATTTATATATTAAAAAAATTGTTTGTGGTTTAAAACGATTTATTATTATGTCCTAAAAAAACATAAAATACATACGACATATCATAATATATTAAATTATCAACCGTCTTATATAGGTACAATGTACATATTGGTGCAAATTAAGTATTTTCTTAAAAATATTAAACCTAAAGGTTTATCAATAAATTGAATACAAAACCTTAGCTATATATGTAGATAGGTACTTCATACCTACAGCGTAACCACTTATAGAGTAGTATAATATACATATTTTATAGTATGCCTACTTATAGGTGCGAGCATATACTAACTATACAGCTATATTGCTATTAAATAATTTAAATAATCAATACCATTAGAAGTATTGTGGGTAATTATTTTGAAATTGTACATTTCTCTAGTGATTAATCTCGTTAATTAATAAAAAAAAGTGATAATGCTTCGTTACATAATTAATGTATCTAACAAAAACGACCTCAGTAGTACAGTCTATATATAAAATATTATATTCATGCAGTTGTATTTATCTGTAAAATTTAAAAACGGAAACTTTTATGAACATGCCCACTCCAAAGTGGAAAAATCTAAAGTCCGTCGGACATTTTCCCAAAGCGACGGAAAGGGCGTGTGAATCAACGATCCCCCCAAAAGAAGTATTGCAAGCGACACGCGTGTACATCATAATATTATACTATTATACTTGCGCACTTTAAAATGCGTTTAGAACATAATAAATAAATAATTATTATTATATGATCACGATGTGGGCCCCTCATTGTCCGGGTGCAGTGTGCACTTACTGTGAAAACAACGCCCGCTTGTAGGGATCGTGCCAAAATCGAATAGGTACGCATAACCACCGTATAGATCAAAATATATTGATTTGTGAATAACAATAATGATAATAATTGTTTCGGATGGCGATTGAAGGGTTTGTATCTACTTTGTAGTCCTGACTCGGTAAATATATCGAGACACCGGAGTGTGTGGCCGAGTGGGTCGTAGTTTTACACGACTTTCATGGTATATACCACTAAGTATTTGTTTTATATACGATGTATACTCGACGAAACGTTTCCACAAAATTTAGGTCTTGTAACGCGAACTCGTTTTGAAAATATATTATCGTCTGTCCGCCAATCGATTCCTTGTAAAGTACGAACGTATCAAAAAAAATCCTCATCCAACACATTCACACTACGCAAATATACAACATAATAACAGTAAAGTTCGTTATTTTGCAGTGGTTCGTTTCTCCTGTCACGTCGCACGAGGAAGTATACATTCTATAGGCAATAGGCACACAAGAAAAAGGCGGCGAGGGGTGCCCCACCCATCGCACCATATACGACTCCGTCAAAACACTCAAAACGACTACTTACTTATAATAATGTGCTGTGAGCAAAATTATAAATATAATATATTGTATTTACCTATATTGTGTTTGTGTCGTTTATGATCCAAGTTATTCGTATTATTACGGTTTTTCTTTTGTCCGCGATGGTTGTTTTATACGCCCTTCTCCGGTACGTATATAAACACATAAAATTATAATATTATATTATACTATCAACCAACCTAAATAATATTATACAACCCTTGTCGTGTTTTCTGTTCACGCGGGGTTTTCAGCTTGCAATAACGCGGTAACCATCGTGTTATATAGGTATACCCGTTACTAATACCTTGGTATATACGAAGGATATCTGTTTATGCAATATATTGTTCTAGATATTAATATACCTACCAATTATTATAGTGCGTTATAGCATTTTATAAGATCACGATGAGCTCGAGGAATTGCATCTTAAACGATGACCACTGACCCGGTTTGCGGAATTCCATATAGCCACGCGGGTATAATATAATAAATAAACATGACACGAAGAGAGAGAGGTAAACAGAGAATTTTTATTTTATTTTCGCATTCCCACCCGTGGAGAAAATTATAATCGCACGGTTAGAGCCGCGTTTTGTGTACGGTTGTACATCACCTATAATATTATACCAACCTATGGGTATATCCGGTATAGGTTCGGTATAATTACATTATACATTTATACTTATACATTGTGCCTGTTGCGCATGCAAGCGATGAGAAACGTCTTCGTCTACATCCTCTAGCGATTTTCAAGTTGATATAATGATATGTATAATATTATATATTTATATGTATATAACAATGTCCAAAGACAATCGGCTGCTTATTATCATTAGCAAAACACGGAGAATGAGATTTGTTGGGGGAGAGAGGGTTTCCTGGCTAGCTGGGACTCTAAAAATCTTACGTGCGCTCCTAATAGTATTCTTACCATTTTACCTTTAAATTTTATGACAGGTCATTTTAGGTCGATTAATTTTAGTTTACAAAAAATTAACAGAAAAAAGTAGATTATTCTGAACTCAGAATTTATTATCTTATGCATTTTAATTAAATGGACTAAATGGAGATAACGCAGCACTGGGATACACGACTGCTTCTTATAATAAAAATAATTACTGACCGTAAGTAACCAAAATAACATTTGAACAGCACGATAATGATTATGATTTTGTAAATGTTGAATTATCATAAATTAGTGTTTATATACTTCAATAATTATTTAAAGAATACACAGTAGAGTCCCTATACGCAAAGGCCTACACACAAAGGACTACCCTATACCATGGTCAATATGAACCGGCTTTGGTGAGTCGACCAATGGTTTGTTATATAATGAGCAACGCGACTGCTGCACGACGCAAATACGTGAAGCAAACGACGAACACGACTCGCCAGTTCCGTTTAGATTTCTACAAACAGTATTACAGTGACGTCAAGTCGTTATTTTGTAGGCACATAATATTATCTTTGTCCCCGTGGTCTGTAGGCGATGAATCGGTGTGTTGTTTATTTTTTTTTTTTTGAATTTCAAAAAACGATCGATACGTTATATTTACGTGTTGCAATAATCAACGATTGTGTATATTATATATCAAAAATTGTTATTATTTTTATATTATGTTTTGTTAAACACTACGGCGTGGCACAAAAATAATTTCCGTTTTAATATGTGTTCATGGGGGTCAAACGATTCGACGATAGAGTGAACTTTGCCGACCAAACAACGCAACCTTTCGTAAAATTCACATTTTTATCAGTCAATATTGTTTATGAATACGTTTACTCATATACATGCTTACGAACGTAATTTAATGACACATTTTTAGAACAACAAAAAACCGATTAGATCCGTTTGATTATTATTTATTAAAATAGTCTTATCGTGAAATCTGCTCCTAAATTGTTACGGTATAGACTACACAACATACGTGTACATTGGATTGCGTCATCTTCGGCGTAAGACATAAGATAAATATAATATACATAATATTTTAAATATTGGCAGATGTCAAAATTGAAAATTCCGTATTTAAACTATAAATAACGATATTCATAATTTTTTATAATTCAAAAACATTCGAAATATAAAACTTACGCATATTATTATATTTTATACACACAATGACTGAATGACGTATTAAAGTATACATCTCCCGATCTCCGTTCAGAATCGTTTTTCATATTATACAAAAAAAGATAAAAGTATTATTGAATTTAAATTTATCTTATCCATAACAGTAATCCCACTCAACACTTACTATACAGCACAGCAATACCTACCTACTTGCCCAGTTTTTTGTTTTTAATTTCTTTTAGATATTTTTATCTAACAGATAAATTGTTTACATTATTCTTAACATTATGAAACATAGTTAATTTTATATTCTGTGTAGAAAGTATGTAGCATAAAACTTTATAAGAAATGTAATGAATTTTAGAATTTCATAGTCATTGATATGAATTATGGTGCATTTAGTTTATTTTTCTAAGTAAATAACCTTTTTTTTTGTAGCATATATTTGAAAATATTTAATTTATATAAGTAACCTTATAATAAATGATAATATATGTTAAAATGATTGAACCTGGCTAGTGTTATTTGAACTAAAAAAGGCGCCCAATAGCAATACTTTATGAATAAGAGTAATGGCGGTGCAGGACTCAAGACTTAGTAGGGGACTGGAATGGTATGAAAAGAACAAATACAATATTTGGATGAGAATAGAGGTTCTCAGTGATTGTGTTAATGTGGAAATCTGAGTAGATAGTTTAGTTAAAGGTTGTATTAGATGAACTATTGAGACATAGAGTAAATTTAGTTGTACAACCTTTAACTAAGATTAGTTTTTTTTCATACATTTTAAGATGGATAGAAAGAGTTTCAAATATCAGATGGAGAATAAACAATAAATATCAAAAAGTAAAGATGAATCAGAGAAAATAATTTATTTAAATATGAAGGGTATTACAATAAGTAATTAAAGAAAAAACAAACGGATGAACCGGAAAATGTATGTATTGGTGTTAGGAGTATATGACAGAAAAATGTCAACATTTTAATACTGTATTATTTTTTAAATGAAAAGAGATCTGCAAGCACTTGCTGTCACCAGGTCCGGCTCAAGGGATAGGCGACATAGGCTCATGTCTAGGGCTGCATTTAACATTTTTGTAATATAGATTAAAAAAATATATATATATTTGATGTAGTATGTAAGGGTGTCTAAGGGGTGGCAAAACTCAAATTTACCTAGGTGTTTTTAAACACTTGAGCCGGTCCTGGCTGTCACTCTGAAAAAGTTAAGCTCCCTAAACATGATGTGTATCAACAAAAATTAAAATATTTATTATACAAAAATGGTAAAATTAATTAACACTTTAGACAGTTTATCAATTGATAATAATTTATTATTAGCAAGGCAATGTGAGCATTTAATAGAGCTCTATAATTAATAATAAGAATAAGTTAACAATAACAAAATGGAATAATACTATAGAACAACTTAATTTTTATTGAGCAAATACAAGAAACGTCAAGTTTATGAAAAATACACGCTTTTTTGTTCTTGTTTCCATTTAGTATACATATTTTTAGGAATTTTATTCATACTATTTAATTTTTCAATAAAACTGTTTCGTAACTCATCATCTACCAATTGGGTATTCATCAAAGTCTTAAGAAATGTACCAGTAAAATATTTATTTCTGAAAACACATGCTTCTAAAACAACTCGCATTATTTGACCAGTTGATTTGTAAGATTCAAGCACCTTGACAATGTCTGATTCATGACGGTTCTGAAATATAGTACAATAAAATTCAATATCATTATTTATTATTTGTTACATTAACATGATGAATGATTAGTTAATATGCTCAACTATAAAACACATTGAAAATCAATGAAATAATTAATGCTTCGATCTTTTTATCATAAATTATAAAATAATCTTGTACACTAAAAACTCTATAACAGGGGCGGCCAAACGGTCGATCATGTTAGAATTTATTTTTAGGGCCACTTGCTCTATATGTTTCTTAATAATTATATTATTCAATAATAAAAAAAAAATTGTATGGAAGTCGATCTTCAAAGGTGAAGTTTATTTTTAGTAGATTGTGACCAAAAAAAATTTGGCCACCCCTGCTCTATAACAAATCTGAAGGGACTAAGAGATATTTTTAGTCATAAAGAATTTTCTTAATGGTGAGGGTTTAAAAAAAAAATTAATTATTTTTTTATTTTTTGCATGATGGAATTATTATTATTTATTGTATTTATGTATTATTATTATCATACATTTTATTATTTTTACATTACATGAGTATTTTATTACATATCTATTATTTTATTAAATTTTATTAATTTATTAGGTTATGTTAGTTATGTATTATATTTTATATAATTATTTAAAATAGTCGGTCATCTTTGTTTAAACTTTTTTACTCTGCCAATATTTTTATTTTTTTTTTTTTTGAATTTGTATAATGAACATAAAATATTGCTTCATTATTGTGTGACTAATACACTATAGAAAATTAATTAATTAATGGGTTATAAATCAAACCAAACAATATACTATAATATTTAAGTTATATAGAGTTTTTCGTTTTAATACATTTCATTATATAGAGTTATCACTGTGCATTAATTTAATTGATATAAGGCCATGGTGTAAACAATTTTGATTATAGCTTAAAAAATGCTATTTATTCAAATATTTTTAATATGATAAAAACAAATTAATGAAGAAATACAGATAGTGTTCTACTTAATCTTAAATTTGATAGTAAAAATGGTTCTAGTATTGAACTTGAACCTATAATTAATACATTTGTCAACAATTACTTGTAAAAGAATAAAGAAACAATTACCATTTATTGAAATTATACGTATTAGTAATAAAATGTTGAAATTTTATCATAGAATTATGATAATACAAGAAAGCTAAGATATTTTTAATAATGTATTACCTTATTCAATAATAAATTTAATTAATTAAGGTAAATGCAATATAGTTAGCCACATAATTGTTTCAATGTAAATTAAATAATTTATTAACATAGAAGTATGGCTAGTATATTGCTTTTATTAAACAAATGAGTTTAACTATTTAGCACAAAAGTTGCAATTTTTTTACATGAATTGTTTTGTTTTAAACCTAAACTTGATTTTACAGAAATAAACATATACATATTATTTTTAACATGGCCTTAACAATCAAATATTTTCAGTAGATTATTGGCAAAAAATATAAATATTTGGGATTTTGCATAATTAAATACATATTGCTTCAAAATTATTATTTGTATTGAATTAAAATTAACATAATTATATTATAAATTCCTTGTGTAGTATTAAATAAATAATTTGTTTGATTTTTTTTACCTGACAATCATCGTAATTTTTAAACAGACCCATGTAATCTTCTCCGTGGTTTATTTTTATTAGTTGGGCTTGGGCTCTTTTTACATAAACTGACTGTACATCTCCACAGGATTCTGTTAGTTTAGGTTGCTAGGAAAGAATAACATATTAATATAAATACATTTAAAATAACCAAACTCATGAATTATTTATGTAATTACAGTATTAATGTGGGCTGCTAAAGCGGCCGGTACATCAATAGGCAATAGTTCAGTGAGCAAAGAGTAGAATACTTTAGCAGTATCAACATTTGGTTTATATGAACTGTACCATCTGTTGTATTCTGACCAAAGACCAATTTCCAAACAACAATGACGAAAAATTAATAAAGCACCTTTTTGCATTAAGAAACTTTTTTCTGTAATCGATTGGGACAATGTTTGATTGAAAAAATCTTCTAATTTCACTGTTAAAGAAAAATATTAAATTTATAAATAATAATATACAATTTATATTACAAATATATAACAGAGAAATAAATACATTTTAACATATGACATCTATCAGGTTTAGTTTTTACAAAAGTAGATATTAAGGATAGTATCAATTTCCAATTGGCTTTTTCTGAATGTTGTGTTAAGACATTTTGAATCAATATATAAATAACATCTTCAGCAATTTCATCTATAAACTGAAATAATTTAAGTTATAAACTTCAATTACTAAATTATTTATATAATTAAGTTTGAAGGAAGATGAAAAGTAATAAAGACATAAAGTACCATTTTGAGCATGTTGAAAACAGAATCTGGAGTTTTATACAATCTATATTGTTCATATGCAATATTCAAATGAAAATCAACATCAGCTATAAGCATGTTTTTTAATATTATTTTTAATATTTTTTGAATTGTCGAGTTTGTTAAATAAGGTGAACATTTAAGATTTTTCAAATACAACCATCCATCATGATTTCTTATGATTATTAAACTTGACTGTTAAAATGTAGAGATAAATCTATAAATGTAAATTATTAATATTATAAAACATTGATACAAGGCTGTATCTGGATCCTTGCCCCCTCAACATTTTTAAATAGAAAATCATTTTTATTTATTATAATGAAAATGTTAAAAAATATAAACTAATGTTTATCATAAATTCATAAAAGTATAAAAATATATTATATAATAAGCAATATATAGTATGGTATAAAACATACTTCTAGACCCCAACCCTCCAAAAAAAGTTTAGATATGGCCTTGTATTGATGTATATTATTCACAAAATCAGTACTTGAGTTAAAAACTGTTGAATAATTTGTATGTGTTGATCAAATTTATGGTTAGGCTCTCCAGACAATAAAATTAATAAACTACCCAATAAATCTGTCAAAATGTCTTGACATAGCTTTTCCTTTGATTCAGACATACAAAGCAGGGTTTTAACAATATGATCAAGATCCCACTTATAACTGAAACAAATTGATATAATGCAAGTAAAGTAAAAATATTTAGTAAATATTTTACTGACCATGTGATAAATTCTGTAAAGTCAACAATTTGTTTTGTATGTAGTTGCCAAATTATTTCAATGGAATATTTATTCTCCTGAAATAATAATATTAAAGATTTTGTAATAGCTTAAAACAGAATAATGTGTACCTGAAGTTCCAAAATAGTCTTTAGTAAATTTGAATTAATATCTTTAGATAATTCATTGATTAAATTATCTAAAGTACTTCTATCTTGTTCATTCAACAACATACTCATGTCTTTGTTTCTTATAAGTAATTTATTTAATTCTTCTGCATTCTTATATAAAAACATTTTGACACCTAAAATAAGAGTTGATCAATAATATAATAATTTAATATAATTCTAATCGATACATTAAAATATAGATCAGTATTGAAGCATGAAAAATATTTATCTTAATTTAATTTGTTAAAAATAATTAAGACGATATATTTATAAATATACTAATTAGTATAAATTATAAACTAGTGTTTTTAATTTCAATAATCATGTTTAAAAATATGAATAAATTTAGTTTTAATGAAAAATAATAATTCTAGGATTTAGAGGTTAAAATAAATACAATTTTCTTTAATAATTCGATACGTATTTAATTGAGCAAAATGTATTGACTATTTTTTTTATTAATAATAGTTTTATTAAACAGAATTATTGAATAATACAAATAATAAATGCGTCTTAAATGAATAGCAGGCAAGAGCAATTTCTAGACTTCTGAGTTCTAATATTTAATACTGAAAACCCTTGAAAACATGTCGAAAACTCATTAAAAATAGATAGTCAAGAATGATATTTAATCGAGTTTTACTATATTCACGCGTTATATCATAGAATAGATTAAATTTAAGCTATTCAGTGGTTGTATCTTATATGTTAGTAAAGTAAAAATTATAATATCTATATTTTTATTTAGTTATCAATACATATGTATGTATTTATAAAATCAATGAATATGACGACATCATAAGTAAATTAGACAATTAAGGCACATTGATTTATTCTAAGAAAATTTTTAATAATGATTGATGAAATAATAATAAGAGGCATGTTTGAACTATCAACTCTGTTTGTCATATCAACAAATAAGATGAATTGAAGTTAAATATATATAAATGTACAATGTACATTAGAAGTCTATAAAAATTAATATTATAACATTAGTATTGTGCGTTTGAAACTATTTTAATTATTTAGTAGTATTAAATACTAACGATAAAATACATGTGTATTATCTAATATTAATAATGCATAAAGAAATGTACTATAGTGTTTGAATCATTAATTTAGAACCATGCTCAAAATAAAATTCTTGACGGATATAATGAATACAAATATCATGAAAAATATTCACTACAAGACGTGTAAATAATTATAAATCAACATTAAGTTAATTTTTATTTAGTTTAAAAATGAATAATATAAACCTTTTAGAATCATCTGTATAATATGTAAATATTTATATAATACTAACAAAATATTATATTTTTATGTACATTCATAGTGTCTTCTATGAGGCTTATTAAATATAATTTTCTATTTTTGTTTTTACTTTCACTTTTGATAGTATTTTATGAAGGTATATTTTTATTTGCTAAAATTATTGTTTAAATTAATTATGAGATGCAAGTACAATTTTTTTTTTTAATGTTAAATAGACAACTACATTAAATGTTGATACATCTTAATAATGATTTGTGCTATTATATAAGTTAATATTTCTAGTTTCAGATAAAAAGCAATTTAAATATCTTATTTTGTAGATAAATTATGATTAATTGTATGATAAAATTTAAAATTATAATTTTTGTAAATATTGAGTTATTATAGTACTATTTCTTAACATCTATACCCGGTGTTCTTTAAATATTTGTTTTTAAAAAAATTTTAACAGTAAGAAACAACAAAAAAGTTGGCATTTGATATGAACAGTTATGAAAAATATTATTCATAATTAACTCATTACTCTAATGAATTTGTCTTCAATATACTATGGATACAATATAATTTATAACAATATTGGCAAAATTGTGTTTGTTGAATGAAATGCCAGGTCTAAACGGTTGCAAGTAAATTTCAGGTAAACACTACAAGCACATTTTGGTAATAGGCCAATTCACACAAATATGCATTAGGTAAAGCTAATAACATAAAATTGGTAATGTTCAGCCCAAACATACTGTTATATATTTACAGAATGAGAAAACACAAGATTTCTTTTTAATATATTACATTATCTCCTTACCATTTAAACTTTAAGATTTGATTAATATAATTTTGCTAAGCCACAGGTCTTCATATTATTATACTCAAAAAAAAATTAAATACTGATATCTTTATAGACAACTTTGCTAAGAAATGTTGATAAACTGGTCAGTTTTTTCATATTAAACTCAAAATACTGATAAATAAGATAAGCCACTGTAAGGTATTTAAAAAAAAAAATATTGAGAGTACTTAACTTTTTTATGTGGTAAAAGTTAAAAACAATTATGATTTCTTTATTATTTAGTATTTACTAATAAAATTTAAAAATATAAATGTCAACATTTTTATATCTTTACATGCAAAAAAAAGGTAAATACTAAATAAAAACATTCATAATCTAATTTTAAAAATTTAAATAGTAGTGAATACCGGAATGGAATGACAACAGATATCTTATCTTCTTAAAATTAAACATGCAAATGGCCGACTTCATAATATAAGATAAGAGAGCGGCTAACTATCAAATTGGCCAAATCGATTATTGCTTGGGTAATGTTTTATATAAGATCGTGCCATCGAGGTCCTACCCATTACTTACCAAAAATTTTTTTTAATAATCAAAGTCACTGAAATTATATAAAAAGTGAATGAATAGTTAGTATACATCATACAATATTACGATAATAAAATAATTAATGAATAATAGTACCTAGGTATATTATTTATAACTGCAGGGCCCTCACATACAATTTCGGGCCCCTATAGTAAATGTTTGTCGGGGCCCTTTATAAAACTTCCAAAAATACAATTTACCATCTATATAACAATTTTTGGAATAATATTTGTTTTTTAATTATACTTATTCAAATCCAATATTCACTGATAAGACAGGATACCGTAGTAAATATAGTTAGTAAATTATAAAAAATCAATATTCATAAGTATTTCAACATTAATAATGTCTTTTCTATATTTATATATTTATCTATATTTATAATTAAATAATTATTTGTATAGATTGTTTATTTCTAATAAAAAAAAAAAAAAAAGTTATAATTTTATTTTGCAGGTTTTGAGCTCAACTTAATCAATGGTTAAATATTAAATTAACTATCATTAATCAATGACTATGACGTAAAATTTTATAAAATGTTATTTTACAATATTATTTAATATAAAATAAGTATTTCTGCTAAAATTTCAAAAATTACAAATAAATTTCAACAGATCCACGGGGGCCCTTAAAATAGCTGGGCCCCTGTCCTCAAAGTCTATTAAACCCCCCCCCCCCCCTTGTGGGGGCCCTGTTTATAAGGATCTTCTAAGATCATGATTTATATTATTATCCATTATATTAGCCAAGATTGAAGTTGTTTAATGATAATGTATTAATGCAGATTACGATTAAGTTTTATAGTACAACACACTCTTACATGAATTGTAATTAAATTGTAATTTGTTTAAAATTTAAATGTATTGGTCTTCTATTTTCTATTCAAATAGACTTCAAAATAATAAAACAACTTTATATTATACAGCCGTCAGGCGTCAGCCGTATAGGTATGTTATATTATTTGAAGTAACATCCTGACATTTTTTAATCATTAAAATCCCTTTGGTCTTGTCTCTTGTACAAAATAAGAGTTATGTAGTTCGTACTAAAACTATTCTAGTTGTTATATTTAAATATTTTTCATTCGTTTGAGTAAAAAGTGTTATACTTTATTCGATATTGTTTTATTGAATTTGTATTCATATATTATGTTTTTCGGGTCTGCTCAAAAAAAAATTCAACTACGTTACTGTGTGTATAGCCTTGGTATTTTAAAATTTTATCGGTTTTTAATATTTTTCTTTTTCTCAGCTTAAAAGTAAAATAATTAACAAAATTTAAGGAGAAAATCGGCTTAGATATGGCTTTAATCAATCATTATTTTTTATTATATAGGTACTTATTTCCACTTATATACTGCTTGAACAAATAGTACCAAACCTAAAATAAACACATAAATAAAACAATAATTTACAATTAAGACAAAGACACTCCACAAAATCTATTATTCACCCTGATTTTCAATATTTTTACGAATGAATAGAACTCCAATATCACGACACACCTATACAGACGACAAATTTATTTTAATAATGAGCGACATGATAAATGCCTTAATTTCTTTTCAGGACCAATACCTTAAAAACAAATTAGACAATTAGTACAGCTCATCCAAGACAACATTTTTTATAAAAAAAAATAAAATCATTTTCATGAGGTTTTCATATTATCACGTAGGTATTCCAGGAAACGAAAAAAGAGACACAATGGTTAACAAAGGTTAGATTAGGGTAGTTTAATCCCTAACGACTACCATGGCACCACTATAGATACAATTTCTAGTAAATACATAATAAACGAATCACCAAAATGAAAAATAAAAACATCATGACAAAACCATTAGAGTTCAATACTTCAATACCTAACAACATAAAAAACAAATACTGAAATACCTATAATGGTCAACTAAATACCTAGTCAACTCGACTGTCTTGATTAGAAGAGAACAATTAATAATCAATAATCATAAACATAGATACTGATACAGAATAAGACACTTGCATCTTACTTATATCTGATCAGTATAAGGAATCCAGACTATTGTGTAATATTATTATTTATAATAAATAGTAATACGTTCAAGTGCAACTCTTCACAAATTACAATTGAACTCATAATTAAATATTTCTCAAAATATTCAGTTCATCAATATCAGAAATAGTCCTCTTAACCTTTTCAATATTGAGAAAATGAGAATATATTAAATTTTTTCTAACGCAGGCAGATATAAAACTCAAATTTAAACTCGTAACAAATGGTAAGTAATTTAACATGAAATTCCATTGGTCCAACTGTCCAAGCCAGTGTAAAATTATACCATACCGGTACAACGAACTATATTAATGATATGTTTCAAACGTCGGTTTAGGCACATTTCATGTAAATGCTTTAGTAATTTGCTGTGATTTTATAAGAATTTTTTTGTGACTAAGAAGTTAAATCGTTTACCCATCACTCATTATTTAGTCATTAGAACATAAAAATAAATAAAATATGTTTTTTATACAAGTATGAAGCCATAGTAAATTTAACTAATACCTAGTACCGATAGAGATAAAACAGAATAAATACTGATTTATATAGCAGAAAATACGGCCTAAGACTACCTACTAATATTATAATATTAGTGGCTATATATTTTAAGAACACGATAATAAGAAAATGTTACAAAAAAAAAAAAAATGCAAAATTTACCCAACAAATAGGTACGAGATAATGTTAAACACGTATGACGATAACTATAATATGTTAAATACCTATCATAATCGGGATTTACCATTGCCGAATACATATTATAATAAAACCGCAACGTTATCGTCGCATTTTTGATCGAATATTAACATAAAATTCAGTGACTCGACACCGCAATCTAAGAGATAGTGTGGTAATAATAGTTTTAAATAATTTTTACTTAACTATCCCAAAAATTTGAGTGCGCACACATTGTAATGATACATTTTTTTTTTTTTCGTGGAAAGCGCACGTGCGCCAGTAGCCGGCGGCGGCAACACGCCGCGTGTCGTTGACCGTTGCTGAAAAAAACCCGCGAACGGGTTGACCGACCGGCGGAGGAGGGACTCGCGGTACACGTCGCGTAACAAGCGGGACTCCCGGCGGTGTTGTCGTAGGACTTTTGAAAAAGCTCTCGTGGCCGCGGTCGGTGTATGAAGTCGTGACGACCCGACTCGGTCGGGCGTCGTACGGACAGACACGAAAAAGTGCACACCGACATTATAATATTGATATAATAATATCATAGTCGGTAAAAAAAAAATCGGCGGCCGACGACGACGACGACGACGGTAGATAAGAAACAACTCGTTCGGCGCGCGCACGTCAAGTCGCCGTGGCGCCGCCTGACCGGAGTCGCGTCGCGCGGATCGGTCACTCGGCACCGTCTAACCGTCTCGCCCGGTCGCACGCACACACGCTCACGTCCAGTCGCCGAATCGCACACGCGCGCGCGCGCACACACAGACGAAACAGCTCGCCTACACGCACGCCGCCGACGTAAAGCCGAAAATAACATTAATAACTCGACGGCACGACCGACCGAGGCTCAGTCGCTCTACTCGCTCAGTACATCGCCGCCGTCGTCCGTCGCATCCCGGAGGAGCGCGTGTCGACCGCACGCGGCAATTTCAAATGTTCCGTAATTTTCACCGATTCTTAGCCCGTCACATTTGACACCGCGTCGCCGACGGTTATTTATAGTCCATATTTTTATATTTCGGACTCACTATTAATAATTAATATTGTTGCAATCGTATCGATTCGCGACAATCAACTTTTTACCACCGACACTAATCGTATAATAATATTACGTTTTATTTTTTATTTTTGTAACGCTACAACTCCGAAAACAACACTCCACCGCCGCCGTCGATAATACGTTTATTATTACATAACGAAATAATATAATATATTTGTATAATTTGTCATACACATTACACACACATACCTACTACCTACCTACCTAGTACCAACGCGCACTCGCGATGAGCTTCCTAAAGTACACATTCGCATTGGTTTCGGTCGTTTTGGCCGCCGACACGGTACGAGCATGGGGTAAGTCATTACAGTATTAATTCAAATAATAGGTAATAATTATTACGCGATCATACGTCATAATATTATATCATTATATTATTATCAGTTATTATCATTATTGTTGATAATATAAAATTTATAATTTATTCATATTTTTTATAATCAATGATGATAACGTCGTGCAACTCTACTCGGTCGATCACATGTCGATTATTGCATAATAAAAATAGGAGGTGCTACGATCGCGGATACGTTGCACTGCGGCGCATAGTATCCTACTACCGATCATTAAATCATTAACATGCATAACGATTACAAATTAGCATGTGCGTACACACGACGTACACACGCACGCCGCCGTCTAGCCCGTACGCCAGTGTGGATAATTATATGCGTAAATTATTTTTGCCTACAGAATTATTATTTTATTTTTTTTCGCACGTGATCGGCCATAGAACGAACGCCGGTCGTCACGTACGCCACACGGTCGGCGCTCATGACCTTTCCCTATTTCCCGACCGCCGCGGCCGCCGGATTCTTTTTCACTTCGCTTCTTCTCCGTCTTCTCCGGTCACTTCTTCCTCTGCTTCCTCCTCCCTCCGCCTCCCCCCCGCGCCACCGTACCGCTCGCCGCCGAGTGGCGTACGTGACGAACTGCACGTACACCACACGGTTTTTCACTCACCCCGCACCCTCCGCCACCCCCGACGCGGCGGCCTATTTCACCGCCGCCGCTCCCACCCTCTGGAACAATAACATCAAGCGACGGCGGCGCCGCCGTCGACCCCGCGCGCTCCAGATCGGGATTTATCGACATGAATAATAATATATTGCACAATACCTACCCACTGATCGCGACGCATATTATTATTAAAAAAAAATTTCGTAAATCTTACAACCTGTACATTATAACAACGACGTATTCGTCGGCGTATTAGGCTGAAAATATAACATCCCAATCGTTAAAATATGTTTTTACTATTTTTTTTTTTTTTTGTAATAATATTGTTATTTAAACAACAACGATTATCACTGATGATTCTTGAACTGTTATTATTGGTTTTATTTCCCTATAAAGAACGATGGACGCGATTGTTATAAAACGATTTAATTTGTTTATATTATGCGTGACGATTTTTTTTACATTTCGCAACTACGGACCTAAAGTTCAATGAATAGCGTTTTACCCCTACTCCCGTTTTCGAGCGGTTACCTGTCGAAACTCGTTTATTTATCATATCGATACCTTACAATTTATCAATAATATTATAATAATATATTGTTCGGTGGTCATTGGTCACTGATCACTGATCAGATAGGTCGAACGATTGCATCCATAATTCATATCCACGGTGCTCGTTTTTTGCTCGATTTTAGCATTTGTCAATCACGCTACTAATAACCCAAGATTAGCACTATTATACTTCGGAAATGTATACCTAGTGTTATTCGTCTGTCATGTTTACCACGTGTTTTCAATTTAAGGTGTCTTCAAAAATTCGTTCTAAAGGTAAACTCTTTTTTAATACTTTCTTAAAACAAATATTTACACTTGCGATTTTTCTCGTTCTGTTTGATCTACTCATTTTTTTAGGTATTCGTTGCATAAGCAGTTATTGTAGTATAATAATACTGTTATAGAAATGTTATAATTTATATAACAAAGTCAATATTGTCCACCTGACAAAAATAATGTTTTAGTTTATACTCATTAGCCAAATGTCATAAGAATAATCAAAATAATCGTTTTTGATTGATAACAATTATACGATTTCTAGATTGTAAGATTGTATTACAATGTCCAATGCGAACATATTGATTGATGTACGATATATTTCTTGCGTGGTGTTATATTTATTGACATTTTTAAAGTTGTTCGTTGACGCGCAGTAAGTTGTACTATTGATAACTATTGCATTATTAATTTAATTCTTAATTACTTGGATTTCGAAGGTTGTTAAGTAGAACAAATCGTTGAGTTAAATCAATGTATAGATATTAATATATTATATTAAATTAATAAGTGCATACTAATACAAAAACTAGTTGCTGTCGCAAAAAAAAAAAATACATAATATATATATGTAAAAACGAGTCTGTACGATTGATTTTAATATAATTGTAACAATTAAATAAATTCTTCAATTCATGTTATTTATTAATAATTCTAAATAATAATAATAAATAAATAATTAACCTAATTTTATTATTATTTATTTATTTAGTACATTAGTATTAGGTACACAAAACTAATTACTGAGGTAGGTATAAGGTATATGCATTTAGTAATATGCTTATGTATTTTACTATTTACCATATTTGCTCACATTTTAAGTATCAGTTTTCAAGTGTTTTAACAAAAGCGTAAATTACGTGGTACCTACGTCTACTTTCTATAGATTGTTAGTACGTATAACCTATTGAAGTTATTACAGTAACTATCTAAAGTTAAATCGTTAATTTAAGTATTATTTTGTTAATACGTTGTAGAGAAGTAAACAGTTCGATTAAGTTTTAATTTTTTTTACTGCTGATAAATTAATTTCTATTAGGTATTGTTATAATGTTGTTACTTCACTTTCAATGAAAACGAAATTTTCCATAGTTCACAAGCATTTGTGCATATGTTTTATATTCATAAAATATTTCAGTATTTATCTTATTAAAATCAAGGTAAAGTAATTATTGTAAAATATTGTAATTAGTTTTGAGTACGTTTTTTTTTTTTTAATTTCAAGTATTATATTTTTATGAATTTTAAAATAGTATTATTAAAATGACTAGGAAATGTTGTCTATATTGTTCTATTATATATTTCCAGTAAAAGAAAAATGTCTTATAAAGGTTTGTGTTGGATAGATGAGTAAAATAACTTAAGAAATCTTCTTGACCAGTAATGCCAATAATCTAGAGATATCATCGTGCCACATTGAATATAATATTATAAATGACCGGCGTATGAGTAATTATTAATTGAGCCGATTAAATTTTGTCCAGTCTAACTTTGAACCAAATTAAAAATAATAGTCGCTAAAATTCTGATCTCGAGTACGCTATTCTTTTTGCAAACACTGAATATTAAGTATATTATGTAATATTTATACAGTGGACATATTTTATAAAACAGTGGCGCGGGCATTCGTTTATTAATCATTATAGTTGGTGTAATTATTATGTTATCGTGTAATAGTATGTCTGTCTCTGATTCCGTCTATTACTACATAATTTATGAGTATGGACAGTATGTTTCCAAATAATTTCTATTATCCTAGATGGCTAGAATTACTCGTATTACATTAACGTGTGGAATGTGGTGCCTTGTGTGCAAAACCACAGTATAGGTAGGTACTCCTTAGCGTAATTTACGTGGTTAGGAGTGGATATTCAGGATAAAATAATAATAAATTTTTTTTTGGAACTTAAAAATCAACTATTTATGAATAGCATTTCGATACTGTTATAATTGCAGGTTTTTAGGATACTAATTATTTCTTAGAACTAGTTGATTATTTTTGTACTAGAGGGATGCCCCTCATTTAATTTGTTGTGTCACAGGAGTGATCTCATTCAAATAACAATTCAAAAGCAGTATAATTATTTTATACTATTAAATTGATAATTGATGTGCTGTACTTTTATAGTACCTATAACTAGTTTACAATATTTTTTTTTATGATTGAATTACAACTATATAAATACTAAAGGTATTTTGAGTATTGATAAAACTGTGCTTTAAAAACTAATTATTTTTTTTTATTTAATGGAAACAATATAGTGACCTACTTTGAGCAGGTCAAAATAAAATATTTTTAATTCCCCTTTAATGGTTTTGATATTGTTGTATTATTAATATAGATAATTTATTAAATTCTTGTATCTTGATATAGGACGATTAAGATTAGATATAACTTGCCAAGGTAATAAAATATTGCATAATGTACCTCGTGTAACAACTAACCTAATATCTATATAATTTCATGAAATATTTGAAAATATCATTAATAGGTACCAGAAAGTAGAATTGTTCAGATACTATGGTGGTATTATTTACACTAATAAAAAGATCAACGAACTTTTAAATGTTATCGTTGTATAATTTATTTATAGAAATTTGAAATGTAAATTTAATTGTTGTTTAATATTATTGTAAGTAATTAAAAGCATATTGTTTTAATGATAACGGATTACCTACAAAATGCATTATGATATATGGATTATAGTATACTTTGTAGAAAAATTATTATTGTATTCTTCTGTTTTTAATACTTTAATTTTTTCAAATTATTTAATTCTATACATTTTTAATTTCGCTCGGGAGTTGGGGTTTATTGACTTTTTTAATTCTACTAATACAATTAAATACAAATAATATTTATTAATAATAAACATTTTTTTTCCAATGACTCAATTTTGTCTGCAAAAGTGATAATAAAATATAAATTACTTATTTATGATAATTGTTAAGCCAAACGCTCTCTTATCATGTATACCTACTTACTAGAAAATTGTAGTATAAACAAAACACTTTAAGACGAATTAATAATAATGCAATATGTACCTATTATTTTAATTCATTATCATATCTAACAGTTTTTTTAATAGTGGTAATAAACAATTGAATGTATTTTTTTAACCTCTTATGATATTAAAAGTAACTGTCGTGATTTAAGAAAATTGTAATTAATAATACAATATTTATCGGAAATTTATTAAATCAAAAAAAGATTGACATTTATTCAATCTATACAGATCGTTACTCTGAAACAAACAGTTTTATTCCTTGTTTTATTTATTCAGTATTTTATTGAAACACAGGATTGAGATGTAACAAGTTCAATAATATGCCACTAATAAGTACCTAATGTATACTTATTTGAATCAAGGCCAACAATGTTATTTATTTATTTTTTTTTTATAAATAATAAAATAATATTTTAAAAATGTTAAGTTGAAACTGTTTATTATTATACGAATTATATATGAATTATTTTAATATACATGGTTATATAAATAGCTAGAATGTTAAGATTCTAATTGGTGGTTTATAATTAGTTTTAATTTTAAATATTTTAACAAGTATTTAATTTTGATCATCTAAGAATACAAATATCGTAGAAAGTACTATTTTATGAAGTTAAATTAGGCGATGTTAAATAATATTAAAAAAATATATATATATTATATATATATGTGTATTCTAATATGCTCTAACTACGTAAATATCCATGTATTTCCTTGTCTCCTGTACATATCGTTCAAATGTTATTAAAGATTATATAATACAGTTTGATTTTTCTTATTCAAATTTGTACAGCCTTCTTATGTATCTATTTAGTAAAACTTGATAAATATCAAACTATCATATTATAAAGCAATTCGCCATGAATATTAATACCGGTTTTGTACACATTTTGCGTACCAAAATAATATTTTTTAATCAATAATTAATTTTCAAGGTACCTAAATTATATGGATTTTAGTATAAGTATCATTATTCAAACAGTTGATTATTTTAGTTTCAGTAGTATTGCATTAAGGAAATAGTTCATAATATGATCTGAAGTACTTTTACAGTTAGGTATTCAAAATTTGTCATTGACAATCGGGTATTGAACTAAAACAATGTATAATCGCTAAGTAAATCGAATGGATAAATAATAATATGTCTATATTGTTCGTGTATTTTGTTAAAATTTCAAACTCAATCTAAAGTTAGCATAATATTAAAAAATCAGCCGTGTCTTATGCATTGGAAATTATTGTATTTACTATACGTAATAATTGGTTTTTATACTAATTTTTATCCCAGACATATTTTCTAGTACCGTATTATCAGGGGTATTATCTATCTAAATTCTTTGAAATATTGTTAATTGTAAAGAAACCCGTTAATGAGCTTTAAATTAATACTTGGCAAGAAATTAAAATAGTGAAGTTTTTATGGACATATTTTATTCTAACCGACTCGTTTTCTAGATAATTGTTATTTAATCAAAAAGGGGGGTCATCTGTATGCATGCATACAAGACGTCGCAATGTTTTTTTGTGTGTACGTGTCGTTGATATCTAATTTAATTTCGTATTACTGGATTCCGTATAATATTTTAGTCTCGGAGATAATTAAAAATATTTTAAATTTATAGATTGTATAATTTTTTTTATTAAGGAGATATAATTATCCTTGCGCGCATACTGAGTTTGACACCCAGACAATTTATATAGATATACTATTTCTTCATATCTTAAACGGTTTAATTTTTACCAATTAATACTAAATAGGGATAATTTTGAAACTTTCGATGGCGATCCAGCTAGTAAAAATTGTATATTGCTACTTAATGACTTACTAAAAAAAAAAATTCATAAATGTATTAATGAATATTATTTCTATAATAATACAATATAACTAGCTATATAAATCCATTGTGAGGCGTATAAAATTAATAGTAGGTTATGAACTTTGGGTTACGTAGTTGGTACAACAATTTTCAAATGTTTGAATAATCATAATTTACGTCAAATATATTGATCACAATACACAGTAAACAAAACTGTTTAATTGAATTCATGGATATAATAAATTTAATAGATTTTCATTTAAAATGTTTTCGAAGTAATTAACAAACGATATTGTATAATGTATGTTAAAGATTTTTAATATCTTGTAAAATAAATATTATTAAATTATACGCCATAAAAGTACATAATGTATATTAATATATTATACAAGAAAAAATTCAGTATTCTTTTAAATCTCATAATTTTCGAATTGTGTTTATAGTATTTTATTTTTAATTATCAATTGAACAAATATTATAATAAACAATAGCTCCTTTATTATTATTGTTATTATTATTCAAATAGTAATTGAGATTTATATTAACTTTGGTAAATTAGGTTATTTGATGACGTGTGCATGATTACTTCATAGTGTTTTTTTATTTATTACTGTTTGCATACTAATATGAATATAATACGGTGTAGAGTAATGAGAATGTTTTTTATTTTTGAACATCGTTAGATTTGTTGGTTAATGATTATTGTATTGCTTTTATATGTAATTTTATTTTGTTATCGACACTTTAGTATAATAATATAATATTGTTTGTCACTATATGATATATGTGATTGAATGTTCAGGTGTTCATCGAAGAGCTTAGCTCTAGCCACACTATTCAGAGTATTTGGTATTGACGTTAAAAATAGATAATGGTTGGCTACTGTAGTTACTGTAGATCATGCTGGGATTGTTTTTAACTGTACATTTTTGGCTGACACAGGTATAACTCATTCATAGTCTAAATAAAATTATGTAAATCTGAATTTAGTAGACCTAATGAAAACGAAAAACCGTTTTTTAAATACTAAATAGTTAATTTTATAGTTTAGTGTTATGGAATATTGAAATTTCACTTATTATGGGATTTAATAACTATAATACATAATTATACTACTTAAAGTCATATACCCGTATGTCATAAGTCATGAGAAGGTCAAATAAATAAGTAAAAATAGTATTTGAAAACTTTTATTTTATGCATACAATAATACGAATATTTATAATATTATGAATTATGATACTATAAATGTTGACAAATTAATATGAAATAATACAATTCTTAGTATACCACGGCTAAAATATTCTGAAGTATATAGATACATTTAAATTTAAAAAATATAAATTAAAACTTAGGTAATTTTTGCGATTTTTTTTTTTAAATTTTAACTGCCGAATTTCATCAAATTGTCGATATAAACTTTTCATGTATCTACTTTTTAAATATTTTTTATTTATCTTGTATTCATCTTGTTATGATGTCATTTTTTATGGTACTTAAACAATTACAATCAACGTGATATTCTTAATTATATAGCTAAGTTTGAATAGTCGCCAATTATAAAATTAGACGTTTTTAATCTAGATGATAATACATTAATATACGTTAATGTATTTTATATTGTTATTAATAATAATCAATTTTGAATACATTTTATATTGTAAATTGAATATAAATTTTACATAATATATAATATATAATAAAAAAAATATTAAATAATTTAACACGTAAAATATATATTTTTTCAATTATATTTAAGTATGTTGATTTCCATTATTTATGTTTACCTATATTAATTAACGTCTAATTATTAGAACATGATTTTTAAATAAGATTCTTCGATTTGTACGAGTATTAATAATAAAATTAGTGTAAGTTTTGTACTACTAAAAACATTTTAGAAATTGTAAAACAACACTCAGTTGTCTATGATAATTGATAAATAATTATTCTATTTAGTAATTTATGTAAATATAAATGCCTAACTGAAATGTTATCTTTGTGAGCGTTTAGTAAGTGTTTACCTACTGAATTAATAATATATATTTGTATATATATTTTTTCATTGATAGATATACCTATTAACAATATTATCGCTCCCGTGAGCTTTTTATTAAATTTAATACATCGGGGTTTTCTTCTAATCTGGAATTTATTCGCTTTTATCGTTTTAAAAATAATTGTTTACTCGTGTAATGCATTTATCTAACTTTTTTCCTCGCTTTTTTCTACAAAAAATAGGTATATCATAAATGTTGACATTAATAGATAAGTATAAATAAATTTTAATTATCAAATAACAATATTATTTATAACATCTAACTGGTTTCATATTATGCACATCAATATGATGAAATTATTGTGTCAGATAATACGTTTAAATATACCTAAGTCAAAAAGTACTTAACTTTGAAATGCAATTTGTCGTCTTACATTTTCATTGAGTTACCTATAATCATAATTTTTAATAAGTATCTTTAATTTTTATTTTAGTGTTTATATTGAACGGGAATGTGAACTTTTAGACTTTAGTTCTTATTCCTTTATGCTTTATTGAATATTCAAGTACGTAAAGTAGAAAGCGTAACCTTCATTATTCTTGTAACATACAGTACTTGGGTATTTACCTTTTTATTGTAATTTATTTAAATTATACGTATATTAGTGTGTAGCAAATTATTATAATATAATTATAAACAAAATTATATGAATTAAATAATACATTTAGATACTGGTAAGTGGTAATGTGTAAGTACACATTAATTGTAATAATATATTCATTATAATACGCAAATCAGTATATTTGCTGTGTATAAAATAACATAATAAGAATTAGTGTTCACTAGGGTTGGGTTAGGTATGTGGTGGCCCGTGGCCGGATAAATAAGAAAATATATTTTTTTTACTTATTAAAATATCATAAAATTGTGGGGTCGCCTGGATTGCAGTTCACTCAGTTCTCCCCCCCCCCCAAATGGTGGCCGTGGTGTCCACGTATGTATAAAATTCTTAAACAACTACAAAATACTTAAAACAATAATTGTTTTTAGTTAATTAACCATAAATTGGCGATGAATAAATTTTAATCATTTATTAAGATCTATAATCGGAAAATAGTTCATACGTCATTCTCGTCTATGCGTTATGAAAATCTGTGTAATAATTGCAAAAACGCGATAATATACATACATTGGTACATTGAAACAGCAGTCTTCATTCGCAACATCAACTACTCAGGGATTATATTGATATTTTTTAAATTTTATAACTGAATGACAAGTGTAATTTTTATATTACATGTTGTATGAATTTCTATTTGATAAAATATATACAATACTAAGTATAACAATATTCAAATTTTAATCATAATCGATTTCAGTCAATTTACTTTTTGTTAAGTTTAAACATTTTTTTATGCTATACAATTTATCGTTTTAGTTTATTGTTTTTATATCGAATGTTTTGACGATTATTTGAATAATAGAGGAAATTAATGGACAAGTTCAAGGTGAAAAATCTGCAGGTATTAAAATAAATTGATATAGATGTATGATATTATCTTCGATTCGCATTTCGCAACAATTGAAAATAGTAATTTCTGGTACTTTCAGTTCACATTCCAGGAAATAAGCTTTAAGACTAATGATATGGATAGTCTGCCCTTGGTCAATGTATCTCCTCAACATCTGATTATAGATATATTGATGATATTGTATAAAATATAATTAATTCCCGAACCAAACAGTTTTAAAACCGGAGTTGTATCTTCGAACTTGTCATTTTAATTATTGTATATCGGTTTTTTTCACCTTGTTTCACGTAGATAACCTTGTAATTAAAATTGAGGTCAATGTTGACATAGAATCTATGTGAAAGATGTAGGTATATTATATATCTAAAAATATGTTTCTTATCCGTGCAAGCATAAGAGAGATAATAAAGAGTGTTTCTTCTAAAATAGGTATAAGTAATTACCTATTTACACACTAGATATCCTCATCGATGTATGTTGATAATTAGGTGAATTATAAATTAATCCATTGACTAATTAAATAACTATACCTCGATAACAACTACTCAAAGTAAAATTTGAATAAAAATTAGTTCAAACTGGTATAAAATCACATTGTATTTCTAAAATCCTTGAAGATATAATTTTTAGCTAATTTAAATTCAAAAAGGTTTTTATTTAAAGTTGAGCGGAAGTCGAACGTATTTGTTTCTTTTAATTATTGCATTATATCATATATGATACATTGTCCAGTATATTACGTTGTTATTCGATATTAGTATGTATATTTAATACACTTTTGTGTATTATGTATTTTATAATTATTTTTATTAATTTTTACTTGACCATATATATTTAGCAATGCTAAATACGAATAGAATGGTTTAGCTAAAAGTGTGCTAGTATACATTAAGTATACAAGTAAAAACATATACTTATGTAATCTTAAAAAAGAGGATGTTTTCATTCTATAGTGAAAGCTATAGCGTGTATCTTAATATACCTGTATATATACATTCGTGTTTTATATAGATTTTACTCTTATAAACTATACTGCGCAGTATGATCATACAAAATAAAAAAATATTTACTTATAAAATGAAATCTTAATTAAACAATAATATTTTAGGTGTACTGTTATTTTAGTTGTGTAATTATTTTTTGTGTATTGATTTATAGATTTAAGCGTGGTGACTCCAGCTCAGATTCAGTTCCTTACAAAAAATGTCGTAGAGAATACGGCGGCCGACAAGTTGAAAAACATGGGTGCCATTGCGTATGATCCTATTAAAAAAGACGTATATGTCAGCGACGCCAACCAGAAAGTCGGAAGTATATTCCGGTTAAAGACTACCGGCGATACAGCGTACACCATCATCGAACCTATCGTTGCCAGTTAGTACCTATATTTTGGAATTCGGCTGTTCACAGCTACTAAAATATTTACTCTCGCCAAATAATATAATGTACCTACTAAATTCCTGATTTTTGTATCTACAGAACAAAACGTTACTGTACTGGGTATGGTGTTCGACGATCGTACGTCCACGCTGTACTGGACTACTGGCAACGGGCTGACCATCAACTTTGTTCACGTACCGGAAAATTCGACCAAGGTTCCCCTCACAGGACACGTCCTATTCAAGTTCAAAGATGCAATACCCCAAGGTATCGCGATCGACACGTGTCGGGGGTGAGTTACTGATTTTTAATGATTTTTATTAATTGCTTCAGAGCTATAACATACAAATTGGTATGTTTGATTGATTTGGTCTAGTGTGTTGCAAACATCGTACCTATAATAAATATCTCATATTTATACTCACAACTTGGATTAATTTAACATTTAGGCAAAGTAGATTATAGTTTCATATTAAAAACTAATTCTGAACAGCCAACTAAAAGTGTTTTTTTATCGAAGGTTAATAAATTATCCAAATATCAAAATGTCAATAATATTATTCATTTAATTTATATATTTATGTGTGTGTGTATATTATACTAAATTTTATTCGAATTTACTTATTCATTTATTATAACCTAATTTATACGTATTGTACAATGCACCTACAAATTACCATAAATATTATTATTTTATTTTTACATTGATGGCATTTTATTAATTTAAACTAAATTTATCAACTTTGGTTTAAAACATGTTGTAATAGAGTTTATATAAATGGCACATACTTTAGCAATAAGAGATTTAATGAAAATACAAATAAATAGCCACATAGGTCACTATAATGTTAATGAACAGTATTGATCACTTTACTTTGATAACCTTCACGTTGGCAAGTGACGACGTATTACTTTAGCGGATTGCCGGATTATAATATATTATGAACTTTATAAGACTACAATTAATAAACGATACTTAAATGTTAAATATTATTCATTTTATTAATTTGTTTTATTTTGTATTTCAAGAAGCAGCTTATATACTTCACAAAGTTAAATAATTTTAGTACCTAAAAAAAACGATGATTCAAATGGATAGTTGATCTCAAATCTCGATTATTTATTAATATTTTTTTGACGTAACAGTTCAAACTTCATAAAATATTTTAAATCATTAATATTTGTGATAAATTATATTTTTATATTGAAAATATATATCATTTGTTTTTATGTATTAATAATATGTATTCAAATTATTTAAAAACTTCTCAATGTCAATATAATCAATAGAATAAATTATGAATTTGCCTTGTTTCTGTCTCAAATGTTCTTTGACAATTGTTAATCTAATTAATGTAATTTTCAACAAAAGCAATAAATTTTTATCACAAATAAACATAAAATATAAAATTAATTATAATATGATAAAATATTCAGTATAACCAACATAATAAATTTCCATGTAAAAATCATTTATGCCTGGAAATACCAGATTGTTGCACTGGACTAGAGTCCTCTCTCCACTCGGAATCACGCCATGCGTATTATAGTTATCAGTATTTGTTAACACAGTAGTGCTAATTTTTATTGATACGAATTTAAAAATTAGCGTTTTACTTGGAAAAATGTCTGAAAATGGTTTATCTTTGAGGCCAATTTCACACGGGTTTATCAATTATTTCACCAGTAATTAAATTAAGGAAACTAAGCTAAACTTAAATTTGTGTTCTTTGACGATACAACTTTAAAAAGTCTGATTGGTCCCCTCTCCCCTCCCAAAGTAAAATCTCATCACTATACCGTTTCAAAGACATTGTAAGCAATATGCGTTTTCATGTTTCAGGTATTTGTACTGGACGAATTGTAACCATCTAAATGCTACCATTGAACGGTCCCGTCTGAACGGGTCGGACCGTCAAATCATAGTACACGAAAACCTATTCCAGCCTTTGGGCATCGCAGTCGACGTGGAACGCAACTTAATCTACTGGAGCGATGAGCACGAGGGTCTGTACTATAGCATCGAGAGCAGTGACCCAGATGGTGGTAACCGGAGGACGCTCATTCACGGCACACACCACCAGCCGTTCTCTATAGCGGTGGACGAAAAGGACATCTACTGGAGCGATTGGATTAACAACGCCGTGTGGACAATGCCCAAGGACTCGTTCCAGGGGGGCGTGCAGCCGTCCTTAGTCGCCAAGTACGAGATGATCAGCACGCCGATGGGTCTGATAACGCCCACTGGCAACACTACCATGATCAACAGCACGTATTGCGCGATGCACAGGTCAAAAGTAAGTTTCACACTGATTTTCCACGTATCTCCGTTAGTCCCATTCGATGTAGCTAAACTCGCCCCCTCCTCTCCGTATCAGAAATCGATGTGTCTTATTTAAAGATGTTTCCTAACGGACTCTTTGTATTGTATTTGTCTGCTTTGCCTTTACTGTGTCCACTATTTGTACGGTGAAAATAATCTGGGAAGTATAATATATTCTTTAACTCAGTGTTTTTATGTTTATACATTTTCAAGGTTTATTTTCACAAACATGACACTTTAAAAAATAATTAAAAATGGGCGCCTAAATTTAATGACATTAAAAACTTTTTAAATATTTTTGTATCATCATATTAATTTGTAGTTATTCGTACACATTCAATATAATAATTTTATAAAATCACTAAGACTATGGTATAGATTTTCATATTTATAGATTGCCACGATAACATTTTTGTATTCTAAAGCCGTTCACAGTTTTACAGTTTTACGTCGTAGGTGATTTTTAATTTTGATAGAACAGTAAAGACTAAAACCGCACACTTTAATATTATTAATTATAACTATATATATACACGGTGATTCATGGAGATATGACAATATTTTACATTAAAATTACATTTGAACGTATCAAATTGTTGTGATAAACGCTGTAGGTATATATCTATAAATTTTTTTTATTTCATCTCAATCATATATAATTATCAATAGTATAGGCATAATCAATATTTTAATAATAATAAATATTTCAATAAGTACCTATGTGCAATTAAATCAATTTAATTATTCTTAAATATTTTAATTCCTATTATTTATTTTAATTAATTAATCAATGTAATAAAAAGCAAAGTTTTTATTATTGTTATTTTATAAACGTGCGGTTTCATAGCGTAGTTTATCCAGCGAAATATTATATTTGCGGTTTTTTAGGTACTACCTACTATTTATATGTATTTATTTTAAATTGTCGGTTTTGGATTACCCCACACTAACATTTAATAAGACATTATAAACGAATCGGTAATCGGACGTTAACTATAGGCGCCGGTGGCGCATGTAGCTTCTATGTAATCAGCTGTGACGGTTATCCATCTCCGAGGCTCGTACGTGTAATTATGTTTTAAAAGAGTACGCTACGTTAACACGTGTTGTTTCTGTCTTACGTCTTACACACCAGTAACATTGAAAATCTACGAACGGCATTGTTACTATACAGTTTATTCAATATTATTGAGAAAATTTACATAATATGTTTTATTGAATTTGAAGAAGATTATAACTGAGCCCTGCAATCGTAGAGTTTATTATGTTTTATGTTTTTTTCTTATATATGACTCGCGTAAATACGTTTTTTACAAGTTTACATTACCCGTTTTATTAAGTAAAAATATTTCACTCTCGCGCTCAGTTAATATTCCCCCATCTACTAACGTAATCATATAAGCCCCCCCTCCCAGTCACGCAATAATAATAATAATGTGGTCGGTTATTTGCGCAGGACATCGAAGTGACGACGACGGAACTGACGCCGGAACTGATCCCGTACGACGTGCTGAGGAACATTTGCAAGAACAAGGGCGTGTTGCACGCCAACGGGACGTGTACGTGCGCCCCGGGATTTGAGGGCGAATACTGCCAGACGGGCGTGTGCGACGGTTACTGCAAGTACGGAACGTGCTCGCTGTCGGACGCGGGACAGCCGACGTGCCAGTGCTCGGAGACCAGTTACGGCGACCGGTGCGACAAGCAGCTGTGCGCGGGCCGGTGCCAGAACGGCGGCGAGTGCACGATGGACATGGCTGGCAATCCGCACTGCGAGTGTCCTGTCGGGTACGCGGGAGACACGTGCGAGTACAAAGCGTCCTGGCTGAATGACGTGTGTTCGGTGTACTGTCAACACGCCTTGTCCAAACAACAACAGTCGTCCGTCTGCAGGTGATTATATAATATAATTATGATTGAAATCAATATTGGTCAATCGATTTTTTAACCATTTCGGACAAAAGTCAGCTGCATCACCACCACTTCGTGAATGGATTTGTGCAAATTATTATTGGTAATACGTCGGTGCGACCCTTTGGCGTGTAGTATTCACAATATGATGTGTAAATGTTTTGTTTTTAACGCTTGCAATTGGTGTGCTTGTTTTCGGTTTTTGTTTTTAATTTTCAAAAAAAAAAAAAAAATACTCACATATACCTACATATTGATATGAGTTTAACTGCGTTTTTAACGACAATTTATAATTTGAATCTCGTTACTAATACGCGACGGAGCAGTGTAAAATACTATTTATTCAGTATTTTTGAAAAGAATTCCGTTTCCGGTTGTATGGAATTTAAAACAAAAGTTCTTCAAAATATATTTTTGGATTTTAAAAGTTGTGCATTATCTTCTACTTGAAAATATGTATAAAAAAAGTGTTTACGATCAATCGCGAACGTTTTACCGATTTATTATGGTTCATATTTGATGAGCACACGATCTGTATAGTATAATATTTTGTAGTAGTTATAAAATATTACAAAATCACTTCTAACATGCATTTATTAATTTATTTCGCTCTAGTCTGTCTGAAAACATATAAGCATACATTATATTAATAATTTTGTCCTATAATGTTCGCGAGTCCGGATTCGTACGTACAAGGTCATCTATAGGGTGGTGTTATAGACGGTATAGTGTCTGGCTGAACTGTTGATAACCATGGTTTATCTATATTTATTAATCATTTATGAATTTATGATATATATATATATGTGTATGTGTTTGGTAATTTGTTATACACGACGAATCGATGCACAAATGGCGCAATAGTGATAATTCTATACTGTTTCTATGTGAAATCTCAAAGAAAAATTTATTATTTATTGCGAAATTATATATATGTATACGTACCCGGAAAGTACAGTAGCTATTTAAACTTATTCAGCTTTAGGACACCTGAATTGCCACTGTAGAGGGGCTTCAATTCGTTATTTAAGTGCGTCTAGTACTGCATACGTCATATTATATTATACTTCTACGTGTTACATTTATCATAATATTATAGAGTATAATATATAGAGTTAAAATATGCTACACTTTCACGATATTGTGTTGTGACAGCGACCGCCTTGAAATCTGCAAAATCGTAGTCTCGTATATAATAATATAAACATTTACGATCATCTAATATCTATTCACCTTTTACTTTATATATATGTATAATATGTGTGTCTTTTATACATGATACATCTGTTATCTAAATTTTCAACGATCTCAGCTATTCACGGATAAGTCGGTATAAACGTCTTGATTTAATCTGTACCACGGTTAAATCGTTTTGGTAAAACGATACATTATAGCCCTAAAATTAATAAGTTTCTAAGCATCTCTGGCAGAAACACACTAAAAACGTACTTATTATATGTGTAATATTATAATACATTATTTATGATTAATTTAAACATTTATGGATCGTATAATTTCCCTTATTCGTAAATATCAGCTACAGAACATTATTCATTAATCTATTACGTTGTTGGACTTTCCCACACATTCTTTTACTCGATCGAATAGTATACCTATGGTGCTTAAGTTTCGAAGCAATAAACAACAGTGAATAATGACTATATAATTACGCTAAATGTTATAATAATAACTAAATAACTATATGTATGATATATGTACTAGTCACCTTGCACAATGTATTTGTTCGTGATTTAAATATGTTCGTATTGCTGCAATAGCTTCGCACCGATAGTCATTTTGTTATGGATCATTTGGAGATATTCAAATGATGTACAATGTAGGTGCTTACTATACCTATATCCGTATTATATATAAATCCAGTAGGTGTGTGCTTTCAATCATTTTTAAAAACAACGTCAACACCACTCTTGTAAGTGAACGGAACTATTGAATGTATCTCGAAGTGCATAAGGTTAAATGTACACGACGTATTGATTGTTTGCCCCCGGACCCTTGTATATATGTTCCATGTACCTACATTTAAATAACATATTAAACCAGTAGCTTAAAAAGTACTTGCGCAATATATGTATTATATATATATTCTAAATTTTTAACCTGTTGAACTTATTTTGTGTGTGCATTATGCTCACACTGTTTTTCTAGACCCAGCTGGGGCCCTATTCTTGAATCGAAGTGATAATTTATCAAATACGATAATTATCAATTCGTATATCACACCCGATAATATTTTATCAACTGTATCAATTCTCGAACGAGAAACGATAAGTAAAATTATAAGTGATAATTTACTTGAATCTCCTTGAATAAATAGCGTATGCCGTTATCACGTTATCAATAGACAGTTAATAAATATTAAAAACTATTATATTAAAAACTTAGTTACTATTTAATATTTTTGCGTGTACATATTATTTTGTTTTGTGCAACGTATATTTTTAAAGTTTTATTCAACAAATATATCACGTATTTATTTAATATGAAATAAACTAATAAATAACAATAATATTTATAGGGATCATTATTTAAGTAAGTACTTACTTTAGTCTGTATATTTAAGGCAGATGTCCTTGTTGCTTCTGTCATATGAGGAGTTAATATGTTTATGACATATCTTACTAAATCTTTTGTCAGTCTATAATTGTTTATAAAAATATAATCTGGTAATAAAAAAGCATCAAATCGTTCACTGTGACTAAGCTTTCGGTAATTTACTGCATTTTCTTGCCGTTCTAAGTTTTCTAATGCAGCTATATAAAACTCATCCATACTCTTGTAGATTTTTATATCAATTATAAAAAAAATCACGAGTAAGTAACGAGATCACGATAAATTACACTAAAAAGTCAATAACGAGTAAATTAACGACCAAGAAAATGGGTGATAGAATAGAAAATAATAATACAAGTATATACAACTCAAATAATAGGTAACAGTGATAATCAATTTCACCAGTGAAATAGGTAGGGATAATTTATCGTTTTAATTATCAAATTAAATTATCAATAATTCATTCAAGAATATCAAAAAACGATAATTTCAATTTTCATGTGATAATTAAAGAATATCACACGTGATAAATTATCACTTCGATTCAAGAATAGGGCCCCTGTGCAGCTTGTTCGATTTTTATATAATATTTAATTCCTACATATAATATATATACACGCATACATTGAAGTATCAATGAATACTTTAATATTGTTTTAAACATCATAATTTATTTTAATTAACATGTATATATCCTATAATAATATTATGTGTGTAGACAACATAATTTATTCTGAATTTTCGCTTTTAGTGATAACTGCTGCAAGTAATAATGTGCGGTCAATTATTTATTGACCGTTATTGTACGATTACATTACTTATACTGTTAATAGTGTTAATGGCTTAAAATGTTTATTTATATCTGTTCTATTAAATTTATTTCTCTTTTATATCTTTATTGCCTATTTTTGTGTGATACGAAATTCGTTACGTGTAATAGTATAATAGACATTATAGTGTTTAGGTAGCACGAAGTCATTGATGCGTGTAACGATTATGTAATATGCGACAGTATTTAATATTTTAATGTACGAGTAGGTAATCACACACATATTTGATGTTTTATCGCTGGCTTAGACAATAATTTATCAGTTATGGACTTGGTTTAGTCCACAGTAATTCGATAATTTATTAACAATGATATGTATGATGCGGTATTATGTTTAAACATTTAAACAAGTCTACGTTATAGGTTAAAAAATATGTGTATATGATAATTTTTATTTAAGTTAGAAAGATGAAGTCTCCCCCTCACATATGTGTTTATTTGCTAGCTATACTAAAATATGTGTTGATGTTACGAATTACAAAAAATAGGCCTTGGTTATGCAATCCCCCTCTTTACGTAATTTGGTATAATATACACTAATACTCTTCCTCGCTATTTGGTATAACATAATACCCACTTCCAATATTAGGCCAAAACGGTTTCTCTCCATACGATTATCATGACGATGGCAATTTTTTTTTTCAGGTGCGAAGAATACAGACAGCAGTTCGATTACTCGGAAATGGCTATGCTCAATCATTCGGACATGTCACCGTGCAAGCTCAGCAAGAGCATGGTGGCCGTGATCGCCATACTCACGATGTTCGTCGCCAGTCTAAGTACCATAACCATAGTTCTGGCCAGGAAAGTGCGGTTGTTGGGCCGCCGACCCAGAATCAAGAAGCGCATTGTTGTGAACAAGAGCATTACGCCGTTGACATGCCGGCCGCCGCAACAGGAAAATCAACAGTGCGAGATAACTATCGAGAACTGTTGCAACATGAACATTTGTGAAACGGTAAGCGCACTCGGTGTAAACTTAAAACGATTTTTTATAATTTATTACGTATCCTGATTTGTATGCGAAAATCATATTATTCATCTACACTTAATTTACAATAATTCTGATTAAAAGTTTCGTAATGCGTAAATTCTGTGGTTGATTTTGGGTTTTTGACTTTTTTTTTATGAATTTAAGTAAAAATTTATGGAAGTTTCATAATTCTATGGGGAATTGTTTAAAAGTTGCATATTTCATAAATATTAAATAAAATAATTTATTGTTAACTAAATATTTTTTACAACACTAAATTGAAAAAAATAAAAATAATAAAATAGCACCGTACTATTAATTTTTACGTTTATATTTAAAATCTATTGAAGTTTCCAAGTATTTTAATTGATAAAGTACTTATTTTAAATATACGCATATATTTCATTGTTGATGTATACAGTATATGTATACTCCTTGCATATTTTTAAAATTTCGTGTGCATATAATATATTCTACAATATTCTAGAGTAATAATAGGCTCTATAGTTTCTATACAGTTATAAATTATAATATAATATTATTGATTATTATTAATAATAATTATAACTCAATTCAGTTAAACATATTTTTAAAATTATATATATTTTTTTTTTAGCCATGTTTCGAACCAGATTTTCGGTCGCCCAAGATGGGAGGTCTGTTGTCGTTAGGCAAGTCGAAAAAAGAAGACAAAGCCAACTTGTTGAGTAATACGGACATGTCAAGCGAAGACGAAAAACCGTTGTATTGATATAGTCTGCTAGAAAATTGAAATGTAATTTATTCGTTTTTACTTAAGGGGCTGTATAGGTACCTATAACACGTTGTGCTTTGTTGTTGTCGTTGTTGTTAAAGCTGGACAAATTTGTGATATTCTATATTGTTCCAAGCCATTCGGTTTCCAATTTTTTTACGATTTTAAGTACCGAAGACAGTATCGTTTAGATCATTATACTATTATTTTATTTCGTTGAAGAAAAATACTTACACGAAAAGCTCGATTTATATAGCTAGTATTTTTTTATTGAAACGTATTGTGTGTTTGCGAAAACTATAATGTACCTACTACAAGTAGGGTTTATGTAGTTCTGGTTTACGGTTTCTGGTTACGGTTTATGGACGTATTACACGTCTGACTCTGAATGTATGTGCAGCTTTTTATTCTTTCCAATCGTGCAGCCCCCCCTCCCCAAATCCATATAATTCTATTATTATTTTATTTTAATATTATTATTTTATTATTATTATTATTATTATTATTATTTTTTTTTTTTTAATAAACTGTTTTTAATACAAGACTGGAAATTTGTATCTTAAGTATTTTTTTTTTTCGTTTTATTGTTAAAACTAGTGAAATTAGTGTATTGTCGTTACAATAAGTATTTGTATTTACTATATTTTGTAAATTAAATATTTATCTTTTAAAATAAAATCATATATTTATGATATGTATGTTATATAATATTGTTATATATTATATTATACCTACATACTGATAAGTATTTGCGAATTTTTTTGTAAAACGTCGCATAGTAATATAATATACGTATTATTATTTAACTCTTAAAAAAACGTTTTTTTTTTTTTTACGTTCGAATAATATTATAACCTAATCTAATTTATTTCTAACCACAAACCATGTTATGTTCAATTCTCGCTTAAGAAAGACTTAAGTTTAATCCGTTGTGAGATTCCCTATATGTATAAAAAATGTTATATCCATGGTAGAGAAAAGAGGGGCGTTGGGGGTAAAACCCTCATCTAATATATATATTTTTTTTATATTAGTTTATAAATTATTATAGAGTATTGATTTGTCAGAAATATATTTGATTGATTTTTTTTTCAATTTATTATTATATTTTATGTTAGATACAAATTAATAGTTGTACAAGATTTGTAATTTACAATTTTCGATCGATTATTTCGTTGAAAATTACTCAGATTTATATGGGCAATAACCTGCAATAGCGATTAGGCGGTCGGTTGTTCGTCCACCGTTACCTTTGATCGAAAGCGATGATACTACAATAAAATTACTATTGTTAATTATTGTCAATGTCATGAATTTCGTTTGAACGGTTTGGTCCATTCGATATTTTCATAATGAATCTATCGTTTCTAATTTTCTATCTGTATTCAATTTGTTTTAGTCCCCCTTCCCAGAAAAAAACCATCGAAAACGGTTATTATTTTTAATGAATTATAATTTTTATGATTTTAAAATTAATGTTTTCTAACATCCATTTACTGTTGCCATAATTAATGGAATTCTGTAGATTAGTAATGTATCTCAATATCTCATGAATCATTAATAATTAATAATATAATGATAAATATAATGTATTGCGAGCATAATTCATGTTATATTGCTCAAATAACATAAGTTTTGGTATAGACAAACGTAATTTAGACATTTTCTCGAGGTTGCTAAATAAATTTAATTCACGTGACGTCGTACCATTTTTTGTTAAAAAAAAAAACCAGGTGATTGTACACCAAAAAAGTTTACAGGAACAATAGGTACAATTAATGTTGCTTTAAAAAAAATAAAAAATCAATACTTAATAACTTATTAAAAGAATAAATTTAAAATCAAAAATTTTTGTAAGTATATTTTGTCAAATGTTTTTCATTGTTGAAATTTTATAATTTTATAAACACAAAATAAAATAAATAGGGTTTTTATTTCGTAGGTGACAGAGCCAAAATAAAAACGAAAAAAAAATAAGTACCTATAAGTGGATATCATTTTGTTGTACAGTAGCGTATAAATTAATTATTTTTTGTCCATAATACCTAGGTACGAAAAATTAATCATTTTATAAATTTATCGAGATTTAATTAAAATGTCTGGAAAAAATAGAAATTTATAAATAAATTATAATTCATATTGTAATACTGCTCAAAAATGTCGGGCATCTTATAAAATAATGTAAAATATTCGGATTTTCTACATTGCCTATAATACTAATTTTAGTTAGTGATAACACTTGATAATTAGGAATAATATAATCAATAAAGAAACATGTAGGTAGTTGGTGGATGGTACGAATAAGGAGATGGTCTAATTTTAATATGGAGCCGAATCCACCACGTGTCAAATATGACCTTTCTTCTGTCTTTAAAATTGCAATTTATCGAGTAATACATACGTGCTATGAGAAGGAAAACGTTATTCTATAGTGAGATAGGAGTTCTCATTTCAATAATGAATATTTTTTTTATGCTTTCGTAGTTTCCTATTCCATAAATTTTAAAGCTGTTGAGATGATGAAAATATTATTTTTTAATCATTACAGTAGGTAAATATAATTATAATTCTACTAATTTATTATAAATATTATTTAGTACTCGTATATACCTATATTATAAACAATAGATCAATAAGCATCTCCAATCAACAGTGAAACTGCTGAACGCAAATTTACAATGTTGTACGTTAGTAAGAAGAAAACATCTAATTTTTATTTAACAAATTATATTTTACGCAATTTTTTATTTACAATTAACAGGAATGTTCCTTAAAATAGATATTTAATTATAAAAAATATTCAGGAACTGATTGAGGAGTTTTTCGCCTATACGCTTGGGTTAATTTGGCGTCCATAAGATGTAATCGAAAAAGGAAGGTTTCAGTAGGAGGGCCCTAATAAATCATACAGGCATAATATTATTTATAATAAAATAACTACAGGAATATCATTTGGTAACCAATGTAGACTCGTATTTATGATTTATATTTTTTAACGTTAAAATACTTGTACATTATGTTTATGGGTCACTTTCATTCAGAGCGTGTTAAAATGAAGAAGCTAATAACTAATACCTAAGTAATATAAAAGGCTACACCACTAGTCACTACATAGTACATACGGCCTTGAGACTTGGTTTTGAAAGGTCGGTGAATAAAATAGTGAAAATATTCATCAATGATTTTATAAGCCCAGGGGCATTGAAGAAATAAAAATATAAAATAATTAAAATATTTGATGAAACATCCAACCACAGAGTTTTCAAAGTTGGTATGCCAGTGGTGGTGCCGGAATTTTTTATAGGTAGTTTCATACAATAATAGGAGGTTAATTATAAGGCCAGTCAGCGCATCTTAGCCGTACACAAATGAGATTTCAATCAGGAAAAAAAATATACTTTTTTTGATTTAATTTAAGAAATCAGTTATTATTTTTGTCTGGTATATTTTTAATTTTATGATAAACATTAAACCTACATTTTTTTTTAGAGAGATTAAAGACTACAGAGTATGAAAAATCCAATACAGATTACAATCAATACAGTTTATTGAAATTTATTCAATGCACAACTAAACAAGTAAATAAATAATATAATACCTACTGAGTTAATTTTAGAAATAATGTTTATATATACAAAATATATACTAATATAACAATATTCTATATTTATATTATACAACACTTCAGCAATGTACAAAGGTTGATAGTAGGTAGGTACTATAAGATAACACAAAAATAACATACAAAGATAAAGTGAAGAGAGAGAAAAAATTGATACAAACATTTATTATCTATTAAAAAAGACCATTATTGATTGTAAATACAAGTAAAAGTAGTATTATAGTTTAAATGTTATTTTCATATAAATAAAATGAATTATTATTTATAGAAAGTTTTTTTTAGCATATAAAAAAATGATATAATTATTATGTTTATAGTTGAGATATGCATTATTAGGTAGAGCCATAGCTCTACCTAGTATTGTCACTGTACCAACATGTTCTAGCAACTGTTATAATTAAAAATATAGAATATAAACTGGTTTGGATGTCTTTATATGCAATTAAGCTAAAACAATAATATTGATAATTATGTATTTTTATAAAAAATTAGCTAAAAAAATAATTTCACTATTGGTAAACACAGAAAATTATGTAAATGTTTTGAAGGGATGGGTCTCAAACTCATTATAATTATAATTTATACATATGAAAAAAAGATGAATACAATTTTATATCATTCGATGATAAATAGATAATATATATAGTAATAATTATTCCCAAAATAAGCGATTGAATGTACTTTGCGTCTGTAAAATTCGCACTAGTTTAAAAAATTTCAATGCATGTCCTAGTTTCATACCCATGTTTGATACGATATCATTCCGATGAAGTAATTGTAGAGCACGACCATCAATATTCTAAAATTATTAAATATTTATAAGTACAAGTTTAACAATAATTTATCATAATAAATTATATACAGCATAACTACATGAAACTATTATTTTTTATTAATTAATAATATCTTACGAAATTAACAAGATGATCAATAATTTCTTGGGGTAAATGTTCTTTAAAATAATCCATCACTTGATCTTTATTCCATTTCAATACATTCGGGATATCATTAGTATGAATATCATCATATTGTTCATTGTCTGATGAACTAGAAGATCTAATACTTCTAGAAAAGGTGTCATCTTCGTCAGATGATAAAGTCATAACACTGGAGGCGTGTGACTCAACATCATCTACACCCAAATCTAATTTAATTTATATATAGTTAATAATAATTATAATACATTTAAATTATCTAGTACTACCTTTAGTAGCAAGTACTTCTGCTACTTCTTCAACTTCTTCTTGGTTTATTTGAGTAGCCAAAGTCATGCAAGGAATACATACATACATATCAGGTTCTACTTTATGTAAAGGTTTAATTTCATATGATTCATAACAAGTGCTATGTAAACCAACATCACAAGAAACACAGTGATGCATTACCTTAAAAATGAAATTGAATAATTAAGTACACATATAGTTAAAAGTTATTAATAAATATTATGATTTTTATTGAGCTAACCTGGCTTTTTTCTTTGAGACATTTACCGCAGTTTTCTTTTCTGCATGGTTTACAGAACCAAGGACTTAAATCTAATTTGAACTTCCACACAGGTTCACCCACTATTATACAGTCTTTATGAGCTATAAAAATTAATAAACAATTAAAAAAAAAAAAAAAATTAAATTATAATTATTCTACCTTTGATCAAACAAATTTGACAATCAAGTAATTCTTTATTTTCTGAAACTTTCGAACACAAATAACACATTTTTGATAATTCCTGAGTTACTTCAGAAGTAGCACTTATAACTGGAGATTTTATTGGTGAATGTACTGGAGATATAACACTGGTATCAACCGACGAACAATCTAACGGTTCAGTAACTGGATTTACTGGAAGACTTTTCGACTTAGAAGTATCTTGTTTTCTTCTTCTATCATTAATTGAAGTTCTTTTTACAGTACTGGCTTCTGCGGATTTTTCATTCTTATAAGAATATTTAGCTCTCTTTTTCGGTATATGATTATCAGATGGATCAAACACCACTTTGGCTTTCTAAAAATGATAAAACACCAATTGAAATAACGTCATATTAGGATTTAGTAAATCAATACTAACCATGTTTCTATGAGGTCTCGCGGGTACAGGTTCATCACGTGAAATAACTTTCTTCTTGGGCATTGTGACTAATGAAAAAATGCTTTAAGCAAATACATACAATTATTAAAATAAGTATATAATTAGGACAGATAAATAAGTAGGTATACAGTTATATATAAAAATTTAAAGAACCAGAAGTGCCTACTAAATATTGTTTTAATATTTTAAATTTAATTATATTCTACTGTTTTATTAACTTGTTATAATATAAAACAGTTTTAAAGTGTTAAGCAATGTAAAAAACTAACATAGCTTTTTAATTGTTTATAAAATATACAATAATATTGAATTTTGAAGCCAGTAAATTAGATTAAATATTTTTAATAATAAGATATACATGTGATTTTCAATAGTTAAAACTTTTTTTTTTCTAGAAACTGATTCTTTTTTATAAATACAATAATTATTTGATAAAAAAACTTAAGACTTGTTAAATCAACTAAGTTTTACTAACCACAATACTATAATATTTTCTTATGATATTGTATTTAAGTAAGTCAGTTGGTAATATAACTATATAAAAGTAAATATTTTAGTAGGCTTGTTTCATATATTTCAGATAATTAATTTGCAGTTATAAACTAATAAAAAATATTGTATTATGTATAATAGTATCTAGTACCTAATAAGTTTTTACATAAATCAGTAAAAAACAATTAATAAAAATATATTTGAAATATAAATTACTTACGGTTTATTTACTTTAAATCTCCAATGAAATCGTCGTGTTGTTTTAAAAAAAAGAAGTGAAGGCGTTGAGATAATGGTTTTTATTAGTTTATACACAGAAAAAATGTTCTATAACATATAATTTCTATAATAATGCAAACGACAGTTGAATTCTATTACAGTAAAATACAAAAAAGATAATTATAAATTGCGTTTGAAGTACAAAATGAAGAACAATTTGATAGGATTTCGCAACAAACAATGTAGGCGACGACTTAAAATAACACAAATTCAGAGGTAATAACTGGTATAATATATTGGTGTGATTTATGGTACATATCTTCATAGTAAAACAAGACGTGAATTTTCGTTCGTAATAATAAGCGCCACCGACCGTATGGTTTTAACCCGACAGACTTGCGGTATACTCCGGGTGTACGCGCGACGAGGGAAAAAAGACTGCTGTCGCGTTGGCTAACCTGTCCGCTAAACGTCTGTCTCGCTCGTTTGATTTGTTGCTCACTCTAACACCGTCGTCCTTGCGCGCTGATAACGCATTTGTTTGTGTTTTGAATTGTGTTACCGTAATTGCGAACCGCGTTCGTTGATCAATCGTTTATTGTTATTGTTATACCCACTGAAACGCGACGTCTGACGGCCGACAAACGGACAAACTAAACCGCATTGCGCATGCTGCACGACGTTCTACCGGTTTCTGCGCTTTGTCGTTCAGTTCGATTACCCGCCGACTTTTCTTGACGTTGATATTTAACAATTGATCAGTTCTTGTCTAAACTATATCATCGTCAAAAGTATATGCGCTCGCGATTCTCTTCAAACCGCTATAGCCCGTGCGTTGATGGTCATTGTTAGCTGATTCGTAAGTCAATTCTGTTAGATGATAAGCGCGACGGGAAGATGTAACAGCGGTCGCAGCTCGGCCATGTCCAAAGAGTGTCGGATTGTAAACGGCGGTGGCGGCGCCGTCGCCGGCGGATACGTGAACCATTGTGAGCAGGTGCTCGATGACCAAAACGAAATGATGATGGCCGCGTCTAAGATCACCGTGGCCGCTGATCAGCCAGTGGCCCCCAAAAGTCGCCGGGTCTATCCGCCGTCATCAAATGAGACTATTAAAGCTAAAGAAGTGCACGAGGCCAATGCGATGTTGATGCAAGAGATTGTGGAAGAACGTAATAAATACAAAGAATCTATGAAAGAGTTGAAGAAGCAAGTGGAATTTGTGAGTGACAAATAGTTAACAAATATAGTAATTAAATAATGTAAATTACTTAAGTTAATATTATTATTTAAAAATTTAATTTAAATTTAATTGTTTATATTAACATTTTAATTGTTTGTTGTATAGCTCACTCAAAAGATAGCACAAAACAATGCAAAACATGAACATATTATAGCTGAAATACATGCTAGATATGATAACTTGGATGTTATGCCATTCACACCACTTTCTTCAACATGTTCATCAGGTATGGGAGATTTGAGTTCAGCTGAACAACATGGTCAGCAAGAACAACAGAACATTAAACCTAAAAGGCGTAGAACTCGTCAAGTTGCTACTAAACAACCGGACCCAGGTCCATTAGAATTGAACCAGACAAAACGTGCAAAAACTAGGATTACACGAGCTAAAACAGGTTAGTTTTTTTAAAAATAAAATTTTCTTAATAGCATAATTTATATTTATATTTTTTTTATCTACTGTGTTAAGCCAAAATAGGTAAAATGCAAGAATTGTCTTTGATCACAGCAGACAATGCCTATTACACTTGTCTAGGAGATTATGATCCTATAAAAGATAAACCAGTTTCTGAAAATAGTAAGAGTAATTTAGAAGTAAGTATTTCATTTGTTATTTGTGTAATCTACTAATTATTTAGAATTCTTTTTATTCCATTAATATATATGATTTTATAGATACCAAGTTGGAGGGTTAAGACATATTCTAGTTGGTATTCTATGGAAGGCACTGAAAATATGTCTGATGATATTTTTGAAAGTAGACACTATAGACTTGAACTACATGAACAAAAAAGAAAAAGGTAATGATAAAAAGAATTTTTTTTATACATAATTTATTTATTGTTAACATTTTTATACTGTTCTTTCAGATGGGATTTACAACGAATTAGAGAGTTAAAACGAGTAGAGTATTTGAAGGAAGGTCGTTATAAAAACCATCCACAGAAATCTAATGAAAATAATAAAGAAGAGTTGACAACTTTATTACCCAGTCCATCAAATATTAAAGCAATAGAAATCACAGATAAATTACCTGTGTCTGCATTTGGTAGCAATTTACATATTAAAAAGAAACTTGAAATGTTAGTATCTACTTATATTATTTACTAAAAAGCTTTTTTAATTTAATTCATAACTTTGTTAGTTTGAATTTTACTGATCATCTAGTTATTAATCTATATAAATTATGAACATTTAACAAACTGCTATCTTAAATGTTTTACAGGTATAAGTTTTGTCACAGTCAATGGTGTAATGATGGATCTCAAGCACCAAAAGAATATAACATACGTGAACTTCGTTCTTCTGGTTGTAGCCAGTTTTATGATACCATGTAAGTTACTACTTTCATGTAATTTTGTGACAAAAATAACAGATCTGGACACTTCCGCTTAAACCGTTTCATTATTTGTTATATAATGTATAAAACAATCTTGTATGTATAATTTACAACCACAGAGATTAACAATATTGTGATATTTATCTAGTATATAGGACATATTACTTTTTTTTTTTTTTATTGTTCTATTATCAATTTTATTTTCCTTTGAAATTGTATTTATATTCAAGTGTTGCAAATAATAAATATAGTACCCTGCTAAATTCCTATAAAATAGTGTTTTCAAACTGTTAAATTTTTTTTAGTTATCTATTAGTCATTAATATACTGTATGTACTCTGTTTATGATATTTTAACACGAGTTTCACTTTATCACTTAAATATCCATGTTTTTAAAAACATTTTCTGTGTTCAATGAATAAGTTGTTTCTGTACTGGCATACAAGAAATTCATCTACACAAACCGTTATATTTTATTTCACAGCTATTGAAGTTAATAACTTTCTACTGGGAGCTATTTTGGATATAATATAATATGTAATTTCTACAAAATATACTATGTAAATTATCACGCCTATGGTATAAAATATGTTGAAATAACCAAATCTTTCAAATGTTAAGCAAAAATTGATACACTGATTTATCAAATACATTTTTCACTCACCCTTCTAACTGTTAATATGATTTCTGATAGAATTCAATATTAATTACTATAACTTTAAGAAATACATAATTAATTAGCTACTTTTTAAGCATTTGGTGCACTTGTACATTGATCAAACTATTAATTAATCCTAGTTCATATAAACACAGTGTCAATTTATATTTTCTTAGTAGGAATTTGACTTTGAAGGCCATAGTTGGAAATAGAACTTATTTTTAACTGAGAAATTAATAATATTAATTTGATATAAGATTAATAAATGAATTTTATTGATTTTAGAAACAACTGATTAAAACAATGGAAACATTTTTAATTAAGACTTAGTGCCAAATGTAGATATTAAACAAGTTTTTCTCAAGTCAATATTTTTAATAACTTATATTTTGTATACAAATAAATTTGGTATATAATGTTGTAAATTTATAATTGTTTATGTGAATCCTTATAGGCAATTCAAACAATAACCATAATTTTAAGTTAAATAAAAATCTTTAAAATTGAAAAATAAGTTGACATGTGTTGCTTTAGTAGAGAGAGTCAAGGATAATTGTTTTCAGTATTATTTTCTATCCTATATTTTTTCAGTGAACAATGATTTACAGTGTTATAAATACAGTTAAAATTGTATTCTGACAAACCACCGCTATTACATGAAGTTATTAGATACAAGGGAAAGTAGTCATTCATAGTTATTGGATTTTGTTAAATTTTGAAGTCTGGTTACAAAAATCACATCAATCAAAATATGTAACTTATATTAATATGAATCTACTATCTTTATATGGTTCTACTTTTATTACTTACAATTGTTATAACTTATAATGTTTATATGGTAAAATTATTAATTATTGAACCTATATTTGTAAATATTTTTGATTTTTTGATTTTTATATAATTAATAAATTAAATTTAAAGTTTTTTTTTTGTTAATTTTGTTTTAAAATTGAAATAAATTTATTATACTTCCTCAAAATATATTATTTAGCATGGTAATAGGATAAAATATTTTGTAAGGTAGACATCATAAGAAAATTTTAAAATTGTTTACATTAGTGTTAACATCTATCCAGTTCTGTAAAATAAAATCAATTTTGCTTTTACTAAAATTAAATTTGCATTAAAATGATAATTTATGAGTGGAGTAAAAAGTACAAAACTCTGTATTTGTTTTGACAAGTTTATTTATTTGATGAGGAAAATTGAATATTTTTATTAATATGTAGTTTAACACTATGATCATTTCTAGTTTTGTCAAATATTTAAAATAGGTAATTTATATATACACTCGATAAAGTAATTCGCTCATAAGTTAATTATTGTTGTGATAATTAGGTACTAGTATTGATGTTGGTACCATTTATTCATAATATAATCCTATACAATCATTTATGTATATGTATATTTAAATCTGTTTAGACTTCCAAATAACTTAATAAATTAAATATATAAAAATATATAAATAGTTATATGTGTACATCAATATAATATATGTATTATGTTTATATATTATATATTGTATATTATGTGAATGTGTATGTTTGCTATAACCGTAGTCCTGCACATTAGAAGCATTTCCTGTGAACAATGGACGGGCCGCTCTCGTCGTATTCGGTCTTCGAAATCCACATCTGTTGAAAAGTAGACAGGGACGCCAAGATGGAGCCACCGATCCATACGGAGTACTTGCGTTCGGGAGGTGCAATCGTTTTGATTTTCATCGTGGAAGGGGCGAGTGATGTGATTTCTTTTTGCATACGGTCTGCGATACCCGGGTACATGGTAGTACCGCCGGACAGTACTGTATTGGCGTACAGGTCCTTTCTGATGTCCACGTCGCATTTCATGATTGAGTTGTACGTAGTCTCGTGGATGCCGGCCGACTCCATTCCGAGGAATGATGGCTGGAACAACGATTCCGGGCAACGGAAACGTTCGTTTCCGATAGTTATCACCTATAGGGAGCGATGAATGATTATAATGTTTTGTATTAAGTAGGTACCTAATTATAAACGACTTCCGAGTCGGGATTAAAACACTTCTCGGTCATTACACTCACCTGACCGTCTGGGAGTTCGTACGACTTCTCTAGAGCGCTGGACGATGCTGCAGTCTGCATTTCCTGCTCGAAGTCGAGCGCCACATAACACAGCTTCTCCTTGATGTCACGAACAATTTCTCTTTCGGCGGTAGTAGTGAAGCTGTAACCCCTTTCAGTAAGGATTTTCATTAGGTAGTCTGTGAGATCACGGCCGGCCAAGTCCAGACGGAGTATGGCGTGCGGTAGGGCGTAACCTTCGTAGATTGGCACGGTGTGGGACACGCCGTCACCCGAATCCAAAACTATACCAGTCGTCCTACCGGAAGCATACAAGGAGAGTACGGCTTGGATGGCCACGTACATTGCTGGGGTGTTGAACGTTTCAAACATGATCTGAAAATGAATAAATGCATTAAACTAGTATTAAATATTAGGTAGATAAACGGTATACGGTTGATAACTGTTGTCGTAATCTTCATTGTAGCTATTCTACAGAAACGCTAAATTCGTGATTTTTGGTTTTGATCCTAAGTGGTGACTATGTCTCAGTGTAACGTGTCTAATTCTGTATCCGACTTAAAGTCCTCTCTCCAACTGTATACCTTATTTTTTATTTGGTTTATAATCACGAGTTTGGACTTGAAGAATTTGTTATAATATGTTTTATACTCTTCTGTTATATTATGTGTAACACGTAGAAAACTTAACTATCATAAGACTGACATTATGGAGCTTATATAGTTAAATTATAATTGGTTTATTTGTTATTTAACCAATATTAAACTAACCTAATTTAATATAACGACGTAAAAATGTGTTCAAAGTATATTTTGGTCCCACGCCCTCCCTGAATTAGTTAGGTATACGAGTACCTACATTATTAATTAATAATAAACTTCAATTGCAGATATTTTGACCAAGGATTGAATCGATCAACCAATAAATCACGAGAATAGGTATAATAGGCAACTAGACAAGAACGTATCCGAAAATTTTTCTGGCGGACAAAACACAAAAATTCACAGCATCGTTCCTTACCTGTGTCATTTTCTCTCGGTTGGCCTTCGGATTGAGTGGCGCTTCGGTCAGCAACACAGGGTGCTCTTCGGGGGCTACACGGAGTTCGTTGTAGAACGTATGGTGCCATACCTTTTCCATGTCGTCCCAGTTAGTGACGATACCGTGTTCGATGGGATACTTGACTGTCAGTACGCCCCTCTTGGACTGTGCTTCGTCACCGACGTAGCTGTCTTTTTGTCCCATGCCCACCATGATGCCCTGCAGACATGTGCCAAGTGAATAGTATAAACATCAAAATATGTCGCGGGCAATATTTTATACCAATCACAATCGTAAATATAAATATTTTCTGTCATTTACTTGGTATCGCGGACGTCCGACAATGGACGGGAATACGGCTCTGGGCGCGTCGTCACCAGCGAATCCGGCTTTGCACATACCGGAACCGTTGTCCACCACCAGAGCTGCTACGTCTTCGTCGCACATGATTTCGGTTTTATTTTCTAGAAATAAAAAATAAAAACAAAAATAAGACTTATTGTCGACTACGACGACGTCAGCGAGACGAACGACGAAAAATCCATGGAAAAAAAATTCGGCCGTCTTGCCGACAGAAAAAAAAACGATTTTTTCGAACAAATTTTTACCTTCCGAAAATTGATAAATAAATTAATAAATAAACGTGCGAAACGGAGTTTGCGCGATGCGATCGGAGAGCGGCGAATGTGTGTACACTGCGATGGTGGGCTCTCGTCAATTTATATAGGTACGCTGTACGGCTGCCCCGACTGCAGTCGAAAGTGAAAATTCGCTGTGGTAGGGTTCGCGTTATGCGGCAACGGGCTCGAACGACGGTAAAGGTCGTCTGTCCGTCATCGTCGGCAACGCGAACACAATACGCGCGAGTTTATGACCATATCTGACGCGGTCAATCACGCTGCAGTTAATATAATTCCTTTTTCAGAGGCTGTCGGTCGGACGAGCGTACGATAACGTGTATACCTATATTTACCACTTATGAATGTAGGTTCCTATATAGCCATATACCAACGCACCAATAATAATATATTTATTATAGATAAGCGCGTTCGTCTCTATTAGCCCCTTCCTCCCGCGAAGTGTACCTACGTTAATAATTTGTTCGGTTCTCTCGGGATCGTATAAGGTTAGGTCGTGTGATCGTTGTAGCTTGCAACCATGATAATATACTAAATGATATTATTCGAAAATGGAAGTGTTTCCGTGCAAGAATAAATGTTTTTTTGTGGTTTATTCATGCGGGACTCGCGTTCTACAATGAGAATCATTTTTTTTCTTCGGAAGTCTTAACAGTTAAATTGTGAAAATTCGATTTTAGAATCACCCATATAATATTTCTATGTAGTTATCCATGTACATCGTACATAAAATAAATAGAGTGAATTACTAAGTGTGCTCATCACTATTTTTTCTTTAATACCTAATGAATTATTATTTCAATACTGGTTTTTGAAATTTTTGAGTATATGCATACCTTCACTCTTCAGTACCTACTTTTTTAAAATATTTTTAAAAATCGCAATTTTTTAATACATTTTAAGGTGTTTTCCGTGAGCCGTAGCGATATAAACTTTAGTACATTTATAGTTTTTGAGTTATTCAACAAACGTTAGTATAAAGAAATAATGACAAAAATCCACTACATCAGTCTTTGCCGATTTTATCATTATGAAAAATAGTGTTTAAGTATAAAAATATAACTAAATTTCAAAAATTATAATTTGAATTAATACATTATTAAGGGATACAAGAAGGTGAGCATGTTTGATGAATAATTTTATGTTATATTCCTATTTATTATATTATACGAATCTTCGATTGACAAATAAGACGCGTATATAACCGCGCCTATTATGTATACCTATTCATGTACACATATGGTAGGTTTAAATAATAAATATATAATCTATATTCTATTCTCGACCATTCACGAGTAATTGACGATGCAATGTGTGTAACTCATATAATAATGTTATACATTTATAATATTTTTTTAACGACTAGGTAGGTATCTAGGTATATGTTATTATTATGCAATTTAAAATAATTGTAACTTTATTTTTTTTATTCAATAACTGTAAACCTATCTATCGAGATCTAGACTGTATAATTAGTAAAACCTTTTATAGGTTTATTTTATGGATTAATTCCGTCCCCTAAACAAGATATTTGTATTATTCATAAAGTTATGACTTAAAACTAATTGACTAGGTGTTTAATCGAAATTCAATTTTTATAAAGGTTATGTTCACTGAAATTGTTACATTTTTATTTTATATAAAAATATATAGATTATACTTAGGTAATTGGATATTTATAATTTTACTGTGCAATAATATGTATTACAATCTTGTTTAACGCATGAAAAATAAAAACATTAATAAATAATACCATGACGTATTCGTGTGGTACAATTAACATGAAAAACGTGAAAAGTATTTTTTGCATAATACCTAATAATATGTAAAAATATGTTTACACGTAATATAATAATAATTTTAAAGTGTGTTTTTATAAATTTCGGGATTTTTGAGTATATTTTAATATCTACGTATGTATAAAAATTACTCAGTTTTCTAACGTATTAAGCTTTTAGTTTAATAATAATAAAAAAGTATTAAGATACGTTTAAAACCACGTGATTTACGGTATGGATGTCATAAGCTGTTTTGACATATATCAATAAACCTAAACAAATATTCGATTGGTAGAACTTAAAATGGTATTGTGAATCGACTATTAGTGTTTTAAAATGTAATTTCCAGCTACCAGTATTTATTTACTTTAATAGGCATGTTGTGTATGTCGTACGCAATAATGGACAGATCTCGTATATAGCTGTGCCTTGGATGTATATATAAATTAAATTAAATGAGCTGCATTAGAATTGGAGTAATAGCTGTTAATTGAATTAGAAATAAAGAGTATCAACTTAAATAAAAATTTAGTTTAAAATTTGGATTTCTTAGCATCACACAACACGTTAATCTAATTTAAAGTGTTATTATTAAATTTTCTAAAAATGTTACAATATCTAATAATGGACAGTTGAGCTTTTATAAGTACATCGGATAACGATTAACGAGAGTATATACTATATATTATATATAGTAGTTAATACATATATGTATTGTAATTTTTGAGTTTTAAAGACCACCTTAATAGCCATATATATATAGAGGCAGCTTGGTAAGCAAATATAATATTGTAACCAATAAACAACATTATTATTATTTGTACAATTAAAATAATAAATGTTTAAATATGTTACATAAGCTCAAAACCTATTAATTAATAATATTGATGTATTACGTTATTATGATTATTTACCTTTTTTCTATTAGGTAATAAATAAATTATATCTGTTTATTTTTTAAAGGTCGTAAAATGCCGAAGATCTAAAATTTTTTTGAAATTTAAAATATTGATCTCAAGTATTTAATTTCATTATATTAGACTTATTAGAGAACGTTTTTCATTCTAAAACAAATTTGAGGAGGGAGTTATTAAAGATCCTTATATGTTATTACCCACGTATATACTCTATTTGCATTTGTAGTATACATTACACACACATATGAATTGCAACATTTAAAGGACAAAGGTAGTATATAATATAAAATCAACAAATAGAAAATAACATAATTAAGTACCTATAGGTACTTTATAATTAGTTAATATTATTATGAATTATGATTTAAAATGACATTTTGAAAGCTGGTAATAATAAAAACTAAGTTATTATAATCAAATATTAACTAAATTGAATAAAATGTTTTATGCATGTTTTAAACAGTCAAGGCCTAAGGGCAGGCTTAGCCCGGTTAGCCCCCAAAGAAGAGAGGCTCTAACTTTAAGCCTTCCCCACCTCGATTTTACGTCCATGGTCAGAGCAAGTATATACTTAATCTTTAGCCAATAGGCCATTATCCTGTAAGTATATTGTAAACAGAGAAATATTTTAACGGCGACCCCCGCAATTTTTTGCGATAGAGGAAATAACGCGCATAGCACATATAGTCACTATATATGGTTTTCCTTTCGGCGTCCAAATAAAAACAATACTGGGCTTGTTCGTCACCATAACGTACATAAATGTATTGTAATTTATAATATATTATATTCGTACACAGAGTGATTCCTTTAAAGGCGACATTTCGTTTTTTCGAAACGTTTCAACGATTTTATAAATAATTTTTAGCTAGTTTAAAGTTATTAAAAATAATATTTTTGAACAAAATAACGTAAACGCATTTTTTTTTTTTTAAAAAAGTGTTGTTATTTAATTGTTTATAGAAAAAAATCATAAAATTATAAAACGAGAGTTTACATTTAAAAGTATAACCATCCTATACATACTATATGTACATACGAATACGAAATTTATTAATGACATCGACGGAGAATCTCGACAAATATGGAAGTGTATCGGTACGCCCATAAATGGGCATGTCGTCGCTCGTGTGAAACCTGTTCGTAGAGGTAATCATATAATATAAATTAAGTGCAGCGCACAGTATTGAAGTTTATCATAAGTTAACGCGCGTGTAGACAACATGACGTTATTTCGTCGTTATGTGTATAAAATAAATATCATATATAATCATATATATTAACATATTATAATTCTATCAATATAACGGACAACGGTTTATATATATATATACTGTATACATACTTATAACACTATGTAATCGCATTGTATAGTTACAAATAAAATTGCTATACCTATACTCATTCTCTCCACTATCCGTACTCATTGCTTTCGTGATGTTTCATCGTTATTTCTAATATACATGTAGACGTATAACACACAACATAGAAATGTGCACTAAAAGATTGCAATTAAAATTTTAAGACAAGCTCTTAAAATAGAAAAATGTCAACATTTGGCGAAAATATACACTAGAAAAGTTTCATTTTTTAAACCGTTATGTCACGAAACAAATTTTGTACCACTTAGCATATCCTACGATCAATCAGAATAAATATGCAAATGCATACAAATCCGCGATTTAATTATTACCCATGTATCTACAATTTATTTAATGTGAGTGTACGCAATACTATATGTAAAATTATAAAGCACTAACTATAAAATACAACGTTTTACCTGATTTAAGTCGATGTTTTCAGACCAAAGTAATTGTTGACGTTAAAAAATAGAGTGTGAACTGTGGATCACAAATCACAGTACCTACATCATTCATTCACGATCCATCGATGCATGCACAATATTCGCAAACGATATTATGTCGGTACTCAATAATACCATAGAACAGATAATACAGCAATTATAGGTAACAGGTAGTATACGTGTTGGGCGCAAAGTGGAAAGCGGGGTAGTTTCGTGCGAGAGGCAAATATTACTAGAAAAAATATATATATTACAAATATTACTTTAAGTGCAAAACCGAATGATAAGATTCTATGAAAATTGAATCAAGATAGAAAAAAAAAAAGTTGATGTTTATTTATCCATGACCGTAAGTTTATTGTTATTGACAAAAATTATTAACCTCGATTCCAATAAATTCCCGCTCAAACTCCTATTATTATAAAATATGTATAATCAATTTTTTTTCACACATCATAATTAAAATATTTCATACTCAATCTTATTTGACTTGTACAGAAACGGTTTTTAATGGTACGTAAAAGTAAGTACTTACAGATTATTTAATAATATAATTTGAAGTAATATTGTTTTAATTTTAATTTAATTACTGTTAATTTAAAGCCACCTAATTTGAGGCAAAAACGTTTTTTTAAATACTTTCAAAATTTAGAATTTTTTTTAAGTTGATATAAAAAATTTTTAAAAATGAATAAATATTATTGAAGTTAACAATATTTGTAATTTAATTATGCAATCCAATTTCAAATTCTTAAAATTGTGTAAGTACTACAAGTACTACAGTGTACAGTTAGTTACAAATTAGTAGTATCAGAGGCGTAATCACAGAGGGAAGGTTCATGGGGTTTGAACCACCCCCCCCATTGGCCGTATTTTTTAGATTCCGAACGAAGTGATTTTAACTTATCACTTATAATAATAAGTTATTGATTTTAACTTCGGGGGTGGTTTCCGATGGCAAAGTGAATATCCTTGGTGCATTATAGAGGTCAAAAGTAAACATTTTCCAACAGTTTTCAAAAAAATCGAGAAAAACAAAAAAAAAAATTACTGGAATTTTTACTCAAATTAGTTTTCAAAAAAATCAATTTTTCATATGGTTGTAACTCAAAAACTAATCAATGTAAATAATTGAAATGTTCACAAAATCTTTATATTAGTATCATCTATATACAGTAAAATTTTCAAAATATATACTTCCCCTATAATAACTAGATAGTCGACTGTCTTCTTATCAATGATGCTGGCAGCCATTTACAACTTTTGCAAAGTTGACTAATCGTTGGAAAAATGGTATGATATTAAATAACATTTCATACCAAATAATCTCGTTGCCCAATCATATAGACATGTCTGGGTGCCCAACTGATTACTGCCCATGAAAAAAACTATTATGTTATTATATATATCTGTGGTTGGGTGTCAGGGTGCACAGGCGATTGTGGTATCGTCGGTTATTATTGGCGGGGATGAGGGAGCTCATCCCGATCCGCAGTTAAAGTAGTAGCTGCTATAGTGCTATCGTGTATAGCACGTTAGACTGTTAGAGTATTATATTAATTATATAAATTATAAATTTAATTGTTATCTAGTTACATATTATATTTATAAATGTTTATCCAAACATCCCGCGATGTCGATGATAGTTTACTTACTACAACTAGTATCACTCAATACTTTATTAAAAAAAATTTGATTGACCACTTCACCAAGCCATTGGTTCGATCACAAAAAAAATGTGGACTGCCGATCTCAAATTCTCAACTAGACGAAATATACGTAAATCCTTACCTATATTTTAAGGAAAGTTCGATCAACTAATAATCAATACATCATCAACATAGAATAAAAGTAATTTTATCACGAAAAATGTACGAATGCGTATTTTTAACGTAAAATCTATCCTTTTTAACGTATATTATACCATTATTATACGAATAATGGTATTTGATATCGCAATATGATATCGTTATAAGTATATATGGTAACTATATACGTCCTGTTTTATACAAGATTGTCCATTTTTTTAGCTTAGAGTCCTGATGTCTTGACGACTACTTTTAGGACGATTTTTATCGTGTTTTTTATATTGATGACAATTATTCCGTATATTAATGTTTATTTTATTAAATAAGAAATAAATATTTTATAGTTTAACACACAGATTAAAATTTTATTTTATTTTTATTTAAATAACATAATTTTTTTGATAAAAATATTTGTTTTAAAGTATGACAAATGAGTTATTTATAGACTATGTCGAGTGACGAACGTTATCTTATAGGAAATTACAGTTATTTAAAAATAATACATTTTTATGTTTTCAAAATTCAATTATCATTTCATTAGTATCGTTACAACAATCGATGGCGTAGGTTGTACACTTGTACCAAACTGTATAAAATTCTAATATTTTAAGAAAGTACTTAAAAAATGTAGAAAAAAACACTCATTGACCCTATCAAGTAGTTATTCAACTAACGTTGAAACGTATTGCGTCATTGTATTATATAAATATCGATGGCTAAAAGGCCAAATATGATATGTCACAAATACCAAAATGTTCAGGAGAGCGATTCAAAGTTTTACTATTTTTTTAATACCTAGTTTTATTTTTAAATTTAAGTTTTAACTTTGTGTAAACTTGATAATATGGTTTTAAATTTACTGTTTAATATTAATTTATTAATATTTATATTTAAAATAATTGCATGTCACATTTTTTTTGGACTTATAATACTTGTGCATTCAAAAATATGATCAGCTTTTAAAATTTCCAAATATTGTTATGTAAAAATAACGCACTTCTAATAATTTTGGACACTGGATATTTGGCAGAACCATGAAAAGCATGTAGTTTTCTTGATTGGACATAAAAAACCAATTTTTGAAAAAGTGGACATATTATGTTTGGTCTTTTAGCCATCGATATATTTAATATAAAAATGTATATTTATAGGCTATAACACATTGGATCTATCTGTATATTTAAATATAATATGCAATTTGTTATATTTTAGATTCTGAATTAAGTGTATTTTTTAATGATGTGTTGTTTTTTGTGTCTGTGTATAGCATAACTTGTTGAAATAATGCTTCAATTTCAAACTTCGAGGGTATTCTGATGGCAAAGCGAAAATCCTTGGTGCATTATAGAGGTCAAAAGTGAGAATTTTTCAATAGTTATAAAAAAAAAATCAAGTAATTTTGTAGTTGAAAATTCATAAATTTTTTTATATTTTATATCTAAGGTTAAAAAATTCAACACTAAGTTTTTCATAAGTTTTCTTTAAAATAGTTATAGAGAAAACTCGACTCATTATAGGAAAAATAGTTTGAGCGTTTGAGTTTTAAATTTTTTTGAAATCGAAGAACGATAACGATTTATCTTCAAATGATTTTTAATATTAGTTATTATTCAAAAAGTATAAGTAGTGGACACTGAAAATTTCATCGGTTCTTTAGATAGACATTTTCTTTACATAATTTAAATTAAATAATATTTCGCTTATTTTATGGCTATTTATAGGCATTTTAAATATTCGTTTTTGTTTAGTTTTATTTCTATAAATATCGATAAAATTTTTTTGGCTATGTTAAAATACTTGAAAATTTAATTAAAAGATCCTTATAAGGTAGTCTTATAGTGATTAAAAAATAATGAGAATACATAGGTGCAATTTTTTTTTTTTTTGTTTGAAGTTAAAATATTGACAAAAATTCGTCAAAATCATGAATACTTGCAAATTATTTTGTAGTTATAATTCATAAAAATGTTTGTATAAGTAACAAAAAGTTGACAATTAAATACGAGATTTTCCATTAAGTTTAGCTTACAACAACACCTTGTTCACCACCCACTGTCAGAATCGTTTTTCGTATAAAATGATACTTATTATTGGATTCAAATTTAACACATCCATTATAGAGACCTACTCTATGTCCGATGTCCACTCGATATCTACTGTACATAGCATTTAGAGCATTACTCACTTGGCCATTTATTTTATTGTTTAAATTTGATGTTTGCAAGAATAAATTTAACTTGTTAATTTACAATTATATTTAAAAATTAGCCTTACCTATACAATTATAGTATCTACATAATTATAAACACATGTATCAGTAAATCAAATGTAATAAATTAAATCAATTGTTTATAAACATTACATTGAATGAATTTTTTTTTTTTGAAACGTTCAAATACATTAATTCAAGGATGAATAGGTATGTACTATACTAGCAAGTGCGTGAACGTTCAATGACAAGATCTTCTTGATAATAGCGAATCCTTTTACGGATATAATTATATTAAATATAAGTACATATTGTGTGTTTGCAATTCATTTCCTGTTTAAGTAGGTACATATTAATACAATTTTATTTTAATATATTTATATACACTGTAAACGTTATAATATATATTACATATGAAATAATCTTGTATTTTTAAAACCACCATAATATGTCTTATTATAAATTATAATATAGATGCCCAAATAAAAAATTTGAGGTGTTAAGATAACAACTGTTTTTAAAGAGTTGTATGAGTATTTTCACTTTTTGTTCATAAAAAAACAAGTGGTATATTGAAATTATCTATGCGTACCTATTGTAAACAAATTGGTTTAATATAGTAGATTCTTAAGGTTAAAATTTAAAAAAAAATGAGTAAAGATTATTAATACATATATTATTATTATTTACTATAAGATATTTCTTAAAATTATTATTTAGATGTTTGAAATATATAGGTCCTAAATAATCAAAAAATTTCTGACCTATACCTTTTTTGTATAATTTACATTTTAATAATATCTTAAAGATTCACGTTTTTTATTATTAGGATCTAAATGAAAGTATTTTTTTTTTTAATTAAGGAAATAGAAAATTTATATTATACTAATATAATGTAAAATATGTGTTAAATAAAAATGCGATTTGTTCTCATAGTAGTTCGCGACACAACTTTATTACGAACACTGACAAGGTATATATCGTACAATCGCCCAGATCGGCCGCGGTAATTACATTATATCGATAAGCGATAACTTAACGATCAGTAGGTACTGTACATATATATAATAATAATAATAATAATAATAATATACACATATATATAATAAATATACAATATCACATATAATATAATATATTATATAAACTTTAACAAACCCTGATATTATTTTTCATTGTCATTCATTCGAAATCCAGATTTAATACGTAGTTAAATATGGTTTTAGTAGTCTCTAATTTACTTGTTATTTCTATTGATACGGCCTTAGTGTTATATGACACGTTTTACACGTTATGACGTGTTATACACGTGACAGTGTTACATTAGTATACCTAAATTGCCTATTCAACACGCCGTGTGATCATAAAATATATGTATCTATATATAATATATAAAAAAATATGAATATAATTAATATTCATATTTCTACCTACTTATAATATGATAAAAAAACATATACATCACTAGGAATATGGCTACAGTTGCGCTAACTATCTGTGGGCCTCTAATTTATTCTATTATGAAAATCACTTAAAATCTATGAGTGACTTAATATATATATTATCTATAATAATAATTAGCTGTTAATATAGTACTCAAGAACTATTCACTTATTTCACTATACATGCATTTATTATTGGTGAATTAGATCATGTTTATTGTTAGCTATGTTGATCTAGGTAATAGATATGAGAAAAAGACAAATGTTTGATTAAATTAACATAAAAGTATTTCATAATGTCTGACGATTTTTTTTAAATTAGATAATTAATTATAATTATTATATGATAATTTTGTTATTGTTGTATTGAAATCATTAACTTGGGTGAATAAGAAATGGTAAAATGACAGATAATATCCTAGTGATATTTAGATTTTAAAATGAGGAGGAATCATTTATATAAATATAGCGTTCGATCGTAAACGTTGAAAATTATATTTTAATTGTTGTATTAAATCAACACATTTACATTCTATATTTTGCTATAAAATATTTCAAGTTAAATAAAATATTATTAAAGTGTAATATTAATATAATTAACAGAAAAATAATTATTAATTTTTGATTCTTATACAATGAAGTTCAGTATGCATGCATTCCAGATTGACAAGAAACTTTTGCTGATGAAAGTTCATTTTTTTTTGGCAATCGCTGGTAAGAAAACATTTTAATTATTACATACATTTTTATATGCTTTACATAGGTATTTACTAAATATTAAAATTAAAGGCTATTATATAAGTAAAAATTTTTATTTGTTTTATTTTAGTATAATTATTAAACGTCCTTTATTATTTATAGCATGTAATTTTAACGACATTTTATTTTACTGCGAAGTATTTGATAAATTATATTTGTAGAGATTATTATAATTTTTCCATGTAAAGATTGAAGAATAGTGTTTTATATATCATAGGTACTTGTTTATTTTCTATGGTGATATATTAACGTTTCACATTTGTGTATTTTTTTCTATTGTTTTGAACATCATATAGTAATTCACCTATAATCAAACTCGATGATAAGCTTATTCTAGGAAATTTTTTTTTTTATATTTTAATTTTAAATGGAAATATATAACTATTTTGAAATTGTATTTATTTTTTTAGATTAATACATAAGTTTGATAAATAAACAAATATATTCTAATATCAAAAACATGACAAAACTAAATTGAAAATGTGAAACGTACATTAAGTATCTATATAACATGTGTTGAAAACAAATTAATATATTATATCGTCGTAGTCCTTTCAAATCATTTGTATAAATGAATTATAATATGCATATTAAATAATAACTTTTTATTTATGTTTATCGTTTAGGTTCTGCTCCAATAATTCCATTTTTGTCAACGATATTGAAGCAACGAGGATATTCGTCTGTCATCGTTGGTTTAGTCTTCACATTATATGCGATTCCAGCCTTATTAGTACGACCTGTTATAGGTGCCATCACTGACAAATACAAATGCCGCAAGGTTGCATTACTTTCAATCATATTCACCAACAGTCTAGTTTTATGTGTACTATTACTATTACCGGGCACACACGTAAAAACAGAAATTGATGACGTCGATGTGCTCAAGTCACCGTTGTTTTGGTTATTTTTCACCACATTAGCCGTATTGAATTCGGGTATCATGGCGAGATCCGTTATGGAGACTACAATATGCATTGCTGCATTAGGTAAGTGTAGATATTTGAGTTATTATTATTATTATTTATTACAAAGTTGAAAGTAATATTATCGTGAAAATGTTATACAATTCTATAATTGCTAAAGTTGAAAAACACGACTAGTGTATTTTAATTCATACACGTTTATAAACATTAACTAGGTACCTATTGATCAACCTACACCTGGAATTCTATAATTCTATGATATAATATATAATTACTGAATACATAACTAATTCGATATTATAATATATAATTATTAATTTATTTAACTCTTAACTAAGTTATAATTATTTTTGTACAATATATATATATATATTACACCATAAGTTATAACTAGAGCACAAATTTTTATTTACTAAAAAGTATCAAAATATGCCATATAATATTATGCAATCAAAATCGTGAAAATATGCAAGAAAATATTTTTTTTTTCAAAATGAATCAAAAATTGTTGAATAAATTATTACAAATTGTATTTATTATTAAAATGTATAATGATAATACGAATTTACAATTTTTCTTCAGTGAAACTGTGATGTTTATCTGTTGACATATTTTTAAAGATTGAGAACGATCGTTTGATATTAACTGAAGTTATTCCGGCATATTTGAAGCCAACTATATAAGTATTTTAGGGTCTCGATAAATAAACTTATTTATATATATATTTATCATGTTTATATTAATATTTTGTGCTTACAAAATTTATTTTTGATTTTTCTACTTGACAATATTTCAGGTACTCATGCATAATACTCTACTTTTTTTTTAATTTTCCCTACAATATGCGCAGCATATTGAACCTTGTAATATAATAATTAGCAAAATATGCAATTACTTATATGCAAAAACATGAAAAAAAAAATTACCATTTGTTTCAAACTATTATGATTCTTTTCAGATAATCAACAAAAATATAAAGTATAAAAAGGAAAAAAATATGCAATTTTATAAAAATCTGTGCCATAGTAAGTATCAATACATATAAATTTAGACGGCCTACACTAATCGCGTTTTCACAATATTGGATTTAACTTAAACTTATCTTTATTTATTTTACGTGGTGAAAGCATTATAGATATTATTGAAGTTTTTTTGTCTGTCATCTGTCATCTGTACGGTTTGATACATCCTTACATTCGACCAAAATAATTAATGAATGCAATTTTGTTAGAACGTTATTTTTAAATTATATTTTATATAATTCATATGAACAATTTTTATTTATTTTTTTAATGGCTAGTTTAAATACCTATGCGCGACAATAAAATGTAACTTGTAAATAATTTTGAGTTTATGTTTGTTTAATGTGAAACGACTGCGAATAAGTGATCAAAATAATGAATGTTATTAGTTATGTATAGAACGACGGGGAGTAACATTTAGGACAATACTTGAGCACGTTGAACATAAAAAAGATAATTGTTTTATTATTAACTAATAACTAACATTCTCACGTACCAGATACAGTTAAAAATTATTGCAAAACTCTAAAAATTAAAATAAAGAAATGAGAACACTCTGGATTAAATTTGATTTTTTGAAATTTACATTTATTTTTATTTAAACAAACAATGCTTTTAGTAGTTATAACGTTTTCAAGTGAATTCTTTTAAGCAGTACTTATCAGCATAGATGATTGTGAATCGATTTGATCTTATGACTGTTTTTTCTTCTTCTCATGCTCTTTGGTGAAAAAGAGATAAAGAAAAGTATCTTATATTTAAGCTTAATTCGTAAGAAGATGCAAAATAAATTTTAAAATATTAATACTGTACTACCTATACAGTAATCAATATTGACTTATTTTGACTGCTAGTGATTTATGAGAAAAATTGAAAGTCTATCAACTAATAAGAAGATACTTGAATGGATTTTTTATTTTTTATTTCTTATTTAATCAATTTTCAGCTAGTGGTTGAATACGTATATACAAATTTATTGAATCATGTCGCATTCATTATAATGGATTCAGTGCTAATAATATTTTATCGTATGTCTTACGGTCATTTTTAAATTCTAATTAATTTAATATTTTTCGTTTAGGTGAAAATACTCATAAATTTGGTGAACAGAGAGTATGGGGATCAATTGGTTGGGGCACGACATCTTTCGTATGCGGCGCGATTGTAGATTGGTTCAGTAGAGGTCAAGACTACAAAAACTATACTCCTGGTATAATAATGGCGTTGGTGATGACCATTTTAGATCTATATGTTGCATCAAGAATTGAGGTAAATAAAAATGAATTGTATGTTTTGAGACTTCATACATCTTATTATAAATAACTAAACTTTATTTGTACTTGTAATGATTTAAATACTAACCATTACAGATAATTTATTCAAAACATAAAATAATTTACATTAATCCTTTAAACATTATTATAATTTAAAGTATTTATAAAATAATAATAAAAAAAAACTGTACATCGTTTATCTTTACACATTATTATAATGTAAAATATTTATTTGAAATTGAATATTAAATAATATAATAAAATTGAACAAAAATGTTCGTGACTAATTAAAATACAATAATAAGAATTTAAATATAATTATTTTTATTGTTTAAGGTTGTTCAAAATAGTGATAAAAAAACTGAAGCAGGTGATATGAAACAAGTATTTACTAACATAAGAGTGCTGTCATTTATTTTCTGGATTTTAGCTTTTGGATTTTTAAGTGCCTTTGTGTGGAATTATTTATTTTGGTAAGCAATAATCTACAATATTCTAACATATTAAAGTTTTTACTTTATTTGATTGTAAAGTAATCAATATTTATAAAAAATCCATTAAATTAATTTAAACAAAAATATTGTTAATTGATTGAAAAAAAAGATGAAAATTGTCATTTTCTATGCAAATAAAAATCCAGTAGCTTAAAATGTATATATATTGTGAAATTTAAATAATAATTAATAATATATTTCTTATATTATAACCCGATAGGTATCTGGAAGACTTATCGAGATTGTACCATCCCGAAACGATATCGTACATAAAGACTTTAGAAGGGTTGACTCAGACAATTCAATGTTTTGGTGGAGAAATTCCGTTTTTCTTCCTGTCCAGTATATACTGCAATATTCAAATGCACTTACATTTACATAATTACATGTTATAATATTAATATTACCGTTTGCAGGCTATATTCTCAAACGAGTGGATGGCATGAAAGTGTTTTCTTTGATGTTTTTCGGGTTTGCCGTTAGATTTTTTCTGTATTCAATAATTAAAAATCCGTTTTGGGTATTACCAGTCGAATTGTTGAATGGCATAACGTTCGCATTGGCTTATGCAGCAGCGACTTCGTACACAGCTGAGATAACTCCTGTCGGTGCTGAAGGAACACTTCAAGGCATTGTCGCGACGGCTTTTTTGGGAATAGGTATGCAGCAAATAAATTAATTTATTCATATTAATACATATTCACATGACCATTTTAGTTTTAAGAAAAAATATTTATTTATATTTTCTGTTTCAGGAATACCCACGGGAAGTTTAGTTTGTGGATTTATGTTTGATCATTTCGGTAGTATTACTTCGTATGCAATTGTAAGCGGTGTTTCATTTTCCATATGCATTATTCAAATTATCGTAAATCAATTAATAAATCGATATTCTAAAGACACAAATTTAAAAAAAAATCGTACCGTTGATCGTAATGCAGTCGGTGATGTTAATGATAATTTATGAGCGAATAAAACATTTCATATTATACAAATAGACAAGCATAAATATTTTTAAAAAAGTAAAACTACTTAAACGAGAATAATTGTAATTTGTATGTATCGTAAATTTTTAATGTTGTAATAAAAGTATAATAAATAATATAATATTATTGAATCTTTTGGCAATCGCTTAAAGGCAATAAACGGCTTTAATAATAATATAAATTAAGTAAAAACATAAATATGTTAGCATATGATAGTACTATGCACTCACATATTTTGATCTACTTTGTTCCATTTTGTTTATTTTTATAAAATATCTTAGTACAGTAAAACTTCCATAAAACGAACTTCTATTTAAAACGAAAGTTGCTGTTTCGTGAAATATTTTTAAGAATTATGACCTTTATTGTTAATTTAATATGTAAATTTATCTCTAAATAACTAAGCTGATATTTGATATAGCGAATAAATTATTCGATGACAAACCCATTGTTGTAAATATTGTCACTATCAAATATTAAATATTGTTCTGATATTTAAAAATTAATTAAACATAATATTGTATTTGAATGTGTAAAGTTATATGTTATTTAATTAAATAATAATAAAAAAAACATTTACATTGCATTTAATGATTTTATAACGATGAACAGTGCACACAATTCTTTAAACTGCCTAGGTTTTACAGTAATAGACAGCATAACTACGAAATCACAGTTATCTATGACGGTCGATACTTGAATAATATTAACACGCATAATATTTTGACCGATCGATTACAAAATTTTACCTTGTAGTTATTTGTTTTCTATCATTTAACGAGATTTATAACACTCTTAAAATATAACTGGGTGAGTACTGATCTATGATTATAGATGGTTGAGCAAATTAATAGAAGCGTGTACTCAACGTGTAAAATAGATGATGGCAGACATCCCAATAAAAATTATATAACGGAAATAACGCACGCAGTGGAAATCACATCGCGATGCCACTTTAAGTAAATCATAAAATTGAATGATATAAAAAATCTATGATTTGTATAAACATGCATTACATACCTTTATCGATATTTACATTTAAAAGTAAAATAATACATTATATACATAGTGAACTGCGAAGTTTTTCTGTTTACTTTATAATATATATAAAATACCGGCTGCACTGTATTTCTTAGTTTTTACCTACCGATAAGAATTTATATACTTCTTATACTCGAATTTTAAAAATTGGATAGTTATTATTTCAAAGCAATAAATTTATGATTTTTGCTTTTTGTATCAATTACTTATTATCAAAATACTCAATTATTTACGGAATCTTAAAATAGGCTATGTTGAACATCACATTATCAGTACTCACTCGGTAGGTTTTGTAATTAATATAAGTTCTTGTATAAACATTTTATATAGCGGTGTAGGCTAATCATACTTAAACTAGTGTTTCATATTAATGCCCCAGTATATTTCAGTTATTTCTAGTAAACAATTATAATATAATAAAATATTGGGAATATTTTATTTATGCATAAAAAATGCATAATTTCCAGGTCAACGAGAAATTATTGCCAATAAATAATGAAAAGGTATGCATTGTTTTTCAGCTGTGGCTGGTAAGAATAAATTTAATATTTAACATATTATATACATATAATATGATTTTTAACAAATTAAAATAGCGTTATATCTTAAATGTATTTTTCATAATTTAGCTAATTCATGACTACGGGTGGCCAATTTTTGGCTCTCGTCGTACTCAGATGCTGCTCGTGTATTATTTATAAAGTCAAAATTTAGTTGTCTATTATTTAATTTCTTTGGTATATACTTATAAAAATGTATAAAATGTATTGTGGAAAATGTTAAAAATCAGAAAATCTTAGCATATTGTTTACTGTGGTCAGAATCTATTTAATTATTTAGATAGAATTAAAAATTTAATTGAATATAAAATAATCTATAATTTTTTTTATGTAAAACCAGGTAATCAATCAGCTATAAATAACAACATGCTTTTTCGTTTTAATTCTATGGATAATTATAAATTCTTAAAATCAAGGTGGATACGTATATATATATCCATCTTACTTAAAATATTGTGTATTGTTAATCACCATAATATTTTATTTATGATCACAAACATATGTGTAATTATTAATGACGTTTCTAGTTTTCTCTATAGAAATTTAAAGGAAATTTATGAAGAACTCAATGTAGAACTTTTTAATCTTAGATATAAATACGAAACATTTTACAAATTTTCAATTACAAAATTACTTGTAAATTTTCGCGATTTTGACATATGTCGTAAAAATTAGAATATTAAATGTTTGTAAAAAAATTGAGATTAACGATTTTTTATTCTTTTTAAACTACAATAATAACGACTTATAGAAATGTTGTATTAAATTTTCAAATTTTTTATCTACGTTTCAAAAAAAAAATTTTAGTTTTCTATAAATAGCTCTAAAAATGCCATAAATTTAACCATGTGTGAAAATTTCAAGTATTTACAGTGATTAATTTTTGAGTTATAACAATACAAAAAAAAAAAAAAAAATCAATTTGGTCAAAAACTGGTTTTGCGTAAAAATTATCGTTTTTCCGTCACTTTTTTTTGTTATTCTCGTTTATTTTTGAAAACTATTGAAAAATTCTTACTTTTAAACTCAATAATGCACCAATTTAAAAAAAAATAAATCATATTATCTCATACCTATTGTTGAATGTTGATGTATTATAATTATAAACATTCTTGTTATTTGTTACCAATAAAATAGGAAATTCTATCAAACCAAATTTAATTATTAGAATTTTGATAAAATAACATATATTTAATTGATTTTATAAACTATTGGTTATTGTGAATACTAACATTATTGGTCTGTAATGTACAAAAATTCTTTATTCTTATCGAAATAATTTTTGTTAATATCTGAAACAATATTATATTATTGATTTAAAAAAAATTCAGAATTAATTTGGTAGAATTAATTATATAGGTAACTAAAAAAAAGGTATGATTACTAATAAAATTATTTAATAGCTCAATCCAATATATCCCCTTAAGTAGATAAGGTTTATTTCTTTATTATTATTATTAATGTTTTGGTTGCATTGAAATAATTCTTTTGGGTGTATAGGAAATGGTAAAATGATAGATAGTATCTAAGTAGGTACTATTAAGGTTAAAATGAGAAAAAAATCATTTATAATATGAGTATGGCGTTTCGATTGTAAAAGTTGTAAATAATATTTTAATTGTTTTATGACGTCTACACGACAACACGTTCATATTCTAATATTCTACGTTTTCTTATGATATTTATATTTCAAGTTAAATAAAATATTATTATAGTGTGATATTAATATAATTAACAGGAAAATAATTATTAATTTTCCATTTTTATAAAATTAAAATAAATATGTATACATTCCAGATTGACAAGAAACTTTTGCCGATGAAAATTCATTTCTTTTTATCAGTCGGTGGTAAGAAAATAAAATATTTCTATTATTATTGATTTACATTTTTATTTATTATTTTTGCAAAATACATATGACTGTCATCGTCAAAGTTGGCTACCGAAGTATGAGGGTGGTAAGTTGATCGACAGTGTATATGTTAAACAGGATGGGTGAAGAGATGAAGCCTTGAGCCACATAAACTAGAATTGTTGCCAAATTTGAAATTTCAAAACTTAATTTTGTGCTAAAGAATTTGTATTTGAGATATGACTTAAAAAATAATCAGTTTGTTGAAGGGTAGAATTATTTTTGGCTTGTGTAGGAGACTAGAATGTCAAAAACTGACAAAGGGCTTGAGCTACATTTAGTATTATAGCAGAGCAGTATGAATTATTTTCTAGGGAGTAGGCAAAAGTGAATCAGTTACTACTTACTACCGCATTTGATGAATAGTGAAATATTTATTCTGGAAGCAAAATTGCTTGTGAGGAATGATTTGTAATTGTTTTAATATTATTTTTCACACAGTTTCGCAAAAAATGGTAGCAGGCTTGTTGGGTGATAAAATTACGGAGTATCGAGAAGTTTGCCATGTGTAGGAATTAAAATTATGAGTAATGTTTAGCATCGAGTAGGAAATTATGAAAGCCTCAAGATAGTGTTTAAATTGTGAGGTGAGTGAGAGAGTGCATGCCTCGGCAGTTGACGAGTAATTTCAGCTGTGAAAAGATTTATTCCTGTGGATTTTTTTAGTGGAAAGGTATTAAAATAAAATGCAAGACCACGTCTGGTGAAAAGAGTTTTGGGACAAGGTAAAGTGGTTAGGCTGAGGTAGGAGAGTTTTCAATTGTTTCCGTGAAGACACAATTACCAATGAGTTTGGGGGGTTGAAAACTTCTAAGTTGATTACAAAAAAGTTCAGCTTTTTCTTAATCTAAATTGTACTACGTACTATCATATTTTAAATGGAAACATTTAAGTGTTTTGAAATCGTGATATATTTTTTTTTTATATCAGTTAAAGAAATAAGTTTGATAAAAAACAAATATATTCTATTAACAAAAACAAAATAAAATAAAATTTGAAATATGAAATGTACATTTAGTATATTGTGTATAAAATGTGTGAAAAACAAATAAAAATTTATCGTTGTTGTCCTTTTAAATCTTTTGTATAAATGTATTATATTCATAATAAATTAAAGAATAATAACGTTTTATTTATGCTTATCATTCAGGTGCTGCTCCGATATTTCCATTCTTGACAACTATATCGATGCAACGAGGATATTCGTCTGTCATCGTTGGTTTAATGTTCACATTATTTACAATTCCGGCCCTATTAATACGACCTGTCATCGGCACCATAACCGACAAATACAAATGCCGCAAGACTGCATTAATTTTAACCATAGCAATGAATTGTCTAGCTTTATGTGCACTGATGTTTATACCGGGCACCCACGTTGAAAAAGAAATTGATGACAACGATGTTATCAAGTCACCGTTGTTTTGGTTATTTTTCAGCACAATAGCTATATGGCATACGAGTGGCAACGCGGAATTCGTTTTGGAGAATACAATATGCGTTGCTCTATTAGGTAAACGTATAATTGAAAGTTTAAAATTTAATTTTTATGGATTTTTATTACTTATTTAATCAGTTATCAATGAGTAGTTAAATATGTAAAATAATTTTTATTTGTATTGAATTCATGATAATTGATTCAGTGATAATAATAGCCTAACCTATGTCATAAGTTCATTTTTAAATTTTCTTTAATTTTAATTCATTTAATATTTTCCGTTTAGGTGAAAATATTCATAAATTCGGCAAACAGAGAGTTTGGGGAGCAGTTGGTTGGGGCACGACATCTTTTCTATGCGGCGCGGTTGTAGACTGGTTCAGTAGAGGTCAAGACTATAAAAACTATACTCCTGGTATGATAATAGCATTGGTAATGAACATTTTAGATCTATATGTTGCATCAAAATTTGAGGTAAATAAAAATGAATTGTATATTTTGAGATTTCAGAATAATTAAACGTTAATGTACTCGTATATATAATAATTTACCTAAATACGAACCATAATTACTGATTATTTATTCAAAACACAAAATAATTTACATTAATCCTTTAAACATTATTATAATTTAAGGTATTTATAAAATTTAATATTAACACATATAAAAAAAAGTCGGCAAGTGGGTACCGCTCTGCTGTACATTAGGAGGTGGGGTGGACCTCGGACTAGGGTAGGTTACATTTGAATGCAATGATAGGTATCATTGTATACGAAAAACGATTCTGAACGGAGATGATTTGTCAGTCTAGGATATATTATATTTAAATATTGCCATGTATCCTAATTTGAAACAAATATTTTATTTTAATATTTATAAAAAAAAATTGAATATTTCAAATGCCTATAAATTGATTAAAAATGAGTGAAATTTTTTGAAAAAAAAATTATACAAAGAAAATGCCAATATAAACAACTGATAAAATTTTCAAGTTTCTACAATTTATACCTTTTTGGATAAAAACAAAAAGCAAAAATCGTTACCAAATAATTAAAAATATTCATGATTTTGACGAATTTTTGTAAAAATTTGAAGTTCAAATGCTAATAAAAAAAAATTGTGCCTATGTATTCTTATAATTTTTTAATCACTATAAGAATAATGTTAACTTTGTATAAAATTTTCAATTATTTTGATAGGGCCAAAAAAATTTTATCGACACTTCAAAAAAAATTTTTCAGAAAAATTGAAAATTTCAGTTGTCTATAAATAGCTCAAAAAAACTCAAAATATTTTGAAAATTAAATCATGTAAAGAAAATGCCAATCTAAATAACTGATAAAATTTTCAAGTATCTACGACTTATACTTTTTGAATAATAACAAATATTTAAAATCGTTTGAGGATAAATCGTTATTTAACACGGTTTTGTAAAAATTTAAATTTCAAACACTCATAAAATTTTTTTGTCTGAATCCGGTAGAGTTTTTTTTACAGATATTTGAAGAAAAATGTATGGAGAACCTTGTACCAAATTTTCAAAACTTAGTTATAAAAGAAAAAAATTTTACGATTTTCCAACCACAAAATTACTTGCAAATTTTCGCAATTTTGACATATTTCGTATAAATTCGAACTTTAAGAATTTATAAAAAAAAATTGTGACTAACGATTTCGGATTTTTTTTTATCACTTTAAGAATAACTTATAAGAAACCTTGTATTAAATTTTCAAGATTTTCTGGTCAGGCAAAAATTTTTTATCGTTATTTAAAAAAATAATACTTAGAAAAATTGAAAATTTCAATTGTCTATAAATAATTCAAAAAAAAACTCAAACACACATCATTGTAAAATCAATACATTCATCACTCCGTTCAAAATCTAAAATTGAACAAAAATATTTGTAACTTATATTAAAACCAATAATAAGTATTTAAATATCATTATTTTAATTGTTTAAGGATGTTCAAAATAGGGATAAAGAAACTGATACAGGTGATATGAAACAAGTATTAACAAATATAAGAGTGCTGTCATTTATTTTCTGGGTTGTAGTTTTTGGATTTTTAAATGCCTTTGTGTGGCATTATTTATTTTGGTAAGCAATAATCTACAATATTTTAACATATTAAAGTTTTACTTAATTTGATTTTAAAGTAATCAATACTTACTAAAAATCAATTAAATTAATTTAAACAAACTCTGAATAGCGATATAACAAAAATATTGTTAATTGATTGAAAAAAAGGTAAAAATTACCATTTTTTACGTAAATAAAAATCCGATAGTTTATAATTTATTTATAATGTGAACGATGATAAATAATATATTTCATGTATACATTAACCCGATAGGTATATGGAAGACCTATCGAGAATGTACCATCCCGAAACGATATCGTACATAAAGACGTTAGAAGGGTTGACTCAGACAATTCAATGTTTTGGTGGAGAAGTTCCGTTTTTCTTCCTGTCCAGTATATACTGCAAAATTCAAATACACTTACATTTGCATAATTCCATGCTCTAGTATTATAAATATATTAACTCTAATATTACTGTTTGCAGGCTATATTCTCAAACGAGTGGATGGCATGAAAGTGTTTTCTTTGATGTTTTTTGGGTTTGCAGTTAGATTTTTTCTGTATTCAATTATTAAAAATCCGGTTTGGGTATTACCAGTCGAATTTCTAAATGGCTTAACGTACGCATTGGCTTATGCGGCAGCAACTTCATACTCGGCTGAGATAACTCCTGTCGGTGCTGAAGGAACACTTCAAGGCATTGTCGCAACGGCTTTGTTGGGAATAGGTACCTAAGCAATGTATAATACATTTTAACTAAAAAAACATTAGTATCACTTGGTTTTTACTGCGGTAAATAAATTAATAGGTAGTTGTTTATCATATGACCACTTAGTTTTAAGAAAAAAATATATATTTGTATTTTCCTTTTCAGGAGCACCTATTGGAAGTTTCGTGGGCGGATTTATGTTTGATCGTTTCAGTAGTATTACTTCGTTTGGAATTTTAAGCGGTATTGCATTTGCAATATGCATTATTCATATTATAGAAAATCAATTTATAAATCGATATTGTAAAGACAAAAAGTTCAAAGCAAATTCGTCTCATATTGTTGATCATAATGCAGTTGGCGATGTTAATGATAATTTATGAGCTAATTAAATATTTCGTATTATATAAATAAACATACAAAATTTTTAATGAATATAAAACTAGGTACTTTAACTAGAATAATTATTGTAATTTTTACTTATCATAAATATTGATGTTATAACAAAAATATGATAAAGATATTATTGAATAAGTAATTGATATTAAAACACAAATATCCTTTCATGGTTATTTATAGACATATAAAATAAAATAAATACATATTTTTATTTTATATTATGCCTATGGATTTATCTATAGCGAATGGAAATTGCCAAAAAAATTAATGATTTAAATTAAGTAAAAAAAATAAATATTATGTTAGTGTAATATTTTATACACTCACATATTTTGTTGTATTTTGTTTATTTTCCTAAAATATCTTGATACAGCGAAACTCCTATATAATGAACTTATATTTAATGAAAGTTTCATTTTTTAGAACTTTCATTATTAATTGAATATGTAAATTTATATTTAAAATTTAAATAACTAATTTAATATTATTATAATATAACGAATAAATTATTTGATTACAAACCTATTTTTGTAAATATAATATTGTCAACATCAAATATTAAAAAATATTAGTCTTATAATATTACCTAAATATTTATAACTTTAAAAAATACCGAAGTTAGACAAGCTGATTATTTTACAGCAGTACTATTATACTATTCCGATATTGACGAAAACGCTTACAATTCTCCAAAACTGAAAATAAAAAAACGAAATCATTGAATCTAATGTAGAAGTATCAGATGTATAACGACTAATTAACGAGAAAGGGAGCTAGTTCACTGTGATATTTTTACTTTACAAGAATATTTAAAAGTCGGTAATGATATTGTTGTTTATGACTCACCTACCAACGTAGCATTGTGGAACAAAATTCTGGTGAGAATGAAGAAGATGAAGAGGAATACGCAGAAAAACTACACGAATTTACAGTAGAGGATATTAAATGCTTTTTATGGAGAGTAAAAATAGTTTTAGACAGTTGAAAAATATATGCCCGATGGGTTTTTTTAAACTCAACAAAATCGAATTTTTTTAAAAAAAGTACAATGAATTAAAAATACAAAATTCATTGATTACCTATTTCTTTTTAATGGAAACATTAATTTAAAATAATTTAAAATAATATTTGAATGTATTAATTGATATGCAATTTAATTATATAAAAAAAACATTATACATTGTATTTAATGAATTTCTCTGTGTAACGAATTTTTTTTTGTTATTGGACAACATGGACATAGTGGACATGATTATAACATTGGACTTTGTTATATGGAAGTTTCACTGTACTTCCAATTATGAGCGGTAACGCACTCACTACTCACGCAATGTAATGGTCCCTCGGCGATGGTTAATAGTACAGTGCACACAGCTCTATATTATAAACTACACAATTTTTATTGGTATAGTTAATATAACCGCAAAATCACAGTTATATATGGCGGTCGATACTTGAATTAACATACATTATATTGTTTCGACGGCTAGTACAATCATTTGCCTGCAATTTTCCATCACATTTAACGAGATTTATAATACTCTTAAAGTATAGCTGAATGATTATTGATCAGTGATTAGGTTATTGAGCAAAGTAATAGAAGCGTGTGCGTAACGTGAAAAATAGCCGATGGCAGACATCCCAATAAAAAATATATGATGGAAATAACGCACCTGCAGTGAACGTCACACCGTAGTGCCACTTTAAATAAATCATTAAATTGAATACATAAAAAAATGTATGATTTGTATAAACATGCATTATATACCTTTATCGATATTTACATTTAAAAGTAAAATAATAGAATATGTACATTATATACGTAGTGAACTGCGAAGTTTTTCTGTTTGCTTTATAGTATATATAAAATACCGGCTGCTCTGTATTTCTTAGTTTTTACCTACCGACAAGAATTTATAATTTATAATTTTATAAATATGTACATTATACACAGTGACGTTTTCTTGTGTTTGCTTTGTAGTATATAAAATACCGGCAGTGTATTTTTTTAGTTTTTATCTACCACTTTTTTTTTTTGTGTGTGTCAATGAACTATTCTCAGAATACTTAATTATTTACGAATTTAGAAATAGTTTATGTTGAACATCATATTATTAGTATCCACTTTGTAGGTTTGTAATAAATATAAGCTCTCGTATAAACATTTTATATTATGGTGCAGTCTAATCATACTTAAGCTATTATTTCATATTTAGGCGCCAGTATATTTCAGTTATTTCTAGTAAGCAATTATAATATAATAAAATATTGTGAATATTTAAGCATAAAAAATGTATCGATTCCAGATCAACGAGAAGTTATTGCTAATGAATAATAATTATATACCTATGTATTTTGTACAAATGTTATAATTACCTTATAGTTTTACGTTTATAACTTACTAAAGTATGTAAAATTGTACATACAATTAGCAGGATTAGTTTTATCTAAATATATTTTTAATGACATTAATAAAAAAAAGTTGAATAAATAAATTTCAAATCTCTTTAAATAGCTAAAAGAAATCAAATTATTTTGAGAATATTTGTATAAAAATTTACCTGACCATAAGACCAAATAGTTGCAATACAACGTGAATCGGTTATTCATTATGTTAATGTTGTAGAGTTTTGGATGAATTGTCAAATATTTACTATACTGAAAAGCAACCTTATATAAAGACTCTTCAAGGATTGCTATTGACGATTGAATGTTTCGGTGGAGAAAATCCATTTTTCTTCCTGTCCAGTAATTAATATACTGTGTAATATAACGTTTTCTTTCATAAAGTACACTATATTTACTGTACAGATACTCAAATTCTATTGTCACTGCTACAGAATTTAGCATTAGTTGTATGAGTTATATGAATGTGTTCTCTTTAAGGTTCTTAAAGTTCACTTCAGATTCTACTTATTGTATAGTTTAAATTCCATTTGGTTTTACCAGTAAAACTATTCAATTTCATAGCGTATGAATTGGCGTACTCGATAACTACATCTTAAGCAGGGGACATGACTAAGACGATACTAAAGGGAAAATTCAAGAGATTGCCAGAATGGAATTGATAAGTTTAATTATGCGATATTTAATTGTATCTATACAATAAGCAATTTATATTTTTAGACAATAAAAAATCAATTTTGTTTTAGAATATTTTAGTTATGCATATAACTACCATTGGTAGTTTAATAATTAATGGTTATCTCTTTAACCTTTTCGGAAATGTTACTTCGTTCAAATTTTTAAGTGGTTTTATCCATATAATTTACACTGAAAGCAAAGCCAAAGTAGAAGATAGAAGAGGTAGGTCTCCCCTTAATCCTTATTCCCCTCCATCAAAAGGATGTTTATGATTGTGGCCTGGTAATGATTTTAAATGGCTTGCGCTAAATTTTGTCCTCAACAATAATTAAGTATCTACCATATGATAATGTATAGTGCTTAGAAGTTAGCTACTGCCTACTAAATAATTATATTTCGTTAATGTATACCATTTGTATTCAAGCACCAATATTTCTCAGTTTGTCAAGCAAACGTCTACCTTAATGTTTTAATATCTAAATAACATAATGCAATGAAATGGTTAATAAAAAATATATATATTTTTTTTTAATTGGAGAAAAAAAGGACATTGCTCAAAAAATAATAAAAAACATTTTTTTCAAGCCATTTTATAAACCTACTCCAATATGAACCATAACAAATGAATAATTTTTGTAAATCACAAAGTTATTATTTGTTTAACACGTACTATTTTTGTTTTTTGATGTATTTATTAACACAGTACGTTTTGTTAATTTTGATAATGAACGTAATAATGATTAGCGAAAAGTACATAGAATAAATTAGAATGTCGATAAGGTTAGATTAAGTAAATAAAATACGAAGATAATTAATCATACGTGAACTTTAATAGCTATGGTATATTAATTATTTGTATATATTATGTATACTTATCAAGTTATCATTCATCATGGAAGGTCACTATTTAAGCCGATAACATAGGTAACTTGCATACTTTACTCATTTAGTAATCGATAGGTCACATATATTTTAACGAATACCATAATATAAAATATGAATAGATGATGGTGTATGCTATACAATGTATAGTCTATATTAATAACACTTAATCATGCTTCATTAATATATATTATATAATTTATACTTAAGCATCAATATTTCTAGCAAACGTCTGCCCTATTAATGTCTGAATGTCTAGTTAACATAATACTGTGTTAAATAGTTATTTATATAAATATAAAAATGCCTCTTTTTCAGGTCAACAAGAAACTTCTACCAATCAAAATTCATTTTTTTTTAAAAGGGGCTGGTAAGAATATACTTAACATATAAAAAATTATACATGGTATACCATTTTTTTAATCAATTTAAAATGTCATCAGAAGTTTTAACTTTTTTTTTTTACTAAGTAAAATTGAACAAAAATAATATATTGTTTAATATATTTCTACTTAGTCAGTTAATATTTTCACACAGGCGTTTAAATTATTTAATATTAGATGACACAATATTTTTCGATACCAATTTAATAAAATATTATAATATTCATGATGAAATTGTAAGGTTCTTAAACAAAAATATTCGTATATTTTTACTTATCCAATTCAAATATTTTTAAATAATGTAATATTTGAATCAACATCATAAAATAATTTAACGCTTGCAAATGTAACATTTGCAAATAGGTATTGATTATATTATTACTTAATAGTAATAAATAATGATAATACAATAAACCTAATATTATATACTTCATATGAAATCCGTTACCAGGGTACCATGTTAGCTAGTGTATAGTTAAAACGGAAATGGATACTTGAATGATAACATATAGTATTAAAAATTAAAACTAAAACCGGAACAAATTTATATATTAGAATAAAAAAAAAAAAAGTTGTCATCTTAATAACCATAAACTATTTAATTTAATATTCGATTGATTTGTAATAATTTATATCATTCTTCAAAATTGTTAGTATGATATAAGATTTTTTTAAATTTTATTTTAAGTTTAGAATATCAGTTTATGTTTTTTTTTATAATTTTGGTAAGTTAAACTTTATTAAAGTTTTGCTATTATAAAGCAAAACCCTGACAGCACCATAAAAAAACTTTGTTTTAAAGGTTTCGAGGGTGAAAGTTTTTAAATTATTTTAGAGTTGTTAAAAATGATTTCCGGTATTATATATTATTATTTGATAATTCAGAAATTCTATATTAATTTATTATACATATATAGTAAGTGGTGATGGCCAATTAAAAGACCTTTTAGTATTGTATTATTTTATTTTTTTGTGTCTATTTAGTTTAACGATAACATTATAAACTTAAATGTATATTTATTATTTCTGTATTTAATATATAACAATAGGTAGTTATTATGCTTACTATATTAATGTTAATTTGCAGGTTCAGCTCCGATACTTCCATTTTTGGCCACTATTATGAATCAAAGAGGTTATTCGTCAATGATCATCGGTTTATTCTACACAATAATTTCATTTTTAGGCTTATTGATACGACCAACAGTTGGTGCCATCACAGATAAATACAAGTGCCGCAAAAATGCGCTTACTTTGAGTGTAGGAATCAGTTGTCTATTTATAAATATACTGATATTTATACCAGGCTCAGCTGTAAAAACAGAAATGAATGACATGGATGTGATCAAATCACCACTGTTCTGGTTGTTTTTCAGCACAGTTACCTTAATCATAATATCCAATGTGGTAATAATGGTTATGGAAGACACGATATGCGTCCATATATTAGGTAAAAAACTTTTTCTAATATTATTTTTTAGGTAGTTCAATCTGAGTTTATTATAATGGAATGAGTTATAGTAGTTATATTTAATAAGAACCTACTTAAAATAGTAATTTATCATTTATACGCATTGTATAGTAAATAATGATTATGAGAAATGAATTTTTATGGATTTTAATCTATTGAGAAGATGAAAAATGTAATTATTTTACTCATCATGTTAAAACAAATGAATAAAAACTATTTACTTACTATTATATATTTTAAATGAAACTTTTTTGGGGATTTTGTTTGATTCAGTACAAATTGTATGTTTAAGGTTTTGCGTAACTTTTATAATTTGATATAATTTTTCACTAGAAGAACGAATAAAAGATGGCTAATTTTTGTAAAAGAAACATTCTTAATGACTGATTTCGCAGGATTTTATAGTATTCTTGGTACTTCTGTAATTTTTTTTAAAGATCCCTTTTTACTACATTTTACAAGTACCTAGTGCATTCTTCCCGATTTGCGATATGTTCTTCGCCGTGGTTTTCGTATTTTGTCTTTAATTTTTTAAACTTAGGGTGATTTAGCAAAGTGTGTTCTTCACTACAATTCAGTCTCTGATAGTGAAACATACGCGTTGCTTGTTTGGTGTACAAAACGTAAATTAATTTGTCTTAAATATTCTTTTTATAACTTGAGAGTTGAGATCTAGCATTTAAGTGGTAATAACGAGTTCGTGAAATTCTATTTTTTCTGTTTAGGTGAAGACAAAACTAAATATGGCCATCAGAGGATGTGGGCCGCAATTGGTTGGGGTACTATGTCCATTATATCTGGCATGTGTGTAGACTGGTTCAGTAAAGAGCTAGAATACAAAAACTATACACCTGGTTTCATTATTTCATTAATATGTTATATTTTAGATACATATGTGGTATCAAAAATGAAGGTAATTAGAAAATGTTTCGTTAATTTTGTTGAAATTCAATAATAATTATAACGAATAATAAATAACATCGATTTTGTGTTATTGTTAGTGCTAATAATAATCAAATACTTTATATTTTAGTATTCTACATTTATACGTACCTATAGAGTTGTCCAAATTATAAAAAATCTTTTTTGAAGAAATAAAAGATATTCATCTTACAAAGTTACAACCAATGAATAAATTATGCAATGGTTATTAATTTTTTTTACAGAACGCTCAAAACACAGATGTAAAAACTGGACCATCCAATGTTCAAAAAGTATTGACTAAAATAAGAGTACTATCATTTCTTTTATGGGTTGTGGCATTTGGAATACTAATTTCATTTGTACGGAGTTTTGTACTTTTGTAAGTTAGCAATCAGTATATCGAGAATAATTTGCTGTGATGAAATCTTAAAAACCCATTGATGTGATTAATATGATTGAAATGTATAATATATTTTATGTTAAAATTGTAGATATATGGAAGAAATTTCGAACATTTATTGCCCCGATACTAAACCGTACATAAAAACTCTCCAAGGATTATCATTGACTATTCAATGTTTCTGCGGAGAAGTTCCGTTTTTCTTTCTGTCCAGTAATTATACATATAGAGAGTCTTCATCAATTTATAACATTCATGTAGTATTATGATATTTTCACCCAAACAGATTTTATACTTAAACGTGTAAGTCACATGCACGTGTTCTCTATTATGTTTTTGGCATTTTCCGTCAGATTCTACCTGTATTCAATAATTACAAATCCAATTTTGGTATTACCAGTCGAACTATTGAATGGCATAACGTTCGCATTAGGGTACTCAACAGCTATATCGTACGCCGCACAGTTAGCTCCAGTCGGTGCTGAAGGAACGCTTCAAGGGATCGTCGGAATGGCATTGAACGGTATAGGTATGTAATATTTAATTGTATATAATAATAATTTATATTATTAGACGGTGAAAAATTAATTTTGTTTTAGGTACACCCATCGGCAGTTCAAGTGGTGGTTATCTCTTAAAACGTTTTGGAAGTATTACTTCGTTTAAATTTATAAGTGTTGTTGCGTTAGCAATATGCATTACTCAAACGATTGTAAATCAATTGATAAATCGATTTTTTAAAAATGACAATGTTAAAGGAGAAGAAGTGTCTAATTAGTAAATTTATATTTTTACTATTGATTTAAAACAAATGTTAATTATAATATTAAATACAATTGTAAATTTTATTTTGGTATTTTGAATTATGATTTAAAACGATTTATTAGAAAAGACAATTTTTTATATGATAAGCTATTCGGTGATTTATTTAAATATTTATATAAATTAATTAATATATTAATTTATTCATATGTATTGTTTGATTTATGTTTTTTGTTCCAATGAAATACTGATAAACAATATTATTGTAGTTATAAGTATACTATAAAAGTCTATGGTGAGTATCACAGTATTATATATTATGAAGGTATATAACCTCCGATCTGAGTTTCACTGGACAATAAATATTAAAAAAAAAAAATTGAAAAATTAAGTATTTATGAACTACATAATATTTTAAATGCAATATTAATTTAAAATTTTTATCAAATACTATTTATAAGTTATACTTATCCCCCAAGTTAGAGGGTATCCACACTGGTGGGCCTCCCTCCTCACGCCATTCACGTTGTTGTTTCTTATTATATTATCAAATTTACTTATTGTATGTATAAATATTACAGATTGTAAATATTCTATTTTAATAAAAAAAAAAAAAAAAAAAAAAAAAAAAAAAAAAAAAAAAAAGTTATACATAACATTATTTAGTTGAATTTTACTATTTTTTTGACGAACATCTTGTCCACTATTGTTTAGCGTATTATATTGTGTTTGTGTGAAATACTAAAATATTAATGATGGAATCGTCTTATAAAAAATTATAGACTCTGACAAAGCACAGAAAAAGTAGTTACCGGTAATCAAAGTATACTGTCATTCCTAAAATAAAACACCAGTCAAGAACCATCTTTAGAATACAATATTGTAGTGAAGAGTCCACCCATTTTATCTTCTCTTGTTAAATATATTAATTTTAAAAAGGAATTATCTATTGATAACAATTTAAATTAATTAAAATAGAAGTACATTAGATACCTAATAAAAAATAATAAATATAATATAACATCATATTTTATTTTTATCTATGTGATTTTCTGTTCTAGTGTTTTAAATAATTAATATCAAACAAGTCATTTTTAATGCTTAAATGTTTGTATACCAACATTTTCATAAACAAATATTCCGAGTAATTTAGAGTTAAAATTAATATAAAATAAAAGTAATATTTTTTTTGTTAACTTGATAATTTGATGAGGTAGGTTATAAATTAAACTTACTCACAGAACGAATAAAAATATATTGAATTCACATCAAAATAAATAAATTATAAATTCAATATTTTATTTATTAAATTGTTAATCCTATATTTCTATAATATGAATGTTAGAATAATTAAGAACTATAACTATTTAACTAAAAATTATTCTGTACTTATTCGAGATCGTCAATACTTTTATTATTTTATCCTAAGTATCAGAATCAAAATTAATTATAACTTAAAAAATATTTTTAATAATAGTAAAAATGCTCCTGTATGCTGTTTGATTTTTTTAATAGTAAATAATTGGTTAATAATATTAAATTATAAAATAAAGTATTTGTTAATAACAATAATAACTAATAACATAATTTATATACTATAGACAAAATAGTAAAATAACTAAGTAAAATCCATACAGTTTTAAAAGTAACAATTATTTATTCTTTATAAAATAAAGAATTCTATGTTATGTTTATTATATATTTTATTAACTTTTAACTTAGTACGTATAATATGGAAGTTGGGAATAATTTACAAACAAGAAGTACAATGTAATAATATTGTTTATTTGTTTTTTTTTTTTTTTTTGTTTCATTAGTAATATTTGTTTGTCAACCAGAGTTCAGTGGTATTAAAAGTTTTTATTTTAATTTAGTTTTTTTTTTGGTCAGGAGATTTATTTAGTTTCTTTCAAAAATACCTCACTTTTCATAATAGTAGTCTACTTAATCTAAGTATAAATTAGACTAGATTTCTATAGTTAATTTACTATTAAAAATCTAAGTTGAACTAAATCGTATGTAAGATTAAAAAAAAATAATATGTAGTGTTATGAAAATGTGTTGACAAAATCTTGTTTTTTTTTGTACTTGAGTATATTTTATTATTAAATTGCGTAATATAGAATTTCACTAGTTTATTTTTAGAAATTATTAATTTAATTGAAGTGTGTATTTACTATCTCGTTTGTAAATATATATAACGTGCAACGCATGCGTATTCTAATAACTTAAATGTTATATGTCAAAACGTCTCAAAATCATATAGTCAGTGATTGTCAATATCACATGCTCTGTTCCGACGACCGTAATCGTTTATACGAATATAAAAAAATCGGGTGAGATGGATATTTTAAACATAAACACCGGTCTGTTGCCCATAAAAGCGCATTTTTTTCTTTACTACGCAGGTGTGTATTAACTATTATTAATAAATTGTTCGGATAATTTATTCCGTTTGATTAAATTTCGATTTGAAATTGTGTTTGGTTTTACGTGTCTTTACTGTCAGTATATAAATATAATATTACCATGTAGCTTGTGTGGAAGTGACAAACGCGGATTTTCAGAATCCCATCTTTTCGGTACATTTATTGCGTTCCAAACTTTTATCGAACCACAAAAATATCGATGTGTTCTCGTTTAGTATACTTATTTACAACCAATATATTATGTTACAATATTACATAGAATATTATTAGATAGATATTACTACATTAGACTTGTTTTCATATCTTTTTTTGATTAATGAAAAAATTACAAATTAAGGTACATATATTAGGTAGTTTGATTTGTACGCTTTTTTTAATGCACGGGTGATATCGATATTCAATAGGGAGTAAAATTTCTAATTAAAAATGTCTGACAGAAAAAATCGCTAATATAGTAAAACAAAAATCGTTTTTTTTGTAATAATTTTACTTTTCTTAAAATTGTTTTTATTTTAAAAATGTGTAACTGGCCACTTACATACTTTCGTGGGCCACATGTAGCCGTGTTGGGCACCACTGCTATGTATTATCGATTTCAATCCAAATATTATTATTTTGAACAAAATGTCGGTAACAACATACTGTGGATAATATGGTTTTTTTTTTTTAATCGCGTCATAAGTGCAGTAGTTAGTAAATTTAATGAGTATCAGACATCAAAATACTATAAAAAATTTATAAAAATTAATTGAGAGGCCAGTAATGTTAGTTAAAAATTTAGTACATTTATTTTGGTTCGGATTTTTTCAATGTAAAATGTTACGAATCGTTAAGTTATGACTTTTTTACCATTTTAGGTAAAACCATTGATTATATTATAAATTTATATTAAGAAGTATTGATAATCAATGGTAAAACCAAAAAACAAATATTAAAAAAACATTATAAAGTTTAATATATATTATAAATGACAAAAAGTGTATTATATAATAGGTGAAAATCAGTATGGTTGATGTTCGTTCAAGAGACAATAATATTCTATATAATAATATTATAATTCTATTTGTTTAAAACGAATAATAATATTGTATTATACTCACAAATATGTCAATTTTTCAGCAAATTCGCCCATCAACCCATTTCTGTCGACGATTGCCAAGCAGCGGGGCTACTCGTCGTCGGTGTTCGGTAACATTTTAACGTTACTGTTGCTGTTGACTATTGTGGTCAAACCTTTGACTGGCTACATTACTGACAGATGGAAATGCCGACGGACCGTGTTTTTATGCGCGATCCTACTGAACGGTTTGATAACGCCCACGCTGTATCTCATTCCGGGCGCTACTTCGTCGACCGGCGAGTTGTCTAACGCCGAAACCTTTGGTTCATTGCAATTTTGGTGGTTCGCAGCCGTTGTTATACTGAGGATGATATTGTTTATGATTGGCGAAGTCCTGCAGGAGACCATCTGCATTAAAATCTTAGGTATATTCACAATTAAAAGTATAATAATTTATGGTTCAAAATTAATTTATCGGGATTGATTTAATGTGGAAGATGTTACAGAAACACCAATTGTATTTTAATGAAACAATCATTAATTATTCTCATTATGTTATTAAAGTCATGTATGTTTTTAAAAAGTATTCAATTTTATTTTAGGTTTATAAAAATGTGTGGTATTTTGAGAGATTAATATTATAAGCGCGTTGCGTAAAACTAATGGTTTAAAAAGAGCCTAATCAGTAGACATTTGAGATAAATGGCATAACTATAAATACATCAAATAAAATATAAAAAATGTAAAATCCTGGTAAATCCTATTTACTTAAAATACTTATAACACCTCAATAACTACAATTATCTTTAGCTCAACAACTATTAGGATTTTTTAAACACTCAAATATATTTAATAAGGCTAAATTACCTATTATAATTATTTCATTAATTTGCATATGTCAATCACGTAAGTTTTTTTTTTTAATTTCGTTTTATAGATTTTTTTACCCTATAATTTATTTTTGTACCAATGATTTTTTGTCTTGTTACCGGTTTCAGTACACCGTTTATTTTAGAAATGCATCGAATGCAATGTTTCATGTTCACTATTATTATTATTTTGAATAGTCTTCATCCGTAGTTTGTACGCAAGAAATATTCTATTGTTGATATTATTTTACAGACGGAGACACCGAAAAGTTTGGAAAGCAACGGCTTTGGGGTGCAGCCGGATGGGGTATCATGTCTATGGTGGCTGGAGCTGCTATTGATTGGTACAGCAGTGGCCTAACACAAAAGAATCATTTGCCTGGATATTTAATTTCAGCGAGCTCGTTTCTCATAGATTTTATAGTGGTGCTTAACTTAAAGGTACGATAAAAGTATAAAACACTATAATTACTATAATTTTAATCACTCATAAGTATATTTTTTGGTCTACAATTTACCTACTTTATATAGTTACGAATTTCTTGTTGTAAATTGTACGCATTTAAGACTTATATCACGTTTGAAATCAAGATGGTCTAAAACAAAATTAAATATTTTTATTTTATTATTGAAATAATAACTAAATATATCAGTTTCATAGTTTTATAGCGTTAGTATATCATAATATATTATTAAACTATTCAAAAGATACGGCTTTTGATAAATATCTAGCCATCTAGGTATAAAAATTAATGAAGATAGTAAATATTATAATAACATTATATTTCATTGTATTTTATTCGTAAATAACTTTTTCCCTGAAATATTTTATATCAAAAAAAATAAATTTGAAAAATAAAATCAATATTCTATTACATAATTGACTTTCTATGATATGCATCCAATTCGACAAAACCCGCGATGCCTACAAATCAATTTCCTTTTATACCACCTGTACATCATTTTCGTTGTTTTCGATAATATATAGGTACCCGAAACCAGCGGGCCGACAACGAATATACTCAAAGATGTGAAAATAGTGTTAAAAAACGCTAAAGTATGTGTTTTCCTTGTTTGGGCAACAGCCGGTGGAATGTTCATGGCGTACATTTGTTATTATTTTATCTGGTAAATATTCTCACATACATTGTAATATTATGTCATGTCTAGTCATGATACCGTAAATCCACCAATTTATTTTAATTAAACCAAAGTACTGCAAGCGCAACCGTCCACTTTAATCTATAATACGTGAATAACTTTATAATAATATAACAATCATGAACTAACGAGGAAGTTAGGTATTTTTTATTATTTCTCCTATAATTGTCTAGGAATTAAAAACTTATCATTTCGTAACTATTATTCCAAATACTTATTTTATAATAGATTGAGAAACAGTTTAATAAGTACAGATAACTTATAATACTAAACTACTCATATTGTACTTATTAAAATAAATTTTCAAGTAAAAAATGATAATTGTGTCTTAATAGAAAGAAAAAAAGTCTTTTAATACTACCTATTTCAATCATGTTATTTACGTGATGTATACATTTTTATACTTTACTAAGTTGTATTTTACTGTACAATTATTGTACTACAATATTGTTTCTATAATTAATGTATTCTAAGACAGTATTCGTGTAATTATTAATTTGTATTCTCTTTTATATAGGTATGTCGATGATTTGGCAACCATTTATCACCCTGAACGAATGTCAATGCTAAGTTTAATCGCAGGACTTTCTCTTACTATCGATTGTTTTGGCGGGGAAGTTCCGTTTTTCTACTTATCTGGTAAGTATAACCATAATATGCTTTACCATAAATATCAAATTAATTTAAATGCAAAATATTTTAATAAATAAGTGTTGCCTAAGAATATACTATTCAACAACAAAATTGTATTCATAAACATTAGACAATTAAAAAGCAATTACTTTTACTTCTTATTTTTTATTTTTATTTTCATTTATATATATTTTTATTTAAAAATAATTTTGTTTATATGTTTGATTGTAGGTGTAAAATAAAGTTTTCATGAAGTATAAACATTTTGTGTGTGGACTCGGGGTCGCATTATGGGTGTATAATAAATAAATAAATTTGAATTTAAAACAATGACAATACATTACCTAATTAATTTAGAAACAAGTTTTGTTTTATACAAAAATATAAAATATATATTTAACTTATATTAACTATACTATGAATGTCACCATATTTAAACATAAAAACTAAAATAACTAATTTTTTCATGTATTTAAATTTTAGGACACCTGATCAAGCGTACCGGGCATATGACGGCTTTCTCAATATCATTCGCTATGTTCGCATTAAGATTTCTCTTGTATTCGGTCATAAGAGACCCACTGTGGGTATTACCTGTAGAAATGTTAAACGGTATAACGTTTGGATTGAGCTATATTGCCGGAATATCATATTCCGCTAAAATTGCCCCTGTTGGTTGCGAAGGTACAGTTCAAGGGCTGTTTTCTATGGCGTTCCTAGGAATCGGTTTGTCACTTTTATTTTATTTTCTAGATTCTATTTACTTAAGTAAGACGATCCAGAATCTATCACACATTATTTTGAAAAATGTTAACTTGACTAAGTAACTATATAAAAAAATATTTTCAAATACCTTTTTGAAATAATGAGTGAGGTAACATTGTGTATATATATCTTCATAGTTCATATATAATATTATATTGTTAACGTGTGTTTTTTTTTAAAGGATCTTCTTTGGGTGTCACATTAGCCGGTTATACATTCAGCCATTTAGGCAGTGTAATGGCTTTTCGACTAATTGGATTCATTGCCCTCATAACATGTGTCATCCAAATAGTCGTCAATCACTTTATGAATCGGAATAAAAAATGATAGCATAAAAAAAAGGATCAAAAGATGAATACCAACGGAATATTTAATATTCATCATAAATAAGTAAATAAGAATTTTATACACCGGCGTTTCTCAACCTTTATAGTGTCGCGAGGTATATTATATATTGTTATTTATTGGGGAAGTACTGACCATTTGACCACCATAAAGAAATTATTTTATTGTCAATATTTATTTTATTTTTATTGAAGTCACAGCAAAAATAGTTTTTGACTATTATTAGTTAGAGATTTTGTAAATAGATACTGAATATAATATTATGCTGTACATTATGAACAAAAAAAAAAAGAAAAAGAGTAGTGCATATCTGAAGAAATTATTATTATTTTAACATTTATTGTTATATTATATTGTCCTAGTCTATTAAGATTATATGTTTTTGTAAAAATAAAATGTATTTTGTATTAGGTGTGTTATTAATATTTATAATAAATAAACATAATTTGTTATCTTTGGTATTCTAGAGATAAAAACAACACCACCTTGGGATGAGCTGGAAATAATTTTAGCTTTAATCGTGTTCCGTTGCATACGTATTAGTCGTATTACTCTTACTCTTAATCTAGCACCGTTGTATAATTTTGGTGCATTTAAATTTCCAATAAGAATTATAGGAGTGCCAATTTTTAAATTGAGTTTATGTGAAGGTACTCCTAATGAATTTAAAGAATTCAAGAATTCAATTGTAATATCAATAGCGTTATCTTGATCAGTGAGACTATTAAAAGTTTTTTCGGAAATTTGAACTACTTATAACTTTATCTATATCAATCTTTTCCAGAAACGCTAGTTGTAAACGATTGTTCTATTTGTAATTCAGCATCATCATTTAAAATACGCCCATTTTCTATATTTAAAATTACGAGGTATTAGTATCACCACTCAAATGGTACATGTATATTTGTCGTGAGTCCTAAATTTCTAACATAACATAAAAAAAACGATGATTAGATGGCTCCGATATGAATAAACATGATACGATTAAAATTAACATATGATACTATACTTCATAATATTTATAACTTGAATTTGATATTTGAAAACAAAAAACAAAGATAATGAAAAGTTAATTTTTATAATTGTTGGGGCTAGTGTCGATCATCGTCCCCGCCCGTGAGTTGTTTTTGTTGTCGGCGGTGGTCGATTTATCCCTTTTAATTCTATCGGTTCTTTCTTGATTTATAACTTGTTAAGGTAATAAACTAGTATTATAACCAACTAACTAGTGTTTACATCAGTAGACAATAATCTAATAATTGATCCCTTTTAGCTTATGATCCTCTTTAGCCTGGTACGTGCATAACAAACATTGCGATATAATAATCATTCATCGTTATTATCTCGAATACGCGTATGGTTACCAAAAAAAGATTGATTGGAGAGTTTACATACATTGTATCTTAATGCAATCAGTGTAATATGCCATTGGTAGGCGCCTCACTTCCGGTTTTGCATAATATATTAGAGCGGTGTTTCCGAATTGCTTACGAAAATCGTTATCTAATTATCGAATTACTAGAGTAGTTTTATTTGCAACTGAGCCGAATTGCGTGCAAGCAGGGCCTGATTAACCAATAGGCTAAGTAGGCTACAGCCTAGGGCGCCAATTGGTCAACGTTAAATTGGGGGCGCCACAACATTTTTTTTTTTTACGAATGTAGAATTTTTGCTAACCCTAGCCTACTGGTGACCAACTCCTTAATCAGGCCCTGCGTGCAAGGTTTTTTGCGCCTGAGCTGTGTTGCGTGCGAGGTAAGTAGAACCACTTACCAAATTAGATCGGTCAGATTTCGCGGATCATCAGTCAACGATTTGATCAAAAATACAAAAATGCACTATAAATTCAATAAGCCACAGTAAGAAAGTTGAACGAAAAATATTGTGTGCTATTATACTGATAGGTAATGATCAAAAATTAAAAATTTAAGTCAAAAAATCACTAGTTGTTGATTATTTTATTTCATACCCACGAGATTCTGAAAAAAACATTTTTGAACTTCTTTAGGTTTTTAAAAAGATAAACTAAAAACCTATTTAAAATATGTTCCTATTTCTATTTTTTTTTTTTAAATTTTACTTAGGCCAATTGATTGAATTTTTCTCCACATAGATTGCCCTATGTAAAAACAACAGTTTTTATGTACTACTAGAAAAATCTCCAAAATTGCTGTCTGCTAAGTAGATATAACTAGTTAAAAATCAGCATATATTATACGACATACGTGGTGTAAACAACAAATTTCAATTCACTCGTTTTATCTATTAAATTGGAAATGCATTTTTTTATATTTCTGTAATTTTGATTGATAATAAAAGATATTAGTGATGTATAAATTGCATTTTTAGTTTAACGAATAATTAATAAAATAATTTAGAACTATTTTTAAACGTACCATCAATATATACAACGTAACTACGTAACATTCAGTTAAGTATTTCAAGTTAGTTTGTATTGAAAACGCTACAATATTTATTTTTGAATTATTTATAAGCAAAAATATTTCATCTGGATTTGTTTTGATTCCATCTAAATTTAGAGGCAAATGAAGTTCTTTTAAATGCTTAGACAATTTTGAAATCATACTTGAACGTGCTTTGTGAATATTTTTTTTTTTGCACATGGCCCCTCTTCACGTGATTTATGATGTATAAAATACTAAAATTATACACCTCTTTTCACACGGATCGTCTGATCGTTTACATTTTAATTTATTAATTACCTTTTGTTGAGTTAAAATATTTTCATCATATTTTTCATAGTAATGATTTAAAACACAAAACAAATTTATATTTAATTTAAAATACAATTTATCCATTCGTTTTATGCATGCCCAACTTTAAATATTTTAAAAACTTATTGTGTGTTTATAACATGCCAACATAAATTAATTCCATATTATAATATTTAAGCTCAATGACTATTAAAATAAATAATTTAATCAGATAATACGATTATGTTTGATTTTCTGATTTACTTTTATCGTGTACAGATTTAACGGTTAAAAACTTCTTATATAGGAATAAGTTTATTTTGTTAAAAAAAATAGTTATTTACACTAAAATTATAAAAATTGGATGGATTAAATTATTATAGATTATTTCATGTTGAGTAGGAACACAATGAAAATATAGGAAAAACAATCCTTTTATTTATTCGTATTATAAACAAATAGTATGTATACGTGCTTACATAATATTACTATACCAATACATAGTGGTAGGTTAATCCTTCACAATCATAGGATTTTTTTTATGAATTATCGATTTAAATGAAGTGTTTGTACAATCTTGTTTGTAAATAATAAAATAATATATCTGCAATATGTACTCGTATGATGTTCAACACAAAATATTTTAATTACAGAAATGTAATGCGTCGGAACGTTGCGAAATCGTAGTCTGTGGTAGTCAAATTTATTATTTCGACGGCCTGTAATCGTGTATACAAATAGAAAAAAATCGGCAGCAATGGGTTTTTTAAACATAAACACCGATCTGTTACCCATAAAGACGCATTATTTTCTTTACGACGCAGGTAGATATTATTTATAAATTACGTAGATAAATTAATTTCGATCTTAAAACACGATATTATACTGAATATTTTTTGCTTCCCTCCTACTAGGGTAGATCATAGCAAATTTGTGTTTTGAAGAACCTATTTTATGTTGTTAGATTTAATTTTAGAGTCTATTTACATATTATCAAACTTAAAAGTAAGAATATTATCTAGAGAATTACATAGAGTTTTATTGGTATTTTTATTTTGAAATGAGTATTTCAAAGTTTTAATATTTTACATAACTATAATCTACAAATCACAAGATTAGTACATTGATTCCAATATTAAAGTTGACAACACGAAATTGATTCTTCAGAACACAATTTGTCTATAATGTATCCTAGTAAGAAGGAAGCAAAAAAATGCAGGTATGACGTTCTTATAGCTGGACATATTTATATTCATAAAATATATTGTTATTATAAAAATAAATTTAGCTCTAGTGTAGGTTGCATACGCAACTGGGGTCATATTTTTAGTATAATGTAGCTCACGTTGCTAAATTTTACCGAACCACAACATTATCGATGTGTGTTCGTTCATATACTGAAGTCTTCTCTAAAAAATTGATCTAAAGTCAAATTATACCGTATAATATACTAGCGATGGTACCTTATTTTTATGCTTGTACTTTTCATACTATTATGTACTTTTTTTTTATTGCCATTTTATCTTATGCAAGGCAATAAAAACAAACCTAAAAATTTGGTTAGTTTAGAAAATCAGAATAAAAATTTGATTCAAATCCGGATTTATTAATCTGGATAATTGAATAATTCGAATATTCAAATTTCATTCCCACTACTAGTAGGTACCTTCTCTCTTTTATGTTTTCAAAATCAGCAACTGCATTATTAAAATTTATTTATTTTGCTTCTTAAATTTCAACTCCAAGAGTCATTGAACCAATTAATCTTTCATCATCATTTGATGTCCTTAAGAAGTTGTTTAACCTTTTCAATAAAAAAGAAACGTTCTTAAATGCCGTTGGAATTTGTAATGTTAACATTGTCGACAATATTTAATGTTACAGGAAATGCAAATGATAACTTTAAAACAATATTTAATATTAATTCTAATTTTGATTAAGATGTCTTGTTTTCTAATTCAAATTTTGCCTTAAATTCCGATGGTAGAAACTAGGTTTGAAGAATTAATTTTAAAATCTCTATAGTGGTCTAAGAACTTATTAACAGCTGTACTACATGTATAAAGAAAGTCTTTATTCATATAATCAAATACATTAAATAATATGTCAAATAGATAGTCGTTTTTTGAAAAATATTCGTCCAACTGCTGTACAATGTATTTTTATGAATTAATTAATATAATGAAATTATTGATTAGTTGTCTAAAAATACTTATCAATTACTTGATACAACAGTTCAACTTTTATATTCAAAACATTTTTTCTTTATTTCTATCTCTCCTTAAAACCGTAAAATATAAAAAAAATCAATTAGTTTGAAAAGCTACGAAATATCTATTTAAAATGATATTAATAATAGTATTTTATTATACTCGCTAATATGTAAAATTTTCAGCGAATTCACCCATTAATCCATATCTGTCGACGATTGCCAAGCAGCGGGGCTACTCTTCATCGATAGTTGGCAATATCTTAACGTTTCTGTTGCTGCTGAACATTGTGGTCAAACCTCTGACTGGCTACATAACTGACAGATGGAAATGCCGACGGACCGTGTTTTTATGCGCAATCCTACTGAACGGTTTGATAACGCCCACGTTGTATCTCATTCCGGGTGCTACTTCGTCGACTGGAGAGTTGTCCAACGCCGAAACCTTTGGCTCGTTGCAATTCTGGTTGTTCACATTTGTTGTCACGCTGAGGATGATATTGTTTATGATCGGTGAAGTCCTGCAGGAACCATCTGCATGGGAATATTAGGTATATACAATATTAATAATATATCATAATTTATGATTCTAAATTAGTGTTATCAAGAAAGATTTAGATAAGAGATGTTTCGGAGACGCGAAAGTAATAATTATGTATTATGTATTATTTTTTTTGTAGATATTTTCTTTAAGGTATCATATATTTTAGTTATAATTTATTTATAAAAGTTGCATCCTATTTTTTTACAGTCCGATATTTAAAACATTTACGCGGTTTTGTATTTGAAATATATTTTTAACACATGCCAATCAATTTTTAATGAAACAATAATTTATTGTTAGGTATTCTTATATTATGAAGTCCTATATGTTTTTAAAGAGTACTCAACTTTGTATTAAGTTTATTATACTATTTTGGGAGCATATTATTATACACAAGTTGCATTAAATTAATGTTTAAAAAAGCCTAATCAGTGAGTGTTGAATGGTGTAGTTATAAATTCATCAAATATAAAACGTAAACGTAGCTCTTTAAAATTGAATGAAATCAAAAAAAAAAGTTATCGCAGCTAACATAAATCCATAATACTTAAAACATCTTTTATTCCCTTTGATCAAAATATTTGATGTTTTATTTACCTAAACAACTTATAAATCTAAAACAATTGTATGTGTCTACTGTTCATAATACCTATTCAGAGTTAGTAAATTGGTACCTATAACGTATTAAGTATTTTAACATTTTTAACACTGGATATGATTTAGATTTAGGAAAATTTAATATTATTTTGTGTTTATTATTGTTATCATTTTGAATTAACTATATATTTTGTAGTTCATATATGTGGAACATTATAGAATATAGTATTGATAATATTGATGTTTTTTTTTAGGCGGAGACACCGTAAAGTTCGGAATGCAACGGCTCTGGGGCGCAGCCGGATGGGGTGTCATGTCTATGATATCGGGAGGCTCCATTGATTGGTACAGCACTGGCCTAGCACAAAAAAATCATTTACCCGGATATTTGCTTTCGGCAGCTTCATTTTTCGTAGATTTTGTGGTAGCATTCAATTTAAAGGTGAGATGATGCATTCCGCTTACAATCTCACAATAAAATAGTTTGTACTGAATTTTCAAAAAGTCAAGTAGGTAAGACTAATGATCATTATAGAATATTAATCCACATTATATAATATAGTTATCCATTATCTTCGATATTTTATAATACCAGCATTATATCTTATCATAGAGCTTGATTTAATGGGGCTGGTTAGGCTACACACACACACACACTAGATCTCGGTTACATAATTTTAAATACGTCTATATATCATTCAGGAAAGGTCGCGTTTTGTTTTTTTTGTATTTTATCCTTAAATAACTTTTTCTTTAAAATATGTTATATGAACAAAAATAAATTAAATAATAAAAACTAGTAACACATTTTTACTTTAATACTCTATTTTAATTGACTTTCTATGATATGCATTTAATTCGACAAAATCCGCGATGCCAACAAATCGATTTCCGTTTATACCACCTGTACATAATTTTCTTTGTTTTCGATAATATATAGGTACCAGAGACCGATGGACCCACAACAAATATACTGAAGGATGTAAAAGTTGTTTTGAAAAATGCCAAAGTATGCGTTTTCCTTGTTTGGGCAATTATTGGAGGAATTTTCACGGCGTACATTTGGTTTTATTTCATCTGGTAAATATTTTCATACATAGTAATATTATGGCATAATACCTTAAATTTACCTACACAGTTTAATCAAACCAAAGCACTAGGTTACCATATCATATTCCTATAATTTTCTAAATGTTAAAAGATTATAATTTTGACATGGTAACATAAATACTAAATACCTATAATACCTATCTCATATATTTTTTTTATAATAAAATGGCCGACGTGTATATTACTCACATACTAATCATGTTAGACATGTTCAAACTAAATATACAAATTCAAAATCTCAACAAAAATATGCATAAAACATAATATTTATAAATTAAAAGGATAGTCTTCTGTAATTATTAACAATAACCTAACTTATCATATTATTCCTATAATATAAAAACTATTAAAGTGTACCTATCACAAAGTATATAAAAATGAATATCCTAATGTAATTTGTATTCTCTTTTGTAGGTACCTCGATGATTTGGCCAACATTTATCATCCTGAACGGAAATCGATGATAAGCTCAATTGAAGGATTTTCTCTTACAATCGAGTGTTTAGGTGGTGAGGTTCCATTTTTCTACTTATCTGGTAAGTCTAAATATAGACGTAATATGCATTACTTATAAATAGGGAATGGACCTCTAAAACAAAACACATAGATTTAGGTGAGGTATAAGAAAATGCTATTCATCAATAAAATTACATATTAATCAAAAAATTAAAAAATAGAATTTTTATTTTGTATTTTGTAATTACATTTTTTAAGCGTTCTTTATTTTTAAGTCATTTTGTTTGTATATTTGATCGTAGTCAGAGAAAAAATGCTTATGACACATTAACTTTTTAATATACTCTTAAGTTATATATATAAATAAAAAGTAGGCTTACATTCAATTTAAAATTATGATTACAATATTTCAGTCATTGTTTTTCTTAAAAAAAATGATTTAAAAAAAAAAAAAAAGGAAAGTTAGTACCGCTTTCTATACAGTGTGTGTCAAGTGTATTGCTGTTATGGATGTGTTAAATTTGAATTCAAGGATATATCATTGTATATGAAAAATTATTCTCAGTGGAGATGGTCGGTCAATTAGTCTATATCACTAAATATATTATTTCATGATATATTTAAAGATATACTTGGATATTAATTTCATTAATTTTACTTTTAGTATTACTGGATGTTCACCCAATATTTTCAGAAAATATTGCTTTTATTATGTTATTATTTTATAATTAATAATTAATAATAGCTATAATAATATTTATTTTTACCATATTTTATAGACTTATATAACTCAAAATTACATATTTTTATTATCGTAAAATAATAAAAATTAATTAATTTTATAGTATAAATAGATAATATCTTATAACCAATAAAAAATATAACTATGTATAATATAATTAACGTATAGAAATGTATACAAAATGAATGTGAAAATAATCTAATAAGGATTTTTAATTTAAATTTTTAAATCTTATGTAAAATAAAATTTTTATAAATTACTAACTGAATTAATTTAAAATTTGTCGAGATTTTACGAATTTTCTCAAAATTCTTAACTTATACACTTATAAAAAATGTTGTGAAAATAAACATTTAATATTTTTTAATTGATATAAATAAAATACTAATGAAAAACTTTTTATTAGAATTTCTAATCAATTTTCTTGAAAGTCTTTTAGTCATTGATATAAAAAAAAAAACTAAAAAAATTTAATACTTCAATTACCTATAAATAGCTCAAAAATAGTCAATATAATTTGAAAATATTTACTATTTGTTGGAAACACTTATAAAAAAATTCTATAAAATTTTGAAGTTTATCTAAGGTTATTAATTTTTAAGTTAAATCTAAAAAACAAAATTGAAAATGGTTTTGCGTGAAAATTCCCATTTTCCTTAAATTTTATTTGTTTCCTGTCCATTTTAAAAAGTACTAGAAATTTCTAATTTCAATTTAAGTACAGACAAGTTTAAATTATCTATCAGAAACTACTCTCAAAGTTAATGATCAATGCATTTTTTCGACTCTTAATATTGTGTAAGCATACAGACAAAAATAACACATTGTTATAAAATTAAAACATTTCATCGCTGCTTTCAGAATCTAAAATATATTATAATCGATATTAATTATACGTGTATCAATATTAATATTAATCATAAAAATCAGAAGATTTAGTGTTTTTTTTTTTTTTTTATGTATTTAAATTTTAGGCCACCTGATCAAACGTACTGGACATATGACGGCATTCTCAATATCATTCGCTATGTTCGCATTAAGATTTCTCTTGTATTCGGTCATAAGAGACCCACTGTGGGTATTACCTGTAGAAATGTTAAACGGTATAACGTTTGGATTGAGCTATATTGCCGGAATATCATATTCCGCAAAAATAGCCCCTGTTGGTAGCGAAGGTACAGTTCAAGGGCTGTTTGCGATGGCGTTCCAAGGATTCGGTATGTTACTTTTATTATTTTTAAGTTTCTAATTACTTAAGCAATATAATCCAGTATCTACCAAGTGTTATTTCGAAAACTTTTAACTTTCTTACATTTTTAAGATTGAAGTTAAAATAATTATGTTTTTGAAATCGATTCTAAGTTCAAAAAATAATATTTTCAAAAAACTGTTTGAAATAATAAGTTAAGACGTATAAATCTATCATCTTTTAATATTATATTGACAATAATTTATGATACCGTATGTATTGGTTTCACAGGAGCATCGTTGGGTGCAACATTAGCCGGTTACACATTCAGCCATTTAGGCAGTGTAATGGCTTTTCGACTTATTGGTTTCACCGCTCTCGTTATGTGCATCATTCAAATAGCCGTCAATCAATTTATCAATAGGAATAGAAGATTAATCACATAAATAAGCTGACTTCAAATTGAAGAGAATTAAGAATTCAATACACAATCGTCATTTCACACTTATACTATCAGATAATTGCAAAATAGGTATAAAATGTTATTCAATTTTAAACATATTTGATGTAATTAACATTTAATGTATAGATTTTGCACATTAAATACAACTATAGTTATACATTATTGATGGCAAAAATCTGAGCTTTTTATGTTCATAAAATTAATAAAGGTTCGCCAATATGGTTATTTCCATTATTACATAATTAGTTGGTTATAGGTATATACTTATACAATTTAAAATTAATAATAATAATAATTTTGATAAATACATAATTAAAATAATAAACACAATGTATAATAAATTAATATATGTATATTATTATATTGTCTATTCACATTTCATATACATGAACATTGAACTTATAATATTGGTATAATTTATCAAGACAAATTCAGTATTGATTAAAAATAAAATCGTTAAAAACTAGCATTTCAAGTAGTATCTTGCTAAGATAATGTCAAATCAATAAATCTGAATAAGTCCAGCTTGTCGAATAACAGTTTTTCTCGTTTGCCAAATGCTGACATGTTCATCTATGATATGCTTTATGCGTATCAACTACTTTAGTCATTGCACAGACAGTCTGCTATGTGATTTCCAACAACGAAATAACATCATAAATTATTATTCATTTAATATAAAATAATTACACGAGTCTCTACATCAAAGTTTTCATTATTTAATGCATCAATATTTGTGTTAATATGCTAACAAAGTTTGATTTCATCATAATGATCTAATACAATAATAATCTGTTGAGGTTATAGAAAAATATTTCACATATTTCTGAAATAATTATTGGTATAAAATTAAACATAGATATTATAAAACAGATTTGTTCATATTTTTAAAGTATAGTTATTACTTCACATAGATACATGAATACATCACATGCAAAGACGACCACATAATAACTAAATTCAATTAAATGTTTGTAAAATTATTGTTTTTATTAACTAATAACTTTAACAATTATATTTTTATACATTTTAATATTAAAACGGCTATCAAAAAAGAAAATAATATATACGTAATCTAAGTCTTAAGTCTAAGGAGTACAAGATAGGCAAATTGTTACGAATTGTTATTTATTTCCCATAAACCTATAAAATATTCGAACATGGCATATCTATTGAATATTAGAGGTCTGGTCTCCAGACAGTACAAAGGCCAAACCAATGATTCAACTGAAAATTAATTATGAGTGAGGAATAAGGGAATGCGAAATTTGTTTTTATATAGTTAATGGACATTTAAAATGCAATAATCAATTATAAATATTTACTACTAAAATTCCACTACTTTAATTGGATTATGTAGGTACATGCGTTTATATTAGTTTAGCCAACTAAAACATTTTGATTTTTTGTTAAATGGCACTCAAACAAAACAGTTTGAAAGACCCCGCTATAGAGTATATATGTATTCATAGTTCAATCTATTGAAAATCACGATCAATGCATGATTTCTTAAGATTCGAAGAGTTTTATTTTTAATGTATAGGTACTTCTATGCGTAGAAAAGTTCTGAAATATACTTGTTAATTCATCGATCCAGTCGTGATTAAGTATTGAAAACATATTATTCGTGATCTATAATAATAGACAAGTGTGGCTACACAGTAGTGTAATATATTATGTAGTGAAGTACCAGAACTATTGTCAAAACACGTACTTCTTTAATTCGTCTTGAAATTTGTTCGCAGATTTATAACATATAATATTATTCAATTATTGACATTATTGTAATGGTTGCGTGCAATAAAACTTAATATTATTTTTAGATAATTTCATTAAAATTGAGACCATTGTGAGACTGCTGTTGAGAATTTATTTTGTACTTTTCATATCGTTAATTTGCCTTCTATATTTTCGAGTGTGACATTATCAAAACAATAATAATAATATATCAGTACATAAATTATTAAAATTAAACCTATAATGGAACACTTTATGACATTAGAACATTTGTAATGGTTAATAACAATCATCTTAATGCATTGTTAAATATTTATCGTTAACACTAAAAGCACTGCCGTTTATTGGTTATCGCTTTCCAACGTAACGTCCTACAGTTAGTAGAACAAGATATTCTCCGACTGTTACGCCAGTGCGCCGGTTGCTCCTATCAGTTTATTTTTTACGTCACATATTATATTATAATACAAATTAATATTATAATTATAGTTTCTTTAGAAAACCGGCCGTAAGATTTCCCCTCATCATATAATATAACAATTTTTATTCTCTAATAAAATTTTAAATAATCATAATTAATCTTGTTCGAAATGTTTTTCAAATTCAGTATAAATAAAAAACTTCTATTTTTGAAAATGAGTTTTTTTTTCTACGACTTTGGTAAGTATATAATATAATATGGGATAATGACATATACATGAACTAAAAAATGTATTACTAATTATTAATGTACCAAACATAATATAGCGCCTAAACTATTTGCAATGCGATGTTTCTATTATTCTAAAAATGTTATTTTCGGGCACAACATGTTTCCAACGAAAGTGTATAGGTACCTTTCCATTTTTCACCAAAATTATTAGTACAAATAGTATTAATACATTAATTTTATTGCTTTTTTAATTATGTATTAATATTTATTTTAAATTCTGAAAAAATTTTCCCTGAGAATAAGAGACGTGTTAACGTTGTGACTATTTTATAATGAAAAAATAATATACAGGTCTTTGATTTTGAGCGTAGTTATACTTTTTTCTCTATATTATACCTACTGTTTATTTAGCCGATTTAAGGGAGTTCTTGTTATTGTTTAATTATTCTTAAAAAAAATTATTTTTTCAATTTTATTTAATTTTTGCATATCTATTATATAATTATTCAAAATGAGTAAAAGTAAATTTACAGTATAACAGTTTTCAATTTTTTTTATTTTCCCCAAAATTTTTCTCGAAATCTAAAATAAACATTATTGTAAAAAAAAATAAATAAATATAATACACTTGTTAATGGTATCGAAATTGTTTTGATAAAAACGTGAAGTCTGTCAATATATCGTTTGGGGGAAACGGGTATTATAGAAAGGAAAATATAAAAAATATATATTATATGTTATTTTTGCAACAAGTTTAAATCTGAAGTATGAATTTAAATTATATAATATAAATACAAAGAATAAATAAATCAAACCAGGATTGAAGTGTTTTAAACAAGCGTTATTATTTAAAACATTTTATAAATAATAAACGCTTGAGACATTTTTATCATTAATAAGTGAATTTAATTCTGATTAACAATTATATATTATCATTTTGTACCTACATTTTTTTTTTTTTTTTTGATTAAAATTTTTCATATAACAGTACAAAAGCATTGTTAACCACTTAAGTAACAAAATTGTTTTAAAACGATTATTACAGATTTTAACTGCGTAATAGGTATATGACTTACATTATTTTTAATGGTTTTCATATCTTCGAGATCGACAGTTTCTTATGAGTATATTATGTATTGTTTTAAGTATTTGATTGTTATTATTTATTTTTTTTAATAAAAAAGTATAAATTATTATTTCAGGAATCGCTCCGATAAATATGTTTTTTCCAACTATAGCTAGACAGCGAGGAATCCCTATACTCGTCATCGGAATAATTTGTACGATTATGCCTATTTTCAATATAGTTATAAGACCATTAAGTGGATATGTTACCGACCGTTGGCACTGTCGTAAACAAGTATTTTTAGGTTCTATACTATTGAATGCTATCATCACGCCGCTGATACACTTCACGCCAGACTTCAATGATAAAAAATACTCCGAAGCCTTAGACATCATGACGTATTGGGAATTTTGGATTTTTATGACCACCGTTACAGTGAGGTTGTTGCTTTGGATGGTGGGAGATGTTCTCCAAGATACGATCTGTTTGGAAATATTAGGTATAGACTGCTAGCTACTACTGTAGATAGTATAGATATTATAATATAGTATTACCGATACACTTTATATATATGTATCATAAGTCAAAATTCTACAATAATATGATAGACGATTGGTTTAAAACTTAAAGTACCAACTCGTTCCAGGTGACGACAAAAAGAATTATGGAAAGCAACGGGTCTGTGGAGCTATTGGCTGGGGAATTTCTACAATAATGGTCGGTGCGTGCGTGGATTGGTACAGCGTGGACGCAGAACACAAAAATTACTTGCCAGCGTATTTGATCAGTATGGCATTCCTTATCGGTCATTTTATTGTTGCATCTCAGCTAAGCGTAAGTTAAACAAAATATATCTATCAAGTATACGAAAATGTAAAGATACATAGATGATACCGTAATCTATATACGTTTATCATACTGTATAGGTATACAAAACAAAAATTATTTATCAACATTACTGTAGTTAATATATTTGTACAGCATATAAATTATTGTAAAAACAAGTTTTTGAATACCTACCACTTTAAAATTTTAATAATAATTGACTAATGTCGGGGTTGTATTATTAAGTAATACTTAAAATATTTTTTTTTAATGATGTTTTTTCTTCCTCGTCTTCGTTTAGTTTTGTTAATGTGTGTTAGTATAGGTTATTTGTGTTTACGGTTGTCACGTGCCTCCGATTAGTTAATTATCGTTACTTTATTTAGTGTGAGCTGTTGATTCCAATTAGGTGGTTTGTTATTATTTTAAAATGAAAAGGACTCTACGCCCATATATGTTGTCTCCGTTTTACACCCGTACGACATAGATAAAACTCGTTTAAGTAAAACTTACTCAATTTTGGTTCTAAAGTAAATTCACTGTGTTTAAAAAAAAAATTTTAATTTTGAAAAGTTATAGGTCATTTAAAAATGTTGACATTTTTGCTACTTCTAAACGATATAATGAACGTTATATAAGGAATAATGGAAAAAACGCAGCTCTTAACTATTTAATTTTATAATAGATATATTTACTCTAAAACCAAAATTGAGCGAGTTCTACTCAGACTGTGTTAAACGCGTTTTGTCGATATCGTACATGTGTAAGACGGATACAATATATGCAGGTGTGACGTCCTCATATAGGTGGATTCAAATAGATGTCTGCTATTCACAGGTTTTCCCACTGAAAAATAATGAAAATGTCTCAATTTACAAAAACCGTCCATTATTAAAAAATATCCACTACTTACAGGTATCTCTCCGTGTTTATTTATTTTTCAGCAAAATCAAGCTTGTACATCCAAAAGCATGAGTGAAGGTATATTCAAAATATTATGTGACGTTAAAGTCTGTTCATACCTTGTATGGGCAGTGTTTTCTGGCATTTTCTCCGCATATATTTGGATTTATTTATTTTTGTAAGTATTAATATTCCATTATTATAAAATGTTAACTATAAATTATAATATATTTACCTTTATTGTTTTTCAATAGGTACATTGAAGACTTAGCAAACATTCATCATAGAGAACGATTACCGTATATCAAGACTATAGAAGGTTTGTCGGTGACACTGCAATGTCTTATTGGAGAAATTCCTATTTATATCCTGTCAGGTAAGTAAAATATAGTTTTAAATTAATGATGAATCAATAACAACGTACTTTTGTTATAGTTTATAGTTTATTTATGATAAAACTCTAAAAGGTTTAAAAAAATATTTGATTTGATATTTATTAAATTATGTCTATATATAAACTATCCATAATTTATCAATGTCTATAAATAAATTACTAAATGGAATTCAATTAATTCATTAATTAAAATTTATTTTTTTAGATTAAAACAATAAAGTTAAATGTATATTAAAATTATTTGATCGTTTTTCGTTAGAAAAACCCTTTAAAATGATTATCATGATTATTCAACGAGAAAACATTTTAGTTAATAACGCTTATCATATATTAAATAAAAACTATTACACAATTGTATACACGTAATATTTTATCCAACGAGTAAAATGCAAAATAAATATTATACAGACTAATATTTTTGACGGTTTGACGTATCATTTTGTTTCAAAAAAATACAATATCAATTTAAATCAAAAATTAACTAATAGTCAACAAAATTTTTAAAAAGATTAAACCTACTTTTAAAATATTATTACCTCTCAATCCTCATTTTTTTTTATATGTTATTTTACTCCATGATTATTCTAAAGTCATAAAAATTCTATTTCGCGTAAATACGTTTTATCTATACGTTTTCGTGATTCTTGAATTAAAATATGAGAGAGAATAAATAATAGCAAGCCGACATCATCTTAATTATGTACATACTTTTTAAAGGGGTTTTAAATAGGCAATGTAATATTTAAATTATTCATGATAACACCAATTATAGGTACTTACTGTTTTTGCATTTAATTAAGATTATGTAAGTACGATGTTTTTTATGATCTGTAATGACAAAAAAATGTACAAATTTTAATGAAAAATTATATACTTTATTGCGTCATGTTGTAATTATGTGTAATTATTATATTTTAAAATTGTATTTTACTGTATAGGATATATACTCAAACGCATTGGACACATGACAGCTTTTTCAATATCATTCGCATTGTTTTCTATAAGATTTTTCCTGTATTCGATCATTAAAGATCCACTGTGGGTATTACCAGTCGAGCTGAGCAATGGTATAACGTTTACCTTGGCTTTTGTGGCTGGCATTTCATATGCGGCAAAAGTAGCACCGAGTGGCTGCGCAGGCACTCTCCAAGGCCTATTCGGTATGGCTTTTCACGGAGTAGGTGAGCACTGTTAAAATAAATTATTACTTTCATATAAAAAAAATAAATGACAATGACTATATAATAATGGATCACCGATGAGGGTAGACCTTGAAAACCGGATGAAAATGAGAAATGTCTCAGACACATTCAAATTCGGCGTGTTCAGTATGTGGAATATTATACACGTATATTATTACATTTACAAACTATAATTTTAACCGTTTTGTTCTCACAATCTATATCTCAATAGTATATTTTGAAGAGTTCTCTTTAAAATGTAAAGGGTAAAATAAGAACAATTGTGCAATCATCAACAGATATATATTAATATATAATATTGTGAATTACTCGTTCTCGGTTTTCGTAATTTGAATCGTAATACTATATGTATACCTAATACTCTAATATTTACTGGCCATGATGAGGGCTTTGTTTATTTCGTGTACAACGATAATATATCATTGAATTAAAATTTAACATAGCTATAATAGTTGCTCACTTGACACCTAATGTACAACAGAGCGGTAATTACTCACATATATATTTTTGCATTTAAAATGTTTGTTATATTATTATTCTATAGGTAGCTCATAATAGAATGTTTTGTTATTTTTTTTAACTCATCTAAAAATAATCATGAATTTTATTTTAAATTATTTTAGGAGTCAATCTGGCGGTGTTATAAAAGTGGCAACTGACTAGTGTATATTAATAATAACTTTAATCAACGATTAATCAACTTAATATGATTATAGTACTTGCCTGAAAACATTTTTGTTCCAGGTATATCCAGTGGTTCGTTAATTGCGGGTTACATGTTCGAAAGGATGGGCAGCTCGGCTTCTTTCGGAGTGATTAGTTACGTGGCGTTTATCGTGTTTCTAGTCCAATTATCTGTCAGCCGACTGATAATGCGAATGAGTAAATCCACAGAAAATGCCACCCCGGACAAACGTACAACAAAAGAATTCGCCACTTGTCCGGAAAACATGGTTAACTCGAGTTTAAGTAACTAATACCGCAGTTATTATATCCACAAATATAATCAACGAAAATAACGTTTCGTTCTCTTCGGTATTGCGGTAGACTTTTTTATTTAAATGACAAAAATGTAATTTATTGTTTTATAGTGATTTAATTTGATCATTAAATTGCTATAATATGGTAAGCACAAATTATATATAAAAAAAAATAACAAACGATAATAATTGTTATTTATCGTCAACAAAGAATATCACAAACATTTGCAGGCGATAAAAATCCAAGTTTAAATGTGTTAAACACTTAAATTATAATGTTAACATGTACGATTAATATACTAATGATTATTTTATCATAAATGCATGATTCTAGATATTAAGTAGTATTTATAATAAATTAAGAACTGATTGTGTATCATATAAAAAAATACGAGTCACGTGAAATCATAATTTTTTTCGTATTAAATAAGAATACAATAAGTTCTTTCAATGCAAATTGTAATATCATAGCAACGGTAAATAACAAGGCGATTTTTCTAAATTTCTCACTAGTCTGTTATACTGACAGATACCGCATAAATGTCCTCAGAAACTTAATACTTTGTAAACATGGATAATTATTACACGTGATTGACATTATATTGTATTTATAATATATAACAAGCATACATTGTTTACATGATTGGCAAACTATAATGGCGTATAATATGTATAATAATTTATTTAGTAATTTTTAAGGCCAAAATAGTAAAAAGTAATATTAACTCATCTTCCGTTACACGAAGGTCACATGAGACTGTAATAGACTATACGCATATAATATATCAAAAATATGGTTGCACATGTAAACGGTTTTAGTTAAATTTACTATACATTATGACAAAAATATATACTCGAAAAACAAAATGATTTCAAATTTTCGAGTAGCTAACAGTTTGACAAACTATACGACAAGGAATTATTAACCCATTATAAGCTAAATACATAATAAAAAATAAAAATAACAAATTTAAATGTAAATTATCTTATATTACTTATTTTGTAAACTGTTATTGTTAGGTTCCTCTTTTCTTTTAATTGTATAATTACGTGTGATTAGATTAACCTATTCTTACATTTGATAAGTCTATAAAATAAATTATAATTTATTTAATGACATAATATTCCAACTATAAACAATTATAAAAAAATATAGTGACACTGTATTTTCGATATATTTGAATTTGTATGATAAATAACTTAATCGTAATTGCTATATACACTTATACGGTAGCAATGAGATCATGTCTATTCATATATGTCTAATACTTGAAATCTCTAATACTATGATCATTATTGATAAAAAAAAAATAATAAAGCTGAACAACATTTTATTAACAATACAAAAAAGCCAAAGTTTTATGTCCTCAAGTGGTTGTTAACTAAGAGACATTATTGAATAATACATTAAATATTATACAATATTATACAGTACAGCATTAATATCTAAATAAATATTTAATGTATAGTAATTACTCGAGAAGCATTTCAATGTAGGTACTCAACTTGTAGCGTGTTCGGGATATATTTAAAATCAATAAAAATATGAAAAAATAAATCGATTTTAATGTCTTATCGCGAGAACGATAACAATTATGTTTCGAGCGTCAACACGAATATTTATCAGCAGTGCGCTTTAAACAAATGATTTGTTAACACGATTTCCATTGAAATGGAATATAATTGTAATTTGTAAGATATATAATTCCACGAATCATACTCGCAAGTGTATCGAACTACAAGTTCCAACTGCAAGGTCCAAAATGCGTCTACCCGACGTGAACGTAAAACTGCTGCCCATCAAAGCGCATTTTTTCCTCATGAATGGTGGTAAGACATCGTGATTTCACCTGCTCCAACCAGCAGACCGCGATGAACTCGTGGCCTAATACAGGATTTTATATAAGTGTATCATAATATTATTAACCACATTGTTAGGTTACGACGGATACGTCATCGATTTTTCTCGATAATTACTTCTTCATAACTATACTTTTTCCTTATGTTATATAAATGTGTGGATCGTCGTAGGCACGACGCCGCTAACACCATACCTAACCACCATAGCCAAGCAACGGGGTTACTCTGCCAGGTTGGTGGGCGCTGTCTTCTCAGTGCTACCCCTCACCGCAGTGTTGGCCCGCCCCATTTTTGGTGCTGTTGCCGATCACTACCGGTGTCAAAAGACCATGTTCCTGAGCTTCATAGTAGTTATCACCCTGATAACCACTTCCTACAAGTTCATTCCCGACCAACCAGTGGATGTTAGCAACGAGCGGGATGAAACAGCATTGACCACTCACCAATTCTGGTTGTTTTGCTTTTTCTTGGTGGCCAGATACGTCTCGAACAGCGTGGTCACAACTTTATCGGAAACTATATGCTTGCAAAACTTGGGTAGGTTTGAAAAATAATATATATTTCTTGTAGTATTGTCGATCATCTTAATGACTTAAATCTAAAAGAATGTAATAGATAACGAAAAGACGCGTTGATGGTCATTATTCTCATTAGTCGAGAAAATATTATAACGGCAGAATTACATTCGTATTTTGTATAAACAATATAAGTTGAGTTTTTAAATCTATGGATATATAAATTTGAATTTCAATCGAAATCAAAAAATATTATAATTACTATTACCTATACGTTATTTATTATTAAATTTTTACGTGTACTGCTGCAGGTAAAGACACGCACAAGTTTGGACAACAACGATTGTGGGGCTGTATTGGTTGGGGTTCGGTGTCTATGATGATGGGTTGGTTGATCGACTGGTATAGTAGTGGAAGTATGGTCAAAGACTATACGCCTGGAATCATCGTATCAGTAGTTTTCTTGTTGGCAGACTTACTGGTTGCTTTTAAAATAGAAGTAAATATAAATACTTTTCTTTGATTCTGTATTCATATAAAATGGTTTTAATATTTTTAACATAATTTAAATCATATTCATCTACATTATATATTTTAAAAAATATTGTACATGGACCAAAATAATTTATATAGTTAATATAGTTCTTCACAGTGGCATAACTAAGGGGGTGATGTAGGTGATACATTACCCCTAGACCTTTTTTTTTATAATAAAATGAGTTTTAATTTGTGAGATATCTATAAGTTTTTTTTTTTACAAATGAAAAATATATCTATATCAACCCCCCACAGAGCAGTTCTAGGTTCTTCAGCTTATTCTGAGTGGACCGATGAATGTATTAAATTTACAATATTGTATGTGTGTGTTCAAGTTTAAGCGATGTGTATTAGAAAAAATGATTTGATTTTAAATTTTAATAATTTTTCTCCAGTATGAAAATAAAAAATAGTATCTAAAAATTTTGACATGTTGTATTTAAAAATGGGAATTTGAAACCTTTCAAGTACATAATTTTATTCTCTCTATTTTTTGCATTTATTAAAAAAAATTTAAAGTGTATCTAATATCTATGCATTAATTTGAACATTATTCCGTAATTTTTGTATAATTTTTAAACACTTTCCAGCTACTTTTGTTTTAATAATTTATTTATTTCAAATTTATTGATATTAGAACAATACCTATCAAATTTAAGAATTCTTTGGGCCGGTGATAGACAGTTACAGATGTATAGTTGATAGTACAATATAATACATAATATATTTATTATTATTGTTTAACAATATTAAGGAAAAAAGCAAAATATAATAATAATAATAATAAAATAATTAACAAATATAATAATAATAATAATAAAATTATTAATAAATATAATAATAATAATAATAAAATTATTAATAAATATAATAATATATCGTAACAATGAGCTCATGTTTATTCATAAAGTTATAATACTTTGATTATTATTGATAAAAAAAAATAATAAGCTGAATAAAATTTGTATGAACAATGCAAAAAATCTACTTACAATAATACAGAATAAAACTTTTAAAAAAAACTAACAAACATTTTAAATTATAAAGATGTACCCTACAATTTGTAACATCTTTATCATCAAATACTTAAACTAATTGAGTTAAAATACTTTATTACAGTACCTACTTGTTAAGCATGTCAAAAATATTAAAAACTATATAAGTGAGTACAATGGAACCTCGATAACTCGAAAGAATGCCTTGGTTCCTGCTTTACAATATATATTTTATATATTTTCTGTAAGTCGAATATTCAATAACTTAAATTTTTTTTCATCCCCAACCAAGTTATCGAGGTTCCACTGTATATCTAATTTTTTGAATTAATAATGATTTATTTTTTTATAGGATTGTCAAAGTGATGTTGTATCAAAACATATTTTCAAGGATCTTAAAAAAGTGTTCAAAGATAATAAAGTTGTATGTTTTCTTGTTTGGGTAGTTTTTTTTGGAATTTTTTATGGAAGTATTTCACTTTATTTGCTATGGTACGTAACTTTATTTGTTTACATTCCACATATAAAAATATTGAAAACACTTTATAAAGGCACATGGAAGAACTAGTCACAAAGTATCACCCAGAAAAATATTCTTCAATAAAAACAATTCAAGGAACACTGATTGCTGTGAAATGTTTTGGAGGTGAAGCGCCATTTTTCTTTTTATCTGGTATGTATAGTGTGTTACCTATTTAAAATACTATGTTATTTTATTTAGCTATTCAGTACTTACATTAAATTAAATATTTACTTAATACAGGTAAAATAATTAAAAAAGTTGGTCATCTGAATTCAATAGTAATTGGTCTTGCTACATTATCTTTGAAATTTTTTCTATACTATATTATCAAAGATCCAGTGTGGGTTGTGCCCGTAGAAATATTGAGTGGTCTAGGTTTTGCGTTACCGTATACGGCAATGACAGCTTATGGATCAATGTTAGCACCAGAAGGACTCAAAAGTACCGTTCAAGGGTTATTTAGCACATTCTTTCAAGGAGTAGGTAAGTATTTAAAATATATTTTTAAATTTCACTAGCATTACGACTATAAATAAACTATAACTAAATTTATAATCTATTTAGGTGTAAGTCTTGGAAGTCTTATAACGGGCTACCTCTTCAACGAATTGGGTAGCAGTTATACATATCTCGTTCTGAGCATATTGGCATTAGTCGTTTGTTGTATACAAACTTTGACGATCCGGATTATGGCTAAAACTACGAAATTACAAGATAATAGTAACGTCAATACCGAAGCCTAAAGTGGAAATTATTTAAGCAGAAGCTATCTACCCCAATGTGTTATCACAATGACTGACATAACAACGCAAACCATAGAATTTTACGTCCAGAATTATCAATTTTACTCTATATTTTTTTTTTATTAAACAAATATTTAAGTGTATAAATATATTATTATTTTTATTTATTTATTACTGTCAACCATTTAACATAAATATAATTTACATGAATACATATAAAATAAGTTAGAAATATAGTTGAACAGCTCCCCTTTTAAAAGCATTATAATACTTATACTGAAGGATAGATTAGGTTAAGTAGGTATATTACATTTATAATAGATATGATATAACTAGCAGATTACAAAATTTTAAAAATATACGAATACAAATATTTATTTTATATATTTGCAGTTCAAATTTTGACGAAATATCAAATAACATACAATAAAAAACAAAATTAATTACTATTTGCAGTGATGTAACAAAAAAATTTGAGCACCCGCAAAAATAAAAATGTTAAAAATGGGCCCCTAATATATTGTTATATCAAAAATATCCCTATAACCAAAGGCCCCAAATTACCCCCCCCCCTGCAACGGGGGATCTACGGGCTCTCAGTTACGCCACTGACTATTTGTTATAAATTAAAAACATTATTCATAATAATATATTATAATTATGAATTTTACTGTAATGTAATAACTAATAACACTTTTGAAATATGTTGATTTATTTTAAGATATCTTTTCTCTATATTTTATATATATATATACTAATTAAACTATGATCTTATTTTCACCGTGTTAGGGTAATTATTATAAAAAGATATTATTGACTTTTGAGTTCATACCTAACAATAATATAATGTGGTATAGAATATAGATAAATGTATATTTTTATAACAATTAGATACTAATAAGTAATAATAATTAATCTGTCATGAAGAGACTCGGTAAGTTAAGCTTTCGTACCATAAATTGTATGTGTATACTCTATAGATTGTATATTATAATATATAATATATAATGATATTTTCATATTATTGTCTACGACTAATAATAGTATACACTATGTTTTAGACGGCGCTTTGTTTAGGCAACTTACTATTCATTTTTTTCATGAATTATTTATTTATTTATTATTTATCGTAATATTTAATTAATAGATTATAAATAACGATTTGAAATGCAGTAGTGTTTTGACGGCATACGTCAAACGTAAGTAAACGTTTGAAATGCTATAAATCAAATAAATTATTGATATAATATTATTATGTATGATATAATATACAAATTTTAATAATCAACATGTAATAACATTTAATCGTAAATTAATTTACAAACAATACAAATAATGAATACTTATCTAATAGTTGCCCAATATAACAATAATAAATTATGAGTATCATACATTTTTACTTGAAACACAATTAATTAAAAATAGTTTATAGTCGTTAATTTTATCTAAAGATAATCATATTTGTAATGTACATTTGGGGAAAATTTGAAAATCTAAACTAAATTTTTTAAGATTCTCCTAAAAAGTTTTGAACTCTAAAGAAACTTTTAAGTATAAATGATAATATAAATTATATAAGTTTCTATAACTAATCACACACTTTTAACTAGTCGAGTTAAAATACGCAGAATGACTTTTTCAAAACACGTACAAGTTAATTTATATTTTTTAGTTTATTTAAAATATTTACATCAATAATCGATAGCTTTTTCTTTTTATTAATATATTATTTTGGTTGTATACGTTACCGTGAATAAGGTATGATCAGTATAGTCGGTATAGAGTAGATTTGGGTTCACAGTCAAGTTCTCTTTCGTACTGTGTATCTTTTTCTGTAGTATTTTAACTGGCCATGGTAAGTATTAAATATAGTAATCATGGTAAAATTCAATAACCATAATTCAAGTACAGAAAATTTTCAATTAGATCGAGTTTAACGTTTGGACATGACACGATAAATGATAAATCTATGAATAGTGTAACTTTGACTTTAATAAATATATTATGGACGTAGATGTGATTTTTGAATGACAAAAAGTGTAACATAATGTGATTATATAAGTCTTATGCGCGTAATAATTAAGTAAAATAATATTTAAAATTGTTACGTTCATTAAATTGTGTTCATCTGATCGATGGCTTATACGTCTTTACAAAATATCTTGTGGAAATACACTGAACAAATAGGTATATTATACCTAGTAATTTATCAAGTATCGACGATGCATATAATACATATTACATAGTATAAGTACTAAGTTCTAGTAATTTGGGAGGCAGTAATGCCAACCAGTACGCGATACCAAGACAACAAAAGTACTAGTAAAAACAGAGATAATCAGATAGGTACTCGCCGGAGTACGATGATCATGCCGACGTGATTTAATCTATTCACATAAGTTTCTAGCTTGAATTCGAAACGATAATTTTATTATAATCATGTTAATGATATGGTCAACGTAGATCATTATAATTCATAATTTATAATCATCGTGTCGATCGTAAAACACATGGGTACTCCATATACACATTAGCACAAAACACAAAAATCGCGGAGTCACGAACTCACGACTACGTACACTCGATGGCGGGTAGTGCGGTAAAGTGTTTGAGCACCGCCAAAGCGTCAACTACCGCCGCAGCACCGTCGAGTGTCGAGTCGTGCCGTCGACTGGTTCTAGACGTGTTCAACAAGTATGTCCCCGTAAATCCGTAGCTAACATCCAATTGTTCGTTTATCGATCGATAGCAGCAATGCTCAGTGCACACAACATCTGATTCTACAGTGATCGTGATAAGGTTTATTTTGTATGTTATTTTTATTTAATATTTTCATTTGCGCGCCAGCCGTGGTTAGTTGGTTCGTTAACGAGACGTCGAACGCCTTCTGTTATCGTTTTGACCGTTCGTGTTTGTGCCTTGTCCGTCGAAAGCTGCTGCTATATCCGGTCGTAGAACTCGTTGCGTGAAATTTTTGATTCGTGTCTATCACTCGATGGCACAATTATCAGTTACTCAATTTCTATAGACGAATTCAAGACGAGGAGATCTCGCAAATAAGGTAAGTCTTCTTTAATCCGTCAAAATTATAGTATTGTGCTAAATAATATATTGTTGTCTATATGACGTGTAGGTTTAAGTACTTTTTTATCGTTTTGTTTTCTCTTCTCCACTCTATCTTCGATGGTTATTTCCGCATGTACGACGTGTTGTCTAAAATGAATCGATAATATTTTCTTATTCTTTAACGTTTTTTTCTTTATCATCCAGATCCGTTATATAGTGTAATTATTTTCGCAAATCACGGATGAACAAAAACCTCAAATAAATTAACGTTGATTTGCACATATGTTTTTTAAATAATTATAATTGTATTATCACGTTTATTTTTAAACTTTTTAACGACCGGTTTTTACTCTGTTGAAATCAATATTTCAATACCACAGAATAGATTAAATACTACCTATTATTTTGCTTCTCAGACAATCTTGAAACCAGTTTTTTTCTATAAATAAATACATGGTAAATAAGTTTTATAATAATTCTAATAGGTAAAATGTAAAGTAGTAAGTACCTAGACTAGACATAAATAATATACTTAAGTACCAATTAAAATATTAGTATTATTCCATTTTCTTTATCTCTACATAAAGTTGATTTATATTTATATATTTTGATCTATTATTAATATTACAGGCCTTAAAACTTGTGTAATTTGAATGATTAACAATCTGTTTTTTTTAAATATATAATGAATAAGTTTGAAAATCTTATAACATGATAAATAATTTTTGTTGATTATGTTTTACCCAATTGTAAACAATAATAAATAATTTAAATTTGAAATTTAACAGTTAAAGTATGTAACGTTTGATTATAATATAATGATATTAACTACCTGTTTTTTTTTTTTTTTATCATAACTGGCTAAATGCCAAATTGTTAAATAACTTGAATATTAGTATTTCATATTTTAAAATAATATAGGTAATTATAAACGAAACACCCGACAAAACATATATTTTTTTATTATCATAGTTTATGAACATTGAACACTATGAAATAGGTAAAAAGTATAAGGTCAGGAATTATCAATTGTGTCATTGTTTATATTTATACTCCGATTTTTAAATAAGGTATTTCACTTAGATCATATTATACTATGTTAGGTTATGATCTAAGGTATTACAATTTAGTAATGATATGGTTCTGATAATTAAAATTATGCTCATTATTTATAAATGTTGTATCTATTCAGTTTAAATATATGTAGTATTCCAACTTCTAACAATAGATAGCTAGGTTATTATTTAATAACAAATCTATAAAAACTATTTAAAATATAGGTAGGTATCTTATAAATTATTGAGTATCTATTATGTAAATAAGTACCTATTATACACATTATATTATACTTAATTAAAATAAATCGACAAAACATTGAGTTCATTAGAAAAATAATATTTAAAAAATATTTTGGGTGTTAATAAATTTTAACTGCCTAGTTTAGTTAGAAAATATTGTACATTATGGGTAAGAAATATGGTTAAAAGTATATTGACATATTAACAGTTAAACATATTTAGTCATTAAATGTCCTTTATACTACCTATGCAGGTATACTTAAATACTTATTAAACTGAATAATTGTAAACATATTTTACTATCATTGTGATACCATAGCTCATATGTTCTTACACCAATTATTTATTTACATTTTATATACATGTAATATGACTAATTAACAAACATTTATAACTAGTCTGATTTATTATTATGAGATGATTGATTCAGTGCTGCTGTATCAGTGCATGATTGAAACAAAAATTATTAGTTTGTATTTATATTTCCATTTGTATAATTATATTAGTGCATCGATTACAGACCAATTGACAATTATTATTGTATGTTAATCATACAAAATGATAAAGAATTTCAATTACTAACATTTGTTATATCCATTTTATTCTTATTTGAAATAACATCCTTTGTAATAATAATTAATTTGATTTATTAATTGTGTTTTGTAGAAAAATCAATCATGGATATTCAAAATCATAGAAATCTATATGCCTTGGTAAGTTAATATTTTATGTATGTTTAAATTAGTTTTTATAACTTTAAATAAAATAGATTACTATACTTATCTAATACTTCTATAGCTAGGGAATTTGTGGTCTGTTTAATTTAATGAATTTATTTTTTAAAAGACCTTGAAAGTTCCCTAAAAATAATACCTATGTCAAAATCATACATTTAAATACTCAAGTTAATGTTTTTACTGTATGCATTGGTTAAGTCGTATGATAAATAAGAAAAAATATATACAAAATATGTTATGTTTATTGTTTATACATATTTAAAAAATTACTATCAATACGTGGATACTGGATAGTGACCATAAAAAAAATTTATTTCCCTATAGGTATATTGTGCTAAGTAACAAATATTTTAATTTATTTTAAATATTAAAATAGGTTCTAAGTTTTAGATATTTAATAAGTCATTTTTATCATAAATAATAAAAATTGTGTTTTATTAAGAAAGTGTACCCAATACCCATCATATTAATTATTAAAAATTATTAATTGTGCTAACCTTGTGTATTATGTTACATATATTTGTTAAATATTATCAATACTCTACATTTACCTAGTAAATGTTTTTAAATAAGTGAAAATTGAATAATAATTTATGTATATTATACATATGAATAATATATATTTATAACTAATATGTATAAAAAATTGAGTAAATGCGAGGGTTAATGGGTACCTTTGCCGTATAATACAGTGTTTCTCAAATTACGAGTCACATTTAAATACTAAAATAATTTTAGCCATACATTTATAAATGCTTAAGTTATATTTTATTTGATACCTCTACATATAATAATGTGAAGTCTAGTCCCTATTGTAGAATATAGGGATTTGATTTTACAAAAAAAAAAACAAAAATTTCATGTATTAAAAATATTAATATAAAAATGTAATAAATATTCAATTACCTATCTACAGTTATTTATTTTTGAATTATAACAACAAAAATCATATTAAGAAAAATACCTAGTTAATTTACTAGTTAATATTAAATATCTTAAAATTTGAATTTCAAAGGCTCATAAAAAATGAATTCGGCATTCTAGTAGACATTTTTTTAGTATACGTTTAAAACCTTATAAAAGAATCTTACATTAAATTTTCAAATCTTAATTAAATGTGATTGATATTATAATAATATATAATGTTATATGTTATTATTTATGTATAATGTTTAACTATAAAATTATTTGCCAATTTTCCTTAGTGTTTTTATGCTCCAAAAATAATTAGTGATAACATAAGAAAAAAACACATCATTGTAAAATCAATACATTTAATATTCCTTTTGGAATCTATATAATTATAAACCTAAGTATTAAAACAACTTTCAACTTCATAACTTAGATTTTTAAAATTATATATTTCCTAGTATTTATCATGTTTTGTACTTTGTGTTAAATTACATTTGTGTAACTATTTTTTTCTAGTAAAGTTGTTTAAGTACTTAAAAATATTATTAAAGTGAGGGCATTCATTAACAAAAAGTACCTACATAATAGAATCTTCATTAACCTTCACCTTTCGGTTATTATTTCTTGGTAATTTGCTATAAAATTAAAGTAAATTGTTTTAAATTCAATATATGTTCTAATAATTTATAAAACTTACTAAATCAATTTATTAATTATTAGTCACTGATAAAATAATATAAAGGATAAAAGTAAAATTGATTGATAATTTTTATCAATTTGCATTATTAAATGATAAAATATATTATGCTTAGCAGTAATTTTTACACAAACTTTAATATTGATAATTATTTAAATACATTTAATTTCATCGACTTGTAGTAACTGTATAGCATTATTGCCAATTTTTTATTTTTTTTATAATTTCTAAAAACCCATTTTAAAATGTATTATTGTGTTAATTGGATTTTTAGTTTTTACCCATTATTACTTTTTTTCAATATTCAGTTAAGTTTGTAAATATTCTTAATATAAGTCTAAGCTAATTTCTAAGTCTCCCGACTTATTACATTTCATCAATCTAATAGGTATAACTTGTATTGCTTTTTAAAAATATGTTAGACCTCAGTATTTTAAAACTACAAAATGACTGAATTGTCTGAATTTACTTATTTTTTTTTATTTCACACAATATTTTGTATTATTTAATACTCACACAATTATTTAAAAATTAATGTATCAAAGCTTTAACCTGACTTACCAATGAATTTTTGTTAGTTCTGATTTACTATATTATGATGTTTCCTTTAAAATATACAAATGATTTGTCATGTATTGTTATATCAATCAACTTTAATGTTGACACCATAGTGTTCACACAAATAAAGCAAGAGTATGTCAATTCTTGGTTGTCTTTAAAATTAATGTCTTTGTTGATAATCAATATACTGCAAATACATAGCTTTACCTAAATTATATTAAATTCCAAATAAATATAATTAAAATATAATACCCACCTTAATTTAAAGATATAAAATTTATAAATGGTATCTAACATATAAGATAGATGAATTAAAATTTAAACAGAAGAGTAGATTACTAACCAAAGTATTGAGTAAATTAAAATACTGTTAGTGTATTAGGTACAAAATCTATGACTTAATGTAAATTTATTACTTAATCAATATTGATATTGTGTAACTTTTTGGATTAAAATTAAAATAAATTATTTTTATTGTGATGGATTATAATTCATAATATTAAGTACGTATACTTGAAATTACTACCTTATTACTAAACATATTTTATTATTATCTGATATAGTAAATAATAATAGATATAAACAACTAATCTAAATGTAACATTTATTTATGTAATATTTTACCGTGAAAAAAATTATAATATTTTTGATCGTAAAAAACTATTAGGAACTACATTTGATGCTTGTGTAAAATGTAAACATGATGGAGGGGATAAAAATTGTGTTATACCTATTTCCCCTGCCACGAAGATCCACGCACTCCTAAACATGCTTTTTTTTTAATGTAAACGGCAACTGGCAAAGTTATCGGTGAGCGCTGAGCGTATACTTTTCAGTATTCAGTAGTGTTATAAATTTATGATCAATATGTAATAGAAATTAGTTATAAAATAATAGTGAACATTTGGATAGAAAATAAATTATATTTGTTTAGTGTGAATAAATTCTAAAATATTAGTTTTGATATTTTTATTAATTTTATTATTATATTTATTTTACTCGCTAGTATGACATTTTTTGTAAATTTGTAATCAATTTTGTATATTAATAGTTATTTTGTAATGCAAAAAAATCGTAATACACGTCATGAACATTTTTTATAAATTTGCATAAATTTTTTAATCTAAATTATTTATTATAATTATCTAATTCTTAATTGAAAATTGAAAACAATATTAATTTAGTTAGATTCCGTACTTCAGTGTGTGCAGTGAATTGTAATTTAATTTTTTAAGCAATGAATTGCAACTGTGACATTGTTTAAAAACTATACGTCTAAAAAGGAATCATTGTCATAAAAGTGTACCTATTAATTATTAAATACGTATTTTACGCGATCAAATTTTCCATGCTTGAAATAAATTTTGCATTTTCTGTACACAACAATGCGCAATAATTGATCGTGTATGTAATTTTAAATTAAAATAATAAAATCAATTACTACGACGAATTTTTAAATAATCTTCCAGCGTTTATTCCTGGAAGATATGTCTGCAGTTAAAATAAAAAGTATAAAATAGCATTATGTAAAACACGGAATCCAAATAAGTGCACTTGTGTTTTGCATGTCAGTTAGACACGGTTAACCCAATGCATATTGAATTTTCTAAATATAATCTAGTATCGTCGAACGCTTATTACGAAAATAATGTACGTTTGTTGTTGGTCCTAGTTTCGTATTTTTAGTATATAATATAATATTATTTTTATTACAATATCTATTAATTTTGTCGATGTTTATTGTTATTATTTTTTTTTATCGATAATTTAACAAACACGATACGTGCAATGTTTCGGTAACACAATCGTTATATTTTCGTGGGAAAACATCAGAGATATTCAAGCTGTTCAAGCCCATCGTCACGCGGTGTGTGTTCGTACATTTGATGAAGAATTAATTCGTTGAAATAATTTCGTTCGCGTAAATTACATACTTAATAATTATATTAATTAAAATAATAATGTATTATCTATCTAGCAAAATTTAAATTAAATTCTACAAATAAACAAAATTTATTTATATTTTTCTCCCTTGTCTGGAAATGCATACTTAATGATGACTATATCGTGCGTAGTATAATAACAAAAATCAAAAAATTAAGTAGGTATCAGGTCTTATGCCCTGACTGTGAAATATATTATAACATTAATCTAATAACCGTGCGTACCGAAACTCGTAACGATGACTCCGAGAAAATGCGCGTCATTGAAACCATTGAACGATGAACTCGTGCGCCGTTTTCAATATTGGAAGTCCGCATCAGAATACAAGGCTTGCTACACTCCTGTAAGTCAGCACAGAATACGTAATTATATTATTATATTATTCTTAATTTCTGTGAAATTGAGCCTTACTACTTTGTCGACAGCACAAATCTCCACTCGTGCCAAAATGGGTATTTTATTTGTATTATTGAATAAATTTGTTGCATAACGTTTAAAACGACATTCCCGTATAGGGTACATCATCGTCGTCACAATATAGGCGATGTAATAATATATTATGTGGACGAGTATGTTTTTTAATGTTTTAAATACAATATTATGTTGAGCGCTTCGCACGGGCCAAGGCCAATGGAATCGAAGTCTGTTCGCAGGTATTAGGTACAAGTGTTATTACTTATTATTGCTTATTTTTTTTTTTAATTTTCACGATTTACGGAAACCCATTATGTTGTGCATTTTGTATGGTTTCTCGACGTGATACAGCGCCTATTGAGACTGTTGCTATTCTCGAAACGTAGCCACGTAGGTATTTTTCAAATATAAAATTTTGAAAATTTTGACTACTGTATCAAAGGAAGGCAACAAACCAACGATATTAAAATTATTGTTATCTCTCGAAAATCGTTGTTAAACGATTTGTTCATATAATATTAATGATGATAATTGATAAGTTTCATTCGTATATTTATGCTAAGTTTAATAGTCAAGGTGTGAACTTTCTAGACACTATGTTTATGATTATGATATAATTTTGATAATATATTTTGATTGTGATATGATTAAGCCTAAATCGATTTTTGGTGTACCTGTTATTCACTCAGTGGTAAAAATGGTTACCTAATAATACATAAATTATTGTGATAACTGCATAGGAAATATATCACGCTGTGTGCCTACTTCAAAACAACCTCTAAAAACTTAAAACACACACGATCTCAGCAGATCACATATTATTATAGTTTATATTACATTATTAAATATAATAATACCAACTCTCATATTAGACGTGCGCTGATTGAGAATAAGCAGCCCAATTTTTACAATCATCCAAATCAATTTTGAATAACCAAAATCATTAATTCTATGATACACAGATAGGCTGTGATAATGTTACTACAGTAATAATCTAATTATTGATTTGTGTTTAAAATTAACAAATGTAAACATACCTCCTGATATAATGTATTCATTTCTTTCAAACACCCTAAGCACATTGAACATTCTGTTAAATATTACAGTTATTATTTAGAACGTACCTAGTATTTACTATTTTCAACCATCCGGCCGATCAATCGTCCCGATAAAAATGTTGCAGATACAGCACTTGAACTTTCCACTGCACCCGTGTGTACTATGCCAGGTTGGTCTGGTGTAAATTTTCTCTGTGATATGATCGTGTGCTAGTTGTTCGATACAAATCAATATTAATCTATGCATGTTGAAAATATTGTTAACTGCGCTATATTACAAATACGTTAGTCAGCAAAGTTCGATTTAAACGTAATATTATGATGACTAGACAGCGCATTTCCTTCAATTATTTCAACAGCTCGCGCCCCATATAATATCATAAATCATAATTTATAATGTTTGTATTACAAAACTACTATACTATTCGTGAATACACAGTGAGTGTACTAAGTCAAACATTATGTTTGGTAAATTAAATAAACAGAAGAATCGGTTATCGCGCCACTTACACTATAATATAGGTACTTGCAGTAAATAAGTACCTATAATTTTTCGAAACAATAAGTATTATAATTTATAAGACGTATAATAGTATTATTACACGCTGTTAAAAATATGTTTTTCTACCCAATCGTCCAAGTATTAAAACAGACAACAAATTATATATTATAATTAAATAAACATATTGCTTTAGAATTTGATGATTTTACCATCACAATTAGATCTGTAATATTTATTACGTAGATACGTGAACCAGTTAAAAGGTTTACTTTCATTATAAGTTACAATAAACCTGTAGTTTTTTTTATTAATGTATTAAAAATGTTGTAGTTGTATAGGTATATACTACGTAATACAGCATATAATATTTGGCTTGAACTCAAAATACTACGATCACGTGGTAATTTATTCAAAGTAAAATGCTAATTTTTTCATTAATACGTATGATCAGTTTTATTTCTTACCTGTATTATACATGGATTCAATAATAGCTAAACAAGTCGTTCTGCCCGCGCGATTACGAATGACTGGTTTTTAGATGCGTACCTATACGAATTGAGAAATGAAAGAGTAACCTGTAGTATTATGGTTACCTACCTATATTAATATAATATAATTTTAATTAAATAATCATAAACTATGCATGATTTTTAATTTAAAATATAATAAGAATAAGAGTATATCACTGTAAAAAAGGGTAACGTAAACGTGCATAATATAATATAAAAAATGTTGTTTTCTCGTCAACTATTAAGTTAGATGATAGTTGTTAAATAATTTGTATAATATAACATGTTTGTCCTTATTATTTATACTGTTGCATAATATTTGGTAATCAAAAACAAGTAGGTATGAATAGAAAAGAAATTACGACTGACTTAAACTGTTATGGTTATTGAAAACAATTGAAAAAATAATACTATTACCTATTTCAGAATAAATGCATTTCAATTATTTTTAATACTGTTCAATATTATATTGATATTTCATAAAATCTGCAGACGATAATGGATTAATATTTTAAATTATAACGGTCACAACCACTGCAGATATTTTTGGAATACCATAACTCATAATATAATAACTTGTTTATTACTTGTATTATAGCTATATATCTAAATTATAATTAGAGCTGAATAATAATTTGAACTTACCTGTTTGTTCTCTTTTTTTGTCACTGCATAATATTTTCTTATTTATTGTTAAAATTTCGTTTTTTGTACAATTGTTATTATCCTTAGGAGCTTTTTTTGTGTTTAAATTGCTATTTTCAATATTGCTTTTTGACGAATAACATTATGATAAAAAAATATCACTTATTTTTTAAAGACCCTGTTGATTTTTTCTCATTTTATGTATTTATTTTAATGTATAAAAGTGTTGTCGGTAGATGTTAGTTAATGGAATATATTAATGTATTATGTTGCGAATTATTACAAAAATTGTTATATAACTATTAATTAATATAAGAGTAGGCGTGACTACCTACTAGGTATTTTTTACTTTTTGCATCACTTTTTTATGTTTTTTTACCTGCATAAGAAATGTTTTTTTGAAAACAAACACTCATTGCATATACGTACAATGTACGTCGTACATATTACGAAATTTATTAAAACTCAAAAAGAAAAGAACCACTAAGTATGATACATCTTCTGACTTCTAATGAATTTCAATAGTATCAAAATTTAAATTTATCATAATTTTCTTTCTCTTTTGTAAAAATTGGAAATTACCAGTATTTTATAAAGTATCAACAAACGATCAACACCAAAACGTCGATTTTTTATTGTTAATCGTGTATTGTTTATAAACTTGTTGAAAAAAAATTAAGGTAATAAAATCATTGTATTATCGCCTCTTTATAATAAGATACAATTTTTGCCTAATGTTTTAGTATGATTTGTGTAGTTTTTTTGCTCAAAATAGATACAATTTTAATTGTAATTCATATAATAGTGATAATAATTGGTGAAAAGAAATGCCTTAATTTTCATTAGTATGAAACTAGTAGCGTGATAAAATTAAAAAAGTCCATGCTTTAGCAACCCTTCACTTTTTACTTTGTAATATGTCCTCGTGTTGTATACAAAACATTGTTGTATGTATTTTGGAAACTTGACAAGAGCACATTTACCCTATGTATTACATTATTTGAAGTTGGATTTCAACAAATATTAAACTTTAGAATAATTTTGTTAATCGTTTGTTTGTTATTTGTTCAGTTATCTTCACAGATTAGATACAATTACATAATGATATGAAATAATCGATTATGTAAAAAAGACGTCCTTGAAGTCCAATAACAATAATTTTACATGAGTGCACTGAGGGTCAATCGTTATATTATATTTTATTGTGAGAGTAATCATTGTTGATTGAGATAATATCACGGTATCGATAATTAGTTCATTTTTTTTATATCCATACTATGATTTGATATCTTATTATATTATATTATTTTTATTTTATTTTTGTTGATTCTCAAACCAACCTCTCGTCTACCATAATTACTTATGATCCTATGGCCTATGCCAGTGGTGCGCAACTTGGGGGTGGCCAATAATTTTACACCAAATGAAAAAGTTATATATAAGGTATATTGTTTTAAAGTTAACATAATATAGTCTTACATAATATTGGTAGGAAGGGGTGGGGGTCGTATTATCAAAATAAATAATTTTGGGGGTCGTGGATTACAAAAGGTTGCGCACCACTGGCCTATGCTGTATTAATCTGAACTAGTAGTTTTTAAATACCTAGGCTACCTAGCTATTGAAAATTTTAAAATGATATCTCCGTGCAATGAATATACCATATCTTATACAATATTATGTCACGGTATCAATTACCATTATTATTATGAAATTAAGATTTTGACATAGGTAAATTATTGGTTAATTTACAGTCGTATGCATTTTTGATATTGAAATAAATTGACGTTTCATTATCATAATGGTTGATTGGTTATAGCAAAGCAAGTGATCGTATTATTATCTAAATTTATAAACTATTAATTGAACATAGAAATATTTTCATACCTCATAAATTTTAATTTCAATTATTGTTTTAGGGAACAAAAGTCTGGATCCCTTGCCATTCAGAAGTCTGGCAAACAGCAGAGATAATAGAGGCATATGATGGACATAAATTAACAGTAAGAAAAATTAAATCCAGAGATGAACAAGTCATTAAAATTTCTTCGGATGAAGAACTTCCACCTCTTCAAAATCCTGATATACTTCTCGGGGAAAATGATTTAACTTCATTATCATACCTACACGAACCAGCTATTCTATACAATTTATATTGTAGATTTGTTCAAAGTCATGCAATTTACACTTATTGTGGTAATATAAATTGCTTTAAAACAATTTCAATAATTCATTGTCTAAAGTATTGGTTTTTTTTCATGTATTAGGTATTGTCTTGGTTGCCGTTAACCCTTATAAAGATCTTGACATCTATGGCATTGATACAATGATGGCATACAGAGGTCAAACAATGGGCAGCTTAGATCCCCATGTATTTGCTGTGGCAGAACAAGCATTTAATAAAATGGAAATGTAAGACAGTAAATGAAATATTTAGGTATAAATGTGTGTTTAATAAATTTTTCTTTTTTTTTAGAGAAAACAATAATCAGAGTATCATAGTTTCTGGTGAATCAGGTGCTGGAAAAACAGTTTCTGCTAAATATGCAATGAGATATTTTGCTACAATTAGTGGCTCTGAAACTGAAACTCAAGTTGAGAAGAAAGTTTTAGCTTCTAGCCCTATCATGGAGGTAATTAAAAAAAATATATTAATATTGTAAGTTGAACCTTTTATGAAAAATAATCTTTTAGGCTATTGGGAATGCTAAAACAACTAGAAATGATAATTCATCTCGTTTTGGAAAGTATATTGAACTTCATTTTAATGATCGGAATCACATAACAGGAGCCAGCATGCGGACATATCTTCTTGAAAAGTCCCGTGTTGTGCACCAAGCAGTTGACGAACGAAATTATCATATATTTTATCAATTATGCTCTTCTCGTGAAACATTTCCTCATTTACAACTAGGTAAATAATAAGTAAAGTATTTGAACATTATATTCTTAATAAATACAAAACATGAATCTAGGAATAAATACTTATTAATTTGTTTATTTTTACTATTGTTATTAGGTGATTCAGAAGAATATTTTTATTTGGCTTCCCAACCAAGTAGTGATAATGACCGTGAAAATTTTTTTGAAACAGTCAATGCTCTTAATACATTAGGGTTTTCTCAAGAAGACCAAGATCTTATGTGGAAAATATTAGCAAGTATTTTACACCTAGGTAATATTGAAATAGTTGACAAAACTCAAAAAAATCCCGGAGATAGTGATTCATGTTATATATCGGTTAGTTTTGCTTGCTACATTTAAATTAAAGTGATAAATAGATAAAATAATTTTACTAATTTCTTAATTTAGCTGAAAGATCCTAGTTTAGAAATAGTTTCAACTTTACTAGATATCAATAAAGAAGAACTTAAAAAATGGCTATGTTTTCGTAGAATTGTCAGCATGAAAGAAACTTATGAAAAACCAATGACTGCAGATGAGGTAAGTAATTTTATATTTTATTTTAGGCACGATATCAGGACCCTATTTATATTTAATGTATTTGTACAATTTTTCATAAATTGTGATAGTTAATTAGAATATTTCAAATAAATTGTTAATCAGCTATGAGTCTTAGTACTTGTTTGTTATCGTCCAACCATATAGTTTGCTGTTATTGTTCCTACAATTATCGGATTTAGCTCATGATGGATGATCTATTTTAGGAAATGGGAAAACAACATTATTACCTTTAATAAAACAAATATATAAGAGCAGGATCGATAATTTTGTCAGATTGTTGCAAAGCTTAAAAGTGAATGGGATTCCAACATAGTAGGTTAGGTTGTTGATCCAAATACATAACCTCGTTTTGCTAATTGGGGAAATATATAGCTTCATGGAATAAAAAGAAATTTTCTGGAGTATTTATGTGGAGAACACGTCTCGGGAAAGACGATGCATTTAAAACTATCCTAAAGATATATCTGAGTTCTGGCCTCCATTCTAATTATGATAAAATATATATTATATACATAATTTATAGTTATAGTACATTTATTTTTCTTACTTTTTATTATTAAAAATATGTATAATTTACTTATAAAATTGTTTATTTTATTTATGATGGAGGATGACAAACAAGTACCGAAATCTCTTATAGAAAAAAAAACTATTTTACTATTTAACATTTTATTTGTTTTTTAGGCAAGTGGAGCCCGTGATGCTTTAGCCAAACACATATATGCATCTTTATTTCAGTGGTTAATATCAATCATGAATAGAACCATGTGTGAAACTTCTCCATCGGTTTGTTTGTTTAAAATACTTAATCTTATTGCAACCAATTGTTATTATTTAAAACATATAATTTTGCATTTAGACTAATTGTCCAATAATTGGTGTCTTAGACATATATGGTTTTGAAATGTTTGAATTAAATAGCTTTGAACAATTTTGTATCAATTATGCTAATGAAAAACTTCAACAACAATTTAATTTAGTAAGTTTCGGTAAAAAAATAATATTCTTTTTGATTGTTTTTATAAATAAACCATGTGTCTTATTAGCATGTATTCAAACTTGAACAAGAAGAATATGGAAAAGAGGGAATTGAATGGAAGTTCATTGACTTTTATGATAACCAACCTTGCATTGATCTTATTGAATCTAAGTTAGGTATACTTGATCTTCTTGATGAAGAATGTCGAGTAAGCTATTTATTTATTTATTTATTTATTTATTATGTATCATTAAATTTTATTACTAAAATGTGAATTAATATTTAAGATGCCTCAAGGATCAGATACATCTTGGACCCAAAAACTATATACCAAATGTATTAAATGGGATAGGTTTTCAAAACCTAAATTTGGTATGTAAATATATAATAAAAATATATTTTTTTAATCTTGTTATAATATGTTTAATAATATCATTAATTTTAAAAGCTGGAAGCGCATTCACAATTAAGCATTTTGCTGGTGATGTTGAATATTTTTGTGACGGATTTTTGGATAAAAATAAAGACACAGTTTTTGAAGATCAAGTATTTATTTATAAAGAAATAATTCTAAATAATGTCTCCACAGATGTTTCATTTTATAATATATATTTATTTTAGGTTAATGTACTGAGAAATGGGAAAAATAGTATGTTACGTACAATATTTATGGTAGAAAGTTCTAATGATCGTAAGCTAAGTGTGCCAGATCGTAAAGCCAACACTCTCACAACTCCAAAATCAGCCACAATTGGAGCAACTTCAAAATCTCGAATGCTGACGCCTATGAGACCAATCTGTGCAACTATTGGATCACCTACACATTCTAAACAAAATAAGAAAACCGTATGTTATTATAATCAATAATCATGATATTATAAAAAAACATGAGAAAAATATTTTTTTTTTTTTAAAGGTGGGTTCACAATTTAGAGATTCACTTAATGCTCTTATGACCACACTTAATGATACTACCCCACATTATATAAGATGTGTTAAACCCAATGATAACAAGTTACCATTTGTATTTGACCATCAACGAGCTGTGGATCAACTGCGAGCATGTGGTGTGTTAGAAACAATACGTATAAGTGCTGCTGGCTTTCCTTCTAGGTAAAATTTTATATTCTTCAAATATTTATTCTTATTAAATTCATTTTTAAATTAAATATTTTAGATGGACCTATGTAGATTTCTTCTTAAGATATCGTATATTATTAGAATCAAAGAAAATTAATAGAGATGATCCAAAATTAACATGTCAACGAATTGTGGAAGAACATATTAAAGTATATCTATATACTTACTTAAAAATTCTTTAAACTGTGTAATAAACTTGACATTTTACAGACTGAAGACAACTATAAGTATGGTAATTCAAAAATATTCTTCAGAGCTGGTCAAGTTGCATACTTGGAAAGAAAACGTGCTGATAGGCGTAAAGACTGTAGTATATGTATTCAAAAAACTTGGCGAAAATACATATGTCAAAAAAAATACAAACAAATCCAAACTAGTGCATTATTAATTCAGCGATATGGAAGAGGTTTCTTAAGTAGACGGTAGTATAAAATTTATTTAGACTGTTTCATAATAATAATAATTATTTTAATTGATTGTTTAGGTTAGCAACATATTTACGGAGAACCAAGGCTGCTATTAAAATTCAAAAAGTTGTACGAATGTGGTTATGCCGTAAAAAATATTTACATTTACAAGCAGCAGTACTTATTTTACAACGATATTATCGTGGTTACAAAGCTAGAAAATTCACTTTAGAATTAAGGCGAAACAATGCTGTAAGAAATTATTTTAGTATTAGTCAGTTGTACTATGTCTTACTACTTACTATTTTATTTTTAATTTTAAATAACTTGATTATAGGCTGTGCGTATTCAATCTATTGTTCGAATGTGGTTATGTTATCGTCACTATCATGATACATTGGATAAAATTATTAAAGTCCAATGCTGCATTAGAAGATGGTTTGCAAGAAGATGCCTAAAAGCATTAAAGAAAGAAGCTAGATCAGTAGCTCATGTAACTAAGTTAAATAAAGGCTTAGAAAACAAGATTTATATGATGCAACAAAAAATAACAGAATTGGTAAGTTTTTATTTTTAAGAATTAAGTTTATTTCAAGATTTTATAAATTATTAAAATATATAATTAAATAACAAATAACAAATCTAAGTACAAATTACATTTTTTTCTTTATGTTTCAAACATTGTTTCATACATCAAAGAATTAAAAAATCTTTTATATTTAATTTTTTAATTTTTCTTATATTTCATAAAAATTTAAAAAAATGTTATAACAATGCCACAGTTATCAACATGTGAAATTATCACTCCTCCCTGAAAAGAAAAAATCAAATATGTTAGTTTTAGTGCGTTTAAATATTTTCTTCATTATTTATTACTTAAATGATAAAATAAATAATATAAGTAATTTTCTTTAGAACAACCAATTGTCTTCAACTAAGTCATTACAGTCTGAACTACTGGAAACTAAGCAAAAATTAGTAGAGCAAAAACAAATTGCTTCTGAATTAGTTATTACCAAAAAACACGCTCAGCAAATTCAAACTAAGTTTGATACTTTACAAATAGAGTTTGAATCAGAGAAAAAAACTACTGAGAACATACTCGAATCCTATAATAATAGATGTAAAAAAGCTGAACAAGATCTTTTGGAAGCACAAAAAATTATTGCAGCATTAGAATCGAATGTGTTACTTTTAAAACATGAAAATGAAAAAAATTTAAAAGACATTGAAGGTATGTTGAATTTACCCTCATATATCCTGTACCAATAAGAGATAGAGGGAAACAAGCAATCTGTTTCATGAAGTATCATTTATTTGTATGATAATCAAGGGTGCTCATATAAGGGGGAGGGCAAGGGAGTGACATGTCCTCTCCCTGGAAAATGTTGGAAATCTTAGCATATTGTTTACTGTGATTAGAATCTATTTATTTATTTTGATAGAATTTAAACATTTAATTTAATATTAGATAATCTATAATTTTTTTTATGAAAAATCAGTTTTATTATTGTAGAAAATCAAGTTATTAGCTCTAAATAACAATATGCTTTTTAGTTTTTATACTATGGATAATATTATAAATTCTTATTATAGTGTGAATTGCCATAGATACCAATATGTATATGTATGTGTACACCACCATAATATTTTATTTATGATCTCAGTTAACAGATATGTGTGTAATTATATATATATATATATTATATACACTACAATATACATAGAGCCATTCCTATTTATAAATGGATTAATAAATAAAAATGTTGTCCTCTTTTAAGAATTTTCCTATGGGCACCCTTGATGATAATAATATTAATATATATCAAATTAAAGAGTAGAAGTTTTTTGTATTTTTGAATAGTATTAAAGCTTAACACTACACTATAGTAGTTGTGACTTAACTTGTAAACTGCATTTTTTAAAGACTGTTATATTTAATTTTAGAGAATTGGAACACAAAATTTGACAATGAAGTATTAAAATTTCGAGATGAAATTGAAGCAGAAAAGAGTAAATATCAAAAATTATTATCAGAAAAACGTTCAATTGAAGAAAAGTTAGAAATGTTTGAACAACAAGATATTAATGCATCTGGCGATAGTTTCAATCGTAATAAATTTGATTCAAGTTTATCTTATCAAGAAAATGGGTACACAACAAAAGATGTTAAAAGTGTAAGTTAATTTTAATTATTATGGAAAAAATATTACTGATTAATGATTAGGTATTTAATGTTTGATTAATCTAAGTTAATAGTATAAAAATATTAGGTAGTTTATATAAAATAAACATATTTTTTTTATATGAGCAGCAAAGAACTTTTTCATTTTTTTAATGAAAATTTTGCTTCATTTTTAAGCTTTAATGGTAGATTGTAAAATACTTAATATAGTCTATACTTGAAAAAGTTAAAATGTAGAAATTTCTCCTAATTTTCTTAACAATGAGAAAAAAACTATCAATAACCAACGGTAAAATTGGAATATTAATAAATTAATATTTAATAACTTTTTATAACGTTTTTCATAGTGTTAGAAAGCATTTGTAAACATTATACATACTCATTAATAAACAATTTTACTTAATAATAAAATAAAACATGCTACAATTTACAGAATAATTTGGAAAATGGTGATTTTATAAAACTTCAAAAAACTTTAAAAACCATTCAAATGGAAAAAGATATGTTATTAAAAAAAATAGAAAATGATAAATTAATCCGAGATAAATCTAGTGATGATGATGTAAGTATAATACCAGACTATATTATATTTAAGGACTTGAATAAACAGATTTTTATGACAATTTTATAATTTTAGATATCTCGATTAAAAGAACAGAATAATTTATTGCGGCAAAACTTAAATTCACTCCGTGAAGCATCAGAATCATCAGACAACCATAATTTCATCGTCGCTGATGATTTGACTCGTAAATATCGAAAAATTTTCAAATTTATATTCAATTTAATCGAATTTTACTTATTATTCCCTTGACTGTCGAAGCTTTTCTTCGTATTTGAATTATTGTTTATTATTTATTTAATTTTATTGTTTTATTATTATTTTACGTTTATATTTAAATTAGATGTACCTGTCATTTAAAGTTTCAAATCAATAAATGCATAATCAATAAACGAAGAACTTGTATCTTTTCTCGTAACCAATTATTCATTTTAGGGTTCATTACTAACATTAAATTTTTAAAATACAAATATTATATTTATTTAGGACAATTAGAAACATTACAAGATGAATTATTCAAAAAGAAATCAGAATGTGTTCAATTACAAAACCGTCTTGATGGTACAGCAGAATCATTACGCAAGATTGTTGACTACAAAACTACAACTTCATCATTAACTGAAGATAAAGAATTGAATCAAGCAATGGATGCTCAAAAAGCTATTAATCGGTAACAAGGGTTTTGTTTTTTATTTTTTGTTCAAATTATAACTAAATGAAATTTAAAAAAAAATAATACTTAATCATATAATATATACTATTACAGACATATTTTAGATGAGTTCCAAACAGAGAAAGAAAAATGGAAAGAAGAAAAAGAAAACATGTCCAGTCAACTTATAAAGTTACTTGATGAAAATGAAAAACAACAAGAACTTTTAGCTATCGAGTTCGATAAGAATCCACAATGTGATGCTATTTTACAATCAGATATGAATAAACTCAATTATGATAATTTAGTAAGAACAAACATAATATTATAATATATTAATAAATATTAAATTAAAAATTGAAAAATAACTCTCTATATTACTTTTTTCTATTTGTAATATTTTATAATTACTTTCATTTATGATTCTTTAATATTTAGAAATTGCAACAAAAATATGATACACTTTTACGAAAATATGTGGCGTTACGAAACGATATGTTGTTAGAAGGGAAAGAAAATTCATCAATTAATTTTGGTAAATTGATAAAATTTTATTTTATTAAAACTCATTTATTTTGTTTTATTTTATCTTGGTGTTTATAGATGTAGAAATAGACAATGAAAACTTTGCTAACAGCACAACTATATCTGGTGATGATGGGACAATTATAGCTAAAAAAAAAAATCGTTCAGAATTTATGGGAATGTTTAAATGTTCTGTAGAAGATGATCCAGTTGTAGCTCGCAATTTAATTATTGGTAATTTGTTAAATGTTTTAATAATATAAATATCCTAAATTATATTTTTTTGTTTTAGAGTTAAGACCTGAAACCGCATTGAAATTATTGCCCGGTTTACCAGCATATATTTTATTCATGTGTATTCGTTACTATGATTTTATAAAAGAAGAGAAAAGAGTATGTATTATTTTGATATCTAAAATACTTATTTTATAAATTGTTTTTTTTTTCTGAAAATTGATTATTAACATTTTATTATTGTTTTCTGATTAGATTGGCTTATTTTTAACAAATGTTGCAAAAAATTTACAAAAAGTAAAAAAACGTCAACATCAAGACACCATGATTTTGTGGCTTTCAAACACAATGAAATTAGTACATATTCTAAAACAATATAGTGGAGAACCAGCGTTTGCAAATGATAATACATCAAAGCAAAACTCTCAAGCACTACAAAATTTTGACTTGGCTGATTATCGTCAAGTATTTAGCGATCATGCTGTGATACTTTACCAAGTAATTAATTTAAATGCTATTCAATTTTTAAAAAATTTATATATTTAAAATATAAAAAATTTATTTAAGTACTTAATATCAATAATAAAAATATATATATTTATCAACTTTAATACCTATACTTAAGCAATGTTGTTGAATACTGTATTAAAGGATTTGGTGCAAAAAATGCAAGAAAGGATAAGAACATTAATAGTTCCCGCTTTATTAGAGCACGACTCACTTGGCATCGATATTGGTAGAAATATTAGACGAAGTTTAGGTTCATTGAAATCAACTTCAACACTTTCTAGTCCAACTACACTTACTTTGGAAAATGAATTAAATACTATGTACAGTCAATTATTGGTTCATGAGATTGACCAAGAAGTTATTGTACAAATATTCAAACAAGTAACATTTTTTTATTGTTTTCATATACTTGGATAAAAATTAATAACAATTTATAAATTGTGATTTTAGCTTTACTATTTCATGTGTGCCACTGCATTAAATAATCTATTACTACGTAAAGATTTGAGTTACTGGTCCAAAGGCATGCAAATTCGATTCAATTTATCACATATTGAACAATGGATAAGAGATAAAATACTTTATGTAAATACTTTATTTTTCTCAGTTATTATTTGTTCTAAGTTTTAATATTAATTATTTATATATGTAGCCACAAGATATTGTTAATACATTATTGCCAATCATTCAAGCATCACAGCTATTACAAGCAAGGAAAACCGAGGATGATGTCAACAGTATATGTGAAATGTGTGATAAAATGAATGCAAATCAAGTAAATATTAATTTTCTTTAAAATATATTATTCATCCTTATATTGAATATATTATCTGTTGAATAATTTAATGTATATTATCATATTTCTTTAATTATGTTATACTACAAAATATAAATACTTAAATAAGGTTTATAATAAAAAAAGAAATATGAAATAAAACATAGTCAATTTTTTTTTAAACAATTACGAATATGAATATTAATAATATCTTAAATTCAATATGCTTACAAAATCATAAATATTCCTACTTTTATATACATCTTCAAAATCAGTTAATATTTCAAAAAAAAAAAATAGTAAATGTTTGATAAAAAACTAAATTATTTTAATTTTTTAGATTATTAAACTTCTGACATCATTTAAACCTACTGATGATTGTGAAGAACGTATATCCATGGATTTCATTAGAAAAGTTAAGGATAAATTAGAAGAGCGGCCAGAATGCCAAGATAAGGTAATTTTAACATTTGATTTAATGTTTAAACTGTTTAGAGAACATATTATATGTCCACATTAAAAAGGTTGCAAAGTTACAAGTTATTACAGTAAGTATTTTAATCTAATAACTTGTAACTTAACCTGTGTATCTAATTAGCTACTAATTTAAAAAGTTACAACCAACCCCAGTCATGCTTTCTTAGAAATAACTCACTAATTAATCCTTTAATATTTTAGGAAAAATTATTAATGGATACTAAGTATGTTTACCCAATCACATTTCCATTTCATCCATCCAATATAAGACTAGAAGATATAGAATTACCAGAAAGTCTTAATTTAAGTATGCTAAAAAAGATTTAAATAAAACTTATATTTTTCTTTTAATGATAATTTTTTGAATAATATTTATTTATATAATACATTTCTATATATTTAAACAAATGTGTGTATTTAATTATACATATATATATATATATTATTTTGATTTTTGGATTTAAAAAAATAAGGCTGTGAAAAATCAAAACCATTTTATTATATTTCTTAATCATAAACTATTGTAATTTGTTCAGTCGAACAAACATTCATCTGTAGTAAAAGTTCTTTAATAACTAGAATTTAAGTGTCTTATGTATAAAAATTAATATTATTATCATTATGTTATAATAATTATTGTTATTTAAAATTCTATTAGTTTGTTGAAAATTTAATTGTTAAAAATGTGCCTGAGATAGTTTTTTTTTATTTTAATTTGTATAGTTTACTTACAAAATATTTTTAAATAATGGTATGACATAATATTGAATTTATATATGTTTATTTTATATATCACATTTCTCTAAATAGTCTTCCCATTTAAAATTAATGATAAGGTTGTACGTTCTAAGCTTCTGAGAAAGGATGCTTGTTAAAATGTATAAATAAATACTATAAATGTTGCATGATAATTCACAAGTTTACAATTTATATTTATATTTATAATATTTGCATATTAAATAGCTAATACATAAATTATCTAATTTTATAGAATAATTCTAAAGTTGATGACTTTAGTGCCATATTTTTTTTAAATAAATTATTTTTAAAGATTTATTTTAATTTGTGTTTATTATTTAAGCAAAATGTAATAGTCAATAAATGTACTTAGTATAACTACCATTGCCTTTTTGTAATTAATAATAATATTGTTAAATTGTGGATATTGTATTGTATTGTTACCTATTAAATTAAGTTTAATTTGACTGTTATTCTTGTCAAATATTTAACTTTTGAACAAACTAAAATAATCTTAAAATCTTATTATTATTATTTTTTTATTATTTTAAATTTTCTTTGTAATTCAAAATTTATAACATTTTATTTTAATAATGAATCATGTTTTATGATTATAAATTCACTTTTTTTTTTTTTTATCAATTTTAATTTTTGAATTCTGGCTATTTTCAAATAATGTTAGGTATTTACCAAATATTTTTTTTTACACATAACGGAAAACCGTGTGATGGTATACAAAAGTATTTGAGAATGGTAAATACACTTCTACACAAAGGATAAATTTAGATGTAAAAACTTTCTAATGTAAGTTTATAACTTTAAATAGCATATATTAACAACTGACCTGGGTTTGATGTATTTCCAGTTGCAACATAGCAAATAAACAGTTGTTTAATAAGTAAGTTTTTACGAAAAATATCCTTTAGAGCTTAAGACTATATTATTCAAGATCATAGGTACACAAACATAAATTTACCCATACACATGATACATTATTAGTTATATTACTTACTAGTGTTAGTACACTAGTAAAATAGCTAAGATTACCTAACTAGATAGGTGGCATTTATCTTTTTTTTTACGTGTATAACAAAGTAAAATAAAACCCTTCAATTTGTAGAATTTATTAAATACCTAAATTGGTATTCATTGATTATTAAGAAAAAAACAAAACAAATGTTTATCGTACTAACACATTTGTGTAGTTTGTCAAAGTCTGAATAAATCGTAGGGCATAAGAGGACGTCTTGTATACATAACACTATTATATTATCATAGGTCTTAAGGTATAATTTATTAACTCCAAAATTCAGATTTTAAATAACCGCATTATTGAAGAAAAAAAATTGGTAAACATTCTTGATAAATTACCAGAACATTCTGTATACATATGAATAATATAATTCTTTTAATTATTCTACTACTAAGACGTTATTATGTTAAACGTTTAGAAAAGAAATGACAGCGGTCAGGTTATATTTGGCTTCTGTGTTTTAGGGAAATCTTTTGACCATATGATATATCTGTCTATTGTTGGATTACTATTTTATTTGTTTTTTTTAATGAAATTATTGGAGTCACTAATCATGTCTGACGAATGATAATTGTCATAGATATATTTTATAATACATTAATGTGATAAGTTCTAAATTAAAGGCTTATTATTTTTACAGATTTAGTGATTCATGGCGTCGTTTAACATAAATTATGTTACTATCACACAATTATCGTAAAACCTATAAACATTCGTCATACATGTCTCGTTCTCAGAATCTAAAACATAATATTCCATAATCGGATAATCCAATATAATTAAGAATACTAGCTGTCACCTGCGAGCGTCGCCCCCGTGGATAGTTGTTTGCAAATCGTGGGTCTGTTTCATTGTCTTATAGTTATTTTTCGATCATAAAATGCTATAAAGTGTACATATACCTACGCAAAACAATAATAATTTAAGGTGTTTATAAATTTTCATAAATATACTTTTAGATAATAAAAAACAATTTTTTTTCTCACATTAATAACATTATACTTACGCCCGGGAAATATACTGTAATAATAATATTATAACGTCGTTAAATTAATAACAATAATAACGATTATTAAACAACAACACTAGGCATGGCATATTGTGGGTTTTTCGTATCGCACAGCCAATAAGCGAGCTATTGACTTACTATACTACTTTTATTTTGGTTATTATCATTATTGGATGCGTTTTAACATATCTCAACTACTCGAGTCTCAAGCTTAAGTTCGTCAGTCGTAGTTAGAACTCAGTGATCTATACTTCTAACCCCGCTGAGGCGTTCAAAGCACCGAGCCGTTGTCACATCTCATATGCGTCGACAATAATAATTGATTCATCGTCGATTCTATGTACACATTCTGAGGTGGGTCGTGGGCGATTGCTTAACTATAAGTACGCTTTAAAGAATTATTTTAATATATAATACCCACCTACATATAGGTAGGTACGTCGAAATTCATATTTTACAGGAGAGACACAAAACTTATTTTGTGTAACTTATTATGTTCACTTTTCGAAATAAAAGTGCACACGCTTTTACTATAGGATCACGTAGACGTGTTTCGTTTTCACACCAAATAGTGTGTTTAGATACAAATAACATATTTCTGTAAAAATCTGAAAATGTCAAAATATCAGCCATGTTCCCATGGCTTGTTAGTAGCCATGTTAGTAGGTACTAAAACTCCTAGCAAACTGTCAGGTATAACAGTAAAAAATTTAGTGACGATGCGAAGAACGATGTGGATTTGTATGTGGTGACAAAAAATCAGGACTTGTTTTAATAAAATTACTCAGTAGGTGTTTTAAGATATAAAATATAAATTTATTACATTTAGTTAGAATCAAATTAGAACAGATAATACTTTTTATAAATGGTTTTTTGAGTACAATAAGAAATAGATAAATTTTCATTCAACATTTAAAATAAATTATAATAAACAATAATGAGGTTCTTAAAAAAAATAATACATCAAAATTACATACATTATAACTATAATAATAACATAAATATAAATTAAAATAGGTACATATACATTGTAGGTATAAATGTTTATTAGAATGTCTAATTATATAACTAGATAAGTACCTTATAAAATATTCATAAAGTTAATAAATAGCTTAATAAACCACTTTTTAAATTTTTATAAAAAATTTTTGTTTTCATTTAAAAATATTTTTTCTTAGAGAGGCAATAAACAAAAGTATTCATACATCAATAATTATAAAAATTCAAAATAGATACAAATATATATATAAATATGTAAATTTTACATTGGTACAATATATCCTGACTTATCTTTAGTAGGTAATTAATTTCTTATGTTATTAAAATATATAAGGCCACGTAGGTATACGTTAATTAAAAGTTTGTTTAAGATAATTAGTTATAAAATGTAAACGTGAAAAATATAAATATATTTACTGATATTTTCCGGTAGTGGCAAGAATACCTAATTGATATGATTGAATGGAAGACAAAATTCGGAATAAATTTTAAAACTCAACGTTTTCCAATTGTATGAACTTGGAACCCAATTGTGGCCAAAGTTTCGTGATTCAGAATCTTGCGACCATCAAAAATAAATGCTGGTTTTATCATATGTTTATAAATTTCTTCGTAATCCAAGTTCTAGAATATAATAATATACTATTTGTTAACAAATTTTAAACAATACTACTTGATTAGTGTAATATTAGGTAATAGTAGATATTTCAATATAATATTTTCCATGAGAAATAAATGTACCTACATTTTATATATTAACACAATATTAGCGAAATTATGTGTTTCTCTCCGAGTGGACCAATAATTATAATACAATTACGCAATTTCTAAATATCGAGTGTTAATTTTAAAATAGATATTATGTAATTATGTTTAACATTATAGGTAGATAGGTACAAAATATAACTTAATTATGCGTATAAATCGTAATAATGGACTGTAGGGAAAAAAATGATCTATTTATCAAAATTATAATTAGATCAAGTAAGTATATGTAAATAGATATTATAATACTTTAAATAAAATAATTTTCTCGTAAATAATTACCACAAATTCATCCCATTCGGTGCATATTACAATAGCGTGAGTCGAGTGTGAAGCTCTGTATGGATTATCGTGAATTTCGATAGACTTAATCACATTTTCTGGATTATCAGTAACATATGGATGCGTAAGGTCTTTTTTGATTTGTTCTGGTTCCACCTAAGACCAATAATTTATTTTAATAAACATATTATGTACCATACAAATGATCCGATAGATGAAATTTTGTTATTTTATTACATAATACATTGTATTATTCAACTTATTTAAAAACAAATTAATTTAATAATTCGTAAATTGAATACAAATGTTAATAGTTATCCCCGTGCACTTCGTTGCCCATACAAAATGCAACCGTGTTAAATTTGGTTGCTAAATGCAATTTAACGTAACGCATGTGGATAAATAATATTTTTGGTTTTCTGATTTGATGTATAAATGATATTTTCGACTTATCAACTTTACCATTTAACATTATCATTATTTTTATTTTTGTTGGACGACAAACAAAAATTGAAATAAATAAGATATAGCTCAATATATTGTTAAATATTTTATTAAGATTTTGAAATATTGATGGTTTTTTGGACTATAGATCCATTTTAATCATGAACAATAATAAGATAGGCGTATATTCTGAGAATAATGAAAATATTAATAACCGTGCGTATTTTACATCGATCTTAAGAAAAAAATTGTATAAATAATGTCCTTGTCAAAAGTTGATTTTTCCTTTTATAGAATTTAACATTTTATATCTAATTGACTCTATAGTCTATACAACTATTGTTATTTCAACTCACCTTCGGGTCATATATATTGAGTTTTGCTCCTTCATCGAGTAACGTCTTAGCAACATGTATTGCAGGTGACTCACGAGTATCACCTGTGTCTTTTTTAAACGCAAATCCAAACATTGTTATTTTTTTACCAGTGACCGTATTAAACAGCGATTCAATAATTTTATTCGAAAATCGAGATTTTTGATAGACATTCATGTCTAGTACCTATAGATTAAAATAAATTATTTTTATTTTATTTATTATAATAAAATTAATTAAGTTATAAATAGAACAATTGTTACTTGTTGCCAATAAACAGCTACTTGTGGAAGATTTAAACATTCACATATATAAACTAAATTAAGTAAATCTTTTTGAAAACAACTGCCTCCAAAACCTATAAACATATATTTGTGTTTTATAGACAAAATGTGACCAACGGCTCAAAATAAATTAGGATTTTCAAATCAAATATTAGAAAACTGCAAAAATTCACACAAATAATATTTACCGACTGACGCTTGTAAAAATTTTGGGCCAATTCTGGAATCGAGACCTATGCCTTTAGCCACCTCACTGACATCTGCCCCAGTCGCTTCACATATTACGGACATTGAGTTTATACTAGAAATCCGTTGAGCGAGAAATGCATTAGCCGCCTATGATCATAATTATGTTGGTAAGTATTAATATTATACCATTTATATCACAAACATAACACAATTTAAATTTACTAGTTTGGTTAATTCCGAAGACCAAGTGTTTGTTCTGAGGATTTTTGATTCGGGTATCCAATTCAAATAGACTTTACTGAGCTCCTTGAAAGCCCACAAGCCATCGGCGGTTTCTTCGTGTCCTATAAGAACTCTATCTGCATTTAATAGGTTTTCAACAGCGACGCCTTCAGACAAGAACTCGGGGTTAGATAGTACCTATATTAACATAGTACATATTATTATCTAGTCATAACTTTCATTACGTTATATTCAAGTTTCTAATGAATAAATTGTGTCATTTATTATATATTTACCTTGAAAGTTTCAAGGTAAATACTAAATAGTATAGTAAATATACCATCGAATCATCTATTAAATATATAAACACATTAATACATTATGACATAGCGTATTTATTAACTTACTTGAAATTTTACATTTGGCTTATGGTTAGCGCTTAGAATCTTTAATATGCTTTCCGCTGCACGTACCGGTACTGTACTTTTTTCCACTACAATTTTATCACTAGTTGAAACTTGAGCAATAGTCCTAGCACAGTTTTCAACGTATGTTAAGTCGGCAGCACGTCCCTATGATAAATAGTAAAAAAAGATTAATATCAAATTATTATCTATGTATCTACTAATCTTTGGTTTAATAATTATATAAAACATACATTATATTGAAACTAGATTTTAAATTTATGATAGAATATTTATATTTAATATATAGGTACACTTGTAATATATATAATACATATTTACATTACAATAAAAATCAATACTATTAGCATATTCAAGATCCAAGTTAAACTTGAGTTGGAATTATAAATCGTTTTTCATTTAATTTGCTGATAATGGGTTTTACTCTATAAGTCTAAAAGGTATGAAGTACTCATATTCTCAATTTCAATGTGTCATCGAAATTTACATTTCATTATCCTATAAGCAAAAAAAATGTATGTAATAAATTTATTTTAGATACCTTATAGGTATGTAAATTTAAATTTTATCAATAGATGTTATACATCTATTATATTTTTAATTATTTTATGACATTATTTTTTATTGAAAAAAAGATAAAACGAAGGAGATGCTTGTTAAATACTTGTTGACTACGCTGAGTGTGCATCCTACTTATCAGTTATTTAGATATTTGTTTTCTATTGTTTTCAAAAATACAATATTACTTATATAATTAAAATGGAAAAATAGTCTTTTAAAAACGGACCATTTGTAAAATACCGCAAAAATTAAAAATAAATTATAACGTTACATAATATACCTAGATAATAAATAAAGGCTGACACACTGTATCGGTTCAGTCTTTCTCAAATCAATGAATTTTAAATTTTACACATCTGCAATACTATAACTTATTCAATTACAATATTCACATTGCAGATACCTACAACTATTATAATATATCAGAATTCAGAGTATACGCCTAATCATATTTTTATTGGTAAATGGGGGATGGAATGGCCGAGCGTTTTGAGCCGTCGATTGCGATGCGCACCGTCACCGGTTCGATCCTCGGTCACGGGCGCACCTCTCTTCGGGCAAGTCGCGGTGTTTGGAAAGAGAGACTGCCATCCCCCACCCCGGGCATGGCAGAAACCTACGGGTGATGCCCAAATATAAATTTTACCAATTAGGCGTCCGACTAGGCCTTCGGACCTACTCCCGGACTCCATACGTCATACAAAAGAAAAAAAATTAGTAAATGTTAGTAAATACACTCTACTTACTTTGCCTACTCCAAATGTCTTTGTTGGAGTATTTACAGAAATAAAAATTAGATCTGCTTCTTGGATAGATTCTTCGATGTTGGTAGAAAAAAACAAGTTTACATTTCTTTGCTTCTTTACAATATCATCTAGTCCGGGCTATAGATAATACTATTATGAGTATCAACATGAAAAATGTAAATACAACTTAATATTTTTAATCACCTCGTAAATGGGTAGTTTTTGTGAGTTCCACTGGGATATTCGTTGAACACTTATATCTACAACCGTGACTTTTATATGTGGACACTGCATTGCAATTACACTGCATGTGGGCCCTCCAACATATCCAGCTCCTATACAGCATATTTTTGTGACCGCCATACTATTAGCAATTTATGTCAACCTATTAAACTTAAAACAATAACCTTAAATTAAACACGAACACTAAATAATTAGGTAATATAATTTATAAAATATTTGAAAAGATGCAAAATAGTAATAGTTTAATATGGGACTTAAAAATTGTTTTAATTTTTCATTTGTGCAATATGGCGTGTTATATATTATACAATATACATAGGTATTATCTATAAAGACTAAAATAATTTCCGAACTCGCTTTAGTTTTTGAGTACCTATTTACCTATTGTTTGTGTAGATTCACCTGTGTATACCGACCATAGTGACATAGCTTTTCTAATTGTTAATGCTCATATTACATATAATTTATTTCACAAATATAAATATTATGCAGGTTGTATGCATCTATAACTTATAATTCTATAATGAAGGTAATTTCAAAATATAAATAAATCGAAGGCTACACCCTTAAGAAAATCTTAACTAAAAATTGTGTGTTGATTTTATGAATATAATTGTAAGATTATATTTAATTTAGAATTTTTTTTATAGTAGGTAATGATATATGAACATAAAATATAAAAAACACCTATGTTCTATAATATGACTTATAAGATATAATATAGAAAATAATTCGTAGAAGTTCATACTTTAAAATGCTACAAAATTAAAAGCAAATATTATTTTAAGATTGTTGGTACAAAATTCAAATATCGGCTATCCTAACATTAGGTAGGTTGGGTTGTATACGATGATTCAATGTTTTCATACGAATTATAATTCGTTTTTTTTTATATTACATTTTTTTTAATCATACACTTAAGATGCATACAATTAATATACAATATTTATCATAATATGAATGAAAACTTTTTTATTATTGTTTAATATTTTATAATACATTTAGACGTAAGTAACTGAGTCAATAGTTAATACTATTAGAGTGGTTTTATTAGATAACTTGTCAAGTGCACATCCTTGTATGTTGACGTGTGCCGCTATGTAGATTTGTATAATTATACTACTAAATTATATTCGTAATTTTATTTTATTTACACAATATATCAGTGGACAGTGGTTATATACCGACTGTCGTGCAGCAACAACACAACTATATCATATATATAATATAACATAAATGTGTACGGAAATGAAAATAGATAAATAATTTAATGTTTTAATTTATAACTTACTAGTGATTAATTTATTACCATTTAGTATCGTTTGTTTTTTAAAATTGTATTGCTTATTATTTCTACTATTATGTAATTAACTATATTATATAATTAATATAGAACTTTCCATAAGAGATAATAAATATTTTTTGGTATACCTATTCATTTATAAAAATAATATTGTATTCTAAATGCTGCGGTTAATCATGGTGAATATATATTTGAAAATTTTCACAAAAATAATGATGATGCATTTATTAATTAAATAATAATTTATTCATAAAAATAAACCTGACCTAAACAAATTTACTTATCTATAATGACGTTTACATACTAAACTTTTACTAAGTATAGGATATTTTTGTAAATCAAACACAAATCATATAAGTACGATTAAGAATTATGATACATATAATATATTATATATAATTGTATATAATATTATACATAATGTAAAGCTTGAAAGTTATAGAAGGTAAAATCGATAAAATATGCATGCTAGTATAAATTGGCGTTAGGTATCATACAATTAATAAGTTGTATAATAGCAGATAAGTATATAAAATATTATATTTTAAGTAATAACTATGATATTGTTAATGAAATTTGGTGAAAAAGTGGTTGTGCAAAAAAAATAATACGTTGTGGCGTATACATATACTATCAGTGCGTTAAGCTATAAAAAAAATCACATTATCATCGAAAGGTTAGTTTGTTACATTAAGACATATTGCGCTTTTTGCTTACTTATAGAAATTTTAAGAAAACAAAAATAGTAAATACTTACGTTCGTAATTATGAATGAAATACATAAAAAAAAGTACAAGGAAATTTTTCAAAAAATATTAAATATTCGTAAAAAATAAAATTATATATAAATTATAAAAAAGATAAATGCACTTTTTTTCTAAATTTTATAAAATTGGTAATAATATTTTTCAACATTTATTTCTTTTTACACAATCTATTAAAAAATAATTCCACAATAAGTATAAAATAAATGTTGTAGGTGTTTAGTGGCTTTAGACTTTAGTTAATATTTGAATGAAGAGACCTCCAAATGAAGACACTTTGACGTGGATGAATGGCAATAATATGAATTTAGAAATATATAGAATGGATTTCTAGCCTTCCTTCGTCTACTTAAAACTCCTTTTATAACTTCCAAATTTCTATTACTATATTTTATAATAATTTATACTACACATAGAGATATTTATTAATTTTTTATTGAAGAGATTGCCTACTGGTTCACGACCACTCAAATTCATATTAATTGTCAAAACCTCAGTGCGTCTAGTAATGGAGAAGAGCACTCAGCTTAGATAAATAAGCCCAGGGGTCCAGATTACATCACCGCATCGGTCAGTACATTAAGAATGAACTGTGTATAAAAATGCTTACCTCGCACAATACCTGACAAAAAAAAAAAATGGTAAAACATCATTCTTCTTTTCCCATGCTTGTTGATTCTGCGCATGACTTGGAACAGTTGGAACCCCTGAGGTGCAACTAAGTACTATCTTAGACGAAGATATGCCAATTATACAGCCAACCATCTACCAGCGGTATACTTATATAGAATAATATTGCCAATCAATCAATTAATCATATGATTAACGTTCGTATTAAATTAAATAATATGTTTACATTCAACTATAAATATTGTTTATGTAATATTATATCGTTTCGATCAGCATACAAGGTAAATATTTGTATAATAAATGTATAAATGTATAATTTACTTCAAGACGTTCAGTGCCTTTTAAATAAATATTTTAACTACCTACAATAATAATATAATCTTATAATTGTAGTAATAATGCTTAGTAGGAAACATTAATAATATGTAGGAACTATAACATACTACATTGTAATTTGTATTACATTATAATATATTATATAATACTTGCATCATTAATCGATAAATTTAAGTATACAAACACTAAACAGTATAAATAGTATGATGGTAAACTAGAAAAAAGTATTCTTTCTATAACAATATTTCATATAAAACTAATATTTTTTCTATTTTATTTGATTTAATAGAAATTATTAAATGAATTGATATTACAAAGATATGTATATATATATAAGCCTTGTTCATAAGTAATGAACAATCAAATATTTAGGGTAAAGAAGGATTATAATTTATAATAAATGTAGATTTGCAGATTGCCCTCTACGCTCAACTACAAAACCAATTATACACCTGTAGACATAAATATTTATTAAGATTCCAATTTAATTATTATAAATATTTAACTTATGGAAACTGAAATAATTTTTTTTTTACATATAAATAAAATCTTTATAAATTGGTGTCTATTAGTGAAATTTTAATAGGTACCTACAGTGTAACTAGTATTAGTGGGCAATATAAATTATCAATTATAAATAATTATTAATTATATAAATTATGCGTAGGTGAGTATTAGTATTAGATTTTTTAAATGGTTCTCGATTACAAAGATTTTTATATACGTTTAGTAGAATATTGAACGTTTTGATGTTGTTAATTATATTAGTTAATTAAAATTAAATTAATTTAAAAGTTAAGATAAATATTTAACAGCGATTAAATACATTATTTTTTTGTTGTATAATAAAAACTTACTTGTTAAATAGTTTTAGTAATTGGATTTAATTAATTAGCTAGTATACTCGTACAGTAAAAAAGACTTCATAAACTCCTGACAACTTAGCTAATGAACTGTAAAGAAAAATACCGACCGACTTAATGAACTTGTCAAATCTGTCGATGAATGATCCCAGCTGATAATATACACTATACAGTGTATCTAATGTATTTGTACATAATACATGATTTAGTAGTATAATAGTGTCTTTAGTTTTCAGTGAAATATGATTCAAAAAGATTATCAACAAAAATATACAAATATACAAACTATAGGTAGATGTAGCAGAATTATAGAAATATAAAACCTGCACAATGATAATTACTAATTATGTAATTATTATACTCATATTATTGATTACGTATTTTAAATTTAAATTAACATTTTCATTTGTTTTGGTTTACTATGAGTAATTCTAAATCTTCAAATACAAAAAAAAACGTAATGTATTGTAAGTATTAACTGAAGTTTAAATATTTGTATAAGGTAGGTACTTGAATTTTAATAATTTCTTAGTAACCATTAAATTTTATACTATTCATATTCTAAAAATCTATATACTTAAAATAATACATACACTACAACTTGTGATATATTTTAGAATGTACGTGTTTACTTACATATTGAAGAAAAAATAATGATTTCTATGAAGTATAAAAAAACATGTCTCATTTTTTTCTCACAGTAAATTTGTATTATCATGGTTAAAAATACAACTATACTGAACTAGGTACAGTTTATTTTAAATGCCATTGCCCATTTGGTTTTATTTTAATGAAAATTATTTACATTTATACACATCACGATACTAACAAATACATTTGGATTACATATAGATAGTATTGTGTTAAGTCTCAATGCATCTATTATCTATACATTATAATATTAATAATAACTATTCAATAAATATTTTGGTTTTACAATGAACTTATTAATGATTAATGAAGTGTTAATAATCGAATAATTTAGAGCAATAATTTTCAAACTAGGTGCTGCAAACGTTATTCTATGAAAAATTAAAATACGTCCAAAAAAGTATATGCTATAAAATGTTTGTGAATAACATAGTGTGCAGTGTTTAATAAAATTTTGAAAACCACTGGCTCAGAGAAATTAAACGAATTCTAAAAAAGGTATAAGATAAATATTATAATATAAATATACAGACTTTTGTATTTCATAATAGAATTTCCAGAATATATAATAATGATGAGAAGCAATCCACTAAACATTATTTTATGTAGTTATAGAATTATTTACTACAATCACATACCTATTGTACTCCTGTTACACGTTTGAAACAACTAGGACATTGTTAGTTGGTCCTCTCTCGTCGTGAATTATATAATATATCTCAATACCTGGTATAGTGGTATTGGTATGTAATATATAAATATACTATACATTATTATGTATAAAAATTACATTATACCTGCATAAATGTTAGGTGCTATTGTGCTAACTATTACCTGACAAATGGCAAATGACAATGCGTGCACTTATAATTATTGACAAGACAGAAATTCTGAACATTTGATTTGAAAATCGTAAAGGTGATGTAAAGATGAGTAAACACCGAAGCCAAATATATTATTCATTTTTTATATGGTTTTTGTTATATGCTGTTATAATGTAGTAAAAACCAGTTGTATACCTACTGATATTATTAATTCATCGTGAATATAATGATACATTCTAATGTACTTAACCACTCGAGGAATGCGAACATTTATTATTATACCTATTAATTATTTCAATCGCTTTTAGAAGAAAATATCGAAAATCGTGGTGTCATCGTCGTCAGACCAGCACACCGGTTCGTGAATAATTTGTATGACGTAATGAAAGTAACACGATCCGTTCAACGAGCTGGATTTGCTTGAACAGAACAAAAATCACACACGTATAGGACTACCACACATAATCGAAATAGACGCATATTATGTATTATTTATTTTAATATAAACTCTCGTGCACCGTGATACATCTCATTGTAGTAATAGTAAATATCATAAATAAATTATTATTTGGACTAACGCAACTACTCAGAAAATTGCTAGTGTATATAGTTACCACTTATTATTATATAAATGTATATTATATATCGATAATATTTACAAGTACCCATACTTGTGACAGGCTAGTGCTTATTCATAAGTGAGCGGTCTTACACATGCGACAATAGCGACATACACGTAATATCAAGTCCTAGCCAACACTCGATATACTGTATTATACTATTAAGGGGTTAACGATCCACAGGACTGAGTCATAAGTCATAACAACGCGAAGTCGCGAACATCTCGTGTAAACAATTCCTTAATATTGCTACGTTTATAATAATGCCTTTTTAAAATTTAAAGGATTCACCGAAGAGTAAACATATAATACGTATTTTGTACTTTGATCATTAATGTCTTTGCAATATTAAACAGGTATAATACTCTCGTCCTGCAGGAAGATGCCTTTCCAAATTATAATATAGGATATACCACTTTACTATGTAGGTACTGGCGTACTGCAAACATCGAATAGAGCAATAATTTAAAACTTTGAAACTAATATAGAACTCAATGCTACCTAAATTAATCGTACATACCTACACAACAACGAGCAACTGTCGCTAAACGGGGTGCGAAATAATAAAAAAAAATAAAAAATAAAAAAAACCTACTACCGCCTAAAAAGACGATTTTCGTGGGGACTCGTCGTGGGAGGGTATCTAACATATTATTATCATAAACGTTTGACCGTGATAACTCTAAAATTATAACACTGCCAGGTCGGTGTGGCCGATGTACTATACGCGTGTACGTATACGTAAGGAGTAACTCACTGGAAACGGTGTCGGACAACACATGCCCGTACTATAAATATCATTTATTTTATACTCGGGCAAATCATTACCGTGCAGGGTGCAGATATCGACTCGTCTCGGACCGGCGTCGTGATAACGTCGCTGACAGGCAGTGATAAGCAGCCGGCGTGTAGCAACAGAATATTGTTATGGTGCACCAAAACCGTCGTGCGTTTTATCGATCTACGGTGCGCGCGCGCGCACACACACACACACACACACACACAAACACGCACTCACACTCGCACACACACTCAAATAAACACAATCGGACACGGTAACGCGAACGGATCGACGGACACGCACACAGTGTACGTTCGGCGGCGACACAGTCGTTGCGGCGTAGTATCGGCGAGTCGACGGAGGTGCACGAGCTGCTCCGGCGGCGGCGGCGGCGACGGTGGCGGCGGCTGACGTGGCCGCGCGTTGCCCAGGCTACACACCGCGTGTTGACGTTTGTCGTGGTGGGGGTGGGGAGGGTCGGTCTGCGGCCGTTGACGCGTACCGGTCGCCGCCGTCACACAGCCAGTGGCCACGCTGCCCGTTTTGCGGTGGTGCGGCGCGTCGTCGCCGTCGTTACTTATTGGAACGTCTCGAACGCTGTTCTGATGATATTATTATTATTATTATTGCTGTGACGTTATACCTATATATATATATATATATACGAGAAATGGAAAAAAAAATAATAACCACAATTTCTGCTACTGCCACATACGAACAAATATAAAATAAATTATGTTACATGCGTTATTGGTATATTATTATAACGGTATTATAATATACGAATATTATTATTATTATATTTGAATAAAATCATCAGGAAGGAAAATTCGATTCGGAGCATAATTACGTAGGTACCGACTCGTACCTATAAGTCTGATACTAGTCGGTATACGTTTAGCTACTCGCTCACACAACCGCACGTCATGTAGTTTTCTCGAATGCCCAACATTACACCGATACGTCGGTGCCCACACTTCAATAAATTTAATATTTTCTTTTTTGAAAATTTTGAAATATCAATAGGTATACCTTATTGGCGGAACGCACCACCCGTCTTCCGGTAACGACGTAAAGTAGGGACAGAACCGTCGCGTAGAGATCGATGAGACTGGCGTGCGTGTAATGTGTATGAAAACTGTGGAGTCGCCTACTCTCACTTGTATTATGTGTTATGATTACACCGTGTGAAGACGACTGGCGACTTGACGTCGACTTCTCGACACTCTAATGCGTTTATACTAGAGGATCTACACTCAGTGGTGGATTTAGGATGGGTGCTTGGGAGCTGAAGCACCCACCGTTCCGCGTATTTTTACTAAAATTATTAATAATTAGCCGAGTGTCGAGTTTAAGAACGCTCGCCGCGTGTCGTGTAGTAGCAAACATCGGTCGTCAACCACGCAGAAATTGTACATAATAAGTATTTTAGGACTATTATTATTAACAAAATAGCATCCACCATAAAAAAATCCTAGATCCGCCACTGTCTACTTTCTACATAGACTGGTTAGGATAATATTATGATCACGATAACAACCCAACGGTAGTTCACTACCATAGTGACAAGGATTTCGGTCACGTATCACGCTTATTATATAAATACTATAAATCTAAATGTTTTATAATATATTTATAGTATGCACTATGCAGCATTTCGACAGTCCAAAATTATCGCCTTTATATTTCGAATCAGTGGCGTAGACTACAGGTATATCTAGAGGTTACACTTGCAACCCCTAACAAATATTAGGGTTAAAAATAAATATATCTCGTCAATTTTTAAATGCAGAAAAAATTATCATGTAATTAATGTTATCATACATTTCAGCGAATTGCAAAAACAATGAAAGACATAACCAAAAATGCAAATAACGAGTTATTAGTGTTAATATACTTAGTATTGCTTATAAGTTATAATCATAAAGATTAAGATACAAGTTATATAATTTTATAAGTAGATATATTCTAAATGTATATAATATATATACATATATATTATATTGGTATATTATGTATATACAATTGTATATCCATATTCATTGTTTATAACTGTAAATTATAAAAATGCGTAGGTATAGGTACATTTTATATCTATTTTCTGTCCAATGTCTATGATAATATATATTATATATATACATATAATGCTAACTTTTAAGAGGATAATTGACATATAATTTACAGTGGTAAAAACACGTCCACGGAAAACAAACAAAACGGCATTTAAAAAAAGTTTTTGAGTAAAAATATATATTATAAAATTTATAGGAGAATATTATTATTATAGGAGGGATTTTCATTGGCGTTTTTTAAAATATTAAGTATTAAAATAGTTACCTATTTAAATAAAGCGGGTAAGTGGGTACCGCTCTGCTGTACATAGGTGCCGTATGGATCATTATTATATATTATAGGAGTGTTAAATTTGAATCCAATGATAGGTATCATTGTATATGAAAAACGATTCTGCAGAACGAGGATGATTTGTTAGCCTAGGACATAATTTCTAGTGGTTGATAAAAAAGATGGTTTATGGTTTAATGGCCTGAATACACCAAAATTTAAAATCTTTTATAATTATTATAAGCCAAACTTATAAAAAATCTTGTATTAAATTTTCAACTCTTAGCTATTTATACAAAATTTTTAATAAATTATACTTACAAAACAATTAGCAAATATTCATGATTTTGACGATTTTTTGTCAATATTTGAACTTTAAATGCTAATAAAAAAAATTGTGGCTATGTATTCTTATAATTTTTTAATCATTATAAGAAGAGCTTATGAGAAACTTTGTATTAAATTTTCAAGTATTTTAAATGCACCAAAAAAATTTTATTGATACTTCAAAAAAATATTTTCAGAAAAATCTAAAATTTCAGTGGTTTATAAATAGCACAAAAAAGGTCAAAAATATTTTGAAAATTTAGCCATTTATTAATAACGATAATATTAACATGTGGTAAAAATTTCAAGTATTTACAGTGATTTGTTTTTGAGTTACACCATTTAAAAAAATCGATTTGGTCAAAAACTGGTTTTGCGTAAAAATTCCCGTTTTTCCGTCACTTTTTTTTTTGTTTTTCTCGATTTTTTTGAAAACTATTGGAAAATGTTTACTTTTGACTTGTATATTGCATCAAGGATATTCACATTGCCATCGGAAACCACCCCCAAAGTTTGAAATTGAAGCATTATTTCGACTAGTTATGCTGTACATAGACACAAAAACAAAAAAAAAAAAAACAAAAATACATCATTGTAAAATCAATACATTCATTACTTCGTTTAGAATCTAAAAAAGGTACATTTTACAGTTTACATTTTCGTTATATCAGTATAGTGTCACAGATAAAGACTAGAAACCCGCTATGTCTTATGCTTTGAATGGCTTGAACCACGATGTTAACACTAGACGGAGAAAACGTATTTAAACGGATACTGGTAATTGATAAGGAATTACATACAGGTTTACCCACGAAGGTACCAAATTTGATTAATTTGAATATGTTTTTGTTTCTTAAGTAAAATTCTGATAACGGTTTCTTAAGATTGCCATAATTTTTGCAAAATTTAATAGTTCTCATCTTTTAATTCAATAAGCCAATAGCGTTTGTCGTTTAGTATATAACAAATACTATATCAAATACTGCATCTACGAATTATTTTTAAGGGCTATTATTAAATGCTTAGCATAAACATTTTGCTGAGAAATTACTAGTTTGAAATTTGAATAAAATATGTCAACATTTTAAGATAAAATATTCACTAAGCAAATTACTGTAATAGAGGAGGAGTTCTCATTTGAAAAAAAGAATAGTTTATAATATCACCATAGGACATCCCCTTAAATAGTATAAAACCATCTAAAGAATTTGAAAACGTGGTCTTTAACTGTCTTTAAATATATTTAAAAATTTCAAAATCAGAATTTAAACATTATACACGTATATGGCTTATGGATATTATATTCACACTTTTATTGTTTATATACCCTATCGCAAAATTATTTACCAAGTTCCTTGCACTTATTAATATCCACGTATACCTAGGTATTATATAGGTAATTCGATATTATGATACTGTTTATGTTATAATATACAAACACTTAATTGTTTGCGCACAGACAGAGTAGGTATATATAAATACAATATACATATTATGTATAATGCTATAATATATGTGTATATTTTAATTATAATTTATAGGTAAAAATGTGTAGTATTTATGGTATTTAGATACCAATATTTGGCCACATATAATTACATACGTTATTAAACTAGAGTACTATAGTACTTATACTACTTATTAGTCTATTACTCGAATATTTAAACAGTTATTAATTGCATATGTTTTTTTATTTTGATCCAATTTAATGCTAACCTAGATACAAATTTGTTTCATGTTCTAAATGAGTCAGATTATAACATTTTAATTTTTCATGTTATTGTTTAAGGTTATTAATGGATATTTAAGTACCTACATTATAAAATTTTTTTACTTTAAAATAATTTTGTAATATTTAAATAAATAAAATAAAAATTAAATATGGATAACATGGTGTGTAATATGTATTTTATTTTATTTATTTTTTATGAGACATTTGTTATAAATATATATTCATAAATACGACCTTATACATCTGAGCTGGTGTAATGTAATAAATACATTTATATTGATTATCTAATATGTTTGATTATTAATTTATTATATTATATTATAGTACGGTTTTTAGGACTGATTTTTGAATTACCTATAATTACTTTTATTGTTTTTATTCCTATAAAATCTGATAATCTGTTCATATATTTATACACATGTTTTATACTATTTTATAAAATGCTATAAAATTATTACCTATAAGTAAATAATATTTCTAAAATTTGCAATGTAGTTAATAAACTGATAAAGAATTAAAAAATACATAATTTACGTGAAATTTTTAAAACATTTTTAAAATTTTTTAAAAGTCTGTGTACTTAGATTATTGTAAGTTTTATTTGTACTCGTATTTTTAGGTTTATATAGTATTTAAAGTATGAAATATTTTTATACACCCGTTGTGTTTATCGCTGTCATGGTTACTATTTTTTAGTTTTATAGTATGATTATCAAGTACAAAAGGGTTCCCATATTCATTTCTGTAAGTATGCAATTTCTATTTCTATTTATTATGTACCTCTATATGTTAATCTATTTATTTAAATTCCTCTTTTTCAATTATTTTATACGACAACGACTTACATATTAATATTTAATATAATATATAATTGGAATCAGATTAAGTAGTTAAGCAAATAAGATCCCAAATTTTCAAGACATTCGTATTCATAAAATATTAATGTATAGGAATAACACCAGTTAAGGTCCTCCTTACCATCAAATAAAAAAATTATTATTATTAGTTAAGCTTTATTTATTCTATGTGGAGAAAAACGTTTCTTACTTAAATAGAAATATATGATATTATATTAAATTTGATAAGATGTGAAGTAGGTTTATACTCTATATATTGTATAGTATATATTAATCTAATATTTATACATCATCACACCTTTTAGATTGGTTTTTACACCAACTAAACACCAAATACAATTTAGTAAACAATGTTACGTTAAATTGGTTATAATTTTAACCATGATTCCTTATAGAAAATTGTTTGTATTTATAAAAATGTATATTATATTCATACTCTTAAATTGTTTATCTTTTACCAATTCCTACCTGTATTTTGTTTTGTATTTGTATATGTACTTTTTACATCATTTTTAATTTTATTTTAGTATCTTACTGTATTGCTAATTGATATACATGTTTATATTGTTCGTTATGTTTATTTTTATTGAATTTTAATAATCCTAGCTTCTACACGAATCTTCTCAGTGTGGTTCAATATCCTTATGAGAAATTCTAAATAAATAAAATATTTAATTTAATTTTTAGTACATTAAACTTGATTAATATATTATATTATGTGTGCTACATACTATTATTACATGTAACTCACAACCATGAACTAATAATAATTAAAATCATGTGTAGTTTATTCTGTGTAACAATAAAGAGTAAAAAAGATAGTGGGTATTTAAGTTAATTTAACTATTAAACTACTTATACCTAAAGTTAATAGCTGGATACGGTATTAGTTATTTTGCAGTAGCAATAACACATATTATAATATATTTGTATGACTATGTGAGGTATTTTTGCATATTTGAGTAGAATTTATGCGGAAAACGAACGATAGGTGAATACAAATAACCATCGTATAGTAGGTAGTGTATAATATTATGTATTATAATATGTGTGTTGTGTATAAAAATATACGATAGGTACGTGTCACGCAGTATTCCGGAGCCCGTATTGGTAAACGCTTACATTCGGCGTAACACATCATTTTAAATTGAGAGTGTAAAAAAATTGCTTACATTCTTGTAGGTACCTACTCATTTTATCCATTGTTTAATAAATACTTAATATTATATTGGTATTTTTTTATTTTTTTTAATAAAAAGTCTGAAATTTCTGCAGGATATCTGTTGAACAGGTACCTATATACTTATATTAATGTGTGTAGAGTATATTATATACTCCTCGTATTGTATTATTGTACTCATATTATAGTACTGTGTTTAATATATTATTATGTATACATTTTATAATTATATCATAGATTGGGCTATGCATATATGTAAAAAGTATCATAATTGTTTTCCATTTAATACATTTCTATTGTTATAGAATTCTATTGGTATATACATAGTGATTCACCATTTTATCTTAAAATTGCACTTTTTTAATTTCTATTTTTTTGCAAGAATTTTAAAAAATACCTACTTAAGTATTTTCAAATAGGTACTTGGATTTTTTGTTCCGTTTAATGATACTATATAGTGGTGGTACAAAATTCTTTTTTTCAAATGAGAACCCCGCTTTTTTACGTAAATTATTAAGCAGATGACTTTTTACGAAAATTGTAATGTAGGTACTTTTTTAAATTAAAATGTGAACAATTAGTTTCTAATTCGCATAAATATTTATACGTAGAATAATAATCCTTATTAGTCTTATATAAAACAGTTATAATATTCGTTATTCAGTGTTATATTATTATTATTTTTATTGTAAACAGCCACTGCTTACTGTGGCTTATTCTAAACAACTGTATTAACTATTTCCAGTATGACAGTATTAAATTATAAATAATCAGAATAATATGATGTGATTTTGACATTCGACTGTAATGATTTATGATGAATTACAGATGACAAATAATTAATAAATGTGGATAAATTGACATATACGTACATATTTTGTATGCAATTTCTTTAACAAAAAATATTTACCCTGCCGTCACCACAGATGACAACGAAATTTGCTCGTTCGGAATGACGATCGTAGCCACCGTCTTTGTTATTATATTTATATTATGATTATCGCGTTACCACCTACAAGCAGCAGACGGTAAACGGTAGTCTTCGAGTCCGGTTACGTATAGTCATCGTCGTAGTCATAAATCGTGATTCATCCGGGTAATTTCGTTATTAACGTCATTATTATTATTTTAATATTATTAAGACTGGAAATGCAATGACGCTAAAATCCCTAGAAAATATGCTATAAAGATGGTAGTGTACCGTACCTATACCCATAATCGTGTGTAGGTATTTAAAAATATGTAGTCGTGAAATAAATATAATAATTGAAATAAAATGAAAAATAACAAGTTGGTGTAATGTCCTAAAACTTTAAAACGATAATAAACAATTATAAAAATTGTGAACAAAACTAGTATCTCAATATTATGAAAATATACCTACATAAAATGCAATGAGTGCATGGAAGTCCTGACCTCCATACGATTATTATAGGTAGGTTGTTATTATTATGTAACGAGGACGATGAGAATACAGCGACTGCACTCTACCGACCAACCGCGTTATCCGGTCGCCGGTAACCCCACTACGACCATACTTCGTTCGTCGGCAGCAGCAGCTGTAGCGGGCGGCGACGACGGACGCGACCCTGGCTCGCGTGCGCCAGTCGCCAGTGTGTGCGTGCGTATCGATGCGGCCCGTGTACCGCACCGCGATTAGCTCTCCCCACTGGAAACGACAATAACAACTGCGGCGGCGGAGGTCGTGGTAGCACGTTTTACGCGAACCGACCGGTAAACACGGACGTGGTACCCAACAGCGGTGTGTGTTGTCGGGACGACCGCGGTTCTGTCGTTATCATTTATTTTTTCCTCAACGCCATGCCGTCTCGCGTCAAACGTTGTCGGTGTGCATAGCGAGAACGACCGTCCGACGCGTGCGGCGCCCCGCGTTCATGATCTCGTACGTACGCACAATAATTAAATTACGCCGACGATTATTATAGTGATAAATATCAATCATAAAAATGATAAAAATATATTATAATAATATTGATGTAAATAATAATATTATTAAGTGTCGTTGTCGTTAAGTAATCGGTGTTGTGTATCTTGTTTTCCGTAACGTTTGGTCATAAGACACACAGTGCGCCGTGTAGTTGATTTAAATTTCTTTCCGCGTTTTATTTTGCATTTACCGCTGTGAATAATATGGTTTAACATAATATACTTACATATATAGTTTTTTTTTATTTTTTATCGCGATCCGGTGTTATCTGTGTGCGAGCTGATTGTTTACCATATTCGATAGCGTCAGCCACCACCTCTCCTTATCAATTTAACCGTGTGATACGCGTAAAGTGAGCCGCCGCCGGTGCGACCACTGCTGCACCACCACAATGGCTGAATTTAACGTGGACGTTACGCGGTTACCTGATGAGATTCGTGAAAAGCTCGCAGAGCTAGAACTCGAGCTGTCCGAAGGCAAGTACCTACTCACAGTTTTTTCGTTTTTGTCGTTGCCTTTTGCGGGCTCTTTGTCTGAGGGTAGCACTGCTGGGGTGTCATCTCCCCCGCTCCAGGCCTTTGCCAACCCCTCAGCTGACAAGAGTGATTCATTCCAGTTACCAGCTCGGTTTTCTATGCTGATGTTTTTTATTTCCTTTATAATGTATGTCCCTTTTGAGGTTATAGAAGTATACTACTATTCACAATGAGCTATGAGTTTTGAGATCTCCTGGGCACTTTGGTACTTAACTTATTGATTTTATGGCTGCTGTCCATATGTGTATTGGTTATGTAGGTATATGATTTTTATTTATGAAAGAAATATTATGGACTAAATGTATGATTTATTATGTTTTATAGTAGCTATCTATACGTATAGTCTTATTTATGTCACTTTTATCTATATTGGCAAACAAAAAAATATCTTTCAATTAGTAGTAAATATATTTAGTTATCTTTAGGTTTTTTTATTTAATTACTTTATAACCTACAGAAACTGTAAAGAATGTCTGAAATGTTATCAACCAAATACCTACCTGTTAAATAATTTTCTATCAATTAACATATCAGTCGCTAGAATATTATTATCTTGATTTGTTGTTGATCTTAACTTACTAACTTAAATAATAAACATTATAGTTGGATTGGTTTAACATAAGTTCCTTAAACAGTTTTATTTCTAATCTTGTGTTTTATCTAGGTAGGCTGTATTTCTTTTATTTTATCAACTGAATAATTATCAATGAATATAATGGTGACCTAAACATGTTTTTGAATTCGCGAAACAAATTTATTATTGATAGTTTTAGCTGTATTGTTAATAAGTAAAAATAAAATTATCTGTAAATATTGATCTCTTTTTACAAGGAATATACTCTGCAATATAATAGAAGTACCTAATCTGAGATTACATGTTGGACACATAATCGAGCACGTAATTTACAAGAAAAACCATGTATACAAGTTATTTAATAATGTTTAGGGGAGAAGTTACAACCCATTAATGACACTCCCAATCAGTGACTCAAAGTCCATTTAAACGTCATAATATAAAAACATTATAAATACATATCTAGTTTAGAAATTATACTTTTATATCAAGATTTGTATTTGTAGTTTATTAGAATATAAAAACTATTGTTTTTTGAATAAGATACAAAATGAACATTTTTACACAATTTGGCTTTATTCTTTATTTTATTAAATAACACACCATCGGGGTAGATTAAAAAGTTATAATACCTAACTATAACATGCATACATAAAATACTTTATAAATATAATATATTATATATTTATATAAATGTATAATAATAATGTACTAATATATAATATATATGTGTGTGTGTACAGCACCGGATTGAGACTTTTCGGCCCATCGAAATTTTAAATTTCTATCGGCTCATTGATAAGTGGAGATTTGATTAAATTTTATGGTAGGCTAAAATTGCATTATGTATGATAAGTCGTACGAAGACTATAAACCTAATATTCAATAATTTGAGGGTTTTTGGAAATGTCTCCCTCCTAAAACCTTTAATCTATAGAATAATTACGTTCAATTGGAATTAATTAATTTTTATAAACAAGCACATAGCACTCAATTATTACCTATGTACTTGGTACATACTGCGACGCAAGCGTGTATTATCGATTCACGATGCTTGAGAATTGAATAACCAATACACTATACAGCAGTATTATACAGCTGACACATTAGTTGTTATTAACCATGTATTTGGATCTATATTTTACTATATGAATATCTAAAAAAGATTAGATTACTTTTGTCCAAATATAATAACGACCCAAATTTTATACGGCCCACCGAGATTTTCTTGGTAGGTCGCCGGTTCAATCCAGGCCTGTGTGTGTATACATTAAGTATTATAGTTAGATATAATTGATTTAGGTTAAAGTGACTATAACTTATAAGGTATATGAAAAAAAATGTCAACATATTGAATATTGTTACTAGAACTCTAAAAGTGATAAACCAGACTTCAATAGATGTTATTTTACAGATTATTTTACTTAAGAGATGTGTTATAATCAAGGGCAGTCAACTTTGGAATAAAAAATTGTACTTTTAAGTTGATTTTGGCTGAAATAGGTATCTTGATTAAAAATATTTTATCAAAGACTAGATATCTTGATTTCAATGGTTTAAGACCAAGAAATAAAGTAACATCATATCACATCTATCGATTAGCATATTACCCTATATGTTACCTATCACTTGAACATCAAAAGCTAAGAAACCTTTTTTAAATTATAGGTAGATAACTATTATTTTGCTTATTAATTTACAATTTATCATTATGCATATGAATATTACTATATTACTTAAAACATTTGTTAAAAAATATTAACAAAACAATTCCTAGTTTATAAATACCGTTTTATTCTTGCTATTATTTTGAAAATATTATTATTATTTTTTTTTTATAGTTCTACACTTACATTTGTATTGTCAATCTGTATCTGTTGCATATTTATGTAGTTCAATTTCACAACATAACATTCATTATTCATTCATATGGTATATAGTTTTTTTTTTATTTAGGTTGAAATAGCAATGATGGTTTGAATAGAGGATGAATTCAATTTTTCTATATTAATCTAAATGCTCTCTTAGAAATAATGATATGAGCTATGAATTAAAAATATTAAAACTTGCAATTTAGTAACTGAATTTTAATATTTTGTTATTTACCACATTTTTTATTATACTAATGCTATTTGCGTATAAGAAAAATAAGGCAGTTTAGCTAACTGAAAAAATGTCAACCCAAGTGTAATATTATGTTATGTAGGTATGTTTAAATGGGTAGGTATTGAATTTATGAATTTATTTACTTAATATTGTGCTCCTTTGTAATGTGAATTTGTATTAATATGACCTACTAGGTGGACTAAGTTGAATTGGCACTTAAAATTTGTACAAACAAGCATAGAATATACCTAGTTCAGTAATAAGTACAATAATTAGTAACACCATAAATGTATGTGATAGTTTCTTGAAAAAAAAATGACTATATATAGTTATACTTTGGTTAACTATACTAAATTTTAATATTCACCAATCAGTTTATAATTTAACGACCTATTAGGCAATTAAACTTGTGATTCTCTTGCATACCAGAATGAATGCTTTAGTAGTGTTTCTAATGTTAAGTTATATTTAACTATTTTAAACCTAGAGGCTAGCTTTTCTCAAATTGTGGGTTGAAAGTCAATGTTTAGTGGGTCCTGAGAATTTTAATAATTCTGTAGATTTTAAGATATTTATAATATTTTATTCTGTATAAACATAAACTATATAAATTATAAGGTGCTGTTATTAACCATAGCAGAAAACAAGCACACACATTCGTATACGACTTAATATAAAAATACATTTGTAAATTATATTCTTTACAAACCTATACACTTTATAGTATAAAATAATAAGTAGTAAAAGCTATAAACAAACTGACTTTTAGAACTACTTTCTGTTAGATTGAAATCGTGTGGATCGCGATAGTTTTCAGGGGAAAATTTAAAAAAGATTAGGTTAACCACTGTAATAGGCTGAATTACATAATATGTGATTGATAGTAATTTAAAATTTACTTAAGGTCTCGTATATTTTGAATGATAAATAAATGGACAGTATTAATGTAATTTTGAGTGAAATATTATTTATTATCTAAAAAATACATATTTTGGTTTAAGGGGATATAAGGTATAAGCGCACTTGTTTTCTTCTCTGACCCACTCGGCAAATTATTTTTATTATGGTTTAGACTTTAGAGTAATTTTGGAATAAAACCATCCATTACAGAAATTATAGAGAATACTATTTTCTAGTATTTGAGAATATACCTATTCATTTATCTAAATATCGTCTTCATTAATTTTTTTATATTTATTATTCGCTACTAGTAAAAAACTGGCTCAACAAATACGATAATTTCGTTTAGTATTATTCGTAATTTCGTATTATTTCGTAAGTTAATCAAATAATTATAAAATTTAAAACCGATATTTATTTTAAACCTTAAAATTATTATCTAAGATAAATTTTGTCATAGGTAATTTTATTCTAAAATTACTCAAAAATCATAATAATGATTTTACGTGAACCATTTTATCTACACTGCTCATAGATCTGAGAAAAAAACAATATTGTGCCGATATCCTCTTAATGTTATATTTATATAGATGACTATAATGTGCCTAAATGTTATATTATTATTAGTGATTATTATTTATTACACATTATTCAAGTTAAAATGTTATTACTTTATTAGGTACCTACTTATAGAGATAGATTAAAGATAAATTTTATTAATAATCAAATATTTACAAAATTTTAACTTTGGAAATCTTTTATTCTTCCAAATTTTATTTTTAAATTAAAGTTTTACCGTATAATATGTAACAAAAAAATTAATTTTATTAGCAGCATTTCGTAATGTTTCAAATACCTACTATTTATTCGTTTTTATAGGTAAATATTGTGTATCTAAATATCTATTTAAAATGTATAATATCTGTTAACAATTGTAAAGAATTCGTCCTTGAATCTTGTTTAATTTTTAACCAATTAACTTGTAACTGGTATATAATATCACATTTTTGAAGCACTCTTAACTAAGCCCCCAAAAAATATATTCTCCATAAAGAATAAACATCATAATCAGACTTACAAGTTACAATTATAATAATTCATATTTTACTTATTAGTCTTCTTGTTTATAATGTAATGTATATACCTATGATAATTTATATGATGTGCATACAGCTTTACTGGAGTTATATAATGGTATCAATGTTCTTTATCAATTCATTACAGATATGGGAACTGATGTGTAAAACTCAAAATTAAATACAGTATAATCTAATTATATAGAAATCTACCGATAGATAAATAATTAATGTTATAGTTTGTTGCAAACAAATTCTCATTAATCGTTTTAATGAGCAATCCTGGCATTGTCAATGTTCTAAGTCCTTGATGTTATGATGCAAATCAAACATCAAAATAACATTAAAATCTTTAACAAAATAATACCTGTTGAGTATTTGTATATTCAATTCGTGTAAACCAAGTAATGATCGAGTAATCATTATAATCTTGCTTATGATAATAATTATCTTTACAAATAAAAAATATATTAATTACTAAGTATGTTTTCTATTGTTTATTTTATAATTGATTATGATTGCTATTTTAGTATTTTTACTTGTCCAATAAAACATAAATAATATGTTGCTTCTTTAAAAAATGTATTAAATATAAATAAGCCACAGTGGGAAAAAGTAGTTTATTTTTGTTTTACTGACTATCTATTTTATTTAATGACCGTATAACTTATTTAAATAATATAATTTGTTAGGGTTATTGCTAGCCGCAAGAACCAAATCTATCTGATGTATTTGAATCATTCATATAAGTGGCGAATCAGTGACTCAATTTAGGTTTTATTAGACGAAGTCATGAGGCAAATTAGTATTAAATAATTATAATTATTAGTTCTTATAATAATATTAATAATTCATCTGGGCCTCTGCCATCGCTCTTTACTCGGTATTTCTACTGTTTTGGGTCGTATTATAAGATATTTTTAAAATTAGAAATCTGTTTTCGAAGTTCAAACCACGTAAAAATATTATACTTATTACAACGGCTAATAATATTTAATCTGCACAAAAATGTTTTTATGCGAATACTCAAGTAAAATATTTAATTATACATAATTTGTTGGTGTTAAATTCTGTGTGTATCTTCACAAGGACAAGGTACCCAACTGCTTATTTGTTGTATGATAACCGATCAGTTCTAATTTTATTGCCGTAATTTTTATTCTACACTTTTGTGCCTATTTTCTACACTTATTATTATCCATGATCTTTCTAGCAAATATTCTATATGTGTTGTCAAACATTCTTAAAGATAAAAAGTTTCAATCTAATAATAATCGCTGTTGAAGAAAGTCTTCTTCTTTATAGTAATATGATGATTTAGCTTCATTCCCCCACTAACACATATGGACACTTGGCGTCTACTCTTTCATTTTAGTAAACATAGCTTTATAGTGAGAGGATATTATTGACCTCTTAACCTGATATGGTTGTATTTTGATATAATTAGAATTATCATCCATTTTGTATGTAGTTTATTATTTATTATTCTATTAATCTATAATAAAAACTACCATAAACTATTTTGTTTTGTCAAAATATCTAGACTTGAATCGTGGTATCATTGTTAACTTGTTTTAATACTGTTTTCTTATAAGCGTTTATTTTTGTAAAGCACTCTAATACAATGCATACACAATCGTATTGTATACTTTGAGAAGTATTGTGTTGTACAATAGATCATGCAAATACGCGTTTGTCATTTACTGGTATGCGGCCTGACGTTATTGTACACTTGATGGAATTAGTAAATTATACATATATTATATTATATACCTGCGTTCAAGCTATTTCTTAAAATATTAGCAATTCATGACAGTGTAGGTAATACTTATAAATTATAATATCTTATTTGATATAATGTTATGGTTGTTTTATAATTTTATAACATGTGAAAATTCGATTTAATATAGACTAAAAGGTATTATATAGGTTTATTTATTTGAATAAACAATACATATGTGAATTATTAACTAAAAATTACTCAAGTATGCTTCTAATATTTATTACTATATAATAAGTATATATAAGAATTATAAACGTAATATTGTTTAGTAATTAAAATGACCATATTAATATTTTTCATTACCATAGAATTTGCTATGTACATTATAGCGGTTAATGATAGAGTTAAATATATTTTTTTTTAAATCGTATGTGTTTGTACATAAAGTTTGATAAATGATATATATATATTATAGTAGGTACATACTACTACAAGATACTACGATTGTAGTTCCTCATCAAAGTGAATAAATTTTACGAATGTGTAGACTCTGACTCATTAATAATTCTGTTAATAATGGAATAATAAAACCTCATTTCATTTCCACTATATAGCGTGTATTTACTATTTATAAATGATAATAAAAATAATAGGTGTAATAAAGGTTGGTAAGTAGATATCGTTCTGCTGTACATTAGGTGTCGAGTGGGTCACTATTGTGTACTATTGTGGGTGTATTAAATTCGAATCAATGATATTATATCATTGTATAGAAAGAAAGATTTTGAGTCAAGACGGGCCTGTTACCTTAGATCACTTAGTATATTTCGTAAAATTTTTTTTTAGGTATATCAGTCATTATTATTTTACTTTTAGTATTACGGTTGGGTGGTATGTTTTTTCGAAAATATTGCATTTATTATTAATAATTAATTAATTTAATAGTATATATTTATACTGTATTACATCGACTAATATAACTCAAAATGTAATAAAATCTTTCTATT